>NW_028079044.1:22845980-23445980 GCF_014824575.4 Sturnira hondurensis
GATATTATTATGTTTCATATTATCTTGCATTTCTCTTAGTCCCTCTTCATTCTTTTTGAGCCTCTTTTCCCTTTCTTGCTCTTTCTGGGAGATTCTTTCTACTGTGTCCTCCAACTCGCTGATCCAATCTTCTGCCTCATCGATCCTGCTTTTCATTCCTTCTACTGTGTTCTTCAGTTCCGAAATTGTATTCTTCATTTCCTCTTGGCCTTTGCTGATAGTTTCTGTTTCCTTTTTCATGTTGATATAGTTTGTGGAGAGCTCATTGTAGCTCCCCTCTAATTTCTGGTAGCTCATTGTGAGCTCTTTGAATTTCCTGATAACTAGTGCTTTGAATTCAATATCTGATAGCTGACTTGCCTCTCTTTCATCTGACATTATTTCTGAGACTTCCACCTTTTCTTTCATTTGGGCATTATTTCTTTGTCTTCCCATTGCTTATGAGACTCTTGTTAGCTTCAGCTTCTTAAATTGATCTGTTCTGACTCCCTAGGTTCATGGTATGAACTTCTGTGGTAGAATACCTGTGAAATTCAGTGGTGCAGTCTCCTGGAGGTATCTTGATGTTCTCCGCTTCCACCTACTCCTTTCTTTGTGTGTGTGTGATCAGCTTAGATCATCATCTCATTTCCAGTAGATGGTGAGGGTTGTCCTGTGTTTTATGCTGAATTTGCAGCCTCCTGACCTTGCTCCAGACTCCAGGGTGAATTCTACCCGCTGATCTTTAGCCTCTGTTTCTGACCCCACTTCCAGTAGGGAATGTTCCAGCTCACTGGTGCATTATAAAAAGATGTAACTCAGGAACAGCCAGGTGGAGTAGATGCAGGGCAAGGCCTGGGGAAAGGGCACGGAGCTGCTAGGCTCCCAGAGTGCCATTCTCCACCCACCTCCGCGTGTTCATTTACCAACTCCTCTGCTTTATTATTTTCGATCTCCCTTTCTTTACACTTACTTTGGGGTATTTAAATCAAAACTCAGTCACTGTGTGCTGTCACCCACAATTGTTTTAGTTTGTATCACAAACAGAACAACACTTAAAAAATCTGCAACCATGTTGCCATTATCACACCCCCTCCCTCAAAAATTAATAATTAGTCTGTAATACAACCTGACATTTAATTTGTGTTTGGCTTTCATCTTTTCAGAGTTTCCTGTAAGATTTCTTCTTAAATTTTAATTTGTAGCCTGTGATTATTGCTTTCCTACTCTAGTTGGCAACGTCCAATGCCCTTTCCTCCAAACCCCAATTAAGGACTTATAATTGCTAAGTAAATAATTTACATCTCCCTTAATTAATTTGAGGAACATTTCACGAGCACTTGAAATGTCCCCAGCACTCTGAAAGGCTCTGGAGCCACCACGGAGACCAGGATGGACAGTGTCCTTGGCCTCAGAGAACTCAGGCATCATATCCAAGGGAGACATGGTCAGCTTGGTTGGCCCTCGAATACTTCACACTCAGTGTGATAAAACCAAACTCATCATCTTGTCCCTACAGGGCCAGCTCTCCTTAAGGTCCCCACGTCTGACTGGCCTCACCATTCTTCATGCTTCCTGAACTCCACACTATTGACTCCTTTTCTTCATCCTCCATCTCCTGTTAGTTCCAAACCTGTCTACTTTTCTTCTGAAATGTTTTCCATATCCACTTCTCCCCCTTTTTAGTTAGGGAAGGAGGCCTTTGTGATAAGGAAAGCCGAACAAACTGTGTCAAACTGCAAACTGAGGAGGATTTAGCAGCAGCTTTAAGGGTCAGGAGTACAGTGTTTTGCTGGGAGAGGCATCACGTGAAGTGGGTCCAAGGATGTGATGTTGGGGTGGAGATACAGGAACAGGGTGGGAAAAGCCTGGAAAACAATACCTTGCATCCATGTGATGTGAGTGGCAAGTAGCAAATGGGCCAAAAGGGGAGAGAGCTGTGACCAGGAATGATAAGAATAAAGTATGGCAGGTTTGAAGTGTGACCCTGGTTCATCCATTTTGGAATTTTGTTTAGAGATAGAATATCAGTGTCTGACCACCTCCTTTACCTAACAGCTTTCTATTTCTGTGTATCAGAAGATCATATATGTAGCAACTTCAAACTAAACTCATTTACTATTGCACAGTTCTGCTGGTCAGACATCCAGGCAGCTAGCATGGTTCTTTGTTCAGGGCCTCAGAAAACCCAAGTGTCAGGCACTGGGGGTCTTATTTGGAGACTGTGAAAATCAGCTCTCATTTCTATGCCCCTCCATGCTATCAAATATTGAAAAAGACCTTCTTCATAAGATGGGAATGATTTCTACTTTCTCTGCAGTGTTTTTCCATCACGGCACTGATGTTAACAATGAACTTAATCTTTCCACCTGTTTCCTCAGCTTGAACAATGGTTAAACACCATGGTCTAGTCTATCTTCTTATTAAAAATTATTTTATAGGTTTGAAAAGAGTAATGCTTTCTGTGTGTGTACACGTGCATTTTTATTTAAATGGAAGTTTGGTAACTTCATGATGTCACCCCACTGAGAACTGTGATGCTGAGACCCGTTGCCATTTCCCAGTGATCTCAGTGCCACCTGGAATATTTAGTGTATTTAACACATGATACAACAATAAACTTTCTAGTTGGTTTTCAGGAAGCCTTTTTTTTTACTTACTTTTCAAAAATTGTTCAGAAATGAGTCTCCTACTCTTAGACTCATAGTATACTCCTCTGGATTTCTTAACACTTTTTCTCAAAGGATTTGAGAATTTGCTAATTCTAGTTTTTGTTTCTGGAGTCAGCATGTAAAAATGATCAATGGTTTTTGATAGGCTAAGAGATTATATCAGATATTTAATTGAACATTCATAAACATATTGCTCAAAAGAAAACATCCTTGAGTTTTTGTTCCAAAAAGTGGGAACACTGTTTTCTCAATCTGGGGTTGCAGTTAGCACCTATTAATTTCTTAGCATTTTAGGAAAATATTTCCTCTTGGTTTCTTTTAGGATCCAACAGTTTGTCTATTATTTTTAAAATAATACACTTACTAGAAATTGGAATCTGACCCATTTAGCTTGAAAACCAATGGCGATGTTGGAGACAGTGTTCTTAGAAAACCAGAACAATACTTACAGGCATTTAAACATAACCTCCACAGGGTTAAGTACTGTTTTCTGATCAATGTGAAATGACAAAATTGATTTCTACATTTTTAACTTTATTTTCTGACTCAGAATTCATTTAACGTAGTGCTGACAAAGAGATAGCGAGCTGAAGAAAACAATCCACTCCAAAAACTATTTCTCCTGGAGGCTTTTTGATATTTTAAAATTAGTGTTCCATTTTGTTCAGGGCTTGAATGGGCTGAGAAGGAGGTTAGGGTGGTTTTTAGCATACTTCTGTTTCTCTCATTCTTCCCTTCCCCTTTCCTTTAGCAGGTCCAGGCAGGATGAAAGCAGTGGTGGGAGAAATACCTGGTCTGTAGTTGGTGCTCAGTAAACAGTTTTTGAATAAATGAATGAATAAGTGAGGATAACACACACCCAGTGAGGCGGCATTCTTCTGGAGTGGTTTTCATCCTCTGTAAGGCAGCAGGTGATTTGCAGGACCCAAGAACAGAACAGCTGCTTCCCATCACCTTCCCCCAAACGCCAGCCGCGGGTGTTGCTGTGACCTCAGTCTTCCTGGCACTTGCTGCACAGGGAGGACGTGCAGGTTCAGAAATCTTGTGAAATAAAGTCAAGAAAATTTACAGGATGCCTGCAGGGCAGGGGGTACCAAAAAGACCAAATGGGAGTTTATGTAGTGACTGTACCGGCAAAAACTTCCCCTGGTGGCTGGCTGCGAAGTCTAGAATTTGGCTCCTAATGTCATCAAGAGTGACACATGTTATTAATGGCACTGCTTCCTGGAATCTGCATGGATCTTACAAATTTCTCTCTTGCTCTCTCTTGTCTCCTGTCTCTCTCTCCCTGTCGCTTCCCCACCCCTCATCTCTCACACACACTCTGCACCTTTCTGAGGTAGTGGTGTACAGGTGTAGAGAAGGCAGCTGTGTTCAGGGTTTGCTGAGGTGGAGGGGCACTTCCTCCTGTGATAGGCACATTTGTGAACTCAGGATCGTACTCCAAGAACATCTAAAGATGATTCAGCATCTGCATGAGGTACTTTGAGTTTTTTGGCATTTTCTAAGCTACCGGAGAGGGGGGACAAAAAGGTGGAAATGAATCACTTCATGTAAATAAAACTTCAATAGTACTTTTCTGGAAAAAAACAGAAACAGCCCATCATAGAAACAACAGTCTCTGTGCCAAGAGGGAAGTAAGCAGGGAGTAGTTAGAACGTGCACCAGGTCACCTCCTGGAGCAGCCTGGGCTTGACCGAAGACAAAAAGTGGAATTATTCATGCAGGAAAAGTGAGGAAGATAAATAAATTAGTATCATGATGAGAATCATGACCAATAGCTATCAGAGCAAATGATAAAGGAGCTAGGCAGGAAGATGTTAAGGAATTTATCTCATCCTAAAACTTTAAGATAAGGTCTGGAATTACTGTTGTTATTATTATCACTTGCAGAGAAAATTTTCAGTGACTAGGGTCTAGAGTTTGCTCCTTGTCCTGATAAGGCTGTTGAGGAATTGATTTGCTCAGAATTTTCTCACTGGGGCTATGTTGTAAGACGTAAACTTTCAAGTACTGTCTTGACATCTTTGAAACCGACAAGTCCCCAAAGGCCTCAGTGTGAATTCCCCTGCTCTCACCAGGTATGCCCTGTGCCTGGCAGAAAAGGCTCCACCGACTAGTTCCTTCATCATCCAGATGAGTTGCATTCCACCTGGAACTCAACCGTTGGTTCACTGCCAGTCTGCAAAATTAGTCAAACAGGCTGTGGGAACCTTGCACCACCTCACCCACTTGAGACTACAAAGCTGACCTTCCATAGCTCTTGGTTGTTTAGTTTACTCCCAAGGGCAACTCCTGTATGGCCCTGTCTAGCATGCAGTGTCCTCCTCTCCCAGACTGTCAGTGTATGTGACTAACAAACTGCTGTTGATCTCATCTACCCAATGTCAGGGGTTGTGTTCGGCCATCTCATACTATTTAGGGTGGGGTACAGCTCCTTCACTAACAGGGTTGTGATATTGTGGTTTATAAGAAATATATGTGGTCATTCCAAAGACAAAAATATATTTCTCGTATATATTTGGTCTTCTTCCATGGTTTCTGGCTCACAGCTCCCTAAACCCTTGGAATTTCCTGAGCAATAAGAGCAAATAGAACACTTTTTGTCATAGTATTTGGTTTCTTGTCCCCAGTTCTTGAAATGGCCTCAGGGTCATAAAGGTGAAAGGGTGTTTTGTTATCCAGAGCAAGTTCAGTTCCACCACAACTGGGTGGAACAGTAACTGGGTTTATGTTAATGAGATGGCTTTTGGAAAGCAGCTAAGGTTGGGGGCTGGTCTCCAGGGCAATCAGCCATGAATAGAGGGTTGAAAGTTTCAGTCCCATCCCAAAGACCTCTGGTGAGGGAAGAGGTCTGGAGGTTGAATCACTCACCCTTGGCCAATGATTTAATCAATCATGTCTATATAATGAAATTTCCATCAAAACCCCAAAAGAAGGGGCTTGGAGAGTTTCCAGGTGGGGCAACCAAAGGGCTCTCACATGTGAGCATGCTGTCCCCAAACTCCACGAAGACAGATGCTCCTGACTTCACCCTATGTATCTCTTCATCTAGGTATTGATTTGCACCTTTAAATAGCCTTTGTAATAAATCAGTCACCTAATGAATAATTGGGTTTCCTGAGTTCTGTGAGCCATGCTAGGAAATTATTCAAACCCAAGGAGGGGGTTGTTGGAACCTCTGATTTACAGCTAGTAGGTCAGAAGTACTAGTAACAACTTGGACTTGTGTCCAAGGAGGCAGTTGCTGGAATCTCCAATCTACAGCCAGTTGCTCACAGCACAGGTAATCATCTGGACTTGCAATTGTCATATGAAACAGAGAACAGTCTTGTGGGACTGGTCCCTTAGCCTACAGGATCTGATGTCTCTAGGTAGAAAGTGTTATAACTGAGTTGAATTGAAGGACACTTCGCTGATGTGGAACACTGCTTGTTGCTGTTGGGGACTCAATCTCCCACGTTGGAACTGAGTGCAGTACCCTTTTAAAGAGTGAATAGGCGTGTATCAGAACATGTATGCCCATGACTCTTGCCTGTTGGCCAGTGGTAGCCTTTTCCAGCAGCCACAGGGATTTCTGGGAACACTCGTTTGCAGATGCATGGGAAACCACAACACAGTCAGGGTAAGGAAGCAAACACAGAACTGACTTGATCCTTTAATTCTTTGATCAAGCCTTATGATCCAGATACCAGAAAATGATCAGAAATCTGAACTTAATTCAGTGACAAATGGACTCTATCTTGTTCTCTCTTCACATACTTGTACATCCCCATCATGAAGCACAATTTTTAAGACTGACAGTGTTTTGAAATCAGGTCTTTATTTTATGTCTGCTAACTGTAGTTCTTGAAGTTTCTAGATTGCATTGCTTAAGATAAATTTGATATAGGAACATCAACATGGAAAAACAATAAAAAACAGTTAAATTGAAGTAGAATTCAGAAAAAAAGGTACTAATTTAGACATTTTCATATTAATAAAACCAGCCACAATTCTACAGAGGTGAAGTTGTATTTACTGCAATTATTACTTTATATTTGGTTGTGTTATCACTGTCAGAGAATATATGGTGTTTTTTTTCTATATAGAACCTCAGATGCCATCATCCCATGGAATATTTTCTTTAAACTGGTCAATTTGGTGCAGTAATAGATTTAAAATAAGTTTTTTAAATATAATTTTCTCTTTATTTCACAAAATGAGTAATGCAAGCTGGGATGTGGAGCTATAAAGTCATCGCAAAAAAAAAAATTACACAGCAAAACTGCTATTTTTGGCTTTTAATTCCTACCAGTTTGCCAACTTGTTGCAAGTTATACTTATCAAGGGATCATGCACTTTTTCCATCTTGTTTCATCTTGAACCCTAAAATACTAACAGAGATCATGAATGGTATTTGATTTAATTAGCTAGTGTTGCAATTGCTTGCTATATCTCTCAGCTCTAAATATCTCTAAAAGTAAAATTCCTTTGATTCCAGCTTTAAACTGACAGAAAATGTACTCACAGGAGAGAAGGGCATTACTTAAATTATCTGTATTATGTCTGTTTGTATTTCTAACTGGTGTGTTTTATCACACAGTACTTAGTTTATGTTATAAAAGGAAGGAACTATAATAAGTTAGCAGAAACCACAGACATTCCTTTGAAATAACTCTTTTTTATGCTGGTTGTTAATGGGACATGTTTTTAAAAAAGGATATTTAAACTTTGCAAAAATAAATTTTTAAAGAAGTAATTTTATTTTATTCACTCTCTGAAATTAGAGACATTAAAATTAAACATTATAATACGTAGTACACAGGTGCCGTTTCTTTTTTAAAAAACCCCAGGAATATATTGAGTGAATATCATTTGGGTCATTGAAATGAAACAATTTTAACCTATTATACACAGAGAAAGACCTCCTCCTAACAAGGGACAGATTTATGCAAAGAATGTTATTTAATAGTCAAGAGTCTTTATTGGCTAGAATTCAAAGGAAACAGTTGCCAAATTCACATGTGAAATTCAACAGAGCGTGTGGTAGGCAGAATTCTAAGATGGCCTTAAAGATTCCCTCCTTCCCACCCTCCCCCACTGTGGACTACATGGCTGTGTAATCCTTGGGAATGTGAATATGATGGATTTTACTCCATGATTAGGTTATGTTACAGGCACAGTTGACTTTAATGCAGGGAGATTATCCATGTGGGCCTGACCTAAGCACATGGCTTAGGTCACAGAAGAGGAAGTCAGAGATTTAAAGCAGAAGAAGGATTCGATGCACTGTTATTAGCTTAATGATGAAGGAGGCCAAGTGGCAAGAGATTGTGGGCAAGCTCTAGGAGCTGGGAGCAGGCTGTTGCTGATGGCCAAGGAGAAAATGGGGCTCTCAGTCTCACCATTGCAAGCAGCTAAACTCTGCTAACAAGAATGAGTTTGGGAACAGACTTCTCCCTAGAGATACCAGACAAGGAGTCAGTCCCTCCAACACCTTGATTTTGGCCATGTGATATCTTGAGTGGAGAACCTAGTCATACCACGCCAGACTTCTGACCTGAAGTACTAGGAGCTAATAAATGGCATTGTTTTAAGATGCTAAGCTTGTGGCAATGTGTTACACAAAAATACAAAACGAATGCAGAACATAAAATTATATTTTCTGGGAAATATAAATGGGAAAATTTACAATCATTAGTCATTAGCATTCTTCTCAGAAGAGTAGATGGGAAAGTAGAAGAGGGCATAAACTAATACTCGTCCACCTCCAACTATCTGTGGCGAAGCACTAGTTTGATTTATTTTCGAATTATCATGGGCTGATTCTTTCACAAACTATGATAAAAATAAACAAGCATAAAAATAAAACAAAAACATCAAGATACCAAAAAATAAATCCCTAATTTGCTGTTATTAGAAGCAAAAAAAAAAAAAACCTTCTCTGTCAAATTCCTCTAAATGTTTATAAGCATTTATTATTTATTTTTGTACTTTTCACTAATTAGTAACAAACAGCTGTGGACCAGGTCTTGTCTGCTGAACACATTTTGAGTAGCACTGGTTTAGATCAGATGAAATTTGAAGGTTTCTGAGGCTAAAAATATTGACATGTTCTAGCACCAAAGAAAGTAAAAATCTAACCATTTGTGTGTTTTCAGCTGCTTTTAAAACAGGAGGACTTAGAAAAATTTATATTTTGAAACCCTTTTATCACTAAAATACTAAGAGATTGCAGTTTTCAATTTCTTGCTCTTCCTCTTCTTCTTTTGGCATCACTATGATTCAGATAGCGCTTCTGGAGATGTCCAAGAGTCTTCTTATTCTTTCCTCGTTATATTGAATTTTTGTTTCTTCATTCTGGTGCTGGTTGACTGTTTATTTCCTCCTTAAGCTCCAAATTGTTGGTTTGAACCCTGGCTTCCCCCCATTCACTTAGCATAGCCTTCATTCCTTCCCTTAGCTGTTTGCCATACTCAATGAATTCTCTGAGCATCCTCATCACCAGTGTTTTGAAGTCTGCATCTGATAGGTTGGTTATCTCCATTTTTCTTAGTTCTTTTTCTGGAGTTTTGATCTGTTCTTTCACTTGGACCTTATTTCTTTGTCACCTCAACTTGACAGCCTCCCTGTGATTGTTTCTCTGTATTAGGTAGAGCTACTTTGAGTCCCTGTCTTGGTACACCTGTAAGGCACAGAGCCTAAGGTATTCACCAGGTCAGAACAACCTGCTTTGCTGCTTTGTGGAGCTGAATATGGAAGATGGGTTGGAGAGGGAACAATACTGCTTCCTTGACCCTCACCCTGCTTCCAGCCAGTTCTCCCACTTCCCATATGTCACTGATGCCCCTCTAGCTGTTGCCCTGGTGGTGGTTTTCAGAGTGGGTAGGTTCACAACATTCTAAGACCATCTGGGCCCTTTGTATAGATTCTCTTGAGAGACTGACAGTTTCTTCTGCCACCCCGACCCCCACTGGTTTTTACAGCCAGAAGTTATGAGGCTTCATTTTTCTGGCACAGGACCCCTGGGCTGTGTGGTCTGGCCCAGGGCTGGGATCACTTGATTCCATGGTGTTTCTCCTGGTTTTTACCAAAAAGAGTCCCTCCTTGCTTTTTTCAAAGAGAATTCTTGGAGAGACCCACAGGGTCTTAGAATGTACACAAGCACACCCACCCAGGAATCAGCACCAAATGTACAGGGAACCGAGACTGATGGGAAGGAAACTGGGACTCAAAACAATGGTTTGGACCAGAAGGAAGAAATGAACATTCAACCAGAACAGAATGAAGAAACAAGAATTCAAAAAAAAAACGAGGAGAGGCTTAGGAACCTCCAGGACAACTTTAAATGTTCCAATATCTGAATCATAAGAGTGCCAGAAGGAGAAAAGGAAGAGCAAGAAATTGAAAAGTTATTTCAAAGCATAATGAAAGAGAACTTCCCCAATCTGGTGAAAGAAATAGACTTCCAGGGAATCCAGGAAACTCAGAGAGTCCCAAAGAAGTTGGACTCAAGGAGGAACACACCAAGGCCCATCATAATTACATTAGCCAAGATGAAACATAAGGAGAGAATCTTAAAAGCAGCAAGAGAAAAGGAGACAGTTACCTACAGAGGAGTTCCCATAAGACTATGAGCTGATTTCTTAATAGAAGCCTTGCAGGCAAGAAGGGGCTGGAAAGAAGTATTCAAAGTCATGAAAAGGCAAGGACCTACACCCAAGATTACTCTATCCAGAAAAGCTATCATTTAGAATTGAAGGGCAGATAAAGTGCTTCCCAGATAAGGTCAAGTTAAAGAAGTTCATCATCAGCAAGCCCTTATTATATGAAATAGTAAAAGGACTTATATATGAAAAAAGACTATAAAAACTATGAACAGTAAAATGACAACACACTCACAACTATCAACAAATGAATCTAAAAAACAAAACAAAACAAACTAAGCAAACAACTAGAACAGAAACAGATTCACAGAAATAGAGATCACATGGAGGGTTATCAGCAGGGAGGGGGAGGGAGAAGAACAGAGGGAGAGGTACAGGGAATAAGAAGCATAAATGGTAGGTATGCAAGAGAGAAGGGGAGGTTAGAGTAGTACAGGAGATGGAGAAGCCAAAGAACTTATATGTATGACCCACGGACACGAACTAAGGTGGGGAAATGATGGTGGGAGGTGAGGTACAGAACAGAGGGTAGTAAAGGGGAGAAAAAATTGGGACAACTGCAAAAGCATAGTCAATAAAATACATTAAAAATAATTTTTTTAAAAGTAAAGGGAGGAATGATAAAATTTTATCAATAGAGAATGTCAATACATATAAAAATTATTTAAAAGAACCCAATGGACATTCTGAAATTGCAAAGTACAATAAGTGAAATAAAAATATTACTACAGGGGCTGAACAGTAGTTTTAACCTGGCAGAGGAAACAATCAATAAACTTAAGTAGTGCTGTAGCGATTATACAAATAGATTATAAAGAACAAGTAGAAAAAGGGATATAAAATAATGAACAGATTCTCAGGGAAATGAGTATATCAACATACACATGATGGCAGTACCAGAAGAAAAGGGGACAGAGAGAGCAGAAAAATATTTGAAAATATAATGGCTATAAAGGTCCCAGATTTGATGAAAAACATTAATCTATACATCCAGGAACCTCTGCACATTCCATAGGATAAGTTCAGAGAGCCACACCCAGATACTTCATAGTAAAATTATTGAAAGGCAAAAATTAGAAAAAAGTCTGAAAATAGAAATTGATAAATGGCTCAAGATGTATAAGAAAATATTATTCAGATAAGTATCTAATGTCTCATCAGGCAAAAATGAAGGTCAGAGGGCAGATGAATAGAAAGTAAAAATTATCAACAAAGAATCATATATCTAAAAAACTAGTTCTTTAAAAATGGTAAAATGATGACATTACTGGATAAACAAAAACTGAGAGAGTTTATGTCTAGCAGACCACAGAAATAAATACACATTTTCCTTTCCTCTTTAACTGTTTTAAAAATATTGTGTAAAATGTTATGTATATAATTATATTATTGAACCTATGTCATATGGAAATATAATATATTTGATAATAACAGCACAAACGAGATAAGTGTGAGCAAAGTTGTACTGGAATAAGGAAATGATTTCAGATAGTATTCCAGTCCATAATTAGTTTGAATATAAAGGATGTGAAATATGTATAATATAAATAGCAACCAGAAGAAAGCTGAAGTGGCTACACTAACATCAGGTAAAATAGACTTAAAACGGAAAAATGTTACCACAGATAAGAAGGACATTTTATAATGATAAAAGAGTCAGTCTACCAGGAAGTTAGGACAATTATAAGCATATATGCACCCAACAAGAGATCCCCAAAATACATGATGCAAAAACTGATGAAATTGAAGAAGTAAATAAACATTGAACAATAATTTTTAGATCCTTCAGTATGCCACTTTCAGTAATGTATAGAACAAACAAGCAGGAGATCAATAATATAACCCGAGCAAAACTAATAAACATTTATACAACACACTATTCTATCCAGCAGAATACAAATATGTTCTTTGCAAGAGCATATTGATGGACCACATACAAAGCCATAAAACAAGCTTCAGTAAATTTCAAAGTATTGGAATCATGCATGCAAAGTATGCTTTCCAACCATAATGGAATAAAATTAGAAATCAGTAATAGAAAAAATTTGGAAAATACAAAAATGTGTGAAAATTAGTCATCACATTTCTCAATAGCCAATGTCTCAAAACAAAATTGCAAGGGATATTAGAAAATGCTTTAAGATGAGTGGAAATGGAGATACAGAATACCAAAATGTCTGGAATGTATCAGACACAGTGCTCACTGCAAAATTTATAGCTATAAATACTTATATAAAAAATAAATCAAATTAATTACTTAATCTTCTGCTTTAAGACATTGTATAAAAAAGAAAACAAAATATAAGGCAGTCAGAAGGGAGATAATAATAAAAATTAGGGTGGAAATTAATGAAACAGAGAATAGAAAAACTATAGAAAAAATCAACAAAACCAAAAAGAGAAGAATCAAATCACAAAAAGCAAGAGGAGAAGAGATGACTTTACTATTAATCTTACAGAAATAAAAGGATTTCTAAGGAATACAATGAACAACTGTATGCCAAAAAATATAAATCACTAGAAAACTACCAACTTTGAGACCTGACTAAAAAAGAAATCACACAAGTGACAAAATAAAAAATAACTAAATTTTGTCAAAATAAAAAAAAAAACTTGTTCTTCAAAGGACTCCATAAAGATGTCAAAAAAGCAATCCACAGAATGACAGGACATATTTTCAATTTATGTATCTTCTGATGGTTCTGTACACAGATTATACAACGTGTGTACGGAACTCAATAATAAAGAGACAACCCAGTTAAAATGATTCAAGGATCTTAATAGATGTTTCTCCAGGGAAGATATACGCATTGTCAATAAGCACATGAAAAGATACTAAACATCAATTAGCTATCGAAAAAATGTAAATCAAAACCACAATGAGACACAACTTCACATTCATCAGGATGACCAGCACTAAGATAATACCAAGTGCTGGTGAGGCTGTGGAGAAACTGGAACCGTCACACATACATGACTGGAGTAATGTAAAATGGTTACATTTCCGGCAGTTCCTCAAAAGGTTAAACACAGAGTTATCATAAGACCCAGCAATTTCTTTCCTAGGTATATGCTCAAGAGAAATGAAAACATGTATTCATACAAAAACTAGTGCCTCCATGTTCATAGTGACATTATTCATAACAGTGAAATAAGTGGAAGTAACTTAAATATTCATCAACTGCTGAATGAATAAATACAATGTGGCATATTAATTCAATGAAATATTATTTGGTCATGAAAACGAGCGATTCATTGATAAGTGCTACAACATGGACAAACCTTGAAAATATTGTGTGAAGCAAAAAATCCAGTTATAAAGAGCACATATTTTATGATTCTCTTTATATAAAATGTTCAGATTAGGCAAATTTATTGACACTAAAAGTAAATTAGTGATTGCTTAGAGCTGGGGATAGGGAGTGGCTGGAGAGATTGCTAATGGTATGATGGAGTGGGGGAAGGATAAAGAAAATTTTCTTAAATTAGATGTGGCAACAATTTCACAACTTATGTAAATATGTTGAACACCATTGAACTGTACACTTTAAATTGGTGAATGGTATAGCGTGGAAAATATATTTTTAACAAAGCTTTAAAAAAGTAAATGAAAGTAAAGGTGTGGTTAGAACATGGTAGCTGAGCAGTTCCTCATGATAAAGTTTGTATAGGGAACAAAGAAGATGTAAGAATCAATTAGAAGGTAAAAATAATCAGAGAAATTCAATGGAATGTTAACTCTTTTTAAAGAAGTATTATTTGTTTATTTACTTATTTAGAGACAGGGGAAGGGAGAGAGAGAGAGAGCGGAAGAGAAACATTGAAGTATGAAAGAAACATCGATCAGTTGCCTCTGCCATCCCAACCGAGGACCCAGCCCGCAACCCAGGCACGTGTGCTGACTGGGAATCAAACAAGTGTCCTTTCACGTTGTGGGTCGACACCCAACCAAGCCATCTGGTCAGGGCTGCAGTGTTCATTGTTAACGTGCTCATACTTCCTCCAGCAAAGAATTATTTATTCATTCATAATTCATCCATTCATTATTTATTCATTGAGTCAACCACCTTCATTAAGTACCTGCCATGTACTACTACCGTGCTTAGTAGAATGTATCTGGGGATAATTATTTATGTTATATTTACCAACTCATAGAATTTTAAGTCTGAAAGCATTTTAGGGAGCTTATTGCTCTTAGATGCTTCATTGTATGGGTGGTTGAAGTGACACCCATGGGTATCTTTTGTAACTGAGAAGCAGAACTGGTTTCTGATTTCAGTTTGAGGAGTAACATATTTCTATTTAACAGGTTGATAGCTTATTTATCTAGCTAGTACCTTAGGTAAATGCATTTACAGTGAAAATGGCTGAGGCAAGTGGGCAAATGGGCTGGTTACTATCTCGGGCTAGTTCTGCTCTCCAGAGTTGCTGCTGTGTCACCTAAATATGTGGATGAAAATGTTACTGCAAAATTTTTGTGGCAAAAGAGGGTATTTGCCTTCCTTTTAGTCATTTTCTATGCAATCAACAGTGAAGGAAGAACTTTCAAATTGGTGTAAAGTGGATGAAGGCATCTGGCTTTCAAATAGTGCCTTGTGATTTGGGTGCATGGGAATAAATAGGACTGGATGTTTGGCCAAACAGTAGATCAAAGCCACATGTGAGTATACTATAATGATCACTTGCATTTCTGTATTGAATTTAATTGCTTAAAATAGACATGTGTCATTTATCTTGGCTCTTTGTTCATTCTAGTTCAGCATCTAGATTCTTAGTAAGAAGTAAAGGGGATATTTATTTGATTTCCCATTGTGTATGTCTTGGTATGGAACAAGGATTTTCTTTTACTGTATTTGCTGAAAATGCTAGATTTTTGCTTTTCTAAACTTCTTTGCAGTAGAATACAGGCCTCAACATACAGTCAGGGATGCCTTCATTTGAATTTGATTTGGAAGCTTGCAATTCAAGTAGTTAAAAAAAAAAGAATGAGAACTTTCTATTTATGATTGCAGAGCCAATCAGCTGAAGTTTTTTTTCTCACTGGACAGGTTCTGGACTGGGGGCATTTTGTGTTGCTGCCTAGCTTCAAACACTTCCATTGATTTTTGTGAGTTACCTGGCATCTTCTTATTTAATTCCTTTTTCTTCTTACTGTGGCCAGGATTTTCCCACGTTGTTTGCAACAGAAAGCCCTGACCCATAGAACACTCGAATCCCACCATCTAACTGGATTCCACCATCTAACTCGGATTCCCACTCGAATCCCACCATCTAACTGGTCTCAGGACTGAGCAGTCACAAGAACTGGCTGCTTTTTGGACTGTGAAGGGCAACAATAATGTTTTAAACATATTTAAGAACAAAAATTATTTTTAATAACTGATTTAAAATAGTTTATAATTAATGAAGATAAATTGTAGAGATACATCATTTACATCAGTTTGTTTCCCAGTGGACAGATTAAAAGGCACATGACAGCAAAATGGAGAAATTTCCAAGTGAATTAGAAAAATGAGGGAAAATTAAAACTTAGGAAATCAAGATGAAAGTTTATATTGAGGTTTGTGCATAAGCTGCATCCTATGAAGTCTAAAAGATTTGCCAGAGGTATGATGTAGCCCTAAGCGGGAATGTGTTGTATCTTTGTTATATACCCTGAGGCAGTACTGAAAATGGAAGACAACTCTATCTCTAATTCACCCAGGACAGTATATGTTCATCTGAACTCTCTCAGACAAAAACTAACATATGGTTATACTAACTAGTCTGTAAGGGATGATTTAGTATGAGCTACGCACACACACTCACACACACACATACACACACGTACACAAACTTGGATTTCACCATTTTACCTAAAGTCCTGGAATCAGCATATGTTTGGTTAAGGGAAAGAGCGGCCCTCAAATCTTAGTGGCTTGAAAGATAAAGGTTTCTATCTCAATCACACTGCATGTCCATCAATATTCAGCTGGGGCTTGCCATTCATTTCTCCATCATTACTTAAGAATCAGAGTAGTGGAACATCCACTACTGGAACATTCCCAGTCACTGCGGCAGAGGGAAAGTGGTGTTGTGCAGCCACATTTAACTGCACGGCCTGGAAATGCTTCCAGCCCAAATTCATTGGCCAGAGGTGGTCACGTGGCCCCACCTAACTACAGGGGTCCAGGAAGTGTAATCCTGCTACATGCCTGCAGACTGGAGAACTGCAAATATATTTGTTTAGTAGCATCAAGAGCTAGCACACACAGTGTATTTTTTAAAGACACTTCTTTTTAAAAAATAGACTTTTAACTTTAGAATAGTTTCAGATTTACAGAAAAAATGTAAAGATAGTATGACCATCTCTTCGGTTATAAATGTATGTCTTTATAACCGAACCAATGGTGATATTCAGTCCAAAGTTACCAGGATGGAAAACCAAACCAGACTACATTGTTGCCACATCCTGTATTTTCTATTTTACGTCCCTCCCTTCTGTCATTCGATGTAGAAAATGGCAGCAGTCAATTTTAGGCTTGACCTATTACTTTAAACTCTGCCAATAACTGCTTCTACCACCCTCTAGCAATTGGGAGAAAAATTATGTCATACCTTTAGTCAGATCAAAGACTAACTTACTGGATGAGATTTGGAGAGACAGCCTTCCGTATCTGCAGAACCCATAAAACTGACCTAAACAAACAGATGGGAGATACTAGTGACAGGAATGAACTCCTCAATCAACTTATCTTCAGAACTTAAGCCTTGGATTTCCTTGCTTAACTGAATCCTGGGAGTGTATCACTAATGCAATGATGGTAAGACCCGGGCTGTTTAAAGGGTGACCTGACAAATGTGATATGTACTGGCTGACACTTATCATGGGTTATTCTAGTAACATCAGATGTTTTTAATAACTTTGAATGTTCAGCCCCAGCATTCCTATGAAAATGTGTGGATGAAAATAGATATATGGAGCAAGAGTCTTTGTTTACCTACTTCAACTTGCACTGACTTGCTCTCATATTTCCATTAAAACACACATACCTCTCTTACAAATTATGCTATTGGTATGAGCATCTTTTTACCCATATTTTCATAATTTTTCTCTTTTCACTTGGTTTTATTTATTAATAGTTCATTTTTTACTGTATTTTTCCATTACCATTTATCTCCCATACCCTCTTTCACCTCCACCCATAGTTTTGCTTGTTAGTTCAGTTTGTTCATTAGATTTCCACATATGAGTGAAATCATATGGTACTTGTCTTTCTCTTATTGGCTTATTTCATTGAGCATAATGTTCCTCAGATCCATCCATACTGTCACGAAGGCTAAAATTTTCTACTCTTTTACGGCCAAGTAGTATTCCATTGTGTAAGTGTACTATCATTTTTTATTATTGTCTCAGATCTAATGTTTAGCATTGAATATGTAGGTAAACATACGACATTTTTAAGGCTCTTGATACATATTTCTGAATTGCTTTTCAGAAATTATCATTTTAAACTTATAGTGGTAGTGGATGAGAAAGTCTATTTTTACACCATCATCAACATTGTATTTTTATACATTTTAATACTTGTAAATATAGTAAAGAAAAAATATATTTTATTTTTTATTTTTTTGAAATATTGAATTTTAGACCTTACCTTCTGACTCTTAGATGATACACATTTTGTATGTCTACAGTCCAATTTAGTGTGGTTTCTTATAAATTTTTATAGGTATCCTTTGCTCATTTTTAATTAGTTCGTTATTTTATTGTTTGATTTATAAAAACCACTCACATATTACCTATGTATATGTGTATATTATGTCCATTGCTATCATGCACTTTCTAGATAGGTACTTCACCAATTTGTTTTTTTGTCATTTTATTTTGTTTTGGCAATTTTGACATTTATAAATTTATTTAGTCCTATCTTCCTGAAGTCATATGTAACCAGATCATCCTTTCACATTTTGACTATACTTTTATGCTTATAAAGACTAACTCAACTTTAACTTAAGAAAAAAATTCTTTCTTTTTCTTTTCAAAAATCTAAATCTCTAACCCACATGACATTGTAGTGTATGCTGTGAGACAGAGAACTAAATTTCTTTGAATAAACAAGTATTCCAATTTAAATCTTTTTCTTTGACATTTATTAAATTCTTTTTCCTTTTTATTAATTTTTTGTGATATTAGTTAATAAAATTATATAGGTTTCAGGTGTATAATTCTATAATATATCATCTGTATATTGTATTGTGTGTTCGCCATCCCAATTATCAGATTTTTATGTATCCTTAGATTTAAAAAAAAAATTATGGTCCATTTACTGAGCTCTATGTCAGGACAAAAATGCTTTACTTATTACAGCTTTTTGATGCTTTTAAGTTATAGCAGTCTTTCCTTTCCCCCACTTACTGGGTAGTTTTACTTGCTTAACTTATCATAAGTTTTAGAATCATTACATTTAGAAAGTAACTTTGGAGTTTAATATAATCACAAAATCACAATTGTAATTGCTCCAAATATGCATATACTATTATTTGAAGAGATACCCTATTATATGTTGAAAAGAGAATCAGGTTTATGTTTTGAAATTTCCCTAATTGGAATTCTTCATGCATGGAGAGATACCATAGAGAAAGCTGTTTTAACATAGTGTAAGAATCCCCAAATGATAAGATGTTAAACTTTATAGACTCTCTAACCCCATGGTGTTGTGAGTCACATGGTAAGGAGAAGACTAGCTGAAGGGGTGCTGAGAACAATTGTGTCAGAGATGGTAGAACCGTGTGGAAGAAAGCTATCTGGAGTGGCTGGCAAGGGAGGAAGGCTGAGACTAATAAACCAGCCATGTTGGAGGATGCTATAGAGGTTTTCACTCTTATGATGACCTTGGGACTTTTATTTTCCCGCTGGGGTGTGGTGATCAATATCAAGGAATGGTAAACCCGGAACATGGGAGAGGAGACATCACCCTGGGCTTGGGGAGGCTAACCAACACAAACAAACAGAACAGCTGTGCCCGCTGAGTCCTCCAGAGAGGGAAGAGAGTATGTACACGCTGTCAGCTGGAGGGCTTGGAGCAGCCAGCAGACTTCTTTGCCAAGATTCACAAACCAAGATTGAGTTTTGGCTGAATTTCCAAGAAATTTGAGCCAAACTGTGAAGGGACCTGGGCTGTGTAGAATGTCAGGTAGGAGACATGAGGAAACCACAGAATTCTAGATTATTTGTTTGATCTAAAACTAAAATGTTGGGGCAGTCTAGGAAATTTAAATTCATGGGAATCCTCCCCCTCAAAATCCTCCTGATATCTACTTTTTAGTCAGTCATGGCTTTAAAGGGCACTAGTCTGTACACGCACAAACTCTAGAATGTAGGAGAGTCAGACCCACTAGTTCACTCAGAATGCAAAGAACAGCACCAAACTTCCTTAGAAATGTTTGATTATGAAGAAGAATTAATTTCTTCCTTGAAGAAACAGTGTTGGAAAGTTGGGGATGGTATAAAATTCCTTTGCAGGTAGTTTTTGAGGAAAGGAACTACTTGCCCTGACTTCCTCATTTTTCTATCGTGGAGACTGGGGAAAGAATAAATTGCTGCCATCAGGAAGTAACTTCAACTCTTTTCTCTTTAGAAATATTTACTGTATTTTGATAAGCCATTAGGAAATCATGTATATTTAAATATTTTACAAATATAGCATGCTAGTTTAAAAACATCTCTATGTTTCAATTCTTTTAGTCATCAGGAGACACAGGATAGTATGGTAAATTGAACAATGGAGATCGAGGTGTTAGGTCCAACTCTGCCAGTAATACAAAAGGGACTTGGGAAATGTCACTCACCTGCTATGAGCCTCAATTTTTTCAGCTTGAAAAATGAGGTGTGGACTAGATAATCTGTGTAGTTACCTCCACTCCACCAACACCTTTAAATTTCTAAGATTATATATGTACACTTAGAGGTAGAACAACAGGTGTGTATTCAACTAGAAAGAAAAGGGCTATTGTATTTATGCTGTAAAATACAATAAATACACTACTCATAAAATAATATCTCAATTAGCTTATGCTTATTGTTTTAGTATCAATATCAGTAATTTCTGACCCTCTCACCAGATGTTTAAATGCATGATTGTGTGATATTAACTGAGAGAGTACTGAAGTATGTGTTTGTGTGCATGGGTATGTTTCCCTATAGGAACAAAACCATTTTTGCAAACTGAGGAGGTAATTCTTCAAAAACAATGGCTTCATTACATTAAAAATTCAACAATATGAAGTTAGTTGCAAGATAAAATAAAACATCCTCAGCTGATTTTCAGCTGTATAACTATAGCTATATTTTCAGCATCAATCTGGAGCAGTTGGGTTTGGGTCTTTGTTAGGAAACCTCTTTGTAATCTAAAAGGATTACCTGAAAGGAAACCTCTTTGTAATCTAAAAAGTGTATCTATTTTTTTCTAAATTACTTTCATTTGTTCATCTTAGTTGAAAAAATAAAAGAGAAACTTATCTGGAAATAAATAAGCCACTTAGAGAAAAGAAAATACTTTATATAAAGTATTTATATATGGTTTAGATAAAGGAGGTATTGCAAAACTTCAGAACTAGCCACTTTTCTTTGGATAGGTACTAAGTAAAATGTAGCATTGACCATAAAATAATGTATAGAATTTTATTTTCATTTCATCACTCAAATCCTGATTCTGCCTGTTATATCAAAGACTATGTTTGTCCTACAAATGGTAACAGCTTGAATTATTTCTTTAGCTTCATTTGGATTCTGAGAGGCTTGAGAAAGCATTGGGATAACCTAGTACAAGTCACTAATTTAAGAAAAACTTTACAGCCCAATAAAGGGTCAATAATGAGATAGCATTACATCCACTAAAATGGCTAAAATTTAAAAGTCTGCACAAAACAATCTACAGATTCAATGCAATCCCTGAAATTTAAATGGCATTTTTCAAATAAATTTAAAAAAACAATTCTAAAATCTATATGGACCCTGAACAGCCAAAGCAATCTTGAGAAAGAGTAACAAAGCTGAAAGTATCATGTCCCTTGATTTTAAACTATATTACAATGGTATAATAATCAAAACAGTATGGTACTGACATACAAACAGACACATACCTAAATGGAACAAGACAGAGAGCACAGAAATAAACCCACACATATATGGTCAATTAATTTATGACAAAGGATCCAGGAATATACACTGGGGAAATAGTTATGAGAAAGTTGAATAGCTGCAGGCAAAGTAATGAAACTGGATTACTGTCTTAAACCAGACACACAATCAGTTCAAAGTGAATTAAAGACTTGAATATAAGACCTGAGACGACAAAACTTGTAGAAGAAAATATAGGCAGTAAGCTCCTTGACACTGGTCTTGGCAGTGACTTTTTAAATTTAACAATAAAAGTAAGGGCAAAAAAATCTAAAATAAACATGCAGGACTACATTTGGTGAAAAGGAAACCCTCATACACTATTGGTGGGAATGTAAATTGGTGCAGTCGCTGTGGAAAACAGTATGAAATTCTTCAAAAAATTAAAAATAGAACTAACATATGATCTTGCAATTCCACTTCTGGGTATTTATCCAAAGAAAAAGAAAACATTAATTTGAAAAGATATATGCACCTCCATGTTTATAGCAGCATCATTTATAATAGTCAAGGTAGGAAAACAACATAAGTGACCACTGATGGATGAATGGATAAAGATGTGGCATATATATGTATGTGATGAGGACCTCAAGAATCTCATACTAAGCTAAATAAGTCAGTCAGAAAAAGCTAAGAATCATATGATTTTACTCATGTGTGGGATATAAAATGGAAACTCATATATATAGATAACACTATGGGGGTCACCAGAGGGAGGGGTGTGGGAAGATAGTAAAGGGTAAAGGCAGTCAATTACATGGTAACAGAAGGTGATCTGAATTTGGGTTGTGGGCACACAATGCAATATATAGATCATGTGTCAGAGAGATGTGCACTAAAACAGGAAAAATAAATAAATAAATAAATAAACAAATGGATTAAAAAGTGATATTTATGTAAAACTGGACCTAAAAATTGATAAAACCATTAAGACATAACTGCTTTGTTATGTCTTAAACTCTAACTTTGTAATTTCCTTTAATAGACACAGACACAGAGAATTAGTTCCATAGAAGTCTCTGTATATTAAGAGGCTCTACTATGCACTGTTGCTGTTTTATTGGTATCCTTACTAAAATATAACACTAAGCCCTAAATTCAAGGACATTTACACCTCAAAATGGCAGCAGAAATTATTTGTTACTTTCATTTCAAAGGTAGAAAACCTGCAACTCAGTTGGTTAATGGGATTATTGGGATCAAACTCCCAAGACTCTTAAATCAAATGAGTTTACCCTATTACCATACTGACCTAGATGGGCTATATTCTAATATGAATTTACTCTTTTACAAGAACTCTCCAGAAATGTAAGAGGGTACTGCACAATGTGTAAATACCAGAATAGCTTGTTTAAAAATTATTTTAATTGTTGTTTAAGTCATTTTCTGTCTTTTACTCCCATCCCAGCCCACCCCTCTGGTGCTCCTTCCCTCCTTCCCTCCCATTTCCATCCCCCCTAGTTTTTGTCCATGTCTCCTTTATAGTTATTCCTGTAAACCCTTTCTCTTTCCCCCTGAAATTCCCTTCCCTCTCCCCTCTGGTCACTTTCAGCCTGTTCTCTATTTCAGTGTCTTTGGTTACATTTTGCTTGCTTGTTTGTTTTGTTCTTTAGGTTTCTGTTAAAGGTGAAATCACATGGTATTTGTCTTTCATTGCCTGGCTTATTTCACTCAGTGTAATGCTCTCCAGTTCCATCCACGCTGTCACAAGGGGTAGGAGCTCCTTCTTTCTTTCTGCTGCATAGAATTCCATTGTGTAAGTGTGCCATAGTTTTTGGATCTATTCATTTACTGATGGTCATCTAGGTTGTTTACAACTCTTGGCTATTGTAAATTGTGCTACTATGAACACTGTGGTGCATAGGTTCTTTCGGATTGGTGTTTCAGGGTTCTTAGGATATAATCCCAGCAGTGGAATTGCTGAGTCAAAAGGCAGGTCCGTTTTTAGTTTTCTTAGAAAATTCCATACTGTTTTCCATAGTGGTTGTACCAGTCTTTAATCCCACCAACAGTGCACTAAGGTCCCCTTTTCTCCACACCTCTCCAACACTTGTTGTTTGTTGCTTTGTTTATGATGGCCATTCTGACTGGTGTGAAGTGATATCTCATTGTGGTTTTAATTTGCCTCTCTCTGATAGCTAGCGATATTGAGCATCTTTTCATGTGTCTCTGGATCCTCTGTATGTTCTCCTTGGAGAAGTGTCTGTTCAAGTCCTTTGCCCATTTTTAATTGGGTTGGTTGTCTTCTTAGACTGGAGTCATGTAAATTCTTTGTGTATTTTGGAGATTAAACCCTAGTCTGAGATATCATTGGCAAATATGTTTTCCCATACAGTTGATTCTCTTTTTATTTTAATACTGTTTTCTTTAGCTGTGAAGAAGCTTTTTATTTTGATGAGATCTCATTTTTTATTCTTTCCTTTATGTGCCTTGCTCTAGGGGACAGATCAGTAAAAATGTCGCTGTATGAAATATCTGAGATTTTCCTGCCTATGTCCTCCTCTAGGACTTCAATGGTGTCATGGCTTATATTTAAATCTTTTTAAAAAAGATTTTATTTATTTATCTTTAGAGGGGAAGGGAAAGAGAAAAATATCAATGTATGGTTGCCTCTCATGAGTCCCTTGCAGGGAACTGGCCTGCAACCCAAGCATGTGCCCTGACTGGGAATCGAATGGCGATCACATGGTTCGCAGGCCCACGCTCAATCCACTGAGCTACACCAGCCAGGGCTATATTTGAATCTTTTATCCACCTTGAATTTATTTTTGTGTATGGTGAAAGTTCATGCTCAAATTTCATTTTTTTGCATGTAGCTGTCCAGTTCTCCCAATACCACTGTTGAAGAGGCTACCAAAATAGCCTGTTTTTAACTTTATTAAATATCATATCATTTCAGTTAATTCATTCAGTTGATTAGCTTATTCTAGTGATCAGATTTCAAATCTTATTTATGAATTCTGTTTTGCAAAAGTTTTACAGTACATTTTATATTCCACTGCCCAAACCCTATTTCTGTGTGCATGATCATAACCCTGGGTATATCAATTGTTGAAGCTCTCTCAAATTATTTAAAAGATAACTCTATTTAGATTGAGTTGTACTATTTAGACATTAAGTACCTTGATTATTACTTAAAATTACATGTCATTCCTTTCCCTCCCCTTCTTCCTTCCTTCTTTCCTTCCTCCTTTCTACTTTTCTCTTTCCTAAAATTTATTTAGCATGTACAGTGTCAGGCAAAGTTACAGAAGCCAGAAATACAGTGGTGAATAAAATCAACCAGGACCTGACCTCATAGAGAATAGCACTGAGCAAAGAAGGATGATAAGCATGCAAGTATAATAAAATGTGATCTGTGTTACAGAGGGAGTGTGGGGCACTGAAATGGACACATTTTCAGTAAGGGATATTACAGTTTGTGATTTTTTTCAAAATAATTTTTATATAGTGACTTTTAGCAGAATACCTGAAGGAGCAGTGACTAATATGTTAATATTTTCTCCTGTTTTTGACCTTAGACACCATTATATTCTTATTTGTATTTCTCCCTTTATTATTCTCTCTATCAACATGTTCTCTGTTAGTGTTCATCTGCATAAAACTTGCTATTATTTCTCTTCAACATTTTAGAATCAACACTGATATCTTATCATATGGAGTGCTTTTTATAAACATAACTTATAAATTACAGCAAAGGGCAGATATTCATACCTTGAAATATTTAAAAGCACGTCATCTGGCATTCTTGTGTTTCTTCTTGATCATGATTTTTATGTAACTTCTTATTTCCAAGTAAGTGGAGATGCTGATGTTAATCTCTGTGAGCTGATGTATGTCTTTGTTGTTCTAAAAAATTATAAGCTTTGCATTGTGTACTAGCACATAAAATTTTTACCTGACTTCAGAAATTATTTTGATTCTCTTTTCTATCTCCCACTTGGCATTATTTCTAATTAGGAAAATTAATTGTCAGTTATTAATTTGTTCCCCATAGCAAGAGCTATGGCTCTTTGAATTCATAGAGACTCACTAATACAGGATGACACCATTCAGGTAAAATTATCTAGTGCCTGATTCCTTCCATGTTCTATATCAGATCACCTCGTGGGCTTCATATCTAACCTCAGGGCTTGTACTTGAACATTGTTATAATGTTCCCAAGGTCTCCTCCTGTGCTTATACAGTGCAAGCCCAATAGTTGTCTCACATGCCTCACCACGCATATACTTTGGCACCTGCTTCTGTTATCAGCTTCGTCTATTCCTGGTGTCTCTTACATCTAGTTCCATTCTATCTCCCATAACCAAACAGAGACATTTCTTTTTTCTGCCTTTCTTCCTGTGCTGCCACACTCAAGCTTTAGACAGGTGAGCATTACTGTCTCTTAATTACTTCCTTCACCTGCTTAAGATCTGCTGAAAATAACATCTAAGTGTAAAGCTTAGAGTCCAAGTTGCACTTTCATCCAGGAAGACAGAGTTTTCACTTCGTTGACTTTGGAAAGCAAACTTTATTTTGGCCATTATATAATCAACCACATGATTCCAAATTCTTTCATCTTCCCTTCCTTTTGCTTCTTGTTTAGTTAAAGGATCTGCACAACAATTTTACACATAGTTATTCCTTTACATCTTGGCGATGTGTATAGCCTAGAATAAAATGTGGCTCAGGTGGGATTAGATGTTTTCTCAAATATTTAGCTGGGCAAGGTTTCAACAAAGAAAGCAGTACAACTATTCTACATGAGAATGTTTAGATAAATAATTGTTCAGATTCTCACTTACAGCAAGGCTGGTTTATTCTCGACAGTCCTTGAAAGTCCTTCCCCCTCAACCCCAGGTCACAGTCAAATTAAGCTGACCTGGCAAGCAACCAGATTGCCTCTACAAAGATTACGAATTATTAGTGTCATTGCTTCTTCTACTGTACAAATGGTTGCTCTGTTTAGGACAGCATCCAGGCAGGGTTTAGACCCAACTGGCCTGTCAAAATATCCTTTAAGGAAAAGGAGCATGTGCATTTGACTTCAAGATCTGAATCTTTTCCCTTCCATGGGTTTCCTGAGAAAACTAACTTTATTTTGCCCTTAAATTTCCAAGTCAACAGATAAGTAATTGCCAGAGAAGACCTGTCCAAAAAAGGCTCTGTGTGTGAATCCAGCCACTGGTCTCCAGGCATTTTACCCAGATGGGCATTCTTTTCCTACACTTCAGTTACAGGATTTCATTTGGGCTTTTCCCTATGACCAACTGGCACTAAGACCCAGTGACAATAACCCCCTACTTGAAGGTACTCTTGCATTGTCTTTAGTCTTTCAGCTGCCTTCTGGTTCTAAATTCGGCGTCCCTTGCCACTTTGCTTTCCTCTGATAGGTATTTTGGGTTATTGGAAAGAACTGTGGGATTTTTTTGCACTTCTTTTTAAATTTTTTATTGTTGTTCAACTACAGTAGTCCCTATTTTGTCCTCACTACTCTCCCCTGCCCCACCCACCCCCACCTTGCATTTTAAAATCTATTCTGCAAAATAATTTTAATAGTGAAAAGCAGATGATTATGCAATAACATTTGGTGATTTGTGCAGCCAGTTGAGTTGGGGATATTATAGAATTGGAAATGTATCCTGTGCTACTTGCTCAGTGATGTAGCCTGCATATGGTCTAGAGAAAAGGCAAAGCTCTACATGACTCAACTTATGTTTTCTGGAAAAGTGAGACTTATGGAAATAAGTGGTCTTACCAGAAAGAAAGTCAGAATCATACATTCAGGAATGCTAGGGTATGATAGTTACTCTTATCCCACTATTTATAGTTATTATAAAAGTATTGCATTTTTACCAAAGGATATTTCCAAAAATTAAATTTATTGGGGTGACATTAGTTAAATAGGTTTCAAGTGTACAATTCTATCATACATCATCTATATATTGGATTGCGTGCCCACCACCTAAAGTCAAATCTTTTGTTAACATATATTTAACACCCTTTATCCTTTTCTACCTTTCATTCCCCTTCTGTCAGGTAACCACCATACTGTTGTCTGTTTGTATAAATTTTTGTTTGATTGTTTCTCTTTTTTGTTCATTTGTTGCTTTCAGTTTTATATCCCACATGTGGGTGAAATCACATGTTTCTTGCCTTTTCCTGCCCAATTTATTTTGCTTGTATTCTCAAGATCCATCCATGTTATCATAAGTGACAGTATTTCACCTTTTCCTATGGCTGAGTGGTACTCCATTGTACAGCTGTGTCACATCTTTTTTATCCAATCACCTATTAAGGGACACTTTGGTTGTTTCCATGTCTTGGCCACCACGAATAATGCTGCAATGACCAAAGGGGTGCATACATCTTTCCTACTAACTATTTTCAGGGTTTTTGCTGGATACCCAGAAGAAGGGTTGCTGGGTCATATGGTAATTCTATTCTTAATGTTTTGAGAAACTTTATACTCTTGTTGATAGGGGCTGTACCAGTTCACATTCCTACCTGCAGTGAATGAGGGTTCCTTTTTTCTTCACAACCTCTTCAATATTTTTTATTACCTGTTTATAATAGACATTCTAACAGGTGTGAGGTGGTATCTCATTGTATGTAGTTTTGATGTGCATTTCCTAATAGCTAGTGAAGTTGAACATCTTTTCATGTATCTACTGGCCACTTGTATGCTTTCTTAGAAGTGTTTATTTAGGTCCTCTGCCCATTTTTTAAATTGGATTTTTTGTTTACTGTTGAGTTGTCTTAAGATATTCTGAAATGAATAAATACTTGATGCTTGAGAAACTATTCTGGATTCTTCTCTAAGATGGGTAGAATATGCTAAAGTTAGGTAGAGATTGGAAATTTCCTTTAAAACAGATGTGCTGCATTGAAAGTCAGGAGATCTCTTGGTTTAATGATTGACAGGTTGTGCAATTTGAGGTTGGTGACAGAACATTCCCATTCTTTATTTCCTATTCCTGTAAAATGGACAAAGTGTTTCCTGCATCTATGAGAAAGCATGTAAAATGACCACAGCATTACATTTTATACAAACACATCCAAAATTTTTGCTCAGAATGGACAGTGGCATAGTAAGTTCAGGATACTTGAATAGTTACTTAATTCTTTACTGGGGTGGGTTTTGCTACAAACACCTAAATAAACAAGGATTTAAAACAAAATTCTACTTCTTCTAATAATAATGATTCTATTTAAAGTTTAGCAATACTAATACATTGAGATCTTGTGTGCATGTGTGATCTGGAATCCTTCAGCCAAAGTCTGGGAAATA
This sequence comes from Sturnira hondurensis, assembly GCF_014824575.4. Lineage (NCBI taxonomy): Eukaryota > Metazoa > Chordata > Mammalia > Chiroptera > Phyllostomidae > Sturnira > Sturnira hondurensis. The sequence continues at coordinate 22,874,715 of NW_028079044.1, forward strand.
TTGTTGGTGATTATGTGAAAATGAATCTCACCTTGGGAATGAGAGAAATAAGTATGTTTGAGAATAATAACTTCAACATTTGTGCATGGGTTTGGAGCAGGACTGCCTTAATGTTGTAATCCTTTGAAAAGGTTTTAAATGAAGTAGATAACTAATTTGTCCCCCAGAAAGCCTTCTCAGATTACTCTGTGTGTGTGCAGGATGGTTCCAACCCCACTGGGAGACTTTTTGTTCAACACACTTGTCATCCTACTGGGACTAAGCTAAGTGGAATGAGGGAAGGTGGAAGAGGAAAGCTTTGTGTTTTCAGATAGTTCTTATGCTTTAGTGAAGCTAATTAGGAAGTGAAACCTTCAGCAGCTGGCAGTGTGCATTGTTGGCTACTAGGGCACGGTGACAAATAGCCCTGAAAGGTCTTCACTTTCTTTTGTAAACAGAAAGGTAAGGAATTTGCACAAAAATGCACTGGTGAAGATCTGCTTTTCATCAGGGTCTACCCACATAGTAAACAATAGAAATAACTTGTTTTAATAAAGCATGGTGTTGAAACATTTATCAGCAAGTCCTTTCCACTGGCTTCAAAAGGTATATTTGGATAAGAGAAGCCCTTGCCCAAAAGAATACAATGTGAAATTTAGTTTTAATATTTTCTTCATGTCAGGTCAAAAAACTTAAAGGAAAAGCTTGACTTTCATGTAATCATGAACTTATTTCTTATTAGGCTGAGGTAGTATGACTACCTATTTACTCATTACTGGGGTTCGATATGGTCAGGGGAGGGGAGGGAAGTCTGCAAAATGTTTGCTATGGAACAGTTTAATGAATTCAATTATTTTAAGTGCCTGCTTCCTTCTCTTGCTCTGTATAGAATATACTGGATTCCCTGGGAAAAATCTTTTTTTTTCTGAATGGAAAAAATATATTATATTGTTATGATGAGAAAACAAAACAAGATCCAGACTGCTCTGGTAGAAAGCATAGGTAATGCTGGGAGGCAGGCCTGAGCCTGGCCCAGGGAAGGTGAAAAAGCGTTTGAGATGCAAAGCTTAGTGAAGTGGGTTTGAGTAGTACAAGTAGACAAATTCAAAATGAAAGAGAAAGAGAGGAAGAGAGAACATTAACATAATGGGTTCCAGTTTGGGGATGGGCACTGAAACTTGCAAGAATTACACAGAAGCAAATACAACTTTTTTCTCCTGTCTAATTTTTATTCTGGAATGTAAAGCTCTTTTTAATGAAAGTATAGTTGACATACAATATTATATTCATTTCAGGTGTATAACATAGTGAGACTTCACATTTATGCCCCTTACAAAGAGATAACCACAAAAAGTCCACCCTCATCTGTCCCCATACAAAGTTACTGTGTTATCGTTGACTGTACTCCCTGTGCTGTACTTTATATCACCATGACTTATGTCATAACTATCAGTTTGTACCTCTTGATCCCCTTCCCCTTTTTGTCCTACCCCTACCATCCAACCCTCTGGCAACTATCAGGTTTTTTTGTCTATGAGTCTATTTGTTTTGTTTGTTCATTTGTTTAGCTTTTAAGATTTTACACAGAAATGAAATGATACACTCTTTGTTTGTCTCTGACTTATTTCACTTAGCATAATATCCTCTAGGTCAATCCATGTTGTTGCAAAAGGAAAGATTTCATTCTTTTTCATGGTTGAGTATTATATACACACATGTGCATATATCCACTTCTTTATCCATTCATCTATTCCCGAACACCTAGATTTCTTCCACGTCTCAGCTATTGTTATATAGTGCTTCAGTGTACACACAGGTGCATATATCTTTTGAATTAGTGTTTTGCTTTCTTTAGGTAACTGCCCAGAGTGGAATTGGTGGACCCTGCTTTGTTGTCAAAGCATTTATTTTAAAGTCTATTTTGTCTAATATAAGTGTTGCTATCCCAGTTCTTTTTTAATATTTTCATGAACTATGTTTTCCATGATGTTACTTTCTGTCTGAGTGAGTCTTTCAATCTGCAGTCTTGTGTAGACAGCACATATATAATGTTTATGGGTTTTTAAATCTATTCAGTCACCCTATGTTTTTTCAATGGAGCACTTAGTCAATTAACATTTAAAGTAGTTATTGATAGGTATGTACTTATTGCCATCTTCATACTAGGCTTATAAGTGGTCAGTCCACCATCTTTATTATATGCTTGCCTTTACTAGAGAGATTTTTTTCCTTTCTTATGTGTTCTTATTTCCAGTTTTGGTCTTTTCCTTCCCACTTAATTCCCTTGCACAGTTCTGTAATACTGATTTAGTGATGGTGTACTCCTTTAGCTTGTCTGGGAAAATCTTGATCTCTCCTTCAATTCTCAATGATAACCTTGCTGGGTAGAGTGCTTTTGGTAGTATGTGTTTTGTTTTTTAATCCTATAGGATTTGTTGAAGTCTCATTTTCTTCTCTCCTGTAGATGAGGAGCAGAATGTCTTCAGAAGGCTGTACAGTGGTGTTCAATGAAAAGGTTTAAGGTGAAGGCAGGTGACTGGTGTTGCCTAAGACTGTTACCATTTATGGTTACCAAACACTTGAAATGGGGCTAGTGTGGCTAACTGAATTTTAAATTTTTAAAAAATTTTCATTGATTTTATTAGCCATGTGTGGTTAGTGACTATGGTATTGGGCAGATAAGCCAGGCTTTGTCTGTTTGAACTTTTTTCCATCATGGTCAAATGATGGGTTTTGTCATAGGTCAGAAGATAATTCTGAGAGGGTCTGCTGAGAAATGACAACTTAAAATCTATGATGCTACCAAGCCCCTTAACTTGCACTAATGGAAATATTTCCTAACTGTAAATATTTCATATCTGTTTACCCCCTTGGTGTATGTGAGGTCAGTGATGGACCGTATTCATCTTTGACTGGCTTGGCTGCATGGGCAAAGGAAGCGAAAGAAGAAGCTTCCAGTGAGTACTAATGAGCAGGCTTTCAAACTGGATTAAATGGAATCTTGGAGTTTTAATTTGTTTCGGCCTTTGAATGACTGCCAAGTTGCCACAGGAGTAGAATTTGTTGACTATAAAAAATGTACACTTTTGCTACATGACTATAAGAAATATGTTATACTGTGTCATATTGGTTGAGCTTCCTTGTAGATTTTTGTCCTCTTGTTATTGTTGTCTTTGGGTTGCCTCTTGTTTGATACCTGCACAATCCATGAAGCACAGAATTTCTGTAAAAATGAATATATTGACAAGTTTATATGCTGATGTAGTGTAAAATGTTAGCAAAGGAACTATATATGTAAAGGAAAAACAGGAACAAGAGGGACACGAATGTGGACTAAAGCCTTTGTATAAACATCTAGAGATTTTCTCTAAGTGCTGGCAAAAGATTGTCTGATGAAACTTCGAGAATTGTTAAATTGCCCTCCACTGTGGAACATATGCTGTAGGAAGATGAGATAATTGTTTTTGGTGCACACGTAGATACTCAAAAGGGTTTCACAGCATCGGTAGGGTTCACTCTACCTTAACAAGATCAACCAACCAACCAACCAACCATTTTAAGCAGCTAACCATCCATCCATCCATCATTTCTCTGTGTTTTCCTGTGTGTGTGTGTGTGTGTGTTTCAGGAACAGTGCATATGAGAGAGTGAAGGATTATGGGAGAGGACCAAGGGAGAAAATCTTAGTTTCCATTTTGATAAGATACCTAATTATTAACTTTGTTTGATTTTCTTTAGTCCAACCACTTATGCAATCTCAGTTCTTTTAATAACTAATTTATGGTTTATAAATGTACTTCTTTGTATTAATTTATGAAACAAAATGATAATGAAAATAAGAGAAGTTGCTTTAACTTCACTACATTTTCAATGGTGCAGTTTCACTCATTTAATCTCTGTTTGGAACTCCCTTCACACTTTTTATATTATCTCCTTCTTACTTTATGAAAGCACATATTACATGTGCCTTATTGAGTGTGGTATTTCCAGTGTCCAGGCCTTGACTGAAAAATAATTGTTGCTGAATAGGTATTTATTGAAAATATTTCTTAAAGCATAAGTATCTTTTTGTTTTTTTCTCTAATCTTCTTTTGAAATTGTGTTTAGTTATGTAATTGACTCACGTCTGCTCATGAATGTATCCACACCCAGACTTTATATTTAATATAAATTCCAAGCATTATTAAATATTTTATATAATCAACTTGAAAGAATATCTGGGATTCAGAAGGGACATCTTAAACTACTTGTTTGTCATAATTTTGAAAAATATGATATTTAACACTTTGTGGGATGATTGTGTCTCCTATCATCTGAGTCTCTGGTATTCTTTATCTCTTCTAATTTCCCTAGAACTCTTGGGGTCCAAACCCCAAGCTGAACTTGTTTCATTAACCAAATAATCAGTCAATTGATGGACAGTCCTTGAGTTCCTCATATCTGCAAGTGACTAGTTGAAGTGATTTGACATTGGCATGCCTGCCTTTGAACAGAAGGCCATATTACCAAAGAAGAGTAAATCCCTGTGCCTCCCTTTTCAACACACCTGTTTGGCTTAAAAACGAATATTAGATCCACATTCTGTAGAGAACAGAACATTTCTCCACTTCTTAATGGCTTCCCAAGTGTCTGGAGAATTTCATAATATTAGTGAGTATCATAAAAGAGAATAGGAAGTTAAAAAGTGAGAATAACAAAGTTTTACTGCTTCAAAAACAGTGGCAATTCCCCTGAAGTGGTAAATGGACCATCTGTGCACTGGCACCAGAAAATGTATAATTTATTTTAAAGTACCAGGTATATATCTTTCCTTTTAAATGTCTGTCTAAAATAAAGTGTGTATTGTGTATGAAAATGAATCACGGAAACAGAGTGGCCTTTTTAAACAAAAAAAGTATGCTTATTTACTTCAGAACTATTATTCTTCCTGTCAACAAGAATATAATTTATTCACTCAGGCAGGTATAAAGAGTCAGGTATTTTCTTGCAATAAGGAGTGTAAGTAGAGCACATCTTGAAAACTTTGTCAGCTCCCATTTGGAAAAGCACTACCTTGAATTCCAAACATTGTGTTTGAAAGTCTACAGACATTGCCGCGGGAAAGGAAAAGCTTAAGTTTTGATGGAACCTGTGTCCTGTTTCAGTCAAGTTAGGATTTGTATTTCTGATAGTTTGTCTAAGTGTACAGCATGAAACTCAAGTCAAAAGAATGAATTTGTTATTTCCTTGTGCTAGTTTCAACCCTTTCCTTCTTTTCAATTCTGGTTTACTACCTATAAGAGTTATAGGAACACAGAAGTCAGAGATGGAAAACCTCTATGGAGTTACACCTTTCCCCTTTGCAAACTTCTTGTGTCTTAAATCTGTGTGTGTGGGTTTCGTTAGAGTTGATGGAATGAAGAGACTCACCCAGTAACATTTAAGCAAAATTCAAATACTTGGAATCTCCCCCTACTCCCCACCCAGATCTTCAGGCAGCTTTCCTGCATCAAATGCTGCCATACCATTTCTGCCAAGCTGGTCTCCTTTCAGTTCTTTGGTCCAATCTCTGGACCTTCCCATGTGCTGTTCTCTCAGCCTGAAACACCCTTCACTAGGGTAATTTCTGGGTATCTTCAGGTCTCAGCTTGAATACCTCTTCCCCACAGGCTCGTTTGTCCTTTGACTTGATTATTGTCCTTTATGACTAAGCCCAAAAGTTAGCTTTTAATTTATTATTGATAAAAAATCATCTGTCTGCTAATAAATGCTATTTAAGACATTAAATATTTTCATTCTCAATAATGGCTCTTCTTTATCTCTAGTATTGAATTTCATAATATGGTGATTTCTACTCTTCTCTGGAGTTTTCATAATTTTAAGTTGGTTTCTAGATAAATTATTATTTAACTCATTTTTCTCTTCTACATTTCTACTGTAAATATAATACATACACATATACATTTTAATAACTCATCACAGAACAAATATTTGTGTAACCAAGTACTTCTTGAAGGAGATATTATGCTCACTTTTTGTTATGAATGTTTTTCTTTTCTATTGATGACGTCTGAACAATAGAGTTTTGCTTATCTTTGAAATTTACTTACATAGGTCAATATTTTTTTGTAACTTGCTTTTCTCATTCAATATTAGTTTTGTGAAAATGGTCACCATCATTGTATGTAGTTGTAGATCATTTCCAAAATTTATTTACCCACTTTGCTGTTAATGAATAAAATTTTTGTTGCTTCCAGATGCATCTTTTTGGTGATATGTCCTGGTGAACATGTCCATGAGTTGAATATATGCGCATACTTCTGTTAGATCATTGAATATTAATATCTTTATTTTTACTAGGTAATGACAAACTGTTTTATAAAGTGGTTGTACTAATGTACACTTCCACCAGAAATCTGAGTTCTCATTGCTCTGTATTTGTGCCAATGTCGATATTATCATACCTTTACATTTTTGCCCAGATGGTGAGTATAAAACATTTTTATTTTTATATCCCAAATTACTAAACTGGTTTTATTCCTTTTTATCTGATTATTTTCCATTTAGGAAATGGAAAAGGCCAAAACTGGAAATAAGAACACACTTAGATGTATTTTTTAAACTGTTTATCCACTTTTCCTTTGGGTTATAGATTTCTTGTTATATGCTTACATGGGGTCTTAACACTCTAGAGTGTGGGGAAGGAGAAAGAGCTCTCTGTGCCCACCAGTAGCTTCATCATTTCCCAGGGCCTTGGACCCCTCTGCCATATCCTCTGCCTTTGTCCAGAAGATAAAGGAAGAGGGACACACTGCAGGAGAAAGATTATGTGAGAAGTTTTATAGGAGTCAGGCCTGGTAGTGCTGAAAATCCCTCACTTCTGCCCACATCCTGGTGCCAGATGCCAGTTATGTGGTCCCTGGGAAATACAAATGAGGCAAGGAAATGTGAGTGCAGAGTACCTGCAATGAAAAGGACTCCTAGTTTGGTGAACTCAGAGAACTGTCTCTGCCGTATACTTCATGGTCTTGATGACATTCCTTTATGTTATTGTTTAAAAACTTGTGGGGTTTTCATCCAAATGTTTGATCAATTTGGAGCTGGTTTTTGTGTATAATGTCAGGTAGCCATCCCGCTTATTTAGTTATTTAAAATTTGATACTCAGTTGTTCCAGCATCATCTTGCAAAGTCCATTCTTTCTCCTGATCTACAGTGGCACCTGTCTTAACCAAAGAATCAGTATATGGGTGGGTCTGTTTCTGGGCTTTATAGTTCATTTTGTTACTCTCCATTCCTCTCACAAGATCAATATCATACAGACTACATTGTATTTCTATATAATTTTTATACAACTCTTTGTTTAAAAGAGAAAATGTTGGATAATCCCCCGTCTGTAACTGTCTCATTCGGGCCTTGAACAGCGTATGTAACTGTCATCTATCTCATGTCTCTGTAACGAAGAGAGTAGACTAGAAAAATTCGCGTGGGGCCATGTGAATTTGATTCAAAAGTTAGCTTTAGTTCATGAAAGGTACTATTTGACATAAATAAAATTCACATTATTTGGGCCCATAGAGCATTTTTATTGTTGTTGACTCATTTTTTTTCTCTAAGTAGTAAATCAACTTTAACAGATAATTTGGTACATCTGGCTTATGATAATCATCTCTTAGCCTCTTTCTGCCACACTAATGATAGTGTTCTGGGAAAATTATTTAACTTGAGACATTCTCTCTCACAAAAACTTTTTTTTTCTACCCATTTTATATCCTTTTTTTATTACTCCAGCTTAATATCTGGAAGGTTTAATTTCTTTTCAGAAAAAGAAAAGGAATTTATTAATTTATTTAGAATTTATTTAGAACAATAAATAAATTTAATTTATTTAGAACAATCCTCTGTCCTTTAGCTGAAAGCCTCATTCTCTTGTTTTCTCAATTGTTTACTTTTCCTTTATCTTTTTAATTTTAAAAAATTGGTTCTTTTTATTTTTGTATCTTTGAAGAGTCCCCTGTGAATCCACAGAATCTATTTCTTGGTACTCACATTTTTTCCTTTTTAATGAAACTGTAACTTATTTTGTCCTTTTATTATTGCAACATTTTTATCGCTTCCTCCCCCACCCCAGTGGTCCCCCCACTTGTCCCTCATGAGCCATGAATGGCTCACAAAGCCATCTGAAGTGGCCTGTAAGCTGCCTCTCAGCTCAGCACTCCTGACTTCGCAAGCAAAGCGGTCACCAGCAAGGCCATCCCAGGCTTCCTAGTCACTGTCAGAGCCGACGCCCACCTGTTCCAAGGTTTCTCCCTCCACCCTAGGAATAAACTTTTTTCAACTTTATAACTCATAGTAGTATAATTGGGGCATTTCAAAGTGATTTGAATAATAAAAAAGAATACTCTGATGGTTACACCATACCAACAGGAAGTTCACATTTTCTTCATACTTGTGAACTGAGTATGAATATTACACAGCACCAAACTCAGGCACGCCAGAAAAAGAAAAGGGATTCATCTGTCTATAAGTAAACTCCTCTGAGCTTAAAAACCTCATCTTGGCTTGGTAGCAGAAAATTTAATCTTTCCAGTTCTAGAAAATTCTCTAATACCTCGTCTAACTCTTAATCCCTTAGTGGGGAGTGGTTGGTAATTACTTAGCCAAATCAAGATTCTCCCTCTCTGGATTTTTCTCTTCCTCCATCACATCTCTCACATTGCATATGACATAGAGAGGGGGTGGTGGTGGAAAGTTGGCCTCTGTCCCTGATCACCTCCTGTCCTTGTCGGCCTCTTCCAGGTGTAATCATCCGTGGAAGAGGGATGATTGGCCTGTCACCCAACAGGCCTAGGTGACACTGTGAAAGTCTGCATGACTCTGCTGGTGTTAGCACTTCCTCTCACCTCCAAGTACTGACTCTTTTCGTTCTCTCCTCTCTTGACTTTGTAGTGTCCTCATGCTAACCAGGAGGTCTCTTCCAGTTTGTTTTCAGTCTATCAGCCACTCTAGCCCCTAGAGCCAGGCTTGGTCAGGGGACAGAGAGGGCAGGGCTGCAGACTTTCCACACAGCACGGCAGAATGTTCAGGATTCTGTGAGGCTTCTTGGAGGTCCGCTGTCCTGGACACCTTTTAACCCATGGCTTCTTTACTGCTGAGGGACCATGTGGGATGCAGAGGTTCTCTTTGTGGCTTGCAGTTTTCTAGCTTATGCTCTAGGAAGTAGCCAGGAAATGCTCTATTCTGCTCTGGGATCCCACGGACTTCTCAGAATCCTCTCTGATTATACTGCTTCTGGGGTCCAGTTCAGGGTGGTACTGAGGCCATTCTCTCTCTTGTCTTTCACAAGGTGAAAAGATCCTCTTCTCCTTCGGGTTGTTAGATGGCCCTACATTACCCTGCGTTCATCTTCACTTTATTCTGTAAACTGTGTGTTCTAGGTCTCCCAGGATTTGGATCTTGATACTGAAATCAACCTTTTGAATTGCAAAGAGATTTTTTTCCAATTGTCTGATTTTTGTGATGGAAAGCCATGACTTTTAAGACTTTTCTTTCTGCTCTGGATTTACAAAATCGATTTCAGAACTAAAAAAAAAAAAGAGTACTGTATTTAACTCTATCTCTTGAGTATTTTCTCTAAGCAAAGTGCATATTAAATGGCCTTATTGTTTCTTGAATGAGAGGGGTGTACAGGGCATAGGAACCCCCCTGTACTGTTTAACATTAAAACATTACCCATGTACTTCAGACGGTCTCCCCTCTGCCTGTCACTCCTGGTAATGCTATCAGGGTGGGAAAGCCTGTGATGATAAGTACATCAGAAGATCAAATAATTGTAATGAACACCTAGAACTCATGACACTGTAACTATTTTGGAATATTTTATTAGTAATTTTAATTATTACAGTACAAGCATCTGTATGGGCACTATATGACAAATTAGCTTGGGAGTTAGGTCAGGTTTTGAATCCTGAATCTGTCACTTATTAGCAGTGACCTTGGCTAAATAACTTCAATCTCGGAGCCTTTATTTTCTCATTCATAAAACTAGGAGTAATATCTTTTCAATGCTTTTCTATGGCAAACGTTTTATTTTTTAAAGATTTTTATTTATTCATCTTTAGAGGGGAAGGAAGAGAGGGAGGGAGAGAAATAGCAATGTATGGCTGCCTCTCATGCGTCCCCTGCTGGGAACTGGCCCTGCAACCCAGGCATGTGCCCTGACTGGGAATAGAACTGCAATCCTTAGGTTCACAGGCCCACGCTCAATCCACTGAGCTACACCAGCCAGGTATGGCAAAAGTTTTACAAAGAACATAAAGGAAACAACAAGGAAAAGAGATCTTGTGGTCCAATAAAATTGGAAAGCACGAGGAAAAGCACAATTAAATAAATATCTTCACTATTGTACATCCAAAATCTCGTGTGCAGGTCGGGTGATTCTGATTCCTCTGGGGCAATGTTAAAGGAGAGCGGTTCTTAGTTGCAAGCAACAAAATCTCGTTTGACTGACAAAGTTAGAAGAGAACGCAGGAGAAGGGTAATGGGTGGCTCATAGAAACAGCAGGAAGACTGTAAAACCAGTTTTGGAGGAAGGGCAGGATCAAAGAAGGTTGGGAGGCACCAGGATCGCTTTCATGGACTAAGACCAGTCTGGGGAGCACACACAGTGTCTGCCACTGAGTTCTTTCTGGGCATGTCTGTTCTACCAGCTCTGCTGACCCTGGGTGCTGCTGCCGCCTTTGGGGACTCAATGGTGCCACTTACAGGGTACCTCTTGCTCTCAGCATAGATTATTCACAAGCCCTGGTTCTTTTTCATATTCAAAATATGGTTGCATGTGGTAGGCTGAATAATGGACCCCCAAAAGGTATCCATGGCTAATTCTTGGACCCTGTGGATAATACATTATCTTACCTGGTAACAGAGATCTTGCATATATGATTAAATTCAGGATTTAGAGGTGGGAAGGTTATCCTAGGTATTTTGGGTGGGCCCAATGTAATCACAAATATGTAATGAATGGGTCAGGCCACATTCCCAGACTGCCAGACTCCTGACGGGCAGATTCCCATCAGTACAGATTTCTGGTTTCAGGGCAGATTCCAACCCTGGGGCCTGCATATGACTCAGTTGTCCCGACGCCCTTGGTAGCCTGAGGCCTGATCGAAACTCTCCCGGACGCTATACAGCAGACACCTGGCGCCAGCCAGAATAGCCGGTGGCCAGACTGACCCTCTAGTACCTGGGAACAGCCCGCCTTTGACTAACCCGCTGACCTTGCAAGCATTCTGGAACCCTGAGGCACCCGCATGGAAGAAAAAGAGACTAACCCTTCCCCTATCCCTTCACAAACCCCACACTTTTTCTTTTAAAAGCCCCACTCCTGTCTTCCCCCTAGTACTGAAGGCGACCCCCGATTCAACCCATTGAGCAACAATGGGTTGCTCAATGCAGCAACAAAATAAAGGCACTTGGATCAGATCACCTGGTTCCTCCTGCCTTTGTTTCTCATGAATTTCTAACATATAATTGTTATAAAAATAACATATAGGGACCTGTCAGTAAGAGAAGTGGTGACAGAGGCAAGATTTTGAAGTGATGTGAGGTAGGAGCCGAGAACCAAAAATTGCAGGTGGCCCCTAGGAGCTGGGAAAGTCAAGAAAGCATATTCGCCCCTGGGGCCCTGCACTGATAACGCCTTGACTTTAACCCAGCAAAACCCAGTTTGGGCTTCTGATCTCCAGAATAGTAAAAAAATAAATTTGTTTGAAAATGCTAAGTTTGTAGCAACTTGTTACATGAACATGAAAACTAATACAGGATCCTAAAATATGATTTGGCATAGTCTAGGCTACGTGTCCAAGCCCCCGAATGGGAAGATGGGAAAATGAGCATGAGGAGTTTTCGGTTTCTCTAGTGGGAAGTGGCCTGCCTGTCACCAAGATGAATAAGAACATAAAAAATGGTGTCTGATGCAGGTAGCTTACCCCATCCACCCAAAGACAAAAGCTACTGTGTATGAGAGTATTATATAGTATTTCCCACATGTATTAAGAAGCAGAGCCTTTACTTTTTACTTTTTTCTTGGAGCATTTCCAGAACATCATCAAAGCTGGATTAGACATAATGATGATAAAGCACATAGCACAAAGTATACTCTCAAAAAATGGTGATCTCTCTGTGGTTGCTATTTGTAGATACACTTTGCTAAAATCCAACAAGTTTGATGACTGTAGAAAATTACTGTTCTATTAGTCTCCTTGTGTAAGAACAAAAGTACACTAGGGCAAACCATGAAGATTTGCACTAGTGTACTTTTTTGGAAGTACAAAGAAGATTGTACTTCCTTGGAAGTAAGATAATGTATTATCCACAGGGTCCAAGAATTAGACATGGATATCTTTAGGGGGCCCATTATTCAGCCTACCACATGCAACCATATTTTGAATTGGAAGCTAATATGAAAAAGAACCAGGGCTTGTGAATAATCTATGCTGAGAGCAAGAAGTAACCCCATTGCCTTGGAAGATTAAGGCAGTGAAGCTTCGGAAGAAGACATGGAAGGAAATGAAGAAATATTCGGAGTAGCTCGGCAGCGCTGTTTGGTTTTCTATGTGGGGAAGGAATGAAGTCAGGCAGGCAGAAGTGATGCTTGTGGAAATGCTCCTGAGACAAAGAGGTTCTGGGTCCTGATGGTGAGTGGGTCTGGAGAGGAAGGGTCTCATAGGAGGGGTTCTGTGAAGAAAGGATTCATGAGTCTTGGCGATGGACTGTCATTGGGGATGAGTGGCTATGAGGTTTGAAAACTAAGGCCCTTTCAAAGAACAGTGGTGTTAAAATGGAGACTTTGAAAAATGAGTTGTTTGGCTAAAATTTGGATTTGTTTTAGATTTCCTGGAGGAAATTTGAAATTGCAGCTAGAACGAGGTAAAGAGTTGGCTGACAGATGTGGTGTTTGGTGGCACCAGGGTGAACAGGCCAGCTCAGTCCCTAAGATTGCTCCATACTCTCTAGGCATGGAGAAAGAGAGAAGGTTGTACAGGAACCTTACTAAGAATCTTAAAATTTCGAACTCATTTGATTCAATCCATTCTACCTTTAGGTAAGAAAATCAGGTCCAGAAGTTTTCAGAGAAAAGGAAAAATAACCGGTGAAAGAGACTGAAAATGAGCCATCAGAGTAGTACAACTCTGAGGCCCTATATGAGGTCCAATATTATAGAAGCAAAGGAAAAAGACACAGGTGCATCAAAGAGGGATTTGGGGGAAAAAAAGAAGTTAACACATTTTGAGCCTAACCTACACTGTAGGTTTAAAGTGTGGAACTAGGAAAAAAATTTTTACATGTATTCCCCTACTTACTTCTTACAACATCCCCGCAGTACCAACGTTACTGCCTTTGGAAAGTTGGTGAAACTGAAGCTAAGGGAGATTAAGTACCCTGTCTTAGACCGACCAGGTAGTTTGTGAGGTGCAGGGCAGCAATTTGACCTCATTTGCCTGACTCCAAAGCCTTGCTGGAAATTTTTAGAGTGGGGGAGCATATGGGAGACACATCTGCATGGGCTCAGATCAGTTTAGGAGATGTTTTTGAAACTTCCTGAAATTAGCCTGTATAGGCAGATCCTTACATGGTCTGTATGCCTGACCCATCCCAGAAATTTTTTTTATCACTGTTAGAAAATTTTTAAGGTGCAAACTCTAAATAGAGATGAACAAATCTCATATATACAGTGGAGTCACAGAGGGCTGCTGCTTATCCAATTGCAGAGGAAGTTTGCATTGGTAACAGATTTTCTTAGTCTGATTTCTTGAAAACTTTGTTCCTAACCCAGACATTTTCAGATGTCTTGTTTCTCTTCTTAGATCTCCAGGCCATATCTGAAGCTTTTTATCTTCCACCTCCTGAATGTTGGGAGACTCATGTTCCCTTTGCCTGAAGTCCCCAAATCTATACAGTTTCTCCTACTAAAAAAAAAAAGTCATCTTGAGCTAACTTTTCTTTTGATTTTTATCTTATAACTACTTCCCAAACTACCAAGCTACCCTTTGGCTCATTTCCCCACTTAAATAGTAACTTACCTACAGTTTTTTAAAACCTATTTTACATTTACGTGCGCAAGAATCCAATTTATATCTCCATATACACTGTACCGCAAAAAGTGTATGCACGCAATTTGTACGCAAATAAGACCAGGACTACTTTTCACAGAACGATCAATGAGACAAAAGAGAGCCTGTTCCAAGAAGTCATAGGTTGGGAAGTAAACTCTCAGAGTGGCAACAAATCAAATAGCATGAAAGCCCCAGAGCAGGTACAAACTATTGGTTTGGAAATCTTGGCTGAGGTGAAGCCAGCACTGTTAAGAACTTATCTTTTTATTGTTGTGTTGTCCACTTTTTAAAAAAAATTGTAGCCAAGAAAGTAAGGGTTTATTAGTTTAGGAAATGGTGCCAAGCCCAGAGTCACAAGTGAGCCAATGCTGGAAGACCTAGTTCCCCATTGGCTTCCAGGGGATGGGTTATATAGAGGAAAAATTATTAATCATGGTGGGTAAAGAAGTTGGGGTCATGGGCTGTCCTAATTGGTTGGGGCCGGAGTAGGGAGTAGTTGATCATTGTGTCAGGTCCTGACGTCAGCCATGGAATTGTTCGGTCTAGTTTAATGAGGGTGTGGTCTGGGATGTCAGTCTGCTTTCATGGGCCTGGGGCTAAAACACACTCCAAGTCAAGATGTTTACTTTTATGTACAGGCTGCATGGTGTGTATTGTAGAATTGGGAGACAGGAGAGCAAAGTGATGGAGCTGAAGGTCTAGAGTTAGGAAATCATGGATTGGCATCCCGGGTTTTCCTTCTTAATAGCTGGGTCTTTGGGGGCATGTTTTATAACCCTCAGAAAGACCTTGCTCCTCAATGTGTGGTCTGTGGAGTAGTATCCACCTGCATCATTTAGTGCTTCTTAGAAATGCAAAGTCTTGGGTCTTGCCCCAGGTCTTACATTTTGAAAAGATCTCTGGACGATTCCTACGTACCTTATGCTTTGAGAAGCACTTCAGTAAGCCACAGTTACCAATCTATAGAGTAGTGGTGAGGATGAAATGGCATCATGTGCACCAGGCACATAGTACGTGCTCAGAAAAGTTTAACTATTACCGTTACGGTGATTGAGGCTGAGCACACGGAAAAAGAGAGAGTATGTTTGATAAGATGCTTCCTTAGCAGGAGGGTAGGGATACATTCAGATGTCGCCGGAGGAGCCAGCTCTCGGTAGAAGCAGGACTGACTTCCCACAGGTGCATCAGGAAAGGGTGCTTCCCTCACTGACCACTCCAGGGGCAGGGCAATCTCTGAGCTCCAGGCTCTCCGGGCCTTCTGATGCTCTCTGGAGTATCAGAATTCCAAACGCTATGAAGGCTTTCTTTAAATGCCCCTGTGCAAAGTAAATTGGTTCACTAAAGACATTCTAGGGAATTCAGCAGTTGGGCTTTAGTATTAAAAGTGGATAGAGGCACCGCTTTTTAACCTGGCACCTAAGTATTTGATTGAATTTTGCTTAAATTGGTGGCAATTCTTAAATGCATGGTTTTGTAAAGGGATAGACAGTAAAGATAATGTTATTTCTGTTGTTTCCATGACAACAGATATGCTTCATGGAATATATCCATCATGCATAGTCTTGAACCATCTGGTTTCTAATTCCTTGGTGAAAACCCTCTAGGAATGAAGTGTAGGTAAACTTTAATCAGTTTTATAATTACTGTAGTCCTTGCAGAAATTATTTAACTTGATTTTGCAGCTGCTTCAACATAAGGCCCAGAGGTCTTATTAGGGTTTTTATTGCCACTTTTAAGGAGCAGTTTAAGAATCATTATTGTACTTTAGCTGCAGATGCCACTGTTTCTGTTTTAGGTTCTGAGACTAGGTTGTAGTGACATCACACAAAGATGGAGAAAGGTCAAAGTTATTTTTTCCAACTGGCTCTGTCAAGTATAAAAATTAACCATACTTTGAGCTGGGTTTTATGTATTGGTAATGTATGTTTATGTTAGAGTTTCTGTCAAAACAGGGATTAAAGATAAATGTAGCCAATTAAAAGAACATTTGCTTAGAGCTCCTGGTAATAGATACCTCTTTGTGAGGTCTTGAGGTATGGCTTTCTTTAAGAACTGATGCAATTTGTGTGACTGAATCAGAAGAGGAAAAGAGACTTTCCATTTTCTGAAAATAAAATGAGTCTAAGCCCTATCCAGTGTAAGTTCTAAGGAAATAATCCAAGTAATGGTTAGGTGAAGTTGGCTTATGCAGTTGTCTATATAAAATGCACACGTCTAATCTACTTCTGACATTTTACACCACCAAATAGTTTCCTAGAAAAGTCTCCGAAGCAAATCTGCTGTGTCGGGAAGTGATACCCATTACCTGGCACTGGCTGAGTCAATGTATTTTGACCTGAGGCCTGGGTGATTAAAAAACAAAATCTTTCATAATCAAATTAGGCAATTATCGGCTTTTTTATTCCTCATTTCTACCAGGCAGTTGGCCCTTCACTGCTAATGACCACATTTCTGTCATCTGTATTTTCTTGTGTTTCTGTAGTGAGGGAAGGAAAATGTGGAAGCCAGAGGGTGGTTTATCTTGTTTCCCACCAGCTACCAAAGCCAACTGGACTTATAGTTCAAAAGATACGGGTTGATTCCTAGCAATTAGAAGGCATTTTATAAAATTGGGAGAATATTTGTCTCTCTCTGTATGCATGTGCAGTTCTATGCATTTTATACCAGTTATGAGTTCATGTTATCAGCATCTTCATTTTTGAGAGCTATTTTTGCTGCATATAGAATTCTGGGTTGACAGTTTCTTCAGCACTCTGAAGATGTTAGTCCATTGACTTCTGCTTATCTGGTTTCCAATAAGAAGACTATTGCAATTCCTATCTTTTTTCCTTTGACTGTAAGAATGTATCTTTTTTCCTCTCTGGCTGTGTGATGGTTAATTGTACATGTCAACTTGATTGAACCACCAAATGCCAACATATATGGTCAAACATGATTTCTGTGTGTTTCTGTGAGAGTGTTTTTAGATATGTTTAACATTTACATTGGTAGACTGAGGAAAGCAGATTGCCTTCGCAGGTGATGGTGGGCCTCATCCAAATAGTTGAAACACCAGCTAGAACAAAAGGGTTGACCCACTCCAGAGTAGAAGGGAATCTTTCCTGCCTGATGGCCTTTAACCTGAGACATTGACTCCCCCTCCCCAATTCAAACTCTAACTGAAACATCCGCCCTTCCTGGGTCTGAAACCTGCCACCCTTCAAGCAGGAACTACACCATCTGCTCTCCTCCTTCTCAGGCCTTCAGACTCAGGGTGAAACCAAGCCATCAGGTTTCTCTTGGATTGCCAGCTTGCCACTTCACCCTGCAGCTCTCGAGGCTTGCCTGCCTTCATAATGGCATGAGCCAATTCCTTATAACAAATCTCTCTCTCAAAAAGAGAGTGATAGCATCATGTATCTCAAGAAACCCACTGCATATTGTAAGCTACATGTTAGACTGTCCTATACAAAAGAACAGTTTCACCTCACAATGAAGAGATTTGAATGTTGGGTGTAAGAGGCAGTAAAATTTTCAACTAAACCACAATAGCTGCAGAAGCTTTTGACATTTGAAACCATTTTATATTTAAGGAGGCTAGGGAGCAGGAGAGTGACTTTCTAATCTTCATTGTACTTCCGGAGTTCATTTCTAACCTCTCATTTTACTTCGCTATAACTTAGGAAGTGCTATTCCATGGATTTAAATATTTATTAGCTTCAAACCCCTTGCCAGGAAAACCCACACATGCCACAAAGAGCTACGCAGAGGGAAAACCTGCGCTCATCGTAGTAAAAGTCTCCTTTGCAGATTAGGAGTTGCCAAGCTTCTGGATATGGAATGTAAGTTTTGCCATGAAATCACTGAGGTTTTTACGTTAGGAACTTAATAATGAGGATAATAATTTGACCACCAGAGGGCTCCATATTTTTTTCTTGAATGCAGTCACAAGAGGGACAAGTCTTGATATTTAAGAAAGATTTCTTTCTCATCTCTTATGCCCAAGCCATATATCATTTCCATTCACCTACCCCAGGTTTTAACAATATATAGGGAAAATTTTGCTTCCAAATTTCTGGGGCACTTTTATTTCCTTTATGAATATTTAAAAAAATTCGAAACATCTTATAGGCTTGCGTGTGTGTGTGTGT
This sequence comes from Sturnira hondurensis, assembly GCF_014824575.4. Taxonomy (NCBI): domain Eukaryota; kingdom Metazoa; phylum Chordata; class Mammalia; order Chiroptera; family Phyllostomidae; genus Sturnira; species Sturnira hondurensis. Next base: position 22,892,915 of record NW_028079044.1, read on the forward strand.
GTGTGTGTGTAACACTGAGATTCTTATTTCTTTGATAATATTGAGGTCTCCCTGGAGTTAGAAATAGGGAGGAAAGTGAAGACAATGCTTTTTGTTCAGTTGGTTGACCTATTTGACTTTCTAGTAAACTGGGAACAGCTGAGTAGAGGACATAGAGGAGCCCCCATCATGGGAAGCAGGGCAGGGCCTACCTGCTCACAGAAGCAGCTCTGTGCACAATCACAGGCAGACGAAGGCACCGCATGGAGGGGAACCATGACCTACAATGACAGAGACCTTACAATGTGAGCTGCAAAATTGAATTCCTGAGCATGTGGCAAGAACAAACAACTCCTGAATAAGCGAATAAATGTTTCAGAACATAAAGATTTTGTAATGAAATGGTTTTGAATATAAATGACTAGAACTTACTGATACTAAGCTTCTAAAATATATGTCTGCTTAGCTACTCATGTTTCTATTCATTGATTACCAATGAATACCCCCAATTTTTCCCCCAAATTATTTAAGTTAATTATATAGTTAAGCAGTTCAGTACCTTTGATGTTTTTTAAGTTGGTGATACCCTAGATTGTTCGCAGTGAAAAGTCCACTGACTGGGAATTCTTATTTCTGGTTCCGACTTTCAAGAAATGGACTCTGTGGTTTTGAGTACATTGTTGATACTTACCTCCTTGGTCTTGTGCTTCTTGTGTACACACAGCTTTGTTGAAATATCACTTATGTACTATAAAAGTATGTAGTTCAATGGATTTTAGAAAAAGTATAGCTGACAACCATCGTCACAATCCAGTTTTAAAACATTTTTCATCACCCCACGAACTTCTTTCTTGTGGGTTTGTATTCAGTCTGTGTCCCCCAAGCCTGAGTCAATTAGTAATCTACTTTCCATCTCTATGAATTTGTCTTTTCTAGAATATTTATATTAGTCAAATCATACAATATATAGTTTTTCAGTGACTGGAAAGAGATTGGCTTCTTTCACTTAGCACACGGTTTTTGAGGTTCGTCTGTAATGTGGCACCTGTCAGTTTCCTTTTTTTAAATTATTGGGCAGTAGTCTACTGTATAAATATGTCACATTTTGTTTAAAAGTATTTGAATTGTTTGGGATTGTTAATAATGCTTCTATGAACACTCATGTACAAAGCTTGTTGTGAAGGTATATTTTTATTTCACTTGGGCAATTATCTAGGATAAAATTGCTTAGTCTTATAGGAATTATACATTTACTTTTTAGAAAAGTGCCAACATCTCCCAAGGTGTCTGCACAATTTTACATTCTTATTATCAATGTATGAAGATTCTTGTTTCTCCATATCTTTCACCACACTTTTTATTATGAGTATTTTTATTGTAAACATTCTGGTGGTTATAGTGATATCTCTTTGTTTTTAATTTGTATTTTTCTGGTGAGTAATGAATTTGAGTGCTTGTGCATTAAAGAGCTACTTTTATATCTTTTTTGGTGAAATACTTGTATCTATTCAAATAGTTTGCCCATTATTAATTGTCTTTTTTGTCTTCTTATCATTAAGTTGTGAAATTATTTATGTATTATGAATGTCTTTTTATATTAATAGACTTTACTTTTTAGAGCAGGTTTAGGTTCAAAGCAAAAATGACAGAAAATATCGAATTCTCACATACCCCTTGCCCCTGACCACTCCCCCACCACACACATTCCATGTGCTGACATATCATTATTAGATTTCATTCTTGGTGTTGCACTTTTTATGGCTTTTGAAAAATGTACAATGATATGTATCCACAATTGCAGTATCACAAATAGTCTCACTGCCCTAAAAAGAGAGAGCATGAAATCTGCAGATGTTTAATATACTTATTCAAATTTCTAGTAGTTTGTTATGAATTAACACATCTTAATATGCTGTTTATTTTTGATCAATTTCCAGAACCCTCAAATACTTATTTTGACAATTTTGTATGTCAAAACTTGTTTTCTGGACAATTTGCTAACTTTTTTTGCAGTAGTTGAAAGTCCCGTTCTGTTTTTAATTCATGGTTATTGATGTTTATGTATTTTTCCATGAAATATCCTTTGTACCACTGGAAGCATTAATGACTCAGTATTTCTTACAGTACTGTTTGTTATGGTCTCTGGGATTTTCTTTTATTCACTGATGTTTACTTTGCAAAATTCAGTGCTGGAACTTCCTTGATCTGACCGTAAGTTGTCAACAAAAGATGGTCAAACAACAATCAGTGCTCATATCCTTCTACAAATAGTTCTTAAGTGTTTTGTGACTGAGGTGTTGAGGAATTGCTGTTGTTCAACCATTCCATCAGAATTAACTACAAACTTGGTTTTATGCTTACTTATACATAGGGCAACTATGCGACAACTGTCAACCCAATAAGAGTAATTGTGAGAGTCATGTCAACTAAAGAGATAATTGAAATTTGAAAAAATGCCTGTTATAATGCCATATCATTGATGATAAGTTTATATTATAATCCTGTCTACTCTGGAGAAGAATCTAGGACTAGATATTTTTTTATTGCCTCTTATCCAAGAAATTCAAGAAAACAAGAGATTCTTACCCATAAAGGGCTTGTATACATAAAATTATCTTTCAGAATGAGCTCAGAAAATAGTCATTGAGAGAATCTGGTTTATGTCTTCCCTGTGTTCATTTTTATTGAGACTATGATTCTGTTAATAAGACAATAAAAATGTTTCCCCATGATTTGAGTCAAGGAAAAGGGCAAAGCCATTAGAACAACTTGAATGGAATCAAAGTCCTGCCTGCAGTAAACTTTCAGATTAGAAATCGGCTTTAAAGTACGGTATCCATCTATTTTTGTCTTTGAGTAGTAATGCTTTTAAAAATTCCTGACATTTAAAGAACTTAAGTAGGGTTTATCTTTATCTCTGTTTTGTACTTAGTATTTCACAACTCTTATAAAAATTAGATCATAGCAGAGGGAAACAAAAATAGGGGAAATAAGTATTTTTATCCTTATTGGTCACTGCTGCACATAGGCGAGTGATGTTTTGCAACTTTCCAAATGGCTTGTCTTGTGCATCTGTTACAACCTCCAAACACACCAACAGTAGGGCAGGCTCGGAGTTGATAAGAGAAACGAGGAATACGCAGTACTCTGGAGTTCTGACTTCTGGCCACACTGACACACCATCATTGGACTATGAATTTATAAGTTGGAAGGGATTGTACAGATTATTTAGACTTGGGGACACAAGTACAAAGGCCTCCAGAGGCCAGAGAAGCAATGCAAATGAGGAGTGGAGGCCAGTGTTATTATTTTTGCTATAATTCTTGGCACACATGGTCCTCTCCGTATATATATCTTTTCCCCTCTGACAGCGACATGAGTAGGGAGAAATACTTCTCTGAGAAAAACGGTATAGTAAGTAAAAAGAGACATGGCAGAGAATGCTAAACGATAGCCCCAGTGTTCAAATTCAGCCTTCTTCCTGTTTTAGTAAGGATTCTTTTTTTTTTTAGAGCACAACGTCAGCCATTTATTTCAGTCATAGATATTTTTGTATTTATTGTCATGGTTATGCTTTCAGTCATAGATAATACAATAATGACAATAAATACAAAAATAATGACAAAAATTAAACACTTGCTATAAAGACTATGTGACCCACAAAACCTGAAATATTTACCATACAGCCCTTAATAGAAAGAGTTTGCCAGTCCCTAACAAATGGCAACTCACACGGCCTCAATGACGGGAGCTGGCGGGTTCTGTAGCGAACTAGGGCATATGCATCCACGTTAGCAAACTGCTGTGACCTGGCTCAGAGTCGCTGATCTTGATTTAAACAGAAGTTCAACATTTGAATTTTATGTGAAATCTTCATATTTCTGAATGTTGGTTCAAGATTTCATTTAAACACTGGGCCAAACCCTTAGAATCCCCTTAATATATTCAGGCTAAATTTGACCCTGATATTGCCATCCTATTGACTTAGGATGTTTTTTCTTAATTTAGTTATCCCATTTTTGCTTGCTAGAAGTTATACTGAATATTTTAAAAACAAATTTATGTAACTTTTTATAATTTTCTTGCTTCTTGCATATGTTTTCAAGGTTATTTTAAAAATACAGTTGTTTTGTAGTTTGTACCTGATTATTGTAATAGCTGAAGTTTTTGTGGGGCTGTTTTCCATTGCTATTTCTGATTCTTATAACCAATAGTGCCTTTTTTTCTTAAAAGTTTGATTATCTGTGATTATAATATATTTATTGTTTCTGAAAAATTTATTTGTAAGAGTAACTTGAAGTACAGGATGAAGGTACTTTCTTCTCGAGATGATTTTATTTGCTTCTTTCAGGCTCATTAAGGAACTAAAGTCTGGGACTAACTTCAGCCAAGTTTAAGACTTCAAATTTCCTGAACCATGGAAAGTGGATTGCAAGAACACGAGAAAGGAGGTTTATCTTAAAGTTACAATTTATTGTGGAGAGATTCTCCTATTAAGTCCTGTACATTTTGTGAATCCAGGCTTTTGTATTTACACTTCCCAGTGAGGGCAGTGAAATCAAAATAAAATTTTGTTGGAATTGACAAATGACTTCAAGGCAAAAGCAACTTCTTTCCCACTTAACACACTGGTTCTTTCTTTTTCCTTCAGTTTTTCTTGATAATTCTTTTACATCTTGTTAAGTTTTTTATATCGTTAAGCATGTACTTGTATATGTTTTATCCAAATATATTTAGTTTTTAGTGGGAAGGATATTCAGCTGGCAACCTATCATTATCAGAAACTGGAACCTGATCTATCTCATTTTATAGATGAGGAAACATTAAGCCCAGAACATGAATTATTCAAGACCATACAAATGGCACTTTGTGACACTTCGACTAGAACTGAATTTTCCTGAGACCCCCAAACCAGAATTCTGTCTACCCTCCACCATTGGTGGTATGCTGGTAAATGTTTAAAATTGGATATCTGGAAAAAATCAGATTATTGCCTATGCCAATCTCTCTGGCTCAAATACTTCCACTATGGCCGATTTCAAGCTACCAGCTTGCTGCTACTGACGAATAGTTAAGGAGAGGTTGCACCTCATGAGCTGGCACAACCTGGCTCCAGCACTCTACCTAACTGACAGAGAATTAATGATTAAAAATATCTCTACACGTCAGGCCCTCTACTTATTGCCGTATGGTTTAATTTCCACAGTAATATTGCTAGGCTGCTGTCATCACCATCACGATTTTATAGAGAAGAAAGTTGAGATGCAGAAAGATAAAGCTCCTTAGTCACATAGCCAGCAAACAACAGAACCAATATTTGAGATTATCAAAGCCTTCTGATAGCCAGCATTATTTTGTGAGAGATATGGCAGATCTAATGTTTGCTCATTCCGTGAAATGACTGGGGGCATAGCAGAGGTTTTCTTTCCAGGTGATTCCCTGAGCCACTTTTTCTTACCACCCTTTTCTGACTGGTTGGCTTCTTCTGTTGACTCAGCTACACCTTCCCAAGAAAAGGTACTCAAGAATAAGTTTTTTATTCTTTCTAGGAATCTCCTCAACATTATTCTAAAGTAGAATTTAGTTTCTTCTTAGGTGTTCCCCATGCTCCTCTGTCAATTCATTTTTGGTTCCGTTTTCTTGAGAGAGTCTGCTCATTCCTTCTTTCCTTCCTTGCTTCCTTCCTTCCTTCCTCTCCCCTCCCTCCCTCCCTCTCCCTCCTTTCCTTCCCTCCTGCCCACCCTTCTTCCCTTACTTCCTTCCACCCATAAATGTGCCAGACATCGTGCTCTGTTCTGGGATACAGAAATTAATTTAGTAAGTTAAAAGTTTCTGCCCTAAAGAAGTTCCCTATATAACATCCAAAGAATGTCAAGAATATGAATACTTTTCCCCCGGGGGAATAAAAATTGACATTGTATTACAAACTCTATGGAGTTTATTAAAGCTAAAAAATCAAAGTAGTGTAGCTAGGAAGCTGATTGCTCTCTTTTCCCACTTTCATAATTCTCTACTTTGCAAGAGGCTCCTACATTGAGAGGGAAGGAACATATTTTAAAGTGACAGGTAGACAAACTAGCATCCTCCAGCAGTCCTCCCACTTCCAGCTGCAGAGGATGTCCCCTTTGACCTAGTTGGAGAGCTGTTGAACACATTCATTTCAAAGGATGGGGACTAAGTTCCCTTTGACCTTCTCCCAGCTGCAAATTCATAGCCTGGCTCCCCAATTTCAGTAATGATTTAATATAAATATATTTAAAATAATAATCCTATTCTCCCTCTGCCCTCCCCTTCACAGCTGTGGTTTCCTACCTTGAGATGCATCTGAACTCTGATTAATAGATGTGTTTAAAGAAACAGTCATTTCTCTATTTTTTCTTCCTCACAGCTGTATTTTTCCCACCCTAGCAATTTCTCTCCTATACATATTACCCATATATATTTTAATTCCAGACTCACAAAAACATATTAAAAAATACTGGATGGTGTAAATATGCTTGCTTCATGCTCTACCAGTGTCTTCACACTATGAGTCCATACTAAGACCCTGAAGCTGCTTTAAAAGACATCTTCATATATCTCAAGTGAGTAAGAAAGTACTGATGATAAATGCCTAGTGATCAGAGCTCACTTAGAAAAGTCAAAATTCCCTTTTCCTTCCTTTCATTGAAGTGGAGCATGGTGAGCACCACAGTTTAGGGCACTTCAAGAATTTAGGCTAAATGATAGTGTATTCTTGGTCAATGTACTGTTCTCTATTTTATGTCTTCTAGGGCCATATTTTTAAATTGAGGCAAAATATACATAACATAAAATTGACCACTATAAAGTGTACAATAAAGCTGCATTCAGTACACTTACAATATTATGCAGTCATCACCTCTATCTAGTTCCAAAATATTTTCATCACTCCCAATGGAGACCTCCATATCCATTAAGCAGTCATTCTCCATTTCCTCTTCTCCTCTGACCCTGGCAACCATTAGTCTGCTTGCTGTCTCAATGGAAGGGCCATGATTTGGGGATAGAAGTGTTAACCGTACCACTTACTTGAACACATTTTTGAATATGGTTTGTTCCACAGCTGAGTGATGGTCTCAAAGTCACAGCTATCGAGCAATAGGATTGCACTTGCACATCACACTGTTACAGTCAGAAAGTTCTTGGTGACTAATTCAATGCATGATGGATTAGAGCTGGATCTGATATGGTCTGGCCTCCTTGAAACCCAGACTTCACACGTGAAAATTTTAAAACCGCGAGAAAGAAATTTTCTGAACCCCTCTAAATGATGAATGAAGAGCTAAAAACAGGTTTTGGTTTAATGGGGGGTTTAAACAAAGTCAATACTTAGAAGAAGAAGACACCAGCATAACATAGAAACTGGATGGAGAATGCGGGGGTGGGGTATATTCAGAAAGCTTATGAATACCGAGCACAGAGATTTTGTAGTATCTCTATACAAGATCACAATAAAAGGTGGAAGATGTCTTTTGCTTTACTCCTCTGTGTTTGACTCAGTCATGACACTTGTGCCTCTCTCCTACTCAGTTAGTTCTGAAAGTGCCTGAATTGTGGTTGGGGATTTGTCTTTGTTTTCTCTACATTACAGTGTTTCCGCAGTGCTCTCCCATGTATTTCCCTGGACATTAGTTCTAGAAGGTTTTACAGGTGTTGTATAAAAATGGCTTAATGATTTGCTCATTTACTTATTTTCTCATTCATTCTTTCATTCGTTCATTATTAACAAGTGTTTACTGAATTCCTCAGAAATATTCAGCATTGTTGAAGGTTCTGGAAATAAAGGAGTGAACGAAACAGACAAATCATGTTTGTTCACTCATTAAAACATTACTTACTATGGGTCCTCCCAGGACCTCAATTTAATATGCCAATGTGAATTTTAAGCTTCAAGAAAAATTTCAGAGAATTTCTCTTAGAGGGAATTGACCACATGAAACTTGTACTTTTTAGAAATACTTTGGGGGTGGGCAGGGCTGGGAATATAAGACAGAAAACTGTACTTGAACAAGAATTAAATTAAAAAATAAAAAATTTTTAAAAAGTAAAAAAAAAGAAAAAGAAATACTTTGGAAACTGCATTAAGTGTGAAAGGAATTTCTTTTTTTGGACTCTGCTACTGCTGCTATTATTTAATTCCCCAAGTAAGTCCCCTTCTTATTTTCTGTAATAGAGAACATTTTTTTCTTCAGAGTACTTACCACAGTGTGAAGTTACATGTTTATTTTGGGGTTTACTTGTTTATGCCTGTCTCTGCTGCTATATTGTTAGTTTCATGAAGACATACTATGGTACCCAGTAGGCAGCCAATAAATAATTCGAATTTACTGAAAGTATAACTGAAATAATAAGTTTACTTATCTATTATTTTAATTCATTTTATCCAGTGCCTGAGTTCCTCTGTGTCTCTCAATTTTTCCATTCTCTAAGAATATAAGGAACTCTAAAGCAGTAGTGGACAGACTGACTACCAAATATAAGGGTTGCATATAAACTCACATTTTTCACTAGGCTTGGTGATTTCTGTGGGAGATGACTTTATAGAAAAATCCCTTGTATTCAATAGCTATAATATTAAAATAATAACTGACATTTTGACATTATTGTATTTAGCACAATTTTAACCACTTTTACATAGAATAATTCAATTATTTTAACAATCCTATAACATAAACATTACTCATTTACTGACACTATTGTTTTTGAAGTAAAGTAACTTGTTCAAAGTTACATAGCTCATTAATAGCAGAGCTGGGACTCCAACCCTGTTAGTTGGGGTCCATAATGTAAGTCACTATGCTCTAACGTTTGTATCTATAATATACTCTCATACCCTTGGAGTTGTAATACTCTCTTATTTTTGAAGCAGTATGGACTTTTATAGTACTATGATCTTAGTTAGGCAAAACAATCGCATCCTTTAGTGTTCCCATACTCCTGCCACTAAGGAGAGAGAACATTTTCAAGAGTTAGTTATTTTTTGTGATTGCTCAGAGGTGTATCAGAAACAACTATGGTAGTCTTACTCCAGGCTCCCACACTCATTAACCACTGGATCATACGCCTCAGGACCCCTGTAGTCAATGCTCTGTAGAGTCCATATTGCTCCCTTGATAGCGTTTCTCTCTATATTTTTCCTTTGTGGCTTTGACATCTTTTGTGTTTGTTTTATTGGTTGTATGTATGAATAAATTTTAACTGTAATTGTGAAAAGATTTTACAGGTGAAAGGATGAACCTGCCTTGGGAAGAGTTTCTGCTGGAGTTGATTTGAGAAAAGTCCTGAGTGGAGTGAAAAGGGAGAGAAATTGGTGATGAGAAGGTTTGAGATCAAAGGAACAGCATAGCAACAATCTTAGATGCCAGGTGAAGAAGGAAGGTATTGAGAGCTTCTTTACCTAGAGTGAGGAGACCATGTTACAAAACAGATGGAGAGGGACTCAAGTAGATAGATTAGGACATTGCATTTGTGGTTCAATATTCCTGAAAGGAGGCAGAAAGCCATAGGTGACAACATGACAATATCTGGCAAAGAGAATAAACTTATAGGAGCAAGATAAATGGAAAGGGCACAATTGAGTGGAAGATTATTTGAGTAGTTGTTTCTGTTTTAAGGGTGATGGTGGCGAGTCTCATTGAGGTGCTACCTGTTTCATGAACACATAGTTGACTAATTACTTTAACGATTGGTAGAGTGTAGCTTTTCAAATCTATTTCACACACAAATCAACCTAGAAGGGCCTGAGGTTCTGCATTTCTAATATGTACCTGAGTGAGGCTGTTGCTGCTGGTTTGCAGGCCACACTTTAAGTAGCAAGATAATAGTGTACTCTTATTGTTTAGATGAGAAATAATGGTGACCATTTATGAACATCTTTATATAAATGAGGACATTTGTTTTACACCCTCTCTGGATGGGGTCTTGGTGGGAGTAACAGAGAGACAATTCAGGGGGGGGGGTATTTCATCTCAGAAGAGGGACCTTAGGGAAAGCTTCAGTGCAGCCACTCAGCTGCTTGAGAGCACTGAAGTTTCTGAGGATGGGTTTGGAGAGGGAAGCTGCGTATCAGAAGAAATATACAGAGGTCCCTGTGAAAATAGACAAAGCAAAAGGAAACAAAACAAATAAACTTCTGCAAACTAGAACTGCTCCAGGTTGTAATCAAGGACATGCATTAAAGAACTGTTCTAAATGAGATAGCACCTGTGGCATGTTGAATGTGTGTTAATATGCCTACTACATTACCTAGTGTGTTAGCCTGCTTAGAGTTGACATAAAAATTACCACAGACTGGGTGACTTAATAACAGACATTTATTTTTTCACACTTACAGAGGTTGGGAAGTTTAAGATCAAGGTGCTGGCGAGATAGGTTTCATGCTAAGGTTCTTTTCTTAGCTTGGAGGCAGCCACCGATTTGCTGTATGCTCACATAACCTCTTTGCATGTGCATGGAAAAAGAGAGATTTCTGGTGTCCATTTCTCTTCTTATAAGGACATTAGTTCTATCAGATTAGGCCCCATTCTTACAAACTCATTTAACCTTGATTACCTCTTTAAAGGCCCCATCTCCACGTACAGTCACAGTAGGGGTTAGGGCTTCAATGTGTGAATTGCTGGGAGAATAAAATTTAGTCAAATCCACCTAATATACAGAAAGTATTCAATAAAATTCAAGTAGAAAAATACTTCAAAGACACTGTGTCTCACCCATCTCTGTATTACCATACAGTGGCACATAGTAAGTGTTTAGTAATAAATATTTTATAAGTAAATGAATGGCACCTTGGGAAGCCTGGTGACCCAGAAACAGAGAAAATATATTGTATAGTCTGCTCAGTGCCAGAACCTATAAAACCAAGATCTACCTTTATTGAGTACAGCAAGCAAAGGACTTCTGGTTGGTCACACTTGCACGTAGTTATAAAACCCCTGCTTACAAATAGGAAGGGCATTAATTAATCATATTCCCCTAGAAAGTGATTTGCCTCCCATTTACTTTTACTACCTTTTCTTTAATGGATTCCTTTGGGTCCTTAGAGATCTCCCATCTTTGAAAATATTTTCACTGAAAGAAAATAGAAATATTCATATTGGTCAACTGGTCCTTGGTAGATATTGAACCAAGGTAAAAGATTTTGCCTGTTCTCTGGTCCCAAGTCATTCAGGATGCAATGACACAGTATTTTATTTGCATGGAGAGAGTACTCAAATACTGTCATTTGGTAAACATGCTGGACATAGGGGTAAAGAAAACGATGGAAAAGATGAGCTGGTCTGCAACATCAATGTCTTCCGGAGCCACCAGCATAGCCAGGATTAAATTTTTGATACCCTCTGAGCCTGATCTCTGAACCAGCTTTGGATATGTCATGCTTGTCTTGCTCCTAGGAGACTGGGCACCATTTAACAATGCCCCTTTGCTGATTCAACAGGAAAGGAGATAGACTCCTACCCACCCACGAATACTGCAGTTGATTCCAAGGAATGTGAAGGAGTGGCTGTTGTGCCCAGACCTTCTCTAACAGAGAAGACTCGAGGTTTAGAAAAGGATTATGAATCTTTGTGGGAGAAGGAAACAGGAATGGAGGAAATTCCGTGTATTTTTTTATGCTAACTTTTAAAGGACATTCTTTTCCAAATTGTCTCTCTAGACTTATTTATTAGCATAACAGGCTTTTAGTTAGATAATTTTGAGAGCAAGGGAAGTAGGATTTTCAGATTACATGCACCATACCAATAAAAATTTAAAAAGTTGGCCAAGACAGAAGGTAGGGCAATAGAGTATTGTCATGAGTTTAGTTTGTCAAGTAAAGATGTGAAAACACACACACACACACACACACACACACACACACACACACAACTAACAACTGATACCATTAGCACTCCATAAAAGAAAAGGCATTTTAATATAATAAAATGGACAGTTCTTTATAAGAAATAAGATTTGGCAAACATACCACATGGGTGCATACATACATATGGATGCTCATATGTGAATATTGTTCTTATTTTTGTCATTTTCCCATGACTCTGTTAGGCTTTAATCTTGATCAACACTTGTCAGTATATGGTTATTCTGAAAGCACAGGGCTTGGTAATCCATAAGGTTCCTTGCAATGTAAGATTCTACAATTCAATGAATTATCCTAACATCATATCACACTCCTTCTAGTACTCCTCATGAATACTTCATGCAGGAGAGTCATGAAATAAGAACTAAAACACACAGATACACAGAAGTAAAAAATAAAAACCATGTAAAGAAATCATATCACTCCTCTAGTGTATCTCACTCTTGGACTAAGAGTCCACTCTTGGACTTTTTATTTTTGCTGGGACTCAAATTCATTCATTCATCAAAGCATGTAATTGACCATTTTCAAGGTCTAGTGGATGTGCAATTTCATACCAGTTGCTTCAAGTTAAAAGCTATGCTCAAGCCTGTACTGTGGCCAGAATTTCAGCTAAAGGAATTGCATAAGAAATTTGCAACAATGTGTGTTTATTGTTTATTACATGGTAGACATTTTTCCTGTTTTAATATATTGAAAAACATACTACATCTTTTCTAGTTTATCTTCAAACTTCTTTTTGATCCCTTTTCTATACCCTGTCCATTGCTACACCAATCCATTGCTACCCTTTCCTCACATCCCTAATCTGACATTCACATATTGTTTGCAAGACTTTCACTGTCATCATTAACTACCTTGACCAGGTAAGTGATGCTGTCTAAATTTTGGTCAGGCTTCTCCTGTTGTATTATTGTCCATAGTTACTTTCCCAATTAATCTTCACCATGAAATACCAGGAATCATATTGTGGTTCTCTCTGGAAGGACTCCTGAAACCCTCATGCTTTGTTTGTGTCTTTGGCTGTAACATTCTTGAGGTTATTGTCATAGTTATTTAGTGAGGTTTATGGCAATAAGCATTTCCTGTGCATGGAATGTGTGTTAAATGACCAGCTGGCTCGGAAGTGTAAGAGCTCAAAGTCTCATCTGAACCAAGTGGTGAAATTATTACCCAATTTGATTGGGACATTTCACTATAGAAGTTTTATAACCACTCAAATTTCTAGTGGTCAGATTTTCCCAATCGATTTGATCCTTTTGGAGATTGTAAATTACACAAAAGGTGCTTGGAGTGAGGAATGTGAAAGGAGGTGACTGGTGCCAATGGCTCTGGACTAGGGTGGATTGGCAATTAATGTGGTGACATGATGAGAGGATGCAGAAGATGAGGGGCCAGCAATTACTGATGATGTGGTTTAAACTCACAGAAATAGAATGAAGTATTGAGTTGAATTGTTCTGGTCAATATAGTCATGGGGTCATTAACTTGAAAGAGATTCCCACAAATCCCTACAGGAGAATATGCTCAGGAGTTCTTAAAATGTACCAATATTTTTGAGCAAGAGTGGAACAGAGTCAAGGAACACTGTCAAAAACAATCGGAGAATTTAGGTGCCTCTAAATTCTCAATAGCACACCCCTCCAAAAGCAATGTGTAAAAATGTGGAAATATGGGTTGGAATGAAATAAAGAAAAGAAGTTCAAGGTAAAAAGAGAAGAGTGAGAATGCTATGAGAGGAGAGTGAGCGTCAGAGAAGCAGGAGTAGGTGGAGGAGTCATGATTTTGAAAGATCAGTTTCTAGTGTCTTAAGAAAAGGCCAGGGATTATAGAATGACACTTCTGGTAATCAAAACAGGGAAATATGAGCTTAGACAAGTTATAAAGGGAGAAAACTATGTCCTGAGTACAAAAATAAAGATGAGATGAAAGATCCTCAAGAAAACTTTAGGAAAGAGGAAATGGGTGGAAAAGATGACGGCGTACACGTTTAGCATTTCCGAGTGTATGAAGCATTTGCTCATGCATTATTTCGCTTGATTCATGCTGTAATCTTAGGCAGTAAAAGGACAAGTAGAATTTTTCTTCAGGACAAGAAACTAAGATTTGGAGAAATGAAATAACTTCCTCAGAGTGGTTGGCAGGTAATTTCATTTTCCTGAAATAGAGGCCCTTGCACATTCCTTTCTACCATGCCTGGTATCTGGGACTTTCCCTCTTAGCTCCAGTTCCATTATCTCTCTTCTGAGTAGATGTACAATATTGCACACCAAAGGTAGAAATATATACTGTAAAGAGCCAGACATTGATAGTAGAAATTTTAGGCTTTGTAGCCCATACATTCCCTATCCCAACTACTCAACATTGCCTTATAGCATAAAGTGGCCATAGACAATATGTAAATAAATGATATGGTTCTATTCTAATAAGACTTTATTTGCAAAAACAGGTGGTAGGCAGTATTTGGCCTGTGTGCTGTAGTTCATTGAACCTTGTTCTATCTACTCCGTAAAATCTCATAAATCTTTTTGTTGTCCTTGTGTAAGACCTAATAAATCCTCCCACTCTGTTTCATATATAACCTTCCCACCTGGACAATTTTGGCTTCTTTAGGTCAAGGATCACATTTCCTTTACCAATGACTCATAATTCTTCATGGTGTCGAGCACACATATTGTGTTTGATGATTTTGTATTGAATGATGATTTTCTATATTAATTGCACACACTCTTCCTTCCCCTCCTGCATCTGTTCTTCTTTCCTTCCTGTCAAAACTCTTCTCTTCATTTGGCATATTTTATTTTGCAAAGATGGCTGAAACTAAATCTCAAGTCTCAAGTCCTTCATGTCCTTCTTACAATGTAATACGTGCACTCTTCCCATCAAGAGTTGGGAGCCTGTGTTCTTTCTCATTCAATGAGGGTGGTGCTGTGACTATAGCAGCCATGATGCTATATAATTTTGCAAGCTCTGTCATAAAAGACAGTACAGCTTTTACTTGGTTCTCTGGGAACCATGTACACAGCCTGACTGTCTTGAAGCTTCCATGCTGTGAGGAAGACCAATATAGCTCACATGAAGTGATCCCATGGAGAGCCCTCACACTACACGAAGAGATGGAGGCATGTCTAGCCACCGGTGACTTTAAATTCCTTTTCCCCACGCCACCTCAACACTGTCTTACTGCAATGACATGAAAGACCCTGAACCAAGAGCCCAGAATTCCCAACCCATGGTAGTGTGAGGCATAATAAAATGATTGCTGTCTTCCCCTTCCCTCTCTTCCTCTCTTCTCTTCCTGGGCAGGTGGTGTTACACAGCAATTACAGATGATGATTCCTGATTCAGGCGTCTCTGTTTCAGTCTCAGCTTTCATACTTTATAACTATGGGGTATTGTTGCTTAACATCTCAGCATCTTCATTTTCTTCTTTGTAAAATGGATCTAATAAAGGTAATGTTTTTTATCTCAGAGGAGAGATGTTATAAATATTGAACAATTTAATGGATATGGAATACTATCTTTATTTTTTAAAGATTTTATTTATTTATTTTTAGAGAGAGGGGAAGGGAAGAAGAGAGAGAAGGAAAGAAACATCAATGTGTGGTTGCCTCTCATCTGCCCCTCACTAAGGACCTGCCCGCAACCCAGGCATGTGCCCTGACTGGGAGTTGAATCAGCGGCCTGTTGATTCACAGGCCCACACTCAGTCCACTGAGCTATACCAGCCAGGGAAGAATACTATCTTTAAACATAAGATTATAAATCCTGACTGATGTGGCTCAGTTGGTTGGGCATTGTACCACGGAGTGAAAAGTTGCCAGTTTGATTCCTGGTCAGGGGCCACGCTTGGGTTATGTGTTTGGTCTCCTGCCTGGCATGTGTTAGATGCAGTCAACCTATGTTCTTTCTCGCATCGATGTTTGTCTCCCTCTCTTTGTTCCTCCCTTTCCATCTCTCTGAAAAGTAAATAAATAACAATTTTAAAAAGATGATGAAAAAGACATAGGAAATGTTATTAATAAAGGAGCCATCTCTCTGCTGATGACTCCCAGGTAAGAATTCCTAGCACTGACCATGTCACTTCATCCAGATGTATACAACCAAGGATATTTGCCTTATGAAAACTTTTCACAGTATTTCCACTTTAATATTTAAGGAAAAAGTAATTCCTGATCTCTCTCCAAAGATATATATCTAACCTCTTACTTTGCTTTCTTGTTATGTAAATGGTTCCACTATCCATCCCTTACGTAGAGGGTATCCATAATCCCTTAATTTTACACTTATTTTGTATTGAATCAAGCGATAAAGGGGATTGGCTCTGACTCTAATACATCTCTGATAGGTTTATATGATTACTTCTCTCCATTTTTCTATTAATATCTGAGTCCAAATAACAAGTACTCTTCACCTGGACCACTGAAATTGCTTCATAACAGTTTTTTTGTCTTTTCCCCCATTCCCTGTACTATTAATTTTCTTCACAGCAAAACAAGTTATAAAATTTAGACTATAACATACTACAGAAATGAAGAAAGTATACATGTATAGTTCACTAAATGATAGCAAAGTAAACATAATCTTAACCAACACAACATGTAGGTCATGAAATAAAACTTTACTAGAACCCCTCATCCTTTTCTTCTTACCCAAAGGAAATTATTATTCTGACTTCTAATGCCATAAATTAGTTTTCTGTTTTTTCTAGTACTTACATGTATGGAATAATGCACATGTACATGCCATTGTATCTGGCTTCCTTTGTTCAATATTATGTTTATGAAACTCAGCCATGTTGTGTGTATGGCAGAACCCTGAGCAGTTCCGCTCTCCTGTAGTGTTTCAATGTATGACTGTACCTTGATTCATTTACCTAATTCACTCACAATGGACCTTTGGTTTGCTTCCATTTTGGTGCTTTTATGAAGGATGCTGCTGTATCTATGAATGTGTGTGTGCATGCATGCTTGCATGTGCACATACATAAACATTTTGGTTGGGTAAATACCCAGAATTGCAATTTATGGGTCATAGTTTTTGCATATAGCAGTTTACATTTCTACCACTAGGATATGAGTGACTTTTGCTTCAAGTATTTATCAATACTTTGTATTATCTGTTATTTTCATATTACCCATGCTGACAAGTGCATATTGGTATCATAATGTAGTTTTTACTTGCTTTACCCTAATAACTAGTGAAGTTTATTACTTTTTTATGTGTTTACTGGACATTTGTACAGGCTTTTATGAAGTACCTATTTGACTCTGTGTGGATTGTCAAACTTCTAACTGATTGGGAAGAGTTCTTTTATATTGTAGATATATATATACTCTTTATCAATTACACATGTCACAAAGATGTTCTCTCATTCTGTGGCTGTCCTTTTCACTTCTTTAAAGATGTACCAGAGTTCCTATCTTAATTTGGTCCAATTTAGCACCTTTTGTATTTTTTTTCCAGGTTTGTCTATGGCTAGAGCTTTTGTGGCTATTTAAGAAATCTATCACAAATTTATGAAAATATTATATTTATAACATAGATTTATTGTTTTATCTTTCAAAATTAGATACGCAGTCTACCTAAAAATTTATTTTCACCTAAGGCATGATATAGAGGTCAAGTTTCATTTTTTCTCTCAGCAAATATTCAATTGGACCAGCACCCTACCAAGAGGACTATGTTCCCACTCATTTGCAGTGTCCCTTCGGTCATAAATTAAGTATCTTTAATTTCTGTCCCTTTGGTCATAAATTAAATAATTCCTTTAGTTCCTTTGATCAGTTTCTATTAATATCTGAGTCCAAATAACCATCATTCTTTACCTGGACCACTGAAATTGCTTTGTAACTTTTCTTACCATTTTTCTATTCCCTTCTACAATTGATTCTTTTCACAACCAAATAAACTTTTTTGTATTTTTAATTTTATTTATTGATTTAATATTCTGGTTTATTATCCATATGTTTATATTTGAACCTATACCATACCACACTAATTACTATAACTACAGTAAATTTTGATTTAATAAAATAAACTCCTCCTTACTTCTTCCTCCCTTTTGTTCGTCCACTTCTTCTTTCCACTTTATTCTTCATCTTCCTCTTTTTTCAAGAATATTTTTGGCCTTGAACAATTCAAGCTTCTTAGAACACCTTAGCTCTATTTCCTCTGGACTTTTGTACTATAATTGTATATTTTAATTACATGTGTACAATAAACACTATAAAATGTTAGTATTATTGTTTTATGCCATAAAATTAATTTGAGTTTGTTTATTGATACTTACTTTTCCATTGTTCTATATTTATTCTTGATTTTCTGATCTTCCTTCTCAATTTATTTTTATTTTGCCTTAAGAATACCTTTTAGTATTTTTTAAAATGTTCATTTGGGGATAAATTATCTCTGTATTTGCTTATTTGAAATGTATTTATTTTTTCTTCATTTTGAATTTGATGTGCATGTAATTTAACCTTGTCTATAGCAGAAGTTTATCTAATTTCATTGTTCTATGGCATTTCAATGTGAGAGTATTCACCAAGATTTGTTTATGTAATTTGCTAAGAATGAATCTTTAGCTTGTTCCTAGGTTGGGTTATTGTGAAGGATACTACTATGACAATCTATGTGTGTATTTATGTACATACATGCATTTCTCTTGGTATGTAACTAGATGTGGAATAAAAATAAATATAGAAAGCTGTACTTGAACAAGAATTAAATTAAAAAATTATTTAAATAAATAAATAAATATAGATCTAAGATGGCAGTTATTTTCTACTGGTATTTCACCATCTTCTAGATTTCATGTGTCTGTTGAGAAGTCAGCTGTTCTAGTTCTGAGTGGGAAGACTGATCTTAAACAACCTAGTTAGTCGTGACCAAGAAGAGAACAAAAGTCACCTTTTAAAAGCATAAATCAAATCATACCACCATATGCTTAAAATGTTCAATGACTTTCTATTGTTTTTAAATACAATCTAAGCCTCTTATCCCTATTGATCGGATCTTGTCCCATCTGTCTGCTGTGTAACTCTCTGAACCTTTTGCATACTATGCTCCTTATTTACTAGATTTAGTAAAAAGCTAGTTACACTAGCTTTTCTATCTTCTAAAACAGTAAGCTTGTTCTCACCATTGAAGACTCCTTTTTAACACTCAGGTCGCAACTGTACGATACCTCATCAGAAAGGCCTTTGCTAAACACCTCAGCTAAGGCAGCTAATCCTGTTTATTATTTTTTGCATAGCTCTATTTAATGTTCTTACAACAACACTCTTAACCCAGCTTTATTCATGTTGTTTTTCTTGTTTATTTATCTTCCTTCTTCCACATACTAACTATAAACCCCACAAGAGCAGAAGCCTTGTTATTTGTTTACTATTATATCCCCAGGATGGAGAACAATAACTAGAATATAGTCTTTACTCAGTAACCATTATGGAATCATAGAAAGTTGGAACAAGCACTTCCAGCAATATTTTATGAGGCTGATAAAAAGACACTAAATTTAGAGAGGTCACCCTGACCAAAAATGATTTTTTTTAACTATTACATATGAGCCCTAACTGGTGTTGCTCAGTTGGATGGGCGTCATCCTAAAGAAGGAAAGGTTACAAGTTTGATTTCCACTTGGGGCACGTGCCTGGGTTGTGGGTTCAGCCCCCGGGCAGTATGGGAGGCAACAGATCAATATTTCTCTCTCACATTGATATTTCTGTTATTCTGTTTCTCCCACCTGTCCCCTCTCTCTAAAAATAAATAAATAAAACCTTAAAAAAACAACATTATATATGAATAGTGATTCAGACTTATAAATCACTTCCATATATATAAAAATTCTCATTTGTTTCTCACAAAAAGAAAAAAACTAGAAAATGGCAATGTAATTGATTTTTTTAAAGAAAAACCTTTCCCATAAATTTTGATTAATTTTTACCTATGGATTTCATCCCTAGTGGATTATCCTATTTTAGGTTAGGTAAAGACTTCTAAAATTATACTCTGATTTATACTTTTTCAAATTACAATATTGCTTTTGACTGTTTCATAAGTTTAATTTGGAATAGTATTGTTTTCCTTTCATAATTTTTCAGGGGAGATATCATAAACACTTAAGAACTATGCAAGGTCCTAGACTTCAAGTTTGCTCCATAGGACATATTTCAGTGTTGAGTTTCACTCCCAGTTTTTCCTGCCTGTCTTCAGTGGTGACACATGAAGCAATGACCTGACTCAAAGGCAGGCAGGACGGGAGGAAGCCAAGTCAAAGGCCTGCATGATCAAAACCCAGCATAATTTTGTTGACCACATCTAGTCTGTCAGTCTTTTGGTGGATATTTATATTTCTCTCTTACCATCTTTGTCACCGAGGAGTTTCATTTCTCTCTTAAGTGGCTTAGCCCAGAAAGGAAGTGGGAAAGTGGGAATAATCATTTAAGAAAGGCAGCCAGACCACAACTACACCTTGTTCTTTTGGATTTTTGCCTGTCCTCCTGTTTGAAGTTGTATAGGTTGTTGTATTTGTGTCTGTTCCATTTGTACCTGCTCCCCTTAGAGCGGTGGCTTAGAGCAGAAGTCTGAAACTTTGGTAAACATTGTGATCTTGGAATGAATATACTGCTAGTAAGATCGATTTGTCCGTAAAAGATACCACTGACGGTCACTCTTTTAAATGAGTGTGCAAACGTTACCGATGTTTCCTAGGTATCATAAGGGGGCATCCCTCACCCACACCAGCAACACAGACACATTTTCCTGGATTCGAGACAATTGGCCTATGGCCCAGGATGGTCTTTGTTCACAGAAAACTGGATAATGCAATATGACAAAAAGTTGCCTTCCCTTGTTCCATAGAAACTTGACTTGAGCTCTCAGACACTAGAACTCTAACTTTAGAGAGTGTTTTGGGCTTATTTTCTAAAAACTGACCACACACTTGTAGTGGGTGAAGAGAAGCCATTAAATGATCGGGTTCAGGAAAATTTCTCCTTCCATGTCTTTTTAAAGCCTTCCCACTTTTCCTTCTCATAGCACAAGATTCTATGAAAATAACACGGGGGAATGAGATTTGGGAGCAAAGCAGTAAATAAAGGACAGTTATTTTATTATTATTATTCTACTCATGACCCAATATTCTCTTTGAAAAGACAGAAAATGTTCATTTGACAGAAGGGAGCAGTAGATTTGAGCCCTTTAACATGCAAATTCTGGTCCTGATTAGATTCTAACAGTTTCACTAGATCATTCTTTCTGGCACAAAATAACTTCAGTTATCACTAGAGAATTCTGATTCCTCTGTTGTTTTTCTTTCTCAAGGTGGTTTTATCAGATTGCTTCATTGTGGAATTCATTTAAACCCTTGAAATCCAATCATAGTTTATTTTAGATTTAAAAAAAATCTATAAACTTGGACTCTTTCAGTAGCCTTACAGCTGAGCCAGGTTTGATGACCCTGTGCATGGCTTCTGTTAAACAATTGCCTGAATTGAACAGTGCACATTTGAGTAAAATGTTAGACTTGAAATGCCATCAAAAAGATTCTGTTTCCCAAATGTCCTGGTGTACTGAGACAGGCAGATTTGAAACTTTGGAAAGTAAAGTTCAGAAGAAACTGGAGACTAAGTTTTACTGTTAATTTGATAAAAGCAATGTTGCAAGCCCCGACCAGGCTGCCAAATGAAATTTTCTTCCTATATCCCAATTGTTGGTTTGATTTAACCCAGGGTATATTTGCAAGCCAACAATATTGTTTTCATGTTTCCTTTGCTTGTCTTTTCTTTGTTCTTCTGTCCAATTTTGGACACTTTTTGTTAGAATTTAGGTGGTGGGCACACAATACAATATACAGATCATGTATCATAAAATTGTACACTTGAAACCTATATAATATTATTAATCAGTGTCACCTCAATAAATTTAATTAAAAAAATTAATTGCCTGATGATCATTTGCTACATTTCTTGCTCACTACTATATCAATCTTGATTAAAATACTATAGTTCTCATGGTCAAATTCTGGTGGTCAATGACATCCACTAATTCAATGTGACCTATATTGCCTTTCGCATGAGATGTTCTAACATGATTGTACTTTGGTGATGGAATATACAGGTGAATATACAAGGGAATAAAATAGACTTTAACTCACAGGGGTCCAACTTCTTTGTTTCTCCCAGTTCTACCATGTAGCACACAAAGGGGAAAAGGATGTGGCATAATAAATACCAATGAACTTGGTGCACCCAGGTACCACGTGGAAGCTGAGCCAGCAACTTGGTACTCTGGGCACATATGTGCATATAAGCATTATTTTGGGGGGGATTCAAGTACAAGTTCTATAACTCATGGGTGGTTTAAGAGATTTTCAAACATAATTTTATCAATAGGCAATTTGTGTCATACAGGCTGAAGCTGCAGAGTGGGATTACCTTTAGAACACCTGTGAGCTCTACCATTCACTCCTCTCTACTGGACCCACTGATGTTATTGACATTGTATTCCAGGTTCCTTTAGGTTTCTGAATACACAATCCATATCCTAAAAGTCATGTCTTCTATAAGACATCCCCAGTCCTATCCAAATGGCATCTTCTTCATCTAAAACCTACACTATCCCCAACCCCGACATGAACTTGCACCTTTCTATCTTAAGAACAGGCCTCAGCCCTCCCTATTCATAATTATCTTTACATTCTCAAGGCTGTAGATGAATAGAAGATTCAGTAAAAGTATAAAAAATAGGGAATAGAAATCTGGGGCTGAGGTGGAGAAATAAAAGCAGAGGTTTTCTGACCATCAGGTCTGATGTATTTATCAAGTGGGAATTCAAAAGTTCCTAGCAGTCAAAGCAAGACAAATAGTTGCCTGGTTTCTATGCATGCCTATAAATAAATGGAAGTAATGTAGATTCCTTAAAAAAAGCAAACATTGTTCTTACCATTGTAAGTCTCTTGACTGCAGGGAGATAGTTTCCTTTTTTCCCCCTTCCTATTCTGTATTGCCCCACAGCTTCTATCATAGTACCACGCTCTGAAAAAAATTCAAAACAATTTTTGAATATTTTTCTGAGAATCTTCATTATCCTGGGAAATGGACAATTTGTGACTTGACCTTTGCGAACTTAGAAAGGCAAATCATTCAACATAGCATCCGTTGGTCAACTTCCGAATTCTTGACTAATAAAGCCAACAACTAACCCGTTATGGCATTATACCCCAGATACCTACTACTCCTTCTACCTCCTTGATAACTAAAATGGTTTTTTACCTTATTATATTTGTGGAGTTTTAAACTCAAATTTCCCTCCCATCCTTTTATACTTTGTGTTTTCCTGGACATCAAGCAGTTCTTCAAATTTATTGGACCAGATTCTTGGTTTTGTGTGTTCATACACAAGTCCATTTACTTAGAGGCATGAAGAGGCCGTGAAGAACTAATTCTAGTGAAGACAAAAACGGAGTAACACAGACAGCCACAAATAATTCTATTTGTTCAGGCTTTTTATCTTACTGGACTGTTTTCTGGATTGTTTCTGTGAAATACAAGAAGAGTTTGGCTGAGAAGCTGCAGCTGGGAGAATGCCCGCCATGCTGCCGTTCCCTGACAGGTAGGAGTGATAGACCTGGCTCCTGGCCTCGGCATCTTTGTTCCCGGCTCCCAGGAACCTACCTTTGTATCCTCTACTTTCCCTTGCTCATTCACCCTGCCTGTGGTCCTTCCTCAGCCTGAGAACTTCTCTTGGCTGTCAATAGGTAAAGCCACTGCCAGTTTGGTCCTTTTTACCAAGCTGGCCAGGGACCAGAGTTTCATCAAGAAACTTTTCCCAGAGACTCACAGCACTTCAGCACCTGCAAAGCTTTTGTGGTCTGAATTGCTGGAATGGGGGAGCGTTGCCAGGTATATAGAAGGTGCTACAATGAAAAGCTTTCTTTGTCTTTAGTTATTAGCTAAATGAATGATGGCCTATTAAGAGAATATGAGTGGAATTCTTTCACTTTCTCTTTCATCTCCCTGACTCTGGCAACTACCTCTTCATATTTATACTCAACTGTTGAATAATTCTTTCAGATAGTTTATTATAGCTCTGTTCAGGAGCTGGCCCTATCACCTCTCTGTGAAATATAAACATGTCAGCCCACTGTTTAAACTCCTCAGTTTTGCTTTATCAAAGAACTTCACAACCAGCACGTCTGTTTCTCTGAAAAGAAAACAGAGAGGTGAAGTGCTTGCTCGAGGCCACACAGCTATAAATGCTAAAGCTCTGGGGGGAGTGTGGGGAAGAGACAACCTCCCAGCCAAAGAATTGTTTTTTGTTTTTTTCTCCCTAAAGCAATGTGCCTCCTCAATCATAGCCTAGTGAGCAGAATATGCAACGATACACAATTATCATTGAGCTCTGTGTGCCTATGTGAGGTTTTGGGGGTTGGAAGTTTGAGTCTTGGAAGCTTGTGTCTATGCTGAGAGTATAACCAAGTGGGTAAGTCTATAGAACTTTGGGGTCAGAGAGGCTGTTGTTAATCCAAGATGTCATTTATTAGCTGTCTATACACTTAGACAAGTTGTTTAGCCTCTCTGTTTCTCAAAATGCTCATCGGTGAGATGGAGTTAGAGCTTCCTTGAAAGAGTAATATGATGGCATTGCTAAAGAATAAAAAACTTATCCTAACAATGACCATTAAGATTATTTTACAATGCTCACACAACACTGCTGTCATCCAAAAAGTGTTAGCTCCCCTCACATAGTCTTTCTTTCTGAACTATTTGCAACGTTTCTCCTCTTTGCCTTTGATTATACCATACTCTCTTTCTTTTTTAATACATTAAGTTTCTCACTTCCTAGTATCTCTGCTCCCCACCAGTGTGGCTGCCTTGCCTTGCTCACTTCCTACATCATTTAGTAAAACCTTATTAAGCCAGAATCTTTGAAAGAGCATCGTGAAAGGAAGTCAATAAAGAAGATACCTATTGATAGGTAGTTTGTTACCCATAAATCATGATTTTAGCAGTGTATCAACTAAGATTCTTTTTGTTTACTTACTTTTAAAAGATTTTATTTATTTTTAGAGAGAGGGGAAGGGAGGGAGAAAGAGAGAGAGAGAAACATCAATGTTTGTTTGCCTCTTATGTGCCCCCAACTGGGGACCTGTCTCACAACCCAGGCATGTGCCCTGACTGGGAATCAAACTGGTGACTCTTTGGTTCACAGACCGCCACTTAATCCACTGAGCCACACCAGCCAGAGCGAGTTTCTGCTGTTTTAAACTACCAAGTTTGTTGTGACTTGTTGTGGCAGCATTAAGAAACTAATAAGCCATGTGAACTGACTAATGCCTATGCTATATCAGTTATAAAATATTATAAATTTCAACTCAGGCTGTATGTTCTGGGCAACATGTCAGAATAGTTGTTTTTTCTCTTGGGTCAGTTTGCCATTCGGGTCAGTAGACTTCACATAACATTTCCTTTGTTATGTGAATAACAAATACTTTGCTGCTACCTCTAGCCCATCTAGCTCCATCTAACTGCACATTCTAATTTGTTCTAATGAGGTCACTTACCTACTTCCGGTCCCGCCACACCCAATAGGAATTCTGACCATTACCATTTTGTAGAATGGATTAATTTCTATCTTGTTGTATTACTCTTCTAGAAATCTAATGTCCATCCTAAATAGATGTTAAACGGATGAAAGAGAAATGCTTGGCTCTAGACTATGGGTGCTACCAAGCTTATCGTGTAATGCACATTGCATCAGATTCTGAAATTCCTCACCTGATGAGCCCCAATCATAATGAAGCTATGTTCCTCACTATCTTGGCTCAGAGAAGATCTCCAGCTGACTCTGGTCAGCAGTTGAACGAATCCTGAGGACTTTTGTTTCCAACACTATTACTTTAGTAGTTTTGAAAGACTTACAGGTGTGCTAAGAGATCACAAAGGAATCACTACTTCAGATGTGAATTTGGCATCACCTTTGTTTGATGATAACTGGAAAAGTCATAGGTGTAGACAAAGTACAGTCCTTGTCAAGTAGCTATCTATGTAAGGAGCAGCTCGCCCAGGCCCTAGAGCAGAGAGAATGCTCAGTACAGGGGAGCCTGTGCTGATTAGGGTGCTGGCTCAGCTTCCACGTGGTACCTGGGTGCTCTGACAAGTCCCCCACAACAGCCCTTTGCTGAAACAATTCTTGTTTCTATCAAGTAGCCCACCCATCTTTCTGCTCTCCTTACCTCCTCATGTGTTTCACCTTCTACCTTTTTGTGAACTTCGTCTGATGGGTAGGAAATCTCTCTCTCTCTCTCTCTCTTTCTCCCCCCACCCCACAGATGCTTTTCTCAAACATTTTATCTACCCTCAGACATTGTTTTCTTCCTCCAAGGGCTGAGGTGCTTGCAAATAGTGCCCAGAAGAATCCTTTAGTTTTCCTCCTTGACACGTTTTCTCCTGAGTCCATGAGCCCAGAACGGCCTAGCTGCTTCTTCAGAGAGAAAATAAACTGAAAATTGCTGTGGGAAAACATCCATTAAATTTGCAAAAACATTATCCTACACCACTAAAGATATTCTAAAAAACTTCTTACAATTAACCTACAATTTTCAAACATCATTCCCCAGATCTATGAAATACCTTCCAGACAGATGTATGAGCAACCTATATACTGTAGAGACTAAAAACTTGTGGACTATGAGGCTGTTCTAGATGTTACCTCTTCAGGGACACGAGTGGCATATGCTCCATCAACTTGGGACAACACTCAACACATGTGGGCTCTTAAAAATGTTTCCAGGTGTCTGGAGTTTCTGAGCCTGCATCCACAACAGAAAGGGATCTAGTTGCTCTTTTCATGGAAGATAAACAATGGTTTTGAGCCAGCTACAGCATTCTGAGCACACTGGCAATGTCGGCAGGAAACAAAGGTTAGTGAGGCACAGCTCATAACTTCTAAGAAGGGAAAATCTCCTTTGCTGTGACAATTTCATGTTTATCCCAGCCCAGTATAACATCAGCTTCTCATTCCTCGATTTAGGTTTGAGAAATCTATCTCTGAGACTCCAGGGATATTGCTCTTTTCTCCACTGAGGTAGAAGATGACCCCATCTTCTGGCACATAGATTATGGAGTCCTTAGTGATGGCTACCTGGCCTTGCAGCTTGTGCAAGGCTTTTGGTAGTTTTCCCAACACAGCGGAGAGTCTCCAGCTACTTATCTTTTCTTGTTTCCTCCTTTCTATGGCTATTCTATTACCTTACTCTTCCTTTTAGTTCAAGCAGCGGCATTCTTTCTTCCTAGGGTCCTGAGTCTCTTCCTATTAGCTGCTGAGGTCCATGTAGCTAAGTGACTGAGTGGAGGTGATAGCCCCAGCTCGGGCAGGCCACATGTGTCCCATGTTCCTACCCACAAAGTTTCCATCCTAGACTGCAGGAAACCGCAGCTCTGCTGGGCCTTGCAAGTTGGAAAGGGGATTATAGAATTCTGTTATAACCTCCTCTGAAATTATCTGGTATTTCAAAGAACACAATTGTTGCCCAACACAACACACACGTGAATGTAAAAGAGGATTTTTACATTCACTCTGGCCCTTCTATTACTGAGGTCATGCTGTCCTAGGTTTATGTAGTATTTTACATTCGAACCCTATCCTAGACTCTTACTTTCAAAGAAAACTTATATTTTAAAAAATCAGTGATGTCTTTTTTATTCCTTGTGTAGACAGGCTTGCTCAGCCATTGTTTCCCTAATCCCTCTGAGAGTCCTTGTTTCATCTTTGGGAAGCTCTGCTTCCAGTGGTAAATCTGACAGTGGTCCGCTCTTTGATGTCTGCCCCGTCACTGCTAACGTAGACACTGGAAAAATGTAAGAGGTTTTCTCATGCCGCTCCCTCCCCCTCCCAGTTGTTAATCCTCCGGCTGCTCTCTTTTCCGTCGTAGGCACTAAATTTAGTTTTCATATCTTTCAATTATTCCTTTGGGTTAATGTTATCTTTTTTTCAGTGCAAAACCATTTTTATTATCCACAAACCTCCTCCACTTAAAACAAAAATTTAACATTCTTATTAGGCAACCAGATACTGTGTGTGTCTGTTGTGATATATCACTCATGATGTGTTCAAGCCAAAAATGTTTGACTTGAATCCTTTAAGCCTTTAGCTGCTGCAAAACATCTCTGAGTCAGTGTCATAAAACACAGCGGGCGGGGCGATGGGCTAGAGGAGAAGAAGGATAACAGACAAAACAACCGATGCCACTTGTAGTCTTGGATTGGACCTGGTCTGAACCTCTCACTTCTAAAAACATTTTGGCTCAACTGAGCAAAATAAAAATGAGATTAGTACTTAGATGAAATAAACGCTTGCTAGTATGGAAAGGTAGAGATTGGTAAATGAAAGAGTAGATTACAGTACAGCATGTGTGATGTGATCTGATTTTGAGTAAAAAATACACAAGTATTTTAATGCACATATGTATATATAAATATATGCATGTACATATAATATGCATAAAAGGTCTGTAAGAGATACAATGCTTAGTGTTAGTGTAAATACATTCTATTTTTATTTCATTATTCTTTTTGATCTATATTTTGAACTTTTTAGAAGACATATTACACTAATTAATTGATTAGTTAATTAAGAAAGTAAGGAATGCCATTAGTAATGATGTGATAACATACACTGCTTTTGGTGAGACGTCAAAGAGTTGTGAGGATTTAAACAAATGTGGTAATTCAATTACCTTCATTATTGTGATTCTTAAGCATTAGGGGAAGATAATTCTTCTAGAACTCAGGTCTTCATTATCACTACCCTTGGTCCCTGAGTTTTCTGAACATTTATATAATTGATTAAAGAGAAGTGAAAAATGTAATCACTGATAAAAATAGCCTGAATCCTGATGTCTGAAGTTTTATTGTCATTCACACATCTCTCCTTTTGTTAAACAACTATTTATCACAGGTTTTTTTAAAGGTACAATTATTATATTTCTTTTTTTATAGATGAGACATGGTTTTTAAAATATATTTTATTGATTATGCTATTACAGTTGTCCCATTTCCCCCCTTTATTCCCCTCCATCTTGCACACCCCCTCCCACCCACATTCCTCCCCTTTAGTTCAAGTCCATGTGTCATAAGTTCTTTAGCTTCTACGTTTCCCACCCTACTCTTGCCCTTTCCCTGTCTATTTTCTCACCACTGTCTATGTTACTTATTTTCTGTACCTTCTCCCCACTTCTCCTCCTTCCACTCCCCTGTTGCTAATCCTCCATGTGATCTCCATTTCTGTGGCTCTGCTCCTGATTTAGCTGTCCACTTAGTTTGCTTTTGTTTTAGGTGTGGTTGTTAATAACTGTACCACAGATTTTTTATCCATTCATTTATTGATGGGCACGTGGGCTGCTTTCAAATCTTGGTTATTGTAAATAACATTGCAATGAGCATAGGGGTGCATATATTCTTTTGAATTAATGCTTTGGGTGTCTTCAAATAAATTTCCAGAAGTGGAATTGCTGGGTCATAAAACAGTTCTATTTTTAATTTTTAAGGTAATTCCACTTTACTTTCCAGAGTGGCTGTACTTATCTGCATTTCTACCAACAGTGCAAAAGGGTTCTCTTTTCTCCACATCCTTGCCAACACTTGCTGTTTGTTGATTTATTGCTGATAGCCATTCTGACAGGTGTGAAGTGATACCTCGTTGTGGTTTTAATTTGCATTTCTCTGATGATTAGTGACATTGAGCATCTTTTCAGATGTCTATGGGCCATCTGTATGTCCTCTTTGGAGAAGTGTCTATTCAGATCATTTCCCACTTTTTAATTGGATTTTTTCTGGTGTTGAGTGGTATAAATTCATTATAAATTTTGGATACTTGGCTATAAAAATGAAGAAAATATTACCTTTTGAAACAGCATGGATGGGCCTGGAGAATATTATGACAATGAAATAAAGTATTATGACAATGACAATAAAGAAGCCAGTCAGAAAAAGACAAATACCATATGATTTCATTTATATGTGTAATCTAATGAACAAAATAAACTAACAAAATAGAAACAGACTTATAGATACAGAGAACAAACTGACAGCTGTCAGAAGGGAGGGGTTTTGAGGAGCTGGGTAAAAAAAACAAGGGATTAAGCCAAAAAATAAAACCCCTCATAGACACAGACAACAGTGTGGTGATTAGCGGAGGGAAAGAGGGCAGAGGTAGAAGAGGGTGGAGGGGGCATAAATGGGGATGAAAGGAGACTTGATTTTGGGTGGTGAACACAATACAGTATACAGATGAGCATTATAGAATTGTACATTTGAAGCCTATACAATTTTATTAACCAATGTCACCTTCAGAAATTTAATAAAAACAAAAGTAAGACTATGTAGAGCAACAGGCATCAGGGAGGCTGCCTGGCTACCTGAGAAAAAAGCACAGAGAGTAGATGACTTCTAAATGTTAGAGGCAGAACTATTAATTTTCAAACTTGGGCTATCCATTTTTTAGATTTAAAGGAAAAAAGAATTAGGTAGATACTGTAGTCTCAGCCCTAACTGCTAAATTACAATGAATAATAATCTCATCCAGCAGACTTTTTTTGAAATACAGAATCATACACATATGCCTTTAAACTGTGCACATTTATCTCACTGAGTTAAGGGTTTTTTGCATTCATTATGGAAAAATTCATGCAATGTTATAATCTTTTCAAAGCTTCTGATCATTTACAGTTATGATCAGTATGCCGTTAATAAAATTCTTAGTGACATTTGGTGGAAGAAAGAGCCCTACTAT
Source organism: Sturnira hondurensis (assembly GCF_014824575.4). Classification (NCBI taxonomy): domain Eukaryota; kingdom Metazoa; phylum Chordata; class Mammalia; order Chiroptera; family Phyllostomidae; genus Sturnira; species Sturnira hondurensis. The sequence continues at coordinate 22,923,564 of NW_028079044.1, forward strand.
GTCATGAGAGGACTCTATAAGGAGAGTGCAAAAGCAGTTTTTAAACAAGTTATGAATCCACCTAACTATTCACAGTTCTTGTTTTGTCTTCAAAGATGCCTTGAGACATTGTTGAAAAGCTCTTTAAAATCCAGAAGCTCTGTGCTATGTGTTCCCTTCATTTATTATTCTAGAAATCCTAGGACAAAAGTGAGGTTTTTCAGTAAGACTTACTTTGAGAAAACCATCTCTTCCTAATGATGTATTTTAGAATCTTGCTTGTGTCACGGAGATGTCAAAGTCACTGATTTATCTTTTCTAAAATCAATATTGTTCATCATTTTGAAAATACTTGAATTCTTCTTAGTAGTCTGCTAAGTGTACTAAGTGATGCTACATCACTAAGTGATGTCAGTTGTCAGTGACAACTGACGCAAATTAGCTGATCTCCTCTTACTGTCTGGGATTCAGGTATTTCCATTTAGGATCTTTGAATTCATCTAGAGCATCTAGGTTCTTACTTATAAGCACCAGGACGACAGCAAGCTTCAATTCCACTTTTCCCAGTATCAGTTTCATCCTTTCCAATCGAAAGATCAATTGTCTTGGCAGAGGAGATGGATGTCTCACAAGTTTTGCTCCCTTTCTGTTACTTATAAAGTTACAGTTAAAGCCTTTCTATATGATTCTTGTCCCCAATATTAAAATGTGCTTTTGGTGTTTCTTTTCAAATTTGCAAGTCTCAGTTTATTCCCAGCATTAACTTTTTGGAATTCATGCTGCATTCTTTTGTTGATCCCTGGTTATTTGCTTTTATTTCTATCATTGTGCTTTTTTTCTGCTTTAAGCTACTTGGAATGTTCTCTGTATAGCCATTAATTTTTAGGCATCTTCCCCCATTTTTCCTCATTGGAAACACTTGCAGTTGCCTAATCATACTTATGCTTTGGAGGACAACCTGACCCACTGGAACAACATTTACATCATTTCATGGAACTGAATGATTAATTCTCTGATATTCATGAAGTCCACTGTACTCAGGACCTATGGCTGTGATAATAGACATTGGATTTAGCACTTTCATGCCTCACTTTTGTGTCCATGGGCAGCATCACAAATCAATCCAGATCCTCTTTCCCATGGGCAGCACACTTCCACCAAGTTCTCAACACTGGGCTTTACAGCTGCCATCACGTGACCTGACTTGACACTTGATTTTCTGTCCATTTGCTAGGGCACCTGATTCTTACACATTCCAAGTTCCTTTTTATTCTGACTTCAATAATATATTCCTCCAAATAAATCAGATTTAAGATATATGAAAATATAAGAAACATAGCTTAAGAAAGTAGTTATATAAATAATAAATAGCATGGATTGTGCTAACAATCCAGGTAGGTTTACTTCTTCAAATATCTAATTAACTTTTTAATAAATTTATAGAATATTTCAGATGCTTTATTACTCCTCATATTCTCAGCAGCTTGGGTCCTTTAAGGAAAGGTGATTTTTCCTTATATGTAACACCCAAATCTAACCTCTGGTCTCATCCTTTAGTGTGAGTTCCTAATTCTCATTTTCCAGGGGCCAAATCTGATAATAAACTATAACAAGCTGTTCATAGTGGCTTTCTGTGTATTCAGTAGCTCTTCTGGTTATCTGTTACTGCATAGTGAGCCACACTAATTGTTTATTTTTCTCATGAGCCTGTCATTTAGATAGGACTTGCAAGGATGAAGCCATCTCTGCTCCATGTAACATTAGCTGGGGCAGCTCTACTGGGAGCTTGTAGATCCATTTCAAAATAGTTCAGAATAGTTCACTAGTCAGATGGCTAAACAGATGTTGGTTCTCAGCTGCAAGTTCAACTAGGGCTTGGCCAAGTGTCCTTAAGCCCTCTCTTTATGTACCTTTCTGCAAGTTGCTTGCATTTCCTCAATGCAATATTCCTTGGTTTTAAACATGTCACAAGAAGAATGAAGTTTATGATTTTTTAAGACCTAACCTTGCAAGTCACATGGTGTCTCTTCTGCTGTACTCTGTTGGTCAAGGTAGTTGGTTAAACTGACCCAGTTTCAGAGAGAGTAGACATATACTCCACCTCTGGATGGAGGATTACAGGGGTCTTGAAGAACATATGGTTTAGGAGATATTGTTGAGACCATGTTTGAAAAATAGTATCTGCTACACTAGCTAAGTAAGTCTTTCAGTTCTCACTGTCTTTTAGTAAATTATAAGTTGAGTGGCATGGCTACCCCATATGGGATCAACCCTGTCATCGGAGAATGAGCCTTTAGCTTCTCTCACTCATTTAATCGACAGACATTGACAGCCGACTATGTGTCAGCGCTGTTGGATGCTCTAGTGACTCTTAAAGTCTTATTTGAATTTAGAGAAGTTCATTTTTATCATTCCCTCACCCTTAAATATTTTATAGGAATTTAGTACTTTCTTTGTTTTATCCTCATATAGCAAGGGTTTTTAAGGAATCTTTAGTCTTTGGTCTGGGGCTAAGAACATATTTTCTGCAGCTGTAGCATAACCACTGCCTACTTATTAACAGACTAACATTCAAGATAATTGACAACTGTTATGGCTCAGGCACTTACCAATCAGCATGGGTACTAACCAATGAGATCTGAAGTTGAACTTCAACAAATGATATATCATAATGTTAACAGTAGATTTAACAACTGAATTTGTTGTTTATTACCTGTCTATTATTATGGAGTCTCATTTTTATTTTTCCCTCTCCATTCAAGTCAATGAAAAAAAATGCTGAACATGTGCTATGTTCAAGTGCCTGGGTTTGACACTGAAGAAACAGAAAACAAATAAGTAAATTCTGTGTGTCTGTTCTTCATGGGATTTAAGAGGCACTTGAAATAACCATGCCCTCTGCCTAGAATGCTCTTTCCCCAGATATCCATGGAGATTACTCTATTACTTTCTTCACTCCTCTGTTCATATATTATCATATCAGAGAATTCTTTCTTTTCACCCTAAAGTAGCACCATTTCATTATTTTTATCATTAATGCATTTTTTCATAGCACATACAAACACCCAGAATATTGTAAATGCTACTTGCTTCTTTCATAAGAACTAAAGTACATGAAATCATGTTCCTAGTACTAGAAAATACCTGGCACACAATAAATGTTCATTCAGCAAATATGTTTTGAAATGAATTGAATACTTGATGAGGTGTGGAAATGGAGGGAGGTAGCAGAGACAAAGAGAATTGACGTTTAAGCCAGGGTGTCAGCAGGAATAGTGATGCAATACACAGAAGTAGGCATGACATGGAATAAACGTGTTTTCATTGTAGTTGCTGTTTTTGCTCTGTATCCAAAGATTTGTCTCTTTGGAGACACAAATTTGACTGCATTCTGGAAAACCCCACAGACATAAAAACAGTCAGCTACGTGTTCCAAAGTATTTCCTGATAAGCACAATACTTTGTCAGCCATTTGACCTGATGTCCCTTTCCCTTCCAACATCTTCTGGGACATCTTTCCTACAGAAAATTTTACTCTAACTGTCTTCAGATGACCATCTTCACAATTAGTTATTAATCAAAGAAAAATGATAGTGAATCCTGTTAGTCTTTTATCCTTTGGCACAGTGTTTCCTAGAAGGAATATACAAACATGGTGAGGTGTAGACTCTCAGTTGCCTAGAAAAGGTGAATGTTGGTCTCAGTTCCCACACAGGTACACAGGGTGGGAGAGATAATGCAAAAGGGCTGGGAATCCCAGACACAAACAGAACCTCAGGGTCAAGGAGCACTTCCTCAAAATAACAACTGTTCAAGAGCAGAGCCTTTCAGGGAATGAGCCAGTGGACATCAATAGTACACATAGCACTCAGGTGAGAACAGGAGTGAATAATTTGGTAGTTGTTCCCTGACTATATAAAACTATAAAAATACTTTATTAACATAAAGCTAGAAGAGGGACTTTTGCAGCTGTAATGTGACTACATTTCACATATTAATCCTTGAGGCATAAAAATATGTGTATTCTAGCTGGCTTTATTTTGCATGAAGCCCTAAAAGGAAGTCATAACTATGGTTCCAATGATGTTGCAACTTCAGTGATCCTGAAGGTGTGGAAGATTTCCAGGAGTGTCTGCTGAAGAAGGCCAAAAGGGGAAGATAATAAACTGCAATGAGTTTTCTCTGCCAACACCAACCTGGGTTTCCTGATCAGTTGTTCTTAAGCCTTGCTGAATATCACTTGGCAAAGCTTTAAAAATGCCCATTCTCAGGCTGCTCCTGAGATCAAGTGAATCATAATCTTGGACTTGTGCCTAACATGTAATTTTTAAAAGTTGTTAGTATATTAGTTTCTTTCTTTCTTTTTTTTAAGAGAATTATTAATTTTTTTTAATTTTTTAAAATTTAATTCTTATTCAAGTACAGTTTTCTGTTTTATATTCCCTGCCCTGCCCCCCCTCAGTGCTCCCCACCTCCCTCCCATTTCCTCCCTCCACCTTAATTATCGTCCATGTGTCCTTTATACTTATTCATGTGAGTCCCTCCCCTTTTCCCCTATGATTCTCTCCCCTCTCCTCTCTGGACCCTGTCAGCCTGCTCCGTATTTGAGTGTCATTGGTCATATTTTGCTTGCTTGTTTGTTTTGTTATTTAGATTCCTGTTAAAGGTGAGATAATATGGTATTTGTCTTTCACCTCCTGGCTTATTTCGCTCAGCATAAGGTTCTCTAGTTCCATCCATGATGTTGCAAAAGGTAGGAGCTCCTTCTTCCTTTCTGCAGCATAGAATTCCATTGTGTAGATGTACCATAGCTTTTTGATCCAGTCATTTACTGATGGGCATCTAGGTTGCCTCCAACTCTTGGCTATCGTGAATTGTGCTGCTATGAACATCGGGGTGCATAGGTTCTTTTGGATTGGTGTCTCAGGGTTCTTAGGATATACACCTAATAGTGGAATTGCTGGGTCAAAAGGCACGTTCATTTTTAGTGTTCTTAGAGAGTTCCATACTGTTTTCCATAGTGGTTGTACCAGTCTGCAGTCCCACCAACAGTGAACTAGGGTCCCCTTTTCCCAACAACCTCTCCAGCACTTGTTGTTTGTTTCTTTGTTTATCATAGCCATTCTGACTGGTGTAAAGTGGTATAAGATCATACACCATGACCAAGTGGGATTCATCCCAGGGATGCAAGGATGGTTCAATATTCGCAAATCAGTAAATGTAATACACCACATAAACAAAAGCAAAGACAAAAACCACATGATCATATCAATATATGTGGAAAAAGCTTTTGATAAGGTACAATACCCATTTATGATAAAGGTACTCAGAAAAATGGGAACAGAGGGAACATTCCTCAATATAATAAAGGCCATATATGAAAGACCTACAGCCAACATCATATTCAATGGGCAAAAACGAAAAGCTTTTCCACTAAGATCAGGAACAGGACAAGATTGCCCACTATCACCACTTCTATTCAATATAGTATTAGAAGTTCTTTCTTTCTTTTTTAATTGACCTTTTAAAATTCTATTTTTTCCATTACTTTTTATCCCCCCATACCCTCTTCCACCTCCACCCCCAACTCCGTGTGCAATCACCACACTAGGTGTATTAGTTTCTTAGGGCTTCCATTAAAAAGTACTATAGACTGGATGACTGTGAGACAATATAATCAATTTATTGTCTCACAGTTCTAGAGGGTAGGAACCCAATATCATGGTTGCTTCTTTCTGAGGGGCATGAAAATCTACTCCCTTGTCTCTCTCCTAGTTTCTGATAGCCTCAGGAGATCCTTGGCTTGTAGATGGACTTCTTTTTGTGTCTTTATATCATCTTTTATCTGTACAGATCTGCCTCTGTGTCCAAATGTCCCATTTTTATAAGAACATCAGCTATATTAGATTGGGGCCCATCCGACTGACTTTATCCTAACTTGATCATCTGCAAAGACCCTATTTCCAAATAAGGTCACACTCACAGGCACTGGAAGTGAAAGTTTCAACATCTTTTTGGGAGATCCCATTTGACCTACACACCAGGTTTTCTACTATACAGCCAATGAAATTCCTGATCTAAATTTGACTTGGGCTTCCCTCCACACAGCCACTCTGAGAAAAAGAGAAAAAGGAGGGAGAAGAAGAGAAGGAACATGTGAAAGGAAAGTCTAGAGCAGCTCATACGTGGTCATACGTGAGGCAGTACAAGGACCAGTTTGCCTCCTGCCTCTCACAACTCCTCATCCCAAGAGATGATCTGTTCCTGAAGATGAGCACACTACGACCACAGTCTCCTCCACTTATTCTGACCACATCAACCCAATATTTCCTCCAAGACTGAAGGAGGAATTTCATCTGGTCAGTGGCTCCTGGTACAAAATAAACATCAAGATAAACAGGAGAACTTTTAAATAACACACCAAAACTCAGGCCCAATGTCTAGCAAGTAAGTTAGAATCTCTGTGGATATAGCCTGGTCATAGAGACAATTTTTAAAGTACCTTAAGTTTCTATCCACAATATGCATAGAAAGAGATTGGAACTGGACTTTTCCTGATGCTATAAAAAGCTAGAAAACTTGACAAAATATATGCAATGATAGTTTTCAGACCTTGAGCAACATGAAGCACACAGCTGTGACTTTGAGAGAAGGGAAACTGAAGAGAGGAACACTCCAATTTCCCAGCTCTCTCCCTAAGATACCAGAGACTCAGGATCTAAGGGGAATGTGAAGCATAGCACATCTCATTAACGAGATAGAAATCAGTGTTCATGGAACCCAAAGCGTCCAACTTTGTAGGGTAAAGTGTCAGGGAGGAAGGGGCCATATAGAACTATCTGCAAAGGGTTTTTCTTGAGCTTTGCTAGATATGAAATCATAAATGTGGTGGGAGAAACTCTACAGTTCCAAGCATGATCTGCCAAGTAGAAAGCTGAATAGTTCCTGGAGCTCCCAGAGGCTTAGAGATACCCAGTTCTGAGCAGCCAGAATGGAGAGTCCTTATTAAATACCCAACACATTCCACAGAGGCTCCAGATAAGATATGCTTCAAACATAGTGCTAGCTCTAGAGTTAGAGATACTCTTCCCCACCTTAACAAAGCTTAAAAACAAGCCTCAAAAGGATCAAGCTGATCTACAAATAACTGCTGTGGACCACTGTTGCACACTTAGAAAATATGGTGATTAGTTTCATCCAGGCTTCATTTGCTTTTTCTCAAAAGCAAAGATTCTTATGTGTCTATTCCTCATTTTATCATTGTGTTGAAATAAATAGTTGCTTGAAAAGTATAAAAGGTGATTGATAAACTGTGTTCTATGCTAACATGTCAAATTTTAATTTTATCCAATACAAAACTCTTTTAAAAATAATTTTTAAAGATTTTATTTATTTATTTTTAGAGAGAAGGAAAGGAGGGAGAAAGAGAGAGAGAGAAACAGCAATATGTGGTTGCCTATTACATGTCCCCTACTGGGGATGTGGCCTGTGACCCAGGCATGTGGCCTTGACTGGCAATTGAACCAGTGAACCTTTGGTTCACAGGTTGGCACCCAATCCACTGAGCCACACCAACCAGAGCACAATACAAAACTCTTTTAATAAAAAAATTAAAAGTCAAGAACTACAATTAACATGTATGTAAAAAGTGATGGTCACATGGTTTATACTCCATTAATTTCTGTTCTTACATTTTAGATATTATAATAGAAAATATTCTAGAGAAATAGAAATAACTTTTAATTATTCTATCCATTTATTTCAGGTTTTATGTTTTCTGTAGATCTTTGAATTTTTTTTGGTATTTTTCTTTGGTTTTGTGTGTGTTTGTGTGTGTATGTTGACCAGATAATGAACAACAACAACAAAAAAGAAATGTGAATCAAATTTACATTGTCCACTTAAAATAAAAACCTAATGCTTAAAGGAAGACAGTTGAATCCATTACTCAACAGTTTAAAATATACAATGAATGCATCCAATCAAAAATTTCTAGATGTGTGAAGAAGCATGAACATGTGACCCAAAAATGAAGAAAAAATTAGTTATGAAACACCCTCAGAAATGACAGAGAAGAACTTTATGACAGATACTATAAATATGCTCAAGGAGTTAAGTGAAAAAGAATATAATAAAGAGAGGAATTAGCCACAGTTGGTGTGGCTCAGTGGATTAAGTGTCTTCCTGTGAACCAAAGGGTTGCTGGTTTGATTCCCAGTCAGGGAACATACCTGGGTTGTGCGGGCCAGGTATCCAGTAGGGGGTGTGTGAGAAGCAACCACACATAGATGTTTCTCTCCTCTCTTTCTCCCTCCCTTCCCCTCTCTAAAAATAAATAAATAAATAGATAGATAGATAGATAAATAAAATCTTTTTAAAAATAAAGAGAGGAATTAAAAATAAAAAGTTACCACAAATGATTATACTATGCAGCTAAGGCTAGAGGAGCTGTTAGATGTTCTGCCCAAAGGCAAAGTTTGTAAAAACAAATTATTTTTGGAGGAGCTTGGGGGAGACATTGAATAGGGTAGATAACATTTACTGCCATGGTCCATTTCCTAGAAACCATATTTTATTGCCCAGCTCAAGCAGTGTGAAGTTTGCATATAGATACACTTGAAAAAAAGATATTAACTCTTTGATAGCTAGCATGTACAAATGCTTTCAGCTTTCTGTGTGTTTGTGTGTGTATATTCACAACTAACATGTTGTATCTAACATGAAATGATGACTTAATGGATTTTAGTTCTTTAAAAAAAAACTAAACATTTTCATATTTGGCATAGTATCATAATCACTTTAAATTCATTCACAGAAAATGAAATGTGAGCATCTGAAGACACCATTCATCGGTTCTTTCCTGAATCTTTATAGATACATAAAACTTGGGTCTCTGATGAGGACATCACAATCGTGCACTCTATAGAAAAAAAATTCAACAGTGCTCTAAAGAGGATCTCCAGGAAAGAATATGTTCTAAGTAGCTTATTAAATCCTTATCTGGGTGCAGAGATGGGAAAGTTGGCTTTTTGAGACTATATTTCCCACAGAATACAGGGGTTGAGTCACTAGTTTTAGAAATGAAAACGCTGATGGATTTGAAAAAGCAGTGGCTGTGCAGATAAGTGGCTAAAATTATTATTTGAGAATCAAATTAAAACCACAGTGAGATATCAGCTCACACATGACATAAGTCAACAAACAACAAGTGCTGTGGAGAAACACAACAAACAACAAGAGGATGTGGAGAAAAGGGAACCCTAGTGCACTGTTGGTGGGAATGCAAACTGGTGCAGCCACTGTGGAAAATGGTATGGAATTTCCTCAAAAAAAAAAAAAAAGGAACTGCTTTATAACCCAGCAATTCCACTGCTGGAATATACCCTAAGAATCCTGAAACATCAATTCAGAAGAACTTATGAACCCCAATGTTTCTAGGAGTACGTTTACAGTAGCCAAGTGCCCAGTCTCAGTGCCTATCGGTAGAGGAGTGGATTAAAAAAACTGGTACATTTACACAATGGAATACTACACAGCAGAATGAAAGAAGGAATTCTTACCCTTTGGGATAGCATGGGTGGAACTGGAGACTATTATGCTAAGTGAAATAAGCCAGTTGGTAAAAAACAAGTACCATATGACCTCACTTATAACTAGAATCTAATGAACATATAAACTAACGAGAAAAATAGAACCGGAGACATAGAAACATGGAACACACTGATAGCTGTAGGAAGAGAGAGGGAAGGGGGGAATGGTGGAAGGAAGGGGAAGGGATTAATCAAAGAATGTGTGTGAATGCCCCATGAACATGGATCATGGAGAGGGGATTGCCTAGAAAAGAGAGGGGTGGGTTGGGTGGAGGGAGGCAAAAGGGAAAAAATGGGACAGCTGTAGTAGAATAAACAATAAAAAAAGAATCAAATCATGATGTGTGATGTTTACCTCAGATTTGTTCTTGAGATCCCCAAACTAATCACTGAAGCAGTGTGTAAATAACTTATATTTAACCTAAAAATCACCCAAATAGATGAATAGCTTGTTTTAAAAGCTGTGACTTTTTATATGGATCAAGAATTCTGCCTGCATAGTTGATTAGAATTACAGTCTCGTATCACTTAGATTGGTAACGGGAGTGAGGATATTTTTAATTCAAGTAAAACCAACATTAGCTATATTGATAATCTGAAGTTAAAATTCCAGTGACTCATGTAAAAATTGTTTATCATAACAGAGTGATTGTTATGCTGTTTAAAATAGTTACATACAACACAAGGCTTGAGTTCATGCAGCTCCCTGCCTGGAATGTTTTAAAAGGTTTTGCGATTTTTCCCAGACTCTAAGAGAAAAACGCTGAATTGGAAAATATTCAATGAAGAACACTGAGATTAATTGTCCCCCCCTCAAAATCATCCTGTAAAGAATATTTATATATGAACAATGAGGAGCTAGTTTCTACCTTAAAATAATATTATGCAAAATCCACTGAAGTCCATTGGTCTCCAAATTTTAAGCCCACCCTTTTTGGGGGGAGGTGGAGGTAGGGCAGGGGATGTGGGGAAACAATGATGAAACTGAACCTCAGATAATGAATTCCTTTCACGGGAAAAATGTAATCCCCAGAAATATTTGTATCTTATACAGTTAATAAGACAAATAGATATTCAGAAACAAACTAGAAAATTAAAAGCTGGTATCAGCAAGTAGTACTACATCAAAAAATCACAAGGATGTGAGAAAGATTATTATGGAAGAGGGTTAAGTGGTAGTAGAAGGCCGGGGGGGGGGAGAGAGAGAGAGAGAGAGAGAGAAGGCATCATAGAAGCAATCTGAAAGTAGCATAAACCATGTGAGACATGCACAACCTTTTGAAGTGCCTGTTAAATTTTAAATTTTTCATATCTTGAGCTCTTACTTTCAATAGGTACCTGATGGATACAGTCATACCCTATCTGTCCACCTTCTCTTCTCATCACTTTGTGGGAATGTCACTTATTGCCCTGTGAGACTTGCTGAGACGTTATCTGTGAATGAGCAAAGATGATATGCATCCTTAGCTGTAAAAGCACAAATAAAGGCTTTCACTAACACCTTATTGCTAGGCAAATTCCATGTTTTCTCCTTGAAGTCTGATAGCTGGTATACTGAAATCAATTTTTGAACACAGTAGAGAAGCTTCAATATGATAGTTTGAATTTTTATTAGTCCTGATTATTAATAAAGTCTCACAAGAGTGATTGACTTGCCTTGATAATATAGGAAAAGTCTGTGCCTAGACACATACAATGGGAATTCTGCACAAAAATGTTCATATTTCTGGCTCTTTAGTTTGTTCCCCATCTTTGCTGTCTGACTCTGTACCTATGTTAGCAAGTTCATAGCTCTTCATGTATTCAGTAGTCATAGCACATGCACCAGCTGTTTCACTCCATTGGGTGTGACACAGGCTTTGGTGAAGGGAGTATCCTCTGGATTCTCCCAAGGACATAGTGACGGTGAGTGGGCACCAAATCTGGGATGTAAGGGGGCTGAGGCACCTGGGTGGGGGTTGATGTTTTGCCAAAAAGCTGCATGAGACGTGATGTGTGAGTGGGCGCATTGTCATGATGAAGCTGCCAATCACCAGTTGTCCATACCTGCGACTTTCTGAATCATCCAAATAGTTTCTGCAGAGGAATGTTCAAACTTAATGCAAATTTTGATGCCGATTCATTGCTCTACATGCTCAGTGATTTTGAATGTGACAACCACACAGTACTTATGCTCACTCAGCAGTGTCTATGGTCCCCACTGACTAGTTCAGTGAAGTTGTCATTGTTCACACATGCTCATTCCAGTTTGTTCTCTTTGGTTGCCAGGTTACATCCATGTTGTGCAAACCATTCTTGTTATATTTGCAATGACTCAACCTTTTCTGGACAGAACTCAAGGCATATACACATGTATATAAATACACAAATCTATATACATACATATGTATATTTATATATACACATATATATGTTTACACATACATAAACTATATATATGATTACAGTTAATATTTACTGAACATATTTCTGGAAATTAGGTTACATGCTTTACATGGGGCTTTTTGTTCAAGTCTTTCTAAAACACTTTAAAAGTAGATACTAGGATTGTCCCTATTGGAGAGCAAAGGAAATAGGCCTAGAAAAATGAAAAAGCTTCTCTGAGATCACAGATGAGAACTGAACCCAGACACGACTGTGGCAGGTCATGCTATGCCTCTTCTCCATCAGTGCTTCTTCTTGCTTGTGTGACAACAGTTAGTGTTGTGAATAAGTCTCCTATATTCCAGACTTTGTGCACAGAACACCATGAGGATATTAAAACAAATAGCTTCTTTGCATCTCCAGGCTTTAAGAATTACACTCTTTTTTTTCATGCAAGATTGGTAATATAATTTCTCATATTTGATGACAGGAAGCCCATTTATTTCTAGAGTCCTCTCCACAAGGTCCAAACCTTATCTTGGTTTCTTTTATTCCTACAGGCTTGGGTCTGAACCATGGCCTCATGTCACTGGATGTCCCCTTTCCACCCGGAAATCAGCTTTCCTCATGCTGCTGTTCCCCTCCCTGCCTTTTAGCCCCAAATGTGCACATAGACTTGAGCCTTAATTCCTCAGGACAAAACAACTATGGCTAAGCTCTATTATTTAAGAAGAAATTATTAAAAAGTTGAAACAACAAACCGAGTTACAATACAGGAAACAACCTCAATGACAGCAGTGTAATATAACATAGATGCCAATACCAGACACTGTAGCACCCCAAATACATGGGTCAAGTTCTTCCTTAGAAGTTCCATTTTTTATTTAGTATCCCTAGCCAACTGTCACATTGCAGGGGGCAGACTACATTTGTTTTTTTCCCAGGAGTGCCCTCCAACCACTTTCCTCTATTTCAATCCAAATTTTCTTAATTCTGAGAGTCCCAGAAAGAAAAAAATACCCACATCTCCTATATACAAACTATAAGCCTCTGAGATGCAGTTCTGTCCATTAAGATGACAATATTTAAGCTTATTATGTAAGTACCTGAGCTACTTAATTCCTCCAATCTTTCTACCTCACAATAAGAATGTTTTTCTTTGCATAAATATAACCTCAGCAAAGGGACCACTCTCACAACTAAAATACAGTCAGCCCTAGAGATAAATTCCCTAGAAACAAAATCTCCTGTATTGAAAGAAAAAAACTATTTATAATTAAAAAACTGTAGCCTCTTAAAGATAGATTTTGACCATCATAGCTATCCTTAATTAAAAATTTCAGTAGGCTTTCAAGAATTAACATAACTGCAAAATATTGTCATTGGTTTGGTTTAAAGTCAGGCTACATCTCATCCCATAGGCACTAATACAGCCATGTTGGGTTTAGCCGTGCTGTTTTTGTAATTGCTGATGTCCATTATGATTGGTCAATTGTTTATTCTGATGGGCCAGTCCTGTGCTGCACCAGTCACTACAAACTTTGAATGACACCTAACCTGAGAGATCATTGGTTTGGGGCCTGGAAATATGTCATGAGTGTTATTACTCTTGGACCCATGAATGACATACTCATCTACTAATCAATCTTCCCTGAGTGCTATGGACTGAATGTTTGTGCCTTCCCCCAAATTCGTTTGCTGACTCCTAACCCCCAAAGTGATAGCATTAGGAGGTGAGTCATGAAAGGGATTAGTGACTGTATAAAAGAGGCCCAAGAAAGCTCCTTGTCTCCTTCTGCCCCGTGAGGGTATGGTTGAGAAGAGGGTTGTCAATGAAGAAGCAGGGTCCCTTACCAAACACTAAATCTACCAGATCTTGTATTTCTCAGCTTCCATAACAGTGATACATAAATTTCTGTTGTTTATAAGCCACCCAGTTTATAGAGTTTTTGTTGCAGCATCCTAAATGAGCTATGACACTGGATCTGGCTGGACATGGCTACACAGTCCTCATCACAGCTTTCCACACAGCCCCTGTGACATGATTGCTTTTGGTATGCAGAGTATGTATTTGTCCTTTCAGATGAGACTTTCCACAGAGAAAAAATGGGCTCTTCTGAAATGTAATTGGTGACAAAGTTGGCAGAATGAGCAAATATAAACATACGCTGTGCCACATAGTAGGCATATTAAATGTTGGCTTTCTCCTTTAAAACCCACAACTTTATGACATTTCTGGCATGTAACCCTGCATTTTATAGGATTCAGTTTATTCCTTTCTCCTCTGATTTCTTTGGAGAAGGAGAATATATATACATATATATGTAAAAGTGTCTGTTACATATTCAAGCATGTCCTGCTTTCTTTGTGGATCCGTTGTGATTTCTCTTTTTATTCTGTCCCAAGCCCCTCTGGAGGCTGTCAAGTGAGCTAACTTGTACGAACTGGGTTGATGAATGTTCTTTGTGAATACGTTCAGTCTGGGATAAAGTACAGCACTCATTTCTTAGATGAAAATCGATCTGCCAAAAGAATTTCTTTACTGCTTAATATGTCTAATTTATTCAAATATGGAAATACCAGTGCATAAATCATTGTTCAGAAATTGCTTTTTCCATTATCTATTCCAAAAAGTTGTTTTCCAATTTATGAAACCAATGACAAAGACTTTTCAAGTGTAAGAACCTGAAAACTCAACTTACATTTTGTTCATGGGCATCTTAAATGAAAGATGAAAACTTTGTGGTTGGAAACTTTAACCTTGGGAAGGGTATTGATTATGTATAACTGTTATTTCTCCCACTCATTCTGTAGGAAACTTACAGAAATACTCTCATAAAATGTTCAGATCACAAAACAGAGATCCAATGAGCTCTGTGCAAAGTCTGAGGTCAAGAGAACCTGTAAACATACTTGTAGAAGCTGCTCCTGAGCTACTGCCATATATTTTTAAAAGTTTGTTACTGATATTTTTTTAAATTTCATTCATTTATTTTTGGAGAGAGGGGAAGGGAGGGAGAAAGAGACGGAGAGAAACATCAAAGTTGTTTCTCATGTGCCTTAAACTGGGGACCTGGCTTGCAACCCAGGCATGTGCTCTGACTGGGAATTGAACCAATGACCCTTTGGTTTGCAGGCTGGCACTCAATCCACTGAGCCACATCAGCCACAGCTACTGCCATATTTTGATCTAATTTATTTAACTGAAATGGTACAGATAATTCCAAAGCAATGGAAATTGGTTTCTATCCTTCTTGCTGATAAACACATCCAACCTCAGCTCTATCCTATAGGACAGTTATTTTGAATTTATTGTCTAATGATTCCAATATCTATGTCATTTCTGAGTCTGGTTCTGATGATTGCTTTGTCTCTTCAGAAATGTTATTGGCATGTTGTGTGATTTTTTTCTTGACAGCTGGACACATTGTGTAGGGCAATAGATAATGGGATTAATAGGCCTTTAGTGTGAGAATTTATATCAAGCCGACCAGGCTTTGAGCTGTTCGATGTTTGTTGTATCCATGGATGTCAGAGGGTTCAAATTCTTCTAGTGGCCTACTTCTTTCTCCCTTCTTTTCTTTGGGGTTTCCTTTTGTGTTGCTTCTCTGAGGGCACCTGCTTCCTGCAGCTCTGTCAGCTGTATCCACTGCTATTATTATTGGAGGCTTATTTGTGTGGGAGTAGGGTGTGTGGTGGGAGGGGCCATTCTGTAATGATTAAGTCTCAGTTATTGGAATGCACAGTGAGCATGTGTCTCAGGGGTGTGGTCTTTGCAGGTGTTTCTGTCCTTCTTCTAGGGATAGAGATATTTTTTTACCCCTAATCTCTTTCTAATTGCAGTATATATTCTCCAGTCTTCCCAATCCAGGACTTGGAAGCCTTCTGCCCTATGGACCAGGATTTGTTTGTTTAGGTAGACCATAGGGGAGTAGAATTACCCAACCCCAGCTAGAATGGGATTTCACTACTGCCTTGTGGGAATCTTCCCTGGAGATTAAGCCTAAGAAAGAAGGGTCTTAGTAGATTTCCTCATGGCTACTCTGCCTCTCTCATACCACGGCTTCAGGGGGAACTTTCTCCAGATTATCCCCAATCCAACCAATGTCAGCCTTGTGGGGTTCCCGAAAGAAAGGCTGCTTATGTACAGAGGCCCCCAGGAGCTTCTCAGTCTGAACCTATCCCACACTTGACTTCCAGCAATTCATCAGAGTTTGTAGTTTAATGCTCCAGAGGCATCTGCTTCAGGTAAGCAAATGCTCAGATCCTCTGTCTCCCTGAAGGTATCTCTTCAGATGTTGGCAGGTAGTTTGCTCTGTGATCTCAGTTCTCTAATGGGTCTAAGAAAAATCACAGTTTTTTTTTTCCTCCACAGCTTTTTCTTGTTATAAGCCTGGGAATGATAACTTCTAAGCTCTTTCTATATCTGAACTCAAACTGAAATTCCCTCCCTCCCCACACACAGTTTTGTTTGTAATTCCCATTTTGATCTGCTCTTTGTGATTTCATTGTGTTCAGATTCAGCTGCAGGTGACACAAAACCTAAAATAACAGTGGCTTCAATAATATGAAAGTTCAGTTCTGTTTCAGTACAAGGTCATCTGTGGCAGCTCTGACGTCCATGGGTCAGGGACTCGGACTCCCCCTTGTCTGGTCGCTCCACTCACCTTAGCAAGTAGAATCCACACAATGGCCCCCAGCAGGGCTAACCTCCAGCCATCACACCTGCATTGAAGCCAGCAGGAAGGAAGAAGTGGTAAAAGAAGGTTTTCCTTTTAAGAAGATTTTCTGGAAGCATGTGACATGGTTGCCTATATCCCATCAAGCAGCTTATTCACATGGCCATACGGCCATACCTGGCTACAGGAACGGAACCTGGAAATGTAATAAATGTCTTTATTCTCAGTGCCTTATGTGCCCAGCTAAAAAGTGAAAGTTTTCTTACTAAGGGAGAAGGCAATAATGGATACTGAAAATCAATGAGCAGCTTAGATGAATGTTTATGTATATCTCCGTGTGTGTGTATGTGTATTATATATTAACTTTGGAACAGACTCTGATCTCGGGTGTATTTTCAACAACTGAGTTCCCAATTTGCCTTCTTACCACCAACATTTGACCAAGTCTGTATATGCATTTCTGCTTTTTTTGGAAAG
Source organism: Sturnira hondurensis (assembly GCF_014824575.4). Taxonomy (NCBI): domain Eukaryota; kingdom Metazoa; phylum Chordata; class Mammalia; order Chiroptera; family Phyllostomidae; genus Sturnira; species Sturnira hondurensis. The sequence continues at coordinate 22,940,653 of NW_028079044.1, forward strand.
CAGAGACTGGGTTTTCATATCTGAGACAGTGTTTCTGATAAATGGTGTGCAGCATGTTGTCAATTAAACCTAAAATAAGGGTTCTGGTGACAAGTATAAGGAAGCAACAGTGTAAAGCAAGGAGTTTGTGGATGAGGAAGTACGAGTCTGTGAACCAGGTTACGGCTTCCTGAGGAACAGTCTATTGGTTGTGTCTATATCAACTTAGACGCAGTCAAATAAAGGACCAACAAGAAATTAATTGTAGATTTACTGTGTTTTCAGTTAAGAGCTAAATGTAAATAGCAGGCCTGGGCCCTTTCCTCAAGGAACAAAGGCTAACCAACACAGCAAAGCGATACAGTGAGAAGCATTTATCTGTGTGTACAGATGTTAATTCTTATAGTAGTTGTGAAAACGGGACGATCAGTGCAGGCAGGGTGGTTGGGAATGTGTGACTTGCCTTGCTCCTGGGCGGGCAATGATGGATCTGGGATGTTAGGTTAAAGATACTCTCACTCTCTACCAGACAGGGTAAACTAAAGCATTAGACAAGGGATAGGATAGTTTTATAAAATACAAAATAAAATATAAATAAGAAGAGATTATCATTATTATCTAAAAGCCATGAAGGTCATTGCTTTCTTTACATTTGTTCTGAATTCTAGAACAGACAAGGAGTTGAGCCACGTGGCAATTAATAGTTACATCTAAAAAATAGTTACTAATTATAATAGGCTTTTATTAAGAAAAGGAAAATATAGAGACAATCACTCACCAAAGGAAAGTTATTATCTGGTTCCATTAAGTGCTTTTTCCTTTAAAAAAAGAAAGAAGCTTATGGTTGGGTTATGGGCTTCCTGCCTTGGTAGGCTCCCCTTCTTTGGGTCACTTTGCTGTTTCTAACATCTCTTACTAATCATAGTCACAGAAATGACAGGTCCAAACTGGACAGCTGTTTTTGAAAATAAAACGTCTAATGGCAAAAACGGTTGCCTTTGCCAATGAAAAAGCAAAGGCATCTGTATTTCTCAACGGAAAGGGGCTGTTTCTTGGTTTTTCGGTTCCTTTGTAGTTTCAGTCCACATTAGATGAATCTGTTTTGCTAAAATACTGAATTTTCCAGTGAAATTGGTTGTGTATCAGCCTTTTGTCGGGAATAAATAACAGAATCCTGACACATTTAAATCTCCATGATGCTTATTGTAACAGTAATGTAGTTTGTTTCAGTTTCTTTAAATTCTAAGGGAAACAAGATATTACAGACTGATTGTTCAGAACAGTTTTGACCAACAAATAACCTTCATTACCACTCATGTGTTTCTATAATGAAGTTTGGTGTGTTTCAGCTTATGTGTTAGTGAAAAGGAACTCAACTGGAGTTGCCAAAACTATGGCAGAGAGCACCCCCAGGAGCAATCAAAGATTACATATGTAAAGAGCACTGCAATTTGAGTTTTACTAATGAGAAAGTTTAGACTATTCCAAATTAAGATTGAGAAACATACAAATCTAAAAGTACTATAAATCATCATCATTATCATCACAGTGGCCTAGATTTTTCATTTGAGGACAATAAAAAAAGCTAATAGGAAGAGAGAGACAAAAAGAAAACAAAGTAGAAAAGTTGAAGATAAAAGAAAAATGACCAACTCCCCTTCCCCAAACAAACCATTCATGCAGGTCCAAAAGATACTTTCATGGAATAATTACCCCAAGATGTGGCTTTTTAAAATTTTTGTTGCTAAAGACTTTTATAACTCCATGTGTTTTTTGTTACTATTGTTTTGATGATAGCAATAGTATTATCTTTTTTATATTTATCTTTTCTCAATGAGTACTTTGAGTTATCAGAAATTCCTCATCCAGGCCTACAGTTTTTAGTACATTCTGTCTTACAAAGTGCTTTGAAACTATATGAAACAATACACAGGAGTTAATGTAAAGGTGTTCAGGTTGTTACAGAAGTGTCTTTTTGTCCTTCAGTATTCCAGACACACCAAGGAGGCTAAAAGATAAAGCAAACAAAACTATATAAACAATCGCAGTGTCTTGGACACGATGGGATTCAATGTTATTCCAGCACAACACTTTCATTTTACAGACAAAAATATCAGGTTCCCTCAAAATTAAAATTACTTATCCAAGCATTATAAAGGTAAATGGTGGCATGGAACCCAAGTCATAGCTCTTATTTTTATTTCTTGCCTTTACATAGATAAAAAGGTTATGGCATACAGATAGTTCCATAGAATTTCTCACTACATTCCACATTCTCCCCCAAAGAGACACCCTGAATAACTGAGCCAGAAGCCTAGTAGATGACAAAATTATGCTCGCTTTTCCGAAAACTTCTGAATTAAAGATATCAATTATTTTTGGATATGGTTTCTTTGTTTTTAAAGATTTTATTTATTTATCTTTAGAGGAGAAGGGAAGGAGAGGAGAGAAATATCAATGTATGGTTGCCTCTTGTGAGTCCCCTGCTGGGAACTGGCCTGCAACCCAGGCATGTGCCCTGACTGGGAATCGAACTGCGTTCGTGTGGTTCACAGGCCCATGCTCAATCCACTGAGCTACACCAGCCAGGGATGGATATGGTTTCTTGTTAAATGTCTAAAATAACTAGAGTTTCTTATTATTTCTTCCTATAACAAAATTAAAAACTAGAATTTTTATTTTTACTATAGCATTTTAAAGAATTGGATGAGGGAAATGAATGTGTTCTTTCCTTTTTCTCTGGGACCTGTAGCAATAGCTTACGTCTGGACCACCACCACCAGGACAAGTAAGAAATGACTGTCAAGCAGCTGAGATGCACAGGTCGACTCTGGAGTCATGCATATACTACAGCCAAACATACATATCAAAACCACAAACATTCTTTTATTGGAATACTCAGAACACATAATCAACAATGTCATTTTCCAACAAACTCACTTCCAGTTAGCTGAGAAATTCACTTTTAATTTCATACTAGATTCATAGTAAAACATTTTAGCTTAATATAATTGCTCATCAAGATAGGTATGACTTGAATTTACCTCCCTTGATGTTGGAACAATCAATGAATGGTGAATTCACTGCTCTGATCATTTCAGTCCATGTTCATATGCTAAATACTATGACTGAGGTGTGAGCCACTTTTTAGTTCATTAAATTCCGATTCCATTAAGACCACTTAAATTGATTGCTGACGATTCCCTTAAATTTAATGACAAGTTGTCATTAAATGATTGATATAATATTACAAGGTAAATTTATAAATAAATATCCTTGTACACAGTCTCTTGTTCCCTAAGTTCCAAATAATTAGGAGATGAAATGTAAGTAGGTATTAATGTTCTACAAGAATTTATAAAAACAGTTTCCCCTTTGAATTTGTTATTTTATAAGAACATTAGAAAATAATGTTAACACTTTAATGTTAACACTTCCCGTTAACATTAAACACTGTGAAATGCATTGAAGAATGATGTGTAATATAACCGGTGGGACACTGACCATCACAGTGAGACAGCACTTGTGGTCCATTTTGTACTGCTTTTTTCTCTTCAAAAACAGAAATTGGAATTCATCTCTTAAAAGAGAAACTACAAAGTATTCTCATTTGCAGAACTATCAAGACATGAAAAATTAAAATCCTAAATCTCTAATTGTGAGCAACTTCAAAAGTTTGACAGGCACCATTTCTTTTTCTTTCTTTCTTTCTTTCTTTTTTTTTTTTGACAGGCACCATTTCTGTCTAACTCTAAGTATCTGAGAGTTGTTAAGTATCCAAGAGCTGTTAATGAAGTGACATTTCTACTGCACAATTTGGACTTTGGGACCTTTGTATCATTAATTTAAATCTGCATTAAAAACTATACTAATGAACAAAAAGAACTTTAGAGTTAGCAATTATAGAGGTGAGCTACAGAGGTTAAAACTTAGGCCAACTGAGTAATTCATTCCATTTCCAAAGTGATATCTGGTTTGACCATGTAGATTTTTTGACACACACGAACTAAAACTACATTTCTATTTCTTTTTGCTTTGGGAACAAAATTTTGATAAATCCTTATAAGTGAGAATGTGGGACTCATTAAATGTAATTAAGTTTACCTAAAATTATTTTCTTTTTGGCATACTTTATGGTATAAGACAGCAATAGCATGTGAGAAATTGGTCTGTATTTGCTTGTTGTATGATCATTTAAACATTTGGTGCACACATCTAAAATATAAAGTTTGATTAAATTTGCTTATCAAACTACATATTCCACTAAAACACATTGGGATTGTAAAAGCCAAGGGTGAGATCAGTCTATAGAGAGAAACCTGAAACTTCATTTGTCTACTAACACTGAAAAAAAGATTCATCTTTATATTTATAATTTTCATTTAATCTAGGATGAATAAAAGCCCATCAACTCTAATATTGTACAGAGTGTCAGCAGGAATTTTCTTAATTTATGCTCTTCCTATTTTCCTCCATTCTTCCATCCAGCTATATATTCCACACAGTACTTGAAAGACCTATACTTGCTGTACTGAAACTCCCACAAGTTCATCTCTGATGGAGAGATTTTAATTCTTAGAGGAACAAACCCCAAACAAATAGGAAGAGAAGTAGTGTTTTAACTGCCTTAGAATTGACAAATCTGTCTGCCTGCAATGAAAGTAATTCAGGGCAGGAGAGAGTAATGGGGGAAAAATGGGGACAACCGTAATTGAACAACAGTGAAATAAAATAAAACCTAAAAAAAAAAGTGATTCTTCATGTTAGTATGAAAAACTATTTCATTTACTTCATTCCCACCCCTTCCTAATTTTTAATTTTATTTTTACCTCTTTATACTCTCAAATTTTACTTCTTGGGCCTAGCAGTTATAAAACAGACCCCTTGCTGAGTTGGTTAACTATTACTAGATAATCCCTTAGATACACAAAGATCAGAAAAGCTTTGACGTGATCAATTTTAGGGATTCCATTAGAGTTTTAGCTAAGGCCTGGCTATCCTCAGCTGGGGGTGGCATCGGGTTAGGAGCATTAAAATGGCAAAACAAAACAGTGGTTTTATTCTCCCACTTTCTTGTACTTTACTTAACAAATATTTCCTAATTTCCTAATTTGTGTCCAACACCATTTGAGGACCCAGATGCTCCTCCTTGTCGACCAAGCTCTTAAAAAATTTTTGATCTCCCCCCGGATTCCACTTTGGTTCCTTTTTTCTCACTAGATGTGGACTTCTCAGTTTCTTTACTGGATTGAATACTTCTGTTCTTCTCTCTCATTATACATAATCAATTGGTCTGTAATTTAAAAAGGTCAGATAAATAATATAAAGAGGTTTTTAACTGAACAACTTTATGTGTTTTTCTCCTGAAAGCATAAGAATTTTTGCTAATAGATAAATATATGTAAATATGTGTAGATAATAATAAATACGTGTTCATGAACATATGTAATGGAGATACACACATATTACATGTACATATGTAGCTTTGTTGTATATGTAATGGTGTAATTTTAGGTCCTGGCTGTGTAACTGAAAAGAGAACTTTCTGCACCAGGGGGGTTTAAAAGTCTCATCCCTGCAACACACAACATTTAGGCTGTCTTCTCTAGTGGGCAGAGTGGAACTATTTCCCCAAACCTCCTTCTGGAGAAAAAGTAGTTTAGAAGGAGGTAGATTTCTTTTCACAGAAAAAGTCTCACCAGGCTCTGAACAGTAGCTCCACTACTGTGTAGAAACATTAGCAACCTGTTTATTTAAGAAAGTCACACACAAGGGCTCCTATTTATAACAATATCTTCCCATTGCATAACCCTTTCTCCCTACCGTTTCCTGTGGTAAATTTGTTGTTGGATTGCAGAAAAAGAAATAACTTGAGAGAAACTAAGATTTCTAGATAAGATTGGAAGAACTCAGACTCACTCTCTAAGGAGAAAATGCCTCTTTAGAGTAGAGCAGAGGAAATTGGCCTGATTTTGAAAGGATCCTGGCCCATAGGGGAGGACATAGTCCCCTGATGGGGTCAGGTCAGCGCCCGTTGTCTCCTCAGGCACCTTACCATCCAGGACTCCTGAGGCTGCAGGTGGATGTCTGTGGCTGATGACGTGACTCAGAAGCAGTGGCCAAAATTCCATGAATCTGTTCTCTCTGGCTGGTGGTCGAGGTATTGAAAGGGCTGGGCCTTGACAGCAGGAAAACTTGGGCCAAAACCTGGAAGAGTCTTAGCATGGAAAAGCTGACACTTGGCCTAGAAATCAAATTCCAGGCACATGTGGCAATGTGGTTGCTGTTTTACAAGAATGCTCAGGAAAAAGTCTCAGAAGCTGCCAGGCCCGGGTCATATGCGTCCTGACCCGGATCAGCCAAGGGTCACAGGCTGGAGAGCGCTGGGTTTTTCACCCCTAAATGCCTAGTGCCCTCCTCTGGCAGAGTTCAACCTGCCTTAGTCCCTGCCCTGCCCACCCCCACCACTGCCTGGGTCCCTTTAGTGCAGGAGTTCATGTTGTGCCATGGATTCCCCTTTGTAGTTGCTGAAGTTCAGGGGCTGCTTCTTCAAATAATGTGTTTAGGTACAACAAATAAAAAACAGGATTATAAAGGAAACCAATTTTATTAGAGTTATCAAAGCATTGTTTAACATCACAAGTCATCAGGGAAATGCAAACCAAAAATGCAGTGAGATACCACCTCATATCTGTCAGAATGGCTGTTATCAAGAAGTCAACAAACAAGTGTTGGTGAGGATGTGGAGAAAAGGGAACCCTCATGCACTGTTGGTGGGATTGTAAATTGGTGCAGCCATAATGGAACGCAGTATGGAGATTCCTCAAAAACTTAAAAATAAAACTACCATATGACTCAGCAATTCTACATCTGGGTACTTATAAAAAAAATTAAAACACTAATTTAAAATATGTATGTACTCTCATGTTCACTGCAGCATTATTTACAGTAGTCAAATTGTGGAAACAACTTAAATGTTCATCAATAGATGAATGGATAAAGAAGATGTATAACATATACAATGAAATATTACTCATTCATGAAAAAGAATAAAATTTTCTCATTTACAACAATGTGGATGAACCTAGTGGGAATTATTCTAAGTTACATGAGTCAGACACAGAAAGACAAATGACACATGATTTCACTTATATGTGGAATATAAGAAACCAAAACAAACAAATAAAACAAAACAAAAATGGACTCATAGACACAAAGAAAAAAATAATGGTTGCTGTAGGGCAGAGAGGGGCAAGGAAATGGGTTTAAAAGAAAAAGGGGAACAGGAAATACAAACTTCCAGTTATAAACTAAACCACATGAGGTAGTGTACAGCACAGGGAGTATCATTATTATCATGATATTATTGCATGGTAACAGCTGATTAATAGACTGATTGTGGTGATCACATAGTAAGGCATATAAATGTCAAGCTACTATGCTGTGCACCTGAAACTAGTATAATATTTTATTTTAACTATACTTTAATAAAAATTTTTCAAAAGAAATGCTTGTTGTCAACTCATTACCTTTTAAAAATAGTTGTTTTGCCCAGTCATTGGCAGTAATCTGCTTGGGCCACAGAGACTGAGAGAAAGTCTGCTGGGGGCTCTTGGAATCCAAGATGAGAATAATTTCTGTACTCACTTCCAGAGTTTGACGTTCAAAGATAAGACACCTGGAGCTGCCCTAGCCAACTGTGGTCATGAGTGCTAGCTTGACAATGGCAAAACAGAAAGTTAAAATAACATGGTTCCCTAATGAATTTGTGGAATCTTTGAATTAGCCTGCTCCACCCCCCCTGCAGATATTTTGTGTGAGAGAATAAGTGATTTAGTGTTTGAAATACACTTGGCTCTCTGGTTGTTTGCTCCTGAAAGTCTGATGTGTTCTCTAACCTGTTGTTGTTTACACTTATTTCTTCTTTAGCTAGATCATTCTTTATCTGTGACACTTACTCTTTACCTGATCAATTTCTTCATAGCTAAGTACTGAATTTCCCACCTGTCCTTACTGCTGGTGGTAAGAGTGACACAGCAGGGTTAATGAAATAAAATCAAGAATTAGTCAAGAAGTTTTGAACTACAAAACTTCTGACATAAAACATAGTTGACTTTCCTGGTCCTTCCTTCTGTCTTCTTCTTGTCCTGATTTTAGAATTATCATTTGAAGCTGTAGTTATATGGTGACTTTAAGATGAGATGCTTTTGGGAAATGCCAAAGAAATTTTAGAGGCGTCATCAACACTGACATGACTAAACTGCCGAAACAATTTTAGTAATGGTCTAACTCTTATCTTCTTATTAAGTGAGCAGGTGAAACCTGTTTCTTTAAGGTGCCGGAGCTAGATTTTCTATTATGGTCAAAGGTGTTCTTTATTGATAGAAAAGTACTCAGTAAATTTGTATTGAGCACTTGATTAAACATAATGCATCAAGTCTTTCAAGAGACTTCTACCTTCAAATAAGATCAAGTAGGTGGTGGCAGGTACATTATGATGAACAGAAGAACCAAAATTTTAGAGAGTGGAGAACTGCTCAGAGTTTTCATGACAATCACAAGCCATTTTTCCCCTTGAGATAATTTGTTGATATTGGGTGCAAATTGAGAATCAGGGCCTCTTCTTGGAGAAACAACTCACAAGGCTTTCTTGGTCATTCAGTAACAAATTGGAATCTTGAAGCTTTTTCAAATGGGCCATTTCTTTAGCTCCAAGGCTATGCAAAGGTTACAAGCTAAGACAAAAGTGAAAATACAATATCCTGCAGTGTTTTAGAATTTAAGATATGAATAATCTCTCTTAGGATGAAATGTATTTTAAGTATACTACTGGCCTTCTCTTTAGAACTTGCAAGATTTGAAGGCTGACTAAAGTAGAAGGCAAAAGAGCTAAGATAGAAAACTTTGAGGGCCAAATCTCCAGCAATCATATAGATCTGAGAAGATGGACAACTATTAGGTTCCCAATCAAAACCTTGAGAAGCCCACTCCATAAAAACACAGACAAGGCAGAGAAAGATAGAATCTTAACAAAATAGAATTTTAGACCCATTTAGCTTATTCCTTCACCCTATCTGCCTAATAGGGAGAAAAGAAACCCATCTTGCCTAGATCCTCTAGAATGGTGCAATGTCCAGAATAAAATAAAAATTACAAGACAGAAAAGAGGAAAAACTATGGTTGATAATTGAAGAATAAGAAAAAATAGAGGCAGATATTACAGCTAGCCAACAATGGTTTTAAAATACTTTTTATTACACGTATAATGAAAAAGATAAAAATAGATGAAAGAATAAAAATGTAATCAAGAAGTGAATTTATATTACAAAATAATTAAATAGACACTATAGAACTAAAAAACTGCAGTACCTGAAGTTAAAAACTCATGGCATGAGTTTAGCAACAGATTGGTCACAGCAGATGAAAAGGATTAGTGGCCTAGAAGTTAGGTCAATAAAATATACCCAAACTGAAACACAGAAAATTATCACATAAGAGACATGTGGGAAATGCTTAAGTACCATTATGTATAAATGATATTCCCAAATAAGAAAGAGAGAATTCAAAGGTAATGACTAAGCATTTTCCAAAATTAAAGAAATACATGAATCCACAGATTCAAAAACTCATCAAACCTGAAACAGTACAAACACATAGATAACCAACATAGTCACATAATTATCAAACTTCTAAAATTAAAGACAGAAAGAAAATTTTAAAAGCATGCATAAAATAAAGAAAAACAAATTAAATTTAAAAACCTAGAAGTGATTTACATATGATTTCTCAGAGGAAATGATGAAAGCCAGAAGAAAATGGAATAATTTCTTCAAAGGGCTAAATAGGGAGTGGAGATGGGATAAGGAGATATTCTTTGAAGATAAAGGTAGAATAAATATGTTTTCATTTAAAAAACAAAGAATATTAATGATAATGGAACTTTCATACAAGAAATACTCATGACATTTTTTCAGCCAAAATGGAATTATTCCAGGTAGATAATTGGGAGGGCAGGAGTAAAAAAGAGAGTACCTGAAAGGACATGTATGGGTAAATAAGTAAATACTGTATCTAAAAATCTATGTGGGTATGTAAGTAAATTTCGGCTAAGGAACAGTTATTATGATGGCTTTTGAAGTTTTAAGTGAGTATACAAGTAAAATACAATATATGTCAACAATAATGAAAAAGGAGAGGAAGGGGGAAAATTGAGTTTAAAAGGTTTACATGTACCCAGGAAGTATCAAATGTATAAATTTGTATTAGAATCCAATAAACCATGCCACAACCTCTAGAATAACCACTCAAAGAAAGCAGAAGAATATATAAGCAACAAATTGGAGAAAGGAAGCTGGAATAATAAGTAAATGCCTGATTGACCAACAAGGAGACAAGAAAAAAATGAAGTAACATAAAACAGATGGCTTAAATAGAAAAAAAAAACAACAATCCTGGCAAGATGGTAGATACAAACCCTACTACATTAGTAATTACATTAAATGTAAATACTGTAAACAAAATAAGATCGCCAGACTGGATAAAAAACAAAAGTTTACAACATGCTGTTAACAAAGGAAGCATTTTAAATGAGAAAACAAGAAAAGGGTGGAAATGGGTACATGATGTAAGAGTTAACCACGTGAAATTGTGAGTAGCTGCACTTGCATCAGATAATAAGGACCTAGAGATAAGAGGCATTATTGAAGATAAGCAGACATTTTATAATGGTAAAGGAATTAATATGAAGTGAAATAATCACGATTTTAAATCTGTATACCCAATTACACAGATTCAAAATATATAAAACAATAAGTGACAGAAATTAAAGAATCCATGGATAAGTTCACAATCATAGGGGGACTGTGATATATATTGTAAGCCCTGAAGCAGAGAGGGACACGTTTCCTGTCAAGGACCAGAAAATATTTTGTTTTTAAGGCCATATATTTTGTGTCACAAGGACTCAATTCCGGAATTACAGTGTAAAAGCAGCCATTGACATAAACCAGCCATAAACTTTATTCCAATAAAGCTTTATTTATAAAAACAGGCAGTGGAATTGATTCAGGCGGCAGGCCTTCATCCTTTTTCCTAAAGGAACCACTTAAATCAACTAAAAATGAAAAAATATCAACAAGCCAGTAGTAAAGATATAATGGAATCATGATGTAGTCTGAATTGATCAAAGAGATGTCAAAAAAGAAGAACACATGTGACCCAAAACAAAACTGAATAAAACAAAGCAGAACTACCTGCTCACTAATGAAAATGATATTTTGAGCTCCATTTTCATATCTCTAAGGTCTATCTCTCAATTATGTCCTACACATAGTAGGGAAAAGAGAAACATTTATTGACTTCCTAAAAGCACTAAAACTTGTCAACGTCCAAACTGAACTCTGCTCTGTATTTTCTCACACACACACACACACACACACACACACCCTACTCACAGAAGCCTCTGTGCATACACAAAAGTTTATAGAATGGGGAAATGAAGAGGTTTTATTTCACAGGCACTCAAGAACTCCAAATTGCATATTAGAAATGATCATTCTTAAAAGTTCTCTTTCCAGCTAGGATGGGCTAAGTCTTGGAGGCTACATACTTTATTGAAGAATGAGAAATGTTAAATAAATTACAATAATTTTATATTTGAGGGGCTGGCAAACCATACCCTGCAGGCCAAATCCAGTCACGCTTATTATTTTGGTCATGCTATGACAGCATAATTAAACAGTTGTGACAGAGACCATATGACCTGCAAAACCAACAATATTTACTATCTGGTCTTGACAGGACAGTTTGCTGACTCCTGATATATTAAAGGTGCCAGAGTGCTTCAGAAGTATTGAAGACAACAGGGAGTAAAACTGATGAGAAAAAGGAAATATTCAGAGAAAAACTTAGGAACTATAGCTGCACTTGGGGGCATTACTGATTCTTGGTGAAGACTGGAGTCCGAGAACATAGATTTGGCTTGGACAGAAGGCCATGAATGGGGGACAAAGAAAGCCAAGAGGGATTTTGGTGGTTATGTGGGACAGAAGCAACAAAACTGGAGAGTTGAGGGAACTTTTTCATGAATTCCAAAGCTGCATGGGACCAAAGGCTACAGACTAAGCCCCAAACTTCTGCTAAGCAAAGGTCCAACTGAGGGAAGAAACCGTCTAACAACTGACGAAATTCTGAAGCCCTAGATTAATCAATAGTCCATTGACATTTATGACCCCGATGCACAGCTCTTTTAACCTATGCTAGGGAAGCTTGCTCACCAGGGACATCAGGATGGAGAACCCAGGCTTTCCTCAGCAGAGGGTTGTTGCTAGATGACAGAGAAACAAGACAGCCAATCATCAATACCTCCCTTGATAGGGTAAATACCACAAGGGGACAAAATAGGGGGTGACTGATAATATTTTATTTCATTGTGTAGGTATGTTTACTTTCTGAAACTTCATTGAGTTGTACACTTTGGATTCATGCATTTTAGTGTATGTACATTATATTTCAATTAGATTTTCCAAAAAATTAAGTCCTTCAAGTTAACTGTTCCTAACTCTTCCCCAATCCAAAAATTCTATTAGTTTCCAAGCTAGAACAGTTTACTATTTTGCTTATTTGACTCCAACTAACCCATGCCTTCAAGAGCACACATCTACCTCAAGCTACTTATTAGTTTAATTTCCTAAATACAGTTTCTTTCTTAAAATGATTTTAACTTAAGTTGTGAAAACAATTTATTTTTACCTCTCTTGAGAAATAATGGCCACATTGCATTCTGTATGGGTCAGGTAGCTGAGCACCACATTTAAAAGAGAGCACAGACAGACTGGACCATGATGGTATAGAGTAAGTCTTCAATAAGGAGGGCAAGTGAGATAAAAAAAAAAAAAACCACATGGGAATTATGTTGTCTGTGGAACATTTGAAGGGACTGGGGATTTTCAAACTGAAAAATAACAGGATGGAGTCAGAGGGGTAGTGCAATCTCTACTTTCAAATCTATAACATATTTTGTGGAGAAGAGATCTGTTTTATTCTAAGAATTTTGAAGGCAGAACAGGGAGAAAGTATCGAGCCTAATGGGAAGGGAGTTTCCTTTGAATGCTTAATTACCTAAATTGTCTATTCACGAAAAAAATGTGTGTTCTTCAGTAACTCATTTCACAAACATTTATTGAAATATATATAAAGCACTTTGTTGCCAAGGAGTGCATAGTCTATTGCTGAAGACAGGTATATACAACTATAAAACGAGGCGAAGATCCAAATCATGCCATCACAAGGTGATGCTGGGGCTCAGAGGAGAGAGGAATGGGTGAGGAGCAGGAAGCAAGGAGGTGAGTTGCAGAGCAGAATTCAGTCTTCTCACTCCTAGCTCTCCATCCCAAAGGCTTCATGGAAATGAACAGTACTGCCATCCACCCAGTTACTCAAGCTGAGAACCCACCACAGCCTCACCCATTCCTACATCCTCAAACCAAAACTCAGTCAGCCTATCAATTCTATCATCCTTGACACAAAACATGCATGTCTCAAACAGATCTCTTCGTTCTTGTTACCGTGTTGAGTTTAGACTCTCATATCTCTTGCCTGAATAATTTGATAAGATCCCAACTGTTCTCCTGCCACCAACCTTGGCCCTTTCAAATCTGACATTACTCAGGTCTTAAGATTACTTTTCTAAAATAAAAATGGGTCATGGAAATATCCTGTGTAAAGTCCTTCATACACTAAAGGCAGGTAGAAAAGACCTCATTCTGTGGCACAGGATGTAAGGCCCTTCCCTCTTTGGCTCCTGCTCACCAATCCAGCTCATCTCAAAACAGGTTCCCATTTGTATCTGCCCTACGTTTTGGTGGTCACTGACTCATTTTAGTGACCCTGTCACTGCACACTGTTGCACACATCCACATTTGTGTTCATCATGTTCCCTTCCTCTGAAACTCCAGCTCTCAGCTTATCCCTTTGGAAATGCTCCTCACCCTCCATGCATCGGCTTCAACATCAATTCTATGAAGTCTTCCCTGACCCCAACACTTGAAAAATAGACAACTTCTTCATTAGTGCATTTACTTTCTTCCCACAGATCTCTAATCTCTAAGATAATCTGGTTTTGCCTCTCTTCTCACCAGGCTGTGAGATCCTGAGGACCGTGAACAAAGTTGTACAACATAGTGGTCTTCGAAGTCAGGCTGCCTGGGTTTAAATTCTGGCTCCATTTCCTATCTGCATATCTTGTTTTTTTTTCTCTTTAACTCTCAGTTTCTTCATCTGAGAAGTGGAGGTAATGGTACCTACCTCATAGGATTATTGAGATATTACAAAGAGATATTACAAAGAGATATTTCCTGTAAAGTAATTAAAGCAGACACTGGAACACAGTAATTCCTTAGCAAATGTGATATGTTACTATTACTGTTACTACTATTATCTCTACATGGGAGGTGCATAGCTCAGAAGATGGTATCTAGTAGACCTTTGATAAATACTTAATGTATTTTTCCAACTGTTGCAAGAAACCTTAACATTGGAGTAAACACACACACACACGGTGCTCTGAGAACTAGAATCTGAGAAGTTTACACATCACAAATATTACTTATAATGATCCATTTCTGGTCTTCAAAAGGAAAAATTTTCCTCATAGTCCACTCTCCCAGTTTTGCAGTCTTCTTGTTGCCCTGGACAGGGCATTTTTGAATAAATTCCGTGTTTTAAACTAAAGCTCCCACAGCAACATTAATCTATAAAATAATAGTAGTAGGAGAGAACTTGGAGATGAAACTAATAGTAGGAGAGAACTTGGAGATGAAAATCTTGACCCACGGACAGCCCTTTGACTGGTCTGCACAGCAGTACATTTTCATATAACTTACACTAAATCATGTCTATGTTCCCATCTGAAATATAAAAACTGTCATTCAAGCCAAAACCAGCAACCATGAGCTTTCATAATATCAGAATTTTATACTAATCATAGAAAGGGTCATAGAATACATTTGTAATGGCACCACTCTTTGCTGGCTGTTGTCACCTTGCTACATCAAGAACTGCAGAGTCTAATTAATGGCAAGGTGATTTTAAAAAATCCTTGGATTCTGAAAAATTTTGTTTGAGGCCCAGAGTGTTTTTTTCTTCATATTTCTAAGGAAACTTTCATAACGTGATGGCCAAATTATTTGAAAAATGCTTTCCTGTGATGATGTCATTGTGAAAGAAAAACATACTTGGGATCTGAAGTATTCCCATCAGAAATCTCCAAGATCTTACATCTGTACCCTTAACCCCAAGAGGTTATCAAATGATAGTAGATGATTGTAAAAGGGATGACTTCTAATGGGGTGTTGGCAGGCAGGCTGGCCAACAGTCATAGGTCACTGCACAAATATTTATAGAGGAAGAGAAGGCTTCATTTTTGCTTTCACTATCAGACAGCTTTCACAAATGTACAAAGAAAGACTAATACTCAGGATTAAGATACCCTGTACATGAGAAAAATCCATATACAAGAGCCCTGTTGGCAGATTTTTATGTGGTGTCAAATGCCGACCTATAATGATATAGTATGGGCTGCCTAAAAGGTTTCCTCAGTGAAAGCAAAAATATCCCAGATAAATAAGGAAAGCCAGGCCAAGAACTTGAAAGAAAGACACATCATTTGCCAAAATAAAACATGAAGAAGCTTTTTAGAATGTGTAGGTATTAATTACAAGCTGTGTAAAAACACTTATTCATTGATGATATTAAGATGGTTACCAATATAGAGAAACATTTTTATTCCCTCCAAGTGAAAGGCATATTGTAACGAGTCTTCTGGTTAGCTATGCACTCACAGAGCAAGACACACATGCCCATAAGTACAATTAGGTGACAAAAATGGGGGGAAAAAGGATGCTTTGGTTTTAGGTGGTCCTTTGTTTAGTTCATTGTGGAAGCAGCATGGAATCGTGGCTAGGGTATAGATATTAAAGCAAGCAAGACTTGAGTCAGGAGCCTTTTCTGCTTCTTGTTAGCTCTGTGTTGCCTGAATCCCTGAACTTTTCTAGGCCCCATTTTCCTCTTCTGTAAAATGGAGACAGTCTACGGGGTCATTGTGAGAATTAAATGAGACCAGGATGATTAAATCTTTGTCATGTGTCCTGACATTCAAACATTATTACAAAATGTTGTACTATGGAATCAGTGACTAGAGAAAGAAGTCACCTTCTATTTCATTTAGTTCGTAGAGTGAGGCTTGATTTTTCTGATAGTGTTGATAAGCTTCTTAGGGACAGGAGTCAATGTTTTCAAGCCCAACAGGAGAACGAGAACCCAGACACCAGGTTTCTCAGCTGTAAAGTAGGAGAAGGGGTTATTAAAGTCAGTAGCAAAGGCTGTTAGTCTGACTTACCGAACAGTGTATGTTGATTCATTGATTCATCGCTATGGGTGATGACTATTGCAGGAAGGACAGGACCAAGGTGATGGCAGCAGAAATGAGAGTTCTGAGATGAGTCACAGAATAATCACAAGACTACATCCCATTGTACACCCCTGCCGGACTGCTGACATTTTTCTTTGTACAGACTGAAAGACTATAGATGAGCACTTATTAATCTAATTCCTAGCATCAAAGAGAACACAATCAATAAATGGTAAGGCTTGCTGCTCACTGGCAACCCATGAATCTCTGGTTTTGCTAGTGTTAGAAGAACCACAATACAAATTACATGTACCAACTCTTTTATACTCATCCACTGGGAAAATCTATGGCAAATATTTTCTCCATATATATCACAATTAGCTGATGACAACAGAAGTAAACTGTTACCTGGGTACTCTCTAAGTTTAGACAAAGTCAAATTTTAATATAATCAACCATTTCCCAATATTCAATTCTGCCTGCTAATTTTGTTTGAATTGGGCATTTTTACCAAAAAAATGACAACTTGGACATGTGTTATTTATTAATGAGTGTATTACATGTGCTTTACCCATCCAATAAATATACACTGTTCCCATGTAGCATTAATTACCTGAAGTTTCCAAAGGTCTACACCAAAACCAGGTTTTGCTCTTTATATTAAATGTGTAAAATTAGTTGCCTTCATGCCTTCATCTACTAATGATCTAAAACATGTGACAAGTATGCAGTAAACTCAGATAAGCCTTTCTCTCTGAGTGCTCTTAAAGAGCAATCCACTGTGGCATGATTGCAGCTATGAGTACATATATGTGTTATAAATGCATGTGCACATGTGTGTGCATAATTGGAAGAAAAATGCAAAATGACTTCCAGCATGCAGCAAAGCTAGGTTTATAGTGTGTGGAAAATAATGCAGTAATTAATAAAAAATAAACTCTGTGTTTCGTGTACTCACAACTGTACACCTACTTTTGCCATACACTGTATTATGATAAGTAGTGGCATTTTAGCCAGGTCATTCGTCCATATAACAACATTGTCATTACATTGCTTTTACATTTAAAATAATATAAAATGAAATGCATTGCTCCAATTTTCTGTCTGAGTAAACAGAATATAGTGACCTCTCTTTCAGACAACTTAGGATCCTGTAGAGAACCACAGTTAACATCCTGAGCATACACATTAACATGGAAAATGGAAGAGAGAGAAAGACAATAAATTATAGTGATCTTGACATATGGTGTCCCCTGTGTATTAGTCCCCCGTGGCTGTTGTAACAAATTGCCATAAACAGGGGGGCTTAAAGCAGCAGAAACCTATTCTCTTTCAGCTTTGGAGGCCAGAAACTCAAAATCAGGTTGTCAAAACAGTTGGCTGCTTCTAGAGTCTTTGAGGAAGAATCTGTCTGATGCCTCTCTCCTAGCTTCTGGTAATTGCTAGCAGTCCTTGATGTGTCCTCTTTAGTAATGCTTCACTCCAACTCCTGCCTCTATCTTCACAAAAAGTTCTCCTCTGCGTGTCTTCATATCTTATTTTTTCTTATAGGAGCACATGATTGACTTAAGGTCCATCCTAATCCAGTATGATCTCAACTCAAGATCCTGAACTTCATCACATCTGCAAAGACGTTTCTTCTAAACATGGTTAGATATGGAGGTTCTGAGTGAACATTCCTTTTGGTAGTTCACTATTCAACCACTCTAATGGGTGATTTTGGATTAAACCCATTACACCACTCTCTAAGCAGATGGTTGTCACAAATAAAACAAACATAGGTTGTTGGCCTGATTTCCTTTTAACGTTGACTACCCAGGAGCATTTAGATAATTTAGACTGTCACCTGAGTTTCCATGAAAAGTCATGATAGAATGCTTCTATTGAACTCGCTCCTGGTTCCACGTTGTAGACAGGGTTGTGTTTCTCTTCTTTTTCCCCTGTTTTAAATTTGTACAATTTTTGCTGGACTCTTGGGAGCCAATTTAAAATCTTTCTGAAAAAAGGCAGGATATAATACATGTGCCTGTTATATGCTGAATTTTGTACCCCCTCCACTTCATAGTTTGAAGTCCTAAACTTCAGTACCTCAAAATGTAATCATATTTGGGGGTAAGGATTTTAAAGAGGTAATTAAGTTAAAGTGGGTCCATTAGGGAACACCCCACTCCAGTATAATTAGTTTCCTTATAAGAAGAGAGGATCAGAACACAGGGGGACAACCATGTGAAAAAACAATGAGAAAAGGGCCATTGATATACCAAGGAGAGAGGCCTCAAAAGAAACCAAAAGAACTCAAGAGAAACTCAAAAGAAACCAAAAGAAACTCAAATGAACACTTTGATCTTGGATGTCCATCCTTTGGAACTGTGAGAAAATGAATATCTGCTGTTTATAGTCTATAGTATTCTTTATGGCAGCCTTCACAAATTCATACAATGCTTAAGTATAAGAAAATATTTTTATTCAAAATTAATATTCAGAAAGGAAGAACTTGCCTTATAGTCAAGACCTTAGAATATTATAGGGCACTCTGTGAAGTATTTTATGTTAGACAAGGAAGTATAGTTTGGAGGAAAATTAGCCTTAAATGACTATAATTAATGCTATTTGGGATGTTTTCTGAAGGTCACCTGACAAAATTGATAAAAGGAATCATAAAAGAAGAGACTAATTATTTCACAATTATATACTAGTGTATAACTTCATAATTACAAATGTTAAATGTTATTTTAAATAATGTTTTAAAAGAACCCTCTAAAACCAACACATTAATTAAAGTATATGTCTTCTCCTGTCAAGATGGCAGTGTAGGTAAATGTGGTACTCAAATCCTCCCACACCACATCAAAATTACAAATACACTGCAGAACAGGCAATTGCAGTGACGTATTGTTCAGAGCCAATTGAAATCTAGCAGAACAGAAGTCCTACAACTAAGGATATAAAAAGGAAGACACATTAAGACCGGTTGGAGGGGCAGAGATGTGGAAGGAACACGCCCCACACTCACATGTGGCAGATAAAAATCAGGAGATATATGTCATTGCAGAGGCCTCTCTTGAAAAGTGAGGGGACCCAGTCTCACACCAGGACCCCCAGCCCTGTGTTCCAGTGCTGGGCAGAGAAGTACCCATAACTTCTGGCTGTAAAAACCACCATGGACTGTGGCTGAGAGTGAGTGGGAGTCCCAGGAAATTAGAGTTTTGACATATAAATTCTGGGGGGACAGAAACATTCAGCTCATAGCAGGTAGCTAACGCAGATTTTGGTATCCAGAGGTGGGGAATAACCAAGAATGAGAGAAAGTATATTTGTATCAGGTAGTAATGGTAAACTTTTCAAGATTTTGAAAATAATGTTAGTGAAAGCCTAATGTTTCTTGAAGGCCCTGTTATTAGAAGTTTGATGTCCTTTGAAGAGTTTAAAGGAATGTAAGGTTAGCTAGTGTACTAGAAATATTTAATAATTGCAGGAAAGAAGGTTTTTGTGTACTGGCAGAGTTTAGGCACACTGCCATCAGTAGGAACATGGAGGAAGGAAATAAAACTAAAGAACCATATGATTTAGATAGGATTTGCACATAGAGTAATGAAGCTGCTACCCAGTTTCTTTGTGTTGCTAAAAGCAAAGTACAGGAGAAGAGTAAAGGATACAATGTTAAACAAAAAGAAGCAATGCCTTGTTTGTAAAACTCCCAGTCTTTCTGAGGTTCAGTAATGTTAAAATTAGTAATTCCTAGGAAAAGATCAAATCTAGAGCCTTGCTGGGAAAATATTTTAATATTAAAGCTTTTGGTATACCTGTAAAAATCATTCATTAAGGCTTCAAAATGATTTAAGGTGGTACTTTAGAGAATTATTCAAACAAACAAGTCTTCTAAAAAAGATCAGAATTTTCATCAGAAGCCAAGGTGTAGGACCACTTGTCTTCAAGAGATTGGTGGATGTGTTTTTTGTTCAATGAGTAAACAAAAATACGGATTCATAGACAACTCACAAAGATTTTAAGAGACTAGCAAATGCCACTAGCTTGCATTAGAAAAGATGGAAACTGTAAGAAATAAAAGGGGGACTCCGGACCACCAAATTTCTACAGGCTGCAAACAGATTGAGAAAGATACTTAGATGAAAATATGGCTTACTTTTCAGGGAAGAAATATTAAAAAAGATGGAACCAAAAACTCAGAGGATAGAGCCGAGAGTCATGACAAATAATTCCTAAGAAGAGGTAGGGTAGAATTCTAATTAAGGAACTTGCAACATAATAAATAATGAATAATAGAGGAAGGCAGCAGCTAAATTTATATAATTACTATTACCTAGTATCATTTTTCTGTTTAGCCTTCCAATCTGTGTTAAATGTTTCTTATTAGAGTTTAAATAATTCATAATGTTTTTACATACATATATGTAAATATATACAAATTTATATGCAGACTAAGGTCTGTCTGGAAAAAGTCCAGACATTGTTAATATGAGAATGATTTGTGCAACATCTATATAACCTGGCAGCCAAGGAGGGTGAACTGGAATGGGCCTACATGAACAATGATGACTTCACTGTACTAGTCAGTGGGGGCAGTAAACACCATTGAGTGAGCATGTGTGTGGCCAAAATGACTAGGCTAGTAGAGCAACGAATCTGCATCACATTTCACGCTAAGTTTGAATATTCCTTCATGGAAACTATTTGGATGATTCAGAAGGCTACAGCTATGGGCAAGTGATTGGCAGCATCTTCATGACATGGTGCCCAGTCATACTTCACATCTCCTGCAGAAGTTTGTTATGAAACATCAAATCACCCAGGTGACTCAGCATCCCTTCTACAGCCCAGATTTGGTGCCTTGAGACTTCTGGCTTTTTCCAAAACTAAAATCACCTTTGAAAGGGAAGAGATTTCAGACCATCAATGAGATTCAGGAAAGTATGACACAGCAGCTGATGGCAAATGGGAGAACCATGTGAGGTCCCAAGATGTCTACTTAGAAGAGCACGGAGGTGTCACTGTCCTATGTACCATGTTTGTTGTATCCTGTATCTTCTTCAATAAATGTCTCTATTTTTCATATTACATGGCAGGATACCTCTGGAGAGACCTTGTATGTCCAACTGTATTTCATAATGGTATGGATTAGTGACCCTTGTGTGTGTCTTTTGCTCTCGCTTTTCTGAGCAGGTATGCCTATAGCAACAATACATCTGTAACATTGCTTGGTGTGTAGAGAGATAACCTGTCTCTTTAGCTCAGATTGAGAGGAACTGTATTTGAGGAGCAGCACTGAATTAATTCTACCCAGAATGACTCAGCACTTATGGACTACATTTAGGTTATGGGAATTTGTACTTTGAAATGATGCTGTAACAAGGGATGAGACTCACATATGTAAGAGTCCTACTAGGTGTTTGTGTATTGATGAAGTTTCTTTTCCACAGCATCATTCGGGGACTGAGGTTGATCAAGGCTCCGCCATCTTCAGATGTTACTTTTAGAGTCACTTTGCATATTGAAATCCCACTGGCAGGGAGATAAATGTTAAAGATGTAAAAAGGTGGAATAAAATTGTTTTATTAAGTATGAGAGTGGAATAAAACATTTCTCAATTTTCACATGTACCTATGTATAAATCAATTAAGAAATTAAATATTGCAAATTTAAAGTTGAATATTTCAATTTTATTCTCTAAAAATGGTATTTCATAGACTTGAACAAAATAATTGTTTTTAGATATTGTCATTGGGAAAACAGAAGATTGCTTTATGGGTGGTATCATCTTCTATTCAGGTATAGACCAAAAAAAATTATTTAAAGTCATTAATTCACAGATATATTACAGTACTTCTCAAAATGTGTTCTGAAGAACAGTTTTCCTTGATTTACTCAAAAAAGGCTAGTTTCTTCATCAAGTAAGTTTAGGGAAAGCTGTGCGCACTGTCTGTCTCGTAGGGAACCCAGTGCCTATCAGCATATTAGCGTCTCTTAAAGTTCTTTTCCGAAACTAGTTTAATTTTATTTGAGCCAGCATCTTCTGATCATGATTTATTCAAAAGACAACCCTTTCCAGTTTTAAAAAATAGGCTTTATTTTAGAGGACTTTTATATGTATAGGAAGGTTGCCTACAAAGTACAGAGAGTTCCCATGTGCCCCCATTCCCCCTGCACACAGTGTCTCCTATTATTAACATCTCTCTTGCAATATTATGGTACATTTGTTGTAATTGATAGATCAATATCAATACATTATTATTAATTAAAGGCAATAGTTTACATTAGGTTTCAGTCTTCATAGTGTCTGAGCGATCCTCCCCACCCCCAAGGCCCACACAGGGGCAAACATTCTCCTGATTTCTTTTACCGTAGCTCAGGTTTGCCTGTTATTGACCTTCATGTAAATGGAGTTGCACATCATGTAGGTTTCACTGTGTTTCACTCTCACCCAACATGACGTTTTTGAGATTCATCTATACTGTTTTGCATGTCAGTAGATCATCCATTTTTTTAAAAGAGAGGGGAAGGGAAGGAGAAAGAGAGGCAGAGAAACATCAGTGTTCGCCCCTTAGGTGTCCCCAACAGGAGAGCTGGCTCACAACCTAGGCATCTGTCCTGACTGGGAATTGAACCAGCAACCTTTTGGTTTGCAGGCAGGCACTCAATAGTCCACTTTTATTACTGAGTAGTATTATACCCCAATTTGTTAGTCTACTCTCCTGTTTATAAACATTTAGGTTATTTCCAGTTTGACATGGTCATCGCTAAAGCTGAAAGGGACATTATTCTATAAATACTTTTTGGACATATGTTTTCATTGTGGTGCTTATGTAAGGGGGTATAAACATCTAGGAGTTAATTTCTCAGTGATCGGTAGATGTGTTTTGAGGTTTATGAGCTTTATGAGTTTTCAAAGATGGCAAAGATGGTTGTAGCGTTTCATTTCCAATAGCTTGGAATTGAAAATTCCCGTCATCAGTGTCTGAGCACCCTCATACACTGTTCCACATGGTTTCACATCCTCAACATTTGGTGTTATCAGGTTTTTATACTTTTTATGAATTCTAATAAAATAAAAAATCATTGTGGTTTAGTTTAAGTTTTCTTGACTAATAATGATCATTCACATGTCATCTTTTGTGAAATATCTGTTGAAGTCTTTTGCCCATTTTTTTAGAGATTTTAGAATTTCTTTCAATAGTCTATATTTAAGTACAGTATCAGTTATATGTATTACAAATATTTCTTCGGGTCCATGAACTTACCTCTTCATTTTATTAAGGACCAAGTATTCATGAAAAGATAATTGTTTGTAATTTTGTGACTTGACTTTTTGAGTTTTTCTATGAGGGTTATGTTAGACCCATAAAAAAATAGGTAATATGCTCCCCTCTACTACTTTCTGTTCAGAACTGCAATAATTTTTTTCTTAATTGTTTAGAACTCTCCAGTGAAGCCATTTGGGCCTGGAGTTATCTTTAGGGAAAGGTTTTTAATTTAAAAAATCAACTCATTTAAGAGATACAGGGTTATTCCTCTTTTCTGTACTTTCCTGTGTTTATTGTGTTCTCTAGGAAATAGTCACTTTTACCTTTGTAAAATTTATTGGCAGAGTTTTTCATAATATTACCCTATTATTTTTAAATTTCAGTAGTATCAGTAGTGATGTCTTGTATTTTTACTCTTGATATTGGTTGCTGGTTTGAAATCACCAAAGAATTTGAGAGGAAATTTTATGCATGACAGATCTGCTTCAAGGTATCCCCCTTAACTCCCAGCTGTGCTGGGCTCCCAAAATGCAACCTGGGACTTCTCAGTCCAATAAGACTAATTCTTTCTTATTCTTATGCAAATGAGGGAGTTCCCCTAGGAGAAAAGCTGGGTAGATTGGAATCTAACCTAATCTGCATTCCATCTCTCAAAGGCCATATCTCCTCTGGTACTTGCCTGCTTTTGGTTTATCTCTATTGCTTTCCAAGATACCTTTTTTACTAAAGTTTATAGTTCTCATCAGCCAGAGTATTCTGAGAACTGGAACTCCCTAATTACCTGGTTGTTATTTAAAACACACTTTGCAAATAAATAAATGAGAAGGCTTATTCAGGAGTTACCTCTAATACTACAATTGTGGTTCTTGGTTTATTTTTTAACACGTTTCCATAAACATTACATAACTTCCTCTGAGTCATTTCAAATCATTAAAAATCTCACAATGAAGTGTAAACACAAATCCGTTTTGAAGAAGTGCAGAACCTCATTCAATATGTCACCCCTGGTTGCCCTGAGTTCAGTTTATGTATTAAGGGAAACAAGAGCAATTTTCCCATTGACTGGGGAGGCTCCGCCACCATATATATGCCTTAGCATGTAGATTTTGCAAACCACTTAGGTACATACACATGCCCATAGTTCATTCTACACTTACCCACTTATTAGCATTTCCACAAAGCACAGATAATTCATGTTATCTGTTCTTCTCCAGAAAGTTCCATTTTTGCATAGCCTTTTTTTAAACCAAAAAATGAATTCACCTTTTAAACCTAGTTACCTTATAGCCTGAGTCTAGGCCATCCCAAAAAGGACAAGCAGAGAAAGAACATCTTGGGAATGAGAATGTTGAACTTCATGTCTCCACTGGATTCTGCTTCTCACCTTGGCCATCTTAGACTTTAACATTTCACTAGTGCAGAGAGTTATGAATTTGGGACTCTCCACTCCAGGAGCTACTGTAAGTATTTATACCTGTTAATATATTTCATCCCTACAACAGACACATTGTACAGTTGAGAAAGTCGTACAGAGATTCCTTTATTTCCCCAAGGTCACACCCAAGTGTGAGCATAACCAAGTCTTATTTCACTGGAGATCAAAGAACCAAGCTGTGATCTGAATCAATGATCTATTCTCCTTCTCACCTATTGGAATTTGCTGCTTCTCATGCCCTCTTAATGTCCTTACTCCATGTGTAATGTTGAGAGTGGACAAATGACTGGGTCAAGGCTTATTTCCTTTATGATTGTTACACTTTCTTCCTCACAGTTTGCATGGTCTTTCTGCCAGACTTCAGTTTTTCTCAAGATCATTTCCTTCATCTTAAGTGTTTCCTCTATGCCGGGCGTTATCAAGCTATTGGATATAGAATACGATTGCTTCTGCCTTGAGAATCTCAGGGTCTAGTGGGAAAGAAATATATGTAAATGTATATGAACAGATAATAAAACTCTATGGTAGATACAATACATGAGCAAAGAGCCTGAAATCACAGAAGAAGAAGCAACTAATTCTGCAACTAACCCTATTTGAGGAGTTTGGGGAAGATTTCATAACAAAAGAGTTTCATAAATTGAGTCTTGGGGCATGCATAGAAATAAACTATGTAGATAAGGCAAGGAAGAGCATTTCACACAGAGAGAACAGCATGGTCACAATTGTAAGGTGGGACTGGGCAGGACTTCCTGGAGGATATTAAGAAGGTCAGCTTAACTGAGTAGGAAGAAAAAGAGAGGATGAAGCTGTGTTAGCAAGCAAGAGACAGATTATGAAGGCATTTGAATTTTATCCTACAGGAAGCAGTAACATAATTATTACTAATCTACAGCTTGATTTCATTCTGATTCTTTGAGCAAACCCTACCTACTCTTCACAACTCAGACACGAGCAGGCAGCATTCTCTCAGTCCTCTCCTTTTGCCTAATATGAGTGTACAACTTGATGAGAATGTATGTATTTCTCTAGTCCTGTTGAATTTAAGAATCTTACTTTGAAAATGTTTCATAATTTTTCTATTGCCCCTCTAAAATGGTTTTGCTAAGGGTCTCAGGGGAAATCAAAATGAACAGAAAATTAAAAGGCTCAGAAAAATATAGTTCATTACTTTGTTTTCCCATTTATCTTCCTGCTCACATTTTCAAAAATAAAATAACCTGTGGCTCATGCTCATTCAATCTGGGCATAATTTATCTCTGTATTTTATTTAATCTGTTGAGAAATAGGGTGTCAGTTTCAACTAGCTATTGTCTTTTTTCTTTATGCTATTTATAAAGCCATCTGCCCTTTGCCACAACTGAAAGGCCGAATTAGGCCTTTTGACTTCCTACCTTCCCAGATGTGTAGCTTCAGATTAGACTGAGGTCCAGAATAAATGTTGTTATAGGCTCTCTCTTCAAGTCTCATCCTTTTTTTCCAGAAGCTAATAAATTCTGAAAGTGTTGCCATAGCTGTTTCTGAAGTCAGTTTCTGAAAAAAGACCTGGTGTGCCTGACTTCTCATTTGAACACTGTAATCATAGAATAGGGAAATAAAAAGAAAGGGCAATTTCTGACTCAGCCTGTCACCTTCTTCTTTATGTTGTCTTCCTTCCTTCCTTCCTTCCTTCCTTCCTTCCTTCCTTCCTTCCTTCCTTCCTTCCTTCCTCCTTCTTCCCTTCCTTCCTAACTTTCATCTGGCCCCCTCCCTTCCTCCTTTCTTCTCTCCCTCCTTTTCTCCCTCCTTTTCTTTCCTTATTTCTTTTTTTAAATTGTTGTTCAACTACAGTTTTCTGCCTCTTTCCTTATTTCTTATCTTTTGCTCTGATCTCTTTTATTCCTTCTTTTAAATTTCTTTCTTGCATTTCAAAATATGATTTCTTTATTAAAGATAAGGTGAATGTTTACAATGTGCCAGTCTCTGCAATTAGCAGTGAGGTTTTAAAAAATGGAACAAAAGGGGCAAAATAAAATTGCAGCTTTTAGGGAGTTTCCAGTTTAGTGCAGGGCAGTAACATGCCAATTAATAAGAATAGTAGATCAAAAAAGTGTAGTACATTTACACAATAGAATACTAAGCAGCAGCAAGAAAGAAGGAGCTCCTGCCCTTCACAACAGCATGGATGGAACTGGAGAGCATTTTGCTAAGTGAAATAAGCCAGGTGGTAAAAGACAAATACTGTATGATCTCACCTGTAAGTGGAACCTAATCAACAAAAAAACAAGTGAGCAAAATACAACCAGAGACCTGGAAATAAAGAACAAGCTGACAGTAACCAGAGGGGAAGGAGGAGGGGGATAATAGGGAAAAGAAGGAGAAGGGTCATAAAGGAACATGTATAAAGGACCCAGGGACAAGACAATGGAGAGGAGGATTTAATGTGGGAGGTGGGGGGTGCGTAGGGCAATGCAGAGTAATGGGGGAAAAGTGGGAACAACTGTAATTGAACAACGATAAAAAGAATAAATAAATACTATTATAAAAATTCAGATTTTAGACTTATTTATTGTGAGGAGTTATATAAATGTCTAACCACTATGCTATATAACAAATGAATATAATATTGAATGTCAACTGTAATTGCAAAAAGGTACAAATTAACATAAATAAATATATAGGTTCAGAACGCTCATAGTCTAAGGAAGGTTGCTTGCTCCAAAACAGACTGCAAAATCATTGAATCATCTAAGAGAATGGCTCAACTTGCCCTTCTTAAAGCTGTGAGGGCTTTTGTCTCTCTTTGGGTTCTTGCTCTCTGACTAGCCTCTGGATTTATCCCATTGTTACAGCAACCTAAATGGCATTGTTTAATTCCAACTTGAAACGAGTCACTGGACAGCAATAGTGGAGGCAATGAAACTTCCTGTGTAAAGCTAAGAAACACCCCTATGTCTGCAAAGCTGAGGAATCACCACTGTTTACCCACTCCATGAGCACTGATGTGTAAGCTACACAAAGTACTAGAAGGGGAATTGGAGTCTGGAAATTCTTTTACAACACGTGCATCACCTAGTTTGTTATTAGCACCTGAAAGCCCTCTTAACCAATGTGCATTTCTTTGCAACCTTTAAGTTGAAAAGTGTAAGTTCCTCTGAGTCTTTAATTTTTTAACTAATATATATTTAAATTTAAAATAAATCATTTTTTAAATTAAAAAAGTATTTTTTATTGAGGCTGTGGACTTGTTAGCCGTGTGAGCTTCGGATTTCTCTGGTATGAAAGAGGGTGGATCAACAATTCACCTGCTAATGTGGGTAACCCAGAGATAGTAAGTGTAGGAAGCAGATGTGCAATGAAGAAGAGGGTAGCTTTGGAACAATGTAGATAGATCTACCCCGTGAAGAAACGTTTCTTTCCAAGAGTGAAAGGAAAAGGCTTGGTGCTTACAGCCAAAAGGAGAGAGTGAGTGCAAAGGAACCTGTCTAAACACTTGGGGTATTTTTTGCTGTCATTCGTGACTCTCTCTGACCTTCCCCTCTCCCTGTTCTTATGGCTCCAAACTCAGTGACTTGACTGTTTTACTTCTCAACAAGTTATGTTGTGTTATGTAGAGACGGCCTTAATTAAAGTTTGCATGTGGTGAGTGAGAAAGAGAAGGGCATTTAAACGCACTGAGTCAGGGCCGGCTACAAAAAAAAAAAAGAGTGTCAGAATGACACAAGGAAAAGAAGGGAGGTGCAAAAAGCCATTTGCTTTGAGCTCCTTTAATTCAGGCCAGGGAAGAAGTAATGCTGAGGCCCGAGGGGGTGAATTAAGGACAGGCTTCTCTGCCTTCACTCTCGACGTGCTCGATTTTATTAGTTTAGGCCAGGCGGCTGCTAACATTATTTTAGTATCTATTTTGTGAGTGATTATGTTGTATGCATGGGCAGGAGGTCAGGCGGGTCAAGTCTTTCTGCTCCAGACCATCTCTGCATGAGCCTTTCGCCTTTAGATCTCGCTGAAACTTGCCACCTGTAAAAGCAGACAACCTAATGGGAAAAAGAGCAGCACTTAAAATGCTGTTTTTTCTCCACCGCTCTCTAGTGTAAAGAACGTTGTAAAAATATTTCAAACTGGATTTTTTGTTTTGGTTGTGTTAACTCTTTGTTTGACCGTCGTCACCATTTTCCCACAAAATTTACTTTCAGTAACTAGAGATGTTTTGGAGAAACTGAATATTATGTCTGCAAACAGAGGGAAGCAGTTGGAGAAACCTAAAGGGAGGCTTGCTAATGCTCTGATTGCTTAAACTCGTCTGTTGTATCACACACAATGACCACAACTTCGGAAAGTTAGCAAATCAGTCTACTTTTTAGGGCCTCTCTTTCATTCCTGTTTGAACAAAACATCCATGAAACTTGGACCAACTCCAAGCACAATGTTTTTGATAGCCAACACTCCAAAGAAGGGAAGTAGTCTCGATTTGAATCCCAATTTCTTGTCCAACTGCTGGTATGACCTTGGGCTCATCATTATACCTAAGTGACTCAGTTTAATTATTAAAAGAGTCTGCTTGCCCCAGTGTTTGGGAGATTGAACTCACTTATTCTTTGTCCATAACTTAGGTTATTAGGCAGGAATCATGAGCCCACAAGGGGCAAAGGGACTTTGATATAAATGGACCCATGTGCTTCTGTTCTCTAGACCTTGGTTTTGCCCAGCAAAGCTTTCATTGTAACCAGCAGGGGTCCAGGTCTGGTATAGACCAGTAGTGTGGGGGATGCTCATTTAGTAACAAGAGCCACTGGCCTCACTCTTTCTAGGTCAGATCTGCATCCTGATGCTCTGAAACCACCTCAGCCTTCCATCTAACCCTGGCGGAAAGCTATCCAGGGATTTATTTATTTATTTCTCACTCAACAAATACCTGTGAACACCTATTCTGTTCCAGGCATTGTGCTAAGGTGTTCTAGTACCTGACACCAAATGCCCACTCTCATGAACATCCTACTCAACAAAGACATCGTGCATGCTCAATAAATGAATAAATAAATATACAGCGTGTCATATGGTGATAAGTGCTGTGAAGAAAATTTTAGCAGAATAAAAGAATGAAAATGTATGTCACCTCTAATGAGGGAATAATGAGCAGAGTCTTAGAATCTACGTAAAAGACTGAGCCATGCAGATATCTGGGGAAGAGCACTGCAGGCAGCAGGTAGAACAAGCACAAAAGCCATGAATGAGGTGGAAGGTATTTGGAATACGTCCAGACAGCAAGGGGTCCTACATGGAAAGGCAGAGTGAGTGGGTGGGGTGGGGCTGGGGGATAGAGACAGTGAATGGGGTTAGGGGGAAGAGTAGGAAACAGTTGGTGTGGGGTGGGTGGGACAAATTAAGCACTTTGAATTTTATTTTGAGTGAATTGGGGGAAACCAATCGATGGTTCTGATTAGAGAAGTGTTGTGATCTGACTTTGAAAAAGGACCACCTGCTGGTTTGTGGCGATTAAAGAGGCCAAGAGTGGAAGCTCTGGGACTAGTTAGGAGTCTATGTCAGTGGAACAGGTGAGTGATAACAGTGATGTGGGTTAGGCTTAAAATACTAAACATAGTGTAACAAGTGGTCTGATTTGGCAAGCATTTCAAATGTGGAGGTGAGAGGACCGATGATATTTTAGACATGAGATATAAGAAAGAGAAGTTATGAGTGATTTCTGAGCAAGTAGGTGAATGATGACTTCATTACAGAGAAAGAGCATCACAAAGGAAAGAACATGGAGGGGCAGATAGCCTGCGGGTTTCAGAGGCTAATGGGAAAACTCAAGACTGTGTTTCAGGTGTGATTTATAGAAATCTGTCTGAAAAGCAGAGTGCCTGGTTTTTAAGGCAAAGCTAATTCATAGCGAATAAAGGGCTAAGGATGGTTTCATGTGGGCCAGAGGTGAAATGGCTTATTTTATAGGGAGGAAGACACATCTAGGTTGTGACTCTTGGATAGAATGATGTCATGATGAGGGAAATACCTCTCTTTGGCCAGTGTAACCAATACTGACCTCTGAACACCAAAGGTTATTGGGTCCAAATAGAGGTGGGCCTCTGGTTAGAGTGTTAGGGTGTTTGATGTCTGGGGTTTCAGATGCCATTCTAAAGTCAGCTCGTTTGGAGATGAGATAAGCAAAAACCTGGAGGCCCTCCTACTATCTGCCTTGCACCCTCCTCCTCAAATCCCCTGTTGCTCCTTCCCCAGAAAAGTGGCAATGAGCACTTGGAGGATGTAGCTGCAAAGTAGGGGGAATGGAAAGGGCAGAAAAGCTCAGAGTAGGCAGCACTCAGGAGTTTGGCAGCATAATAAAGACCCAAGTAGGTAAATTTCCAAGTGGAATGATTCTACTGTGGGAGTAAATTAGAGCAGGATTTTAAATAACTTTATTTCTTTTTTCTTTCTCCCTTTACCTCCTTTCTTTTCTTGCTTTTATTTCTCTATCTTCTGTCTCTATCTCTTTCCCTTTTATCCCTTCCATCCCTTCCATCCTTTGCATTGAGCATTCCTGCCTTCAGCAAACATTTATTCAGTGCCTGCTGTGTACCAGTTACTGAGCTAGGTCTTGAGGACATCTAGAAAAAATATACACCGAACCTCCCTGACCCTAACAATTGAGTAGGGGGATTCCCCAAATTCTTTTCTGGGTCAGTGTAACAGATAAGAGTTGAGATCAGGGGCCATGGGGGGTCATCTAACCACACACATATTTGTGGTCTGTTTTCAATGTAAGATATAAAACCATCCTGCTCTACGCTTTCTTTTTTCTCCTTTATGTTTTATTTTTTCAGTGAATGGTAAACCTTTCTTTCTAGCAGGTTCATTCAAAATCTTATCATGCACACTATTCTGATACTCCGTTTTCATAGCAGAAGTTGACATTATGTGAAATGATGTATCATTGGCTTGATATCTTGCAAGGAAATCTTCCATTTGTTTTCACTGCAATAAGTATTTTTATTGCCATCCTAGGCAAGAAAGCACAGTGCTCGAGAGAATGGGTTCTGAACTCAAACAGGTCTGGATTTAACTAGACTTGGACATATAATAACTGTGTGACCTTGGACAATTTACTTGGACTTTCTTAGCCTCAATATTTTCATCTGTAAAACATAAATAATAATTTTACCTAACTCATAGAGTTAGGTAAAATTATTTAGTACATAATTAACACTCAGTGAACAGCTGTTAGGAGTTATCAAGTGTCAGATCCACAAATGCCAGCTCTTCATCCTTTGTTTGCCTGTGCTGCTGTGTCCCTTACCTCCCCACTTGCTTATTTAACATCAGTTAAACTCATCACATGTGCCCAAGTGTATTATATGTCACCTCACACAACAATCACTCCAGGAAAAAAGGGGCAAGATGCATCCTGAAAACCATTATAAGCATGGGATTAACATCCGAGTATACATTAAGTTCCATTGCAGGGACATAATCAGGAATAGCAATTTGGGGAACACTGTGTTTACTGACTACCCTAAGAAGGGAAACTGAGGGCAACTTTTAATGCCCAAAGACATTAAAAGTAAGAGTTAGTTTATAGCACATAGAATCACTTAAGAACAGAGGTCCTCAAAAATTCAACTGGAAACTTAAAAAATACATATTTTTTGCATCACACATTTTGATGCTGTTGAAGCTAAAATGCTTGAGTAGATTTGCAATGGCAGATGGAGTTCTTGAAATGTGCCAATTTTAGCTGATTGGGAGTAGTTATCAGGAGAGCTGTGATGAAGGCCTGAGGTTTCACACTGGGTACATGATAAAGAATGTAGTGACCTATTAGCAATATCTTACATGGGCATAGGCATGGGGGGTGTTGGTGTGAGTATTCCATGGTCGTCATTCCTAACGTGCACCCCTGCTAACCTGAGACATTTCTAGTTTTAGTGATATGCAAGATGAAATAAAGCATCTACTTATCCTAAACTCTTTTTGGGTTCTATTATTTTGACTTTTTTTGTTTTGTTTCATTTTGTTGTGTTTTTGGATAGACTTACCTCTTTCATAGAAAATGCTTTTGAATCTATGTTCTGCTATAATCCAGAATTGATTCAATTCCAAAGAGCATGTGAGAACATTTACAAGTAATTTTGAGGCATGTACAAATGAGGCAAAGCAGGAATAAAAGATGGTTACCCCGGAGCAGGGGTGGCCAACCTTTTGGTGGCTCTGGGCCACATTGGAAGAAGAGTTGTCTTGGGCCACACATTAAATACACAAACGCTAATGAAAACTGATGAGCAGAAAAAAGGTCCATGCATAATTTTTGTGATATCTGCCACCACCGATAAGCAAAACTATCCTCACATAGCAACCCCAATTATGCAGCGGCCCTTTCTATAATCTTTTAAAATTGTCAAGTAGGTCCCAAGTTTGTTTCACTAATACAGAAAATGTATATATGTAAGTTGTAAAATTTAGTTATGTCTTAAGTAAATTTACAATTTTGTGTCAAGCTGCATTCGTAGCCATCCTGGGCCGCATGCAGACACCCCTGCTCTGGAGGAGAAGAGGACCTGGTGATCCAACGGAGAGAAAACTGAAGCTGAAGTAAGCAAAGGCTGCAATGGTTTCAAAGAGCACACTAGACGCGGAGGACAGAAAACAGGCCTTGGCTCAGAGGCAGAGGTGTTCTCAGGGAAGAAACGGAAACAGTTAAAGAGAAGTCACAGCCCAAACTCTCACAACAGGGAAACAAGTTGGAAAAGAAAAGAATTTGAGTCTCGAGGTCCAAGTATATTGCTTTGGGAAAAATTACCAATCTTAAGTGGAAATATCCTGATCCTCTTTATATTTTTATGTGTGTTAGTTGATACACTAACACACATCTCACTAAATAAATCAGCAGAATTATTAAAGCATTTGAGTAAGTATGTGAATCCCCCCAAATAAATAAGTAAATAAATCAATATTTTTTACAAAAAGAAAGAAGAATGCACTGCAAATGTCAAATAGAAAGTAGAAAAAAATGAGAAAACCTACATAAACATTTTTGTTTGATTGTTTCATTTTTAACTTTCCCATCCACGATTTACCATAAACTGGATATGAATTTGATTGGGATATTATTAAATAAACTATGAAGTTAAAAAACTCCTCCTAGTATTCCTGAGAATTTAAAGTGATGACACTGGGCTGCCACACACTGAGCGCTTATTTATACTAAAACTCTCCACAGCTGGCTCATTTGTCCTTTACGGTAAACCAGTCAAATTAGTGTTATAATCTGCCCCGGCTGGAATAGCTCAGTGGATTGAGTGCCGGCCTATGAACCAAAGGGCTACCGGTTCCATTACCAGTCTAGGACCCATGCCTGGGTTGCAGGCCAAGTCTCCCAGTAGGGGGCACCTGAGACACAACCACACACTGATGTCTTCCTCCTTTCCCCTCTCTCTAAAAATAAATAAATTAAATCTTTTTAAAAAGTTAGTGTTATAATCTCCATTTTAAAATACGGGCAAGAAAGCTTTGAGAATGTAAGTATGGGAGCCAGGATTCAAACTTCAGTCTGACTCTGAAAAGTGGGGTAGTTAGTAGCCTGTGTAGTTCTAATCCAATACAGACTACACCCTAGCTCTCCCACTGGAGGGTCCCCAAAGCTAAGAAAGATGACCCCTGGGGGCATGAACCACAGGAAAAGCAGGGGATTGTCCTTCAGGACCATAGTACAATCCGAAGGCCCCCCTCGTTGAACCCAACCACTTTTGCCAGCACTAAACTAACAAATGAGAACGGCCAGTTGGGCATGCTGGGGAAAGCACTTACTACTTCACCGTTTAGTTCTCGGAAAAATAGGCGCGCTTTACCAGCAGCTCGGTGGGAGGTACTGCTACACTTCCCAGTCTCTGGGTTCTCTCATTGGGAGCATGAGGGAATCTCTGCAGAACACCCCACGAGCACAGACTCGCCGGGCTGCATAGAGCCTTCTCTCTGACACCATCCACGGAGCCGTTCACTCAGAACTCATTCTCTGCTGTTAAAGACCTCAGTCAACTCTCAGCCTT
Source organism: Sturnira hondurensis (assembly GCF_014824575.4). Classification (NCBI taxonomy): domain Eukaryota; kingdom Metazoa; phylum Chordata; class Mammalia; order Chiroptera; family Phyllostomidae; genus Sturnira; species Sturnira hondurensis. Next base: position 22,975,750 of record NW_028079044.1, read on the forward strand.
GCTAGTGTTTTATCTCCTCAGACTGTGCTGGGTGTGCAGATTTACAGAACTGCTGTACGATGTCTCCGATACGACTTCCACACTTACGCATACTTTTATCTTTAGTCCCAGACTCACCGGTCCTTTCATTCGTTAGAGCATGTAGCTCGATTGAATACAATAACCTCTTATATGGAGAATTTTTTAAAATGCACGTTGACCGTGAGAAGAAGAGGGACTGGTAAACGCTTTTATATATAGTTTTTAATAACATTCTACTTTCTTAAGTCACCCCTCCCCCACCTTGATTTCACAGTGGCTTTGGAAAGAATTTAAATCTGATACCAAATCACAGTATTAAATTTCCCAAGTCCCCAAATTCACCTTTAAATTCCTTTCATCCTTCTCCGCTGGATTATGACTTTCATCCAAGAGTCCCCCCACAGCTCTGTGGTCCCAGAATCAAGAAAATTCTTCTTTACATTGGACTGATCTCTTGGCCAGTAAAGTAAAATTGCCTGGTTATTCTTCCCCAATCATACTGTTATGATTAGTTTGAAATGGAAAGGACCACCCTTCATTTGGACTACAAGAGAAACATTCCCCTTTAAAAAAATAATGAAAACAAACAAAATCTAACGGAATAAGGGGGAGTCCCGTCCTGGCCTGTGTTTATAGGACACAAAGACAAACACTGAAAATTGGGGCTGAGGGCTGGTGGGGAACAAATAACACATCGGTTTTGCTTAAGTTCTGCCAAAGAATTGGTTTTAATCATTTTTAATGTGGTTTTGGCTTCGTATAGACACAGTTCTGGTGATATTTTCTGAGTGCATGAAGTATTTACTAAGAGCCAGTTGAGTGTCCTGTTAGCAATTTATCCAACAAATATTTATCAAACCCCTGCTACATATCAGAAGAATATTATGCTAAGTCCTGGGGATGTTTGATAACAATAGACCTACCCTATATCATGATGGGCACTTGTACGGTGTTTCTAATTGACTCACTATTTTGCTCTGTAGAGGAAAAATACTTTTTCACGAATGGCTATTGTTGTTTAATAAGTAAGTAATAGTTTTAAGTACACCTGATTTATAACAAAGAGATGGCTAGTATTTCGGTGAGCTCTGATGTTAAAATACCAAACCACTGAAGAAAAATGAGCTATCAAGACTCAGCTCACATCCAGTGTGCTTCGCAAGAGGCAGGCAACTCCCACTGATTTGCGCAAAAGGAGAGCCACTGAGCTGTGACTAAGAGAATGTCACCTAACAACCAGAAAACCCCACACCACATTTTGTGCTTTCACACCTGCGTTTGCATCTGGGTGTTTGTTAGCGTCTAGGAATCCATTTCCGGTGGCACTCTGGAGTCACCCTGTGAAGATGTGACCCAGGAGAGGCTGGCAGACTTCCAGGTTCCTACTCCTGCCCATGCTGGGCATCACCTCCGTCCACATCCACCCCAGCACTACTCCATCCTCTCCCTGATTAAGACCGAGTGCCATGTTACAAACCTTTCCTGGAGTAGGAAGTCACTTAAGTCTCATTTTCAAAGGCTTGCTGAGCAAGCAAAGTAAACAGAGAAGTTTATTGAATTAGTAAGGTTGAAATTAAGCAAATTAGTCCCCAACTTTTAATAGTAGCTGCCCGTGATGTCAAAGGGAGGGTCAGTGTCGGTGATACTAAAGCAAAGCTGGCGGAGCACACCACAACACACGTGATCCAGGATGCAGAGCAAACTGCCTGCCAGCTCCCGGACGCTTCAAGTCTCCATGAGAAGCTGTGGTGGTTTTTTCCTTAATCTTTCTTTCTGCGGGTAATCTAGAATGGAAACTGGAAAAAGTATTGCTATTAAATAATATTAAAGAGAATATTGATAATGATGATGATAATGATTTCTCTATCCGATCTGGTGTCAGTGAAGAAACACACTGAGTGTTTGCTAACTTCCCCAGGCCCATGGGTTTCCTTCCACCCACATTTTTGCTGTGAGCGAACAGGTATTCTACACGAGAAATAATTTTCACACACACAGTGTGTAATTCCATCCATAAAGAAGCCCAGCTCCCTGCAGAAGCCTGGGTTTACCATGGTTGAGATGTACTGATGACGCCTCAGATTGTACCCTCTCTCTTGATTGAAAGCAGAAGGACCTCCCCTCCTGCCTGGCCTTCTTACTTATGAACAGTGTTGATCTATTTCCTGTTCCCCTCTGTTAATTCATACCAGGACAGACACAAGATCAGAATGACGGACCCTGCATTTCGGCACCTCCTCGGAGCAGTGTTGATGGGAATAAGTGTTTGCAGACTGCAGGTTCCTGTCCAGGCTACCAGAGGATGACTTCTCAATTCTTTTTAACCAGTTCCAGCCCAGAAAGTGGCCACTGTACACCAGTATCCTTCACTATTGTTGTTTTAGTTTTCCCTTGAAGTAATGACCACCCAACCATTATCACTCCCAATTTAGAAGGAAATTTGGAGCACCTCATCTGAGTTTCAAATGAGATGCAATTGTCCCTTTGTTCTGCTGAAATCAATCAGAATCCTGCCCAAATGGGGGGTTTCAGGTTACCACAAGGAATGTGTTTGCAGGGGTGTTAGCTCTGAAATAAAAAAATGTGATAATCATTACATGGAGAGCCAATAATTATAAGCATTTCCTCTTGGAATCACAGAGAAAAAATGCGAGGAACATATTAACCTCAGAAAAAAAAGTATCACTGAATTTCTGTCTCGCGTATTAAGGCACCTGGTTGGGGCCTATAGCCATGCTTCCTTTGAATGCTGCTGCATTTTAACATCACTGTAGCCCTGATTGAATCTGCCACACTGTTTTGGTAAAAGTAGTGCTGAATTTGTCGACTTTTTTCCCCCTTAAAGTGGAACACTCTTTAGCCGAAACATAGCTGAAATTATTTGTCAAAAGTGCAGCATTATATTTTGTCAAATACATTTTAACCTGTAAATAACCATCAATTCTACTTCTAAGAAATGTCAAGATTCAATAGAAAAATGAGCTCCCTGTGGGCAATTTACAGGCACGCTGCATGGACGATCGTGTGCATATTACAATCTGTACTTAAAAGCACCACACGCCTGGTGCTTCAGAGGCAGATGTTTCTAAATCAGCAGGTTATTTTTTTGCTGCACATTCTTGTCTTTTTCACTAACTAGGTCCAAGCACATGGCCTCAAAACTCAGGCTGATTTAATCTGCTCTACTCAAAAAAAAAAAAAAAGCTTTTGTTTTTCTTCTGCTGCTTTATGCTCACCACATAAATATGTTAAAGACCAAGTGAAATTCCTGAACCAAGGCTATTTGCCGGCCAAGCCGGTATGCTCTAAAATGCTGCGAAGTCTGCCTGTAGGTTTCACTCTCTGCACCTCTGCCCACCTTCAGAGGGATTAATCAGGCAAAAGGGATCAGGCTTGTCATCCGAGTTGGCCTGCTCGAGAGGGTAGCAGAACGGGAAGGTTGCTTGTAGAGCAATTAACTTCCGCAGCTGTGTCCTGGCTGTTCTGCCGCAAGCTCACACATCTGAATTCAACTTTCAAAACTCCTCAGGGTTCTTCTGCTCTAGAGATACCCAGCACATTGTTTTGGATTCTCAGAAGGAAAAAGTCACACCTACTTTTCTCGGCCTACTTTTGCCCTCACCTTTGACTAAGCACAGATGACTCCTGTGTAGTGTAACTGGAGGGCCCTGCTAGGACACCCACATCAGTGAAAATCAGGCTTAGGAAGTGCAATGGAAGGAAAGAAAGAGAACTAACATGACTGAACATTTTCACATATGTTTGGCCCTTCGTGAGCTCTCTCGTGATATCCTCAGAAAAACTCAAAAAGAAGTATTATAATTCTCACTTTGAAATCGTAGAAACCAAGGTTAGAGAAGGAAAGCACCTTTCTTCCCAGGCTGAATGTTAGTGGCAATGATCTTTGTCTCACTTCATGGGCACGCCCTTCCCTTTACCCAGGCAGTCAGTCAGCTCACGGCATCCAGGGGAGTCCACAAAGGAAGAGGCCCATAACATCTAATAGAGCCCCTGGTTTGGGGCCTGAGAAATTGGAGACTCAAGTGACTCATCTAGGGCCAGCACCAGGTCTAGATGACCTTGCCATGTCACTAAGCAGGTGGTGCCATTTAAGGGCAAATGTGAGTTTAAGAAATGTGTCCTGCTAACCCCAAGTGTGTTCACACCCCACTTTTCTGAATGCCGCTAAAATTTGCAACTGCCTTATATCTATGGGCTTCTGTTTCCTTCACTAATGAACTTGGTAGTTTATGGTCAGTGAGAATTTCCATACTCCCTCCATAGTTAAGACCTGAGGTTTCTGAAAGGGAATAATGTACTTATAGTACATGTAATGTACCTGTAGGAACATTTTCCTTGGAAGTACGGTCATGATGATGCTCACGTATGTGGCATTTATGTAGCAATCCACTTGGCTTTACGAAGAGTGTGCAAAACTTCTGTACTTGTCTCCCCCTAAAACTCTTCGGTACCCATTATCTTATCACCCAAAAGAACCTATGAGGAAAAAAATGCAACAAGACAAACCTTGGTATTCATACCATTTTTGTGGGTTTTAAATTTCTCTTAATTTGATAATAGAATGTGGGATCTGCTAAAAGTAGGAGAGCAGAGGAAAATATGCTTAGGACAGAGGGGGCAGAGGAGAGATGGACATAGGTCTAAGTAGATATTTGAATGAGAATTTGCATTTGGGAGAACTAGACCCCAAATTCATTCCTGATAAATATCAGAATTTAGTAAACTCATGGAAGGAGAACCTAGGGCCAAATGAAGGAGATTAAATACGCTCCAGGAAGACAGAGAGGCAGGTGGGACAGATAGAACCGTGACAGAAACCCAGCGTAAACAACTCGGTTCCTTGGAAACTGCATGCGGTGGTAGCTCACAGGGGTCTCTGGGGGCCCCTTCTGTGCACACAGGCCAAGAGTGCCCTCTGTTGTTTCCCAGGAACACTGAGGAGCTTCAGGAAACCGTTGCCTGCTAGAGTTTTTACTTCTTTGCTCGCAAAGATTCCCCCTCCCCCCCCATACCTGGCAATGGATCTTGCCTGAGAATGAGGGTGTGATGAATCCATTGCAGAATATTAGAGTTGAAAGAAACCTTGACAATTCTTACATGATTCTCCATATGTGGTTGGGAAGAGAGGTGCTGAAAATGGGGGAATATCTCAGGAGAATATTGAGTTAGTGACAGACCCAGGGCTCCAGGTACAGTCACATGTCTTACCCAGCCTCCTGACCCTGACTTTTCCCCCCTCGATCCTCTTCAAAAATGGGTGGTAACCTTGTGAAATGGAATAATATGTTCATGAAATGCTTGACTAGAAGGAACCTCAGAGACCATATCTCAAACAACCATATTTTATTAAGAGGAAACTGGGTCCCCGATTGTTTCCTGACGATTGCCAGAATTTAGTAAATTCGTGGAAGAACCCAGGTCCAAATAGAGGGCTGGCCACTTACTAAGGCCTCTTAAGGAGGAGGGTAGACCCAGGGTTTCAAGTTCAATCACTTTCCTGCAAAATTATGAAGGGAAATAAGAAGATTGGGCAAAATACACTCATTTCTCATTTAAAGATGAGATCCTCCCACCCACTTCCCTGTGTATGCTCCCCACGCCCCTCGTTCATTCTTGCTTCTCAGGCTTACACAGCCAGGTGTGCCATTGAAAACCCCAGTGGGATTTCAGGCTGAAACCAAGAGATGATGGCCTGGAACCCTGGGCCGAAGATGGTGGGGTGGGGCGTGGGGACAGCAGCTGTCATTCAAGAAGGGATGGCAACAGTTGATGGGGCCTGGTTGCTGTGTTTAAGGTAGCAGCCCAGGCAGATTGGGGCCATCCTGCCTGTAGTGGGTGTCAGAGTACTTCTCTCTCTGCTGTTGCACAAAGTGGTGGCAGGAGAGAAAAATGATTAGTTCTTGTTGCCCTGAATACATTTCTGAACAACAGCGTCCCATGCTCTGCCAGAACAAACAAGTGAGAAGGTCCTCAAGTGGCTGCTGCTCCGAGCTGCCTCTGTGGACCCCTCAGCCTTGTGTCTGAATTACTCAGATCAACCAATTACTGCTCATTTTCTTTTGTTAGGCAGTAGGGTAATGTTGCTGTAGAACTGGCTCTTTCTGAAGAGCATGAGAACAGAAATGGATTTGAGTAAGATTTCTGCAAGCTTACAGTGTTCCAGATTCTGGGGTATGTTTCCTATGCATTAGTCCTTTTTAAAAATATTTTATTTATTTATCTTTAGAGAGGAAGGGAAGGAGAGAAGGAGAGAAATACCAATGTATGGTTGCCTCTGGTGAGTCCCCCACTGGGAACTGGCCTGCAGCCCAGGCATGTGCCCTGACTGGGAATCGAACCACGATCGTGTGGTTTGCAGGCCCACTCTCAATCCACTGAGCTACACCAGCCAGGGCCATTAGTCCTTTTAATCTTTATTTTTAAGCCATTATCCTGAATATACAGATGATGACATATGCAGTCGGGTAAATGACCTTGCCCCGAGTTCTGTAGATGCATTTTAGGCATAGGTTTTATTTGAATCCAGTCTTTCCAACATCTAAATTATCTCTTTCCCTTACAGTAAAGACAAGTGGAGGCTGGTTAGCAGAGTTGCAGTTGAATCTGTGTGACCCTTGCACAACCTCTGTCTCTAACCTGCTCGTGTCCCCTGTCTCTAACCTGCTCGTGTTCCCTGGCTTCTGACCACCCTTACAGTCCAGGGCCCTCTGACTATCTGGACAGAGGATATCATGCCTATCTACTTCTGAATTGTGTAGCTGGGCTTGGGTCTATGATTTTTCCAACTGTGTGATGAGGTTGACCTCCTATTCCTCTAACCTTTTCTTACCTGGCTGACACCTTGAGCCAGTTTCTTTTACTAAATGGCAAAAAGCCCAGAGGTTTCTCTGCCACCCAGAAGTCTGTGCAACCACTGAGCAGGGAGTCACTGGGGATGGTGGTGGATGGCCCCGGACTATGAGGTTAAGGGGGGAGCCAGTCCCTCCGGTGGATAAGTTTGATGCACAGGACACCTTGGGTCCAAATGCCACTGCTGACACTAGCTAAACATCTGGGGTAAAATCACTAGTTCCCTACTCCTCCCATGAGCTCTGTAATGTGAGTGTAGTGACTTCGACCTCTCAGTGTTTCCCTAGGATTAGATGAGGTCATGGCTGCAAACTGTGATGCACACACAGTAGGAACTCAATAAGTACTCCCACTTTGTGTTCCCTGGGAGACTGAGCCAGTACCTCAATTAATTGGCAAAGATAATTATTTATCCTGGGTCATGAAGATAACTCAAATCTATCTTCTCCCTGTTTTATTTTCCTGGCGGATCTCTCTAGAGATGCCTGTAAGTGACAGAGTTTAGATGCACACGTCCTTTGTGTCCCAGAGGGACTTTGCAAACAGTGTCCTGTTGAAGCAGATCCCAGGCCCCGGGTTTCTCATGTGATCTTCAGAGTACCCGTGTTACAATAGAAAATCCACTTGAGAAATTGGAGCTGCCCAAGTCTCGAGCTGGTCCCCCCACTAGTTTCCATTCCTGTGCCATTTACTAAAAGTGATACAGGCGGGTGGAAATTGGGTGAGGCCTGCCTCTCAGAAGTAACCAAAGATGCCCGCACACCTCCGTGGATCACTCGGCCTATTCTTCCTGGGGATGCCAAATGCAGTCAGGTGTGAGGCCTGGGCTTGTAGAGATACCCAAATATTTTCTTGGAAAGTAATCTCAGTTTATTAGAGTTCCTTGTCTCAATTCAGAGTATAGATTTTTGAATGCATTTGCTGACAGATTGACCTGGACTATGTTTTCCTCTTATTCAGGGAGCGATCGATCTTTATCAAAAGGATTTGTTGACTGACGGGCTTTCACGGTTCTAATGTGCTGTTTGATACTTTTAAGAGACATATGCCCCTTTGTATAATGAAATTATCTGATAAAAGAGGGAATGAAGCTCAGGTTTTCAGAAGCATCTCAGCCCTTGGCTGCCTTGGTGACTGCCAGGGAATTTTGTTTTTATTTGCCTGTGATGGAAACCTTACAACCCTTGGTGAAAATGTTTTCGAATATTCAAGTTTCTAGACCATATACTGTGTTTCCAGGCCTAAGGGCCTGAACTGGACCAAGATTGTGTTTCCCTCAGGTAAGTACTTCCAGACACTCTATCCGCTGTCTTTGCAACCCTCTTCTCCTCATTACTGTACTATGTAACACTAGACGCGCATTATATTCCACATAAAAAGCCATTTCTGTAGCATCTTGTCATCGTTTCATTGACGCTGCTTTGAAGCCGTGTTGAGTTCTGAACTCAGAGCCTAACAGCAATGGCTCAAGTGCACCGTGCCGTATTATTTACCCAGATGGGGTTAATTGTTGAATAAAAGAATGGTCCCTTTCAGCTTACCTCTTCGCAATCTCTCTCATACTGGTTATGGAAGACAGGGAAGTCTATGATAAATATCAAACTTTCTAATCAGAAACGAGTCCAGTTGTATTTGAAATCTTGAACTTAATCCAGAATCAGGAAATGTAGCCACTTGTGTTACTGTTGCTGAAAGAAGAAAATGACCTTTTTATTGTAGCTGACATTCACTATTGTGCCTGGGAGCTACGGGGAGCGGAGCAGGTAAATGTGAAGGCTTCCGTGGGGTTTGCCTTCTAACAGGAATGGTACAACTTAATGTTCTGTCTTTATATTTTCAGATTTTTTAAAAATAGAGTGAAGCCTGCAGTGGCCTAAGATGTAGCCTTACTTAAAACATATGTCAAATCCCTTTAGGCTTCCGATTTCACTGTGGCTAAATGGCTATTACTACCGGCTTCATTGATTGATTGGGGTATAACTTGCGAAGACTAAGTTTCAAAAATCTGACATGTATAGGTTGACAAACTTTTGTAGATGTAACTTGTACCCATATAACCACTGTCCAGATGAAGAACATTTGCACTACCCAGTAGGATTCCCCAGTCCTCTGCCAGTCAGTGCCCTTGGGGTAAGCAGTCCTCTCATTTCTATTGCATGGACAAGACCATCCATTTAAAAAAGTTTATGTTAATGCAACTATATAATGCATACTCTTTCCTGTCTGGCTCCCCCCACCTCAGAACGATGTTTTGTCAATGAGATAATATAATTACATGTTATTTTCTGACTGGATTATTTTACTCAAAATGCTTCACCACGTTGCATGTGCCACACCACTAGCCTTTCAGACACGCCCTTTTGGAGGATAATTGTTGAAATACGGTAGATTTTCTGAAGAGGGTTTTTAAGGCATCAATTAAAAAATGAAGGTTTTACTTCTTGTACTTCAGGCTGTTCGAGTTGTTGATATTCTTGTGGTAATATAAAGAGGTTCAAGGAGGATTTTATGTGTGTGCATGTAGCTATCTAAAATCTAAATCTCTCTCTTTCTATAAAATCCATGAGAGGCAAGGGGATTTCTCCTCGTGGAGCTTGCATTCTAGTTGGGGGTAATAGACAATAAAAAATTAAAGCAAATGGGTACATAAACTAGTGAATAAAATTCATTTCAGATAGTGATCAGTGCTCAGAAGAAAAGATAATGGGGAAAAGAACAGTGATGGAGTTGGGACCATTTCAGGCGGGATGCCAGAGGAGGCTGCTCTGAGGAAGAGATACCAGAGCAGAGAACAGGGAGAGGAGCCGGCTGTGCAAATGCATTTGCCCCCAGATCTAGGCCTGAGGCACAGCAAGGTCATGGGCCTAAGGCAGAATCAGGCTGCTCTGGTTCAAGGACAGCCGGCACGGCCAGAGCCTGATGGGAGAAGCACACAGTGGCAGAGATCAGGTCAAGGAAGTAGTCAGGGGGGCCTGTAGGTCCTGGTAGGGGACATAGTGCATTTTAGTTTTAATTGTGATGGGATGGCCTTGGAAGATTTCAAATGAGGGCAATGGCATGGTATGATTCTGTTACAAAGGTGCACTCTGGCTGCTGGGTGGACACTGGATGGTAGAGGGGCAAGAATGGAAATGGGGAGAGCAGTTAGGAGCCTGTTACTGATAGAGGACTTTGACTTATGCCTGGATACTAGCAGTGATAGAAAAATAGTGGAACATGGGGTTTACTATTATTTTTGGAAACAATAAAGCCAATAGATTAACTAATAAATTGGATGTAGGGTGTAAGAGACAGAGTGGTTGCCTTTCCAGTTTTTGACCAAAGCAAGTAAGTAAAAGATAGGACTATTGAATACAGTGGAGAAGACTGCAGGAACAGCAGTTCGGGAAGGAAAGGCTCCAGAGTTCTTTCCTGGCTTTGGCGAGGTTCAGACACCTGTTAGATTTACAGATGAAGGTATCAAGGAAACAGCTGGGCATTTTCATCTGGAGCTCAATAGAGAAATTGGGCCTGGAGATAAAAACCTTTGGAGCCACCAATTTAAAAGTAGGTATAAAGAGCCATGGGCTGGATAGAATGACTGAAGAAGAGTGTAGGGAATGACGAGATGGAATCCTGGGGCACACTCATCCCTGCCGACTGTATTGCCACCGACTGTGTTCACTGTCATCCTCATGGAGGTTGTTATGATCAGCAGCATATTTATTGAGCACAAAGTGTTCTAGGTACAATTGTGCTAGGTAAAAGGGGAATGTGTATCTATCTATACATATATATAAAATGAAAAAATAAAAAAAGAATCGCTGCTCTAAGAAGAAAATGAGCCCTGACTGGTATGGCTCAGTGGGTTGAGTACCAGCCTGAGAACCAAAAGGTCGCTGGTTCTATTCCCAGTCAGGACATATATCTAGGTTGCAGGCCAGGTCTCCAGTTGCAGGTGCATGAGAAGCAACCACACGTTGATGTTTCTCTCCCTCTCTTCCTCCCTTCCCCTCTGCCTAAAAATAAATAAATAAAATCTTTTTTTTTTTAAAAAAGAAGAAGAAAATAAGAGACAGTGACAAGCTGGAAAAATAAATTCTATAGTAGTGGTTAGCTCAGGGGAAATAACAGGCTCAGAAGGTCAAATTTTGAAGAGGGAGTGACATTTGAATATTTCAACAGAATGTTTGGATTCAAAGTCCTGTGATTCCCAGAGAGAGAAGTTTTCAGGTAAATAACAACATTTACAAATGGCAAGAGACACAAAAGGGCAGGGAATGATCTGAACTGAACGCAGTTCTGAATGAGTGTGGCTCCAAGCGTGCACATGGCAAGGGGTGGAGCTGGGAGGTAGTGGCATCTGGGTCTTCAAGGCCCATGTTCACAGTGCTGAGGAGACTGAAACTGCATCTCAGAGGCAGTGGGAGAGGGGCAAGTGGTAGAACAAGAGGACGTGAAGCTAGAGAGGACAGAAATCATATCCTACCTTCATTATTTATTAGCTTAGTGACATTGAAATATTGCTTAGCATCTGTAAGCCTTAGTTTCCACATCTGTAAAGTGGGTAAAACAATAAATGCATGGCATAGTTTCTACGAGAACTGAAGAAATAAGTATAGAGCACATGCACCTAATGGGGAAAGTAAATGGTAGTGATTATTTTGCCATTACTGTCACTGTTATTAATAGACCTATAGTTTAAAAGAAGTTTATTTTACAGTGGAAAGGTTAGAAAATGCTAGAAATGATTATAATAACATGGGTAAAAATGATGAGCACTCAGTGTTGGGGAGAAGTGAGAAGGTGGCCAAGGTAGGAGGGTCGGAAGGGACAGGTTCTAACATGACTCAGATTTTGAACTAGGCATTTAGGTAGGGGGTGGTGTAGCTCAGTGAAACTGGGGATATTGAAAAATCAGCATATTTTGTAGGGAATGGGGTAAGTTCATTTGTAGATATGTTATTTTGAGATTATGTGAGGGCTATGTTGTCAGTGTGGAGCTCAACAGAAAAAAAACTGGGCTAGAGATACATATTTGTGTGGATAAAGTGGACCAAAAATAGTGTATTGAGTGAGAAGTAAAAAAATGTGAATTACGGAATCCTGGGGAACATTGAAATACAGGGGAATGGAGGAGAAGTTGTCAGGAATTAAGGGGAAGCTGGCAGAGAGGTAGAGGGAGAACCCAGAAGGGCAGCCCTGGTGTGTATCCCCATCCCACTCACCTGGTGGGATGCTTCTCCGCTCACTGCCCCTTCTTACAGCAAGAGACACCTTCCCCTTCTTCTCTTCCACAAGCATGTATGATTGAGGTTCAGCCTGGGAAAGGCTGAGCTCGGGAAATGTTATACAGAGGTTTGGCCTCTTCCAACGGCCCTTTCAATGCCACTCTGCTTCTGGCCTGCAGATCCCAATTGCTGGCTGTCCTGGGTCCAACCCATGTGGGCCCGAAGGATTGTAGAACTCAGAGCTGACGGTGACTTTATTGATCCTATAAGAGAATTCCCAGCTTCCTTGTATAAAAGACTAGGAAACAGAGCCTCAGAGAAAGAAAGATATTCAATCAATTAATATTTTAACTGAACACAATTAAAGCTTTTCCCAAAAGGTCTGTACTCAGCAATACGGCTGCTCCAACTTGTTTGGTGATAATGGAGTAAAACAAAGGTCCTCCTTGAAGTTCTAACACCTGACCTGGACTCAAATCCTGCCAAGTCCAAATCTAATGGGCATCTAGACACAAGAAGCAAACCAGAGAAAGGAATAGGAGAGGTGAGGCCTGCATTCAAACAAACACACTGTTAAAGTAAAAATGAGGAAATACTTTGAGAATAGGAAGTACAAAAAGAATAATTGTGATTTCCCAAGATCATCCTTAAAAGAAATGGTCCTGGAAAGGCCCTGGATGGGATATTGATCAAGGAAAAAGGAAAAAAAAAACATAGTGTGATTTTTTTCCTGTTTGTTTCTGACATTGACAAAATTAGAGATTATGCCATGCAGCCCTCAAGGCCTTCCTATTGGTTTATCCAGGAAACTCAGATTAAGAGGCGAGCCAGAAAAGGAATGATGTCCTAGAATACATAGTTGATTAGCAGATTTGACTTTCTAGACATTAATTCTTAAGGCAGAGATGGCTAGATGCCTACCTTAGATGTATTCTTCTCTTCCTCCTTAGGAACAGAACCCTGGATTTCCACTGGATGCATTCTCACCTAACAAAAAAAGACTCAATTTCCCAGGCTCCCAGTGGGATATGAGTATAAATACAAGTAAAGTGTTGTTAATGTGGAAGGTGTCCATGCTTCTTTTCCACCTCCTTGGTCCATCCAGACCACTGTCTTCAGCATGCACATGACGGCTCACATTCTACCAGGCACCTTGACCACGAAAATGAGGGCCACGGAGGAAGGTGCCACACCAGACCTGGACTTGTCACTTCAGGACTTCTCTTGTCTGATAGAGGAATAAACTGCTTTAAACAAATTTTTAAAAGTTTTAAATGAATTTTAAGCCACCTTGTTAGTTCTGTCGTTGCAGCCTGACTTAATCCTTACTGATGACCTGGTTTTCTTTTATTGAGATTTGAGCACTTGTCAGAATAAAAGCCCTCAGTTGCTCTAACTTAAAGACTATGATTGAGAAGTAACATTTAACACATTTACTGTATTTTGCCATGGGTAATGCACACTTTTTGGCCAAAATTTTGAGGAAAACCTAAGAGTGTTCATTATACACAGCAATATAGTAATTATAGATTGGCTACATCAAAGAATACCTTAAACTTGTAGAGTGATTTACATTTCACAAAGCACTTTTCTTGCTTTATTCTTAAAATAAGTCTTTACATTCAAGCTGTATTGCTTAAAATTGGACTTTTAAAAATATCTAAAAATTATATGAACGTTGTTATGTTGATTTTCAGTTTTGCTACTTAGCTGCATCCTAGACAAAGATCTTTAATCTCTAAAATTTGTTTTTCTCAATGGTCAATTATGCATAATCATTTTTTATTTACATAATTGGAGTAAATGAAGGGGGTAGTACAGCACAGAGATTTAAAGTATTAATCCCAATTCATTCTTAAATATCTGTGCGATCTCAAGAAAATTCGTTCTCTGTGCCCTGATTTTCTAGTCTGTGAAGTGGGAGTAAGAAAGCACATGCCACCTAAGAATTTTGTACAGAGGAGTTAAAGTCCTGTGCCTGCAGCAGAGTCCTGGACACACAGTAAAGGCTCAAGAAATGTTAGAATTTTTTTCAGACTTCCTGGGATAGGACCTTGATATGTCAGGTCCACTCCACAAGCTGTATTGTTCTTGATGTAGCTTCTCTGCAACTCTAAGAATTAATCTTGGAAACATTTTTACATCACTGTGTGTACTGACCTTTTGAGGTAAGTGGTGGTTCTGGCTCAGTGAAATGGTTCCTGAGAAAGGAGCAAGGGCCCAAGGTGGGAGTCAGCAATGGAAACCTGTCCACTTGCCATACTCCTAGCTCTGGAGGAAGACTTGGGTCCTGCTTTGGCGTAAGAACTTGCACAACAGCAGACAAAACGCATTTGGGTCTGTACGCTTCCTGGGACAAGCAAGAGTCACAGACACAGACACTGTTGAGAACTGAACCAGACTCCAAGGTCATTCAGAGAATGATAAAGACTTTGTGGGAGTCTCCCGAATAAAATGCTCCAGCCCAGACAGATGCTGGTGGCAGAGGGGGAAACCAAGCACAACAGAAATAGCACTGTGAAAGCAGGAGAAAGGCTCCACGAAGGCAAGAGGCCCTGAATGATGCACATACTCAGTGGAGGCAAACAGCCCGGGGCATCCAGAAACGTAGGGAGTAAAAGCAGACCAAGGAAATGCCAGAGATGAGGATCACACAGCTAGCACCGAAGATTAAGATTGTTGGAAAATGTTTGCTGTGAGGCTACAACAGCTGTCCAGGAACTCTCACGGAAGCCTCAACCCCGGAGTCTCACATCATCACATACTAGTCTTTGGACCTTACCTGAGGGTAAGGAACAGAACTGCAGTTAAGAGCAAGCAAGGATCCTGGAACTGGATTCAGGCCTGGATCTAATGCACAAGCTCTGGTTACTTTTATTCAGCAACTCACACAACCAATAGAAGTGCCCACTTGCTCATCCGTAGTATGGGTGTTATACTACCTGTATCTACCTGTAGTGTTCCTCCAGGGCTGCACTGGTCAGTAGGTCTTGGGCAGTGATGACAATATCCTACATTTCTATAATTCAAGAGAGTAGCCACTAGCTACGTGTAGCTATTGAGCCCTCAAAATACAGCTAATGTGACTGGGGGATTGAATTGAAAATTTTATTTTATTTGAATTCATTTCGATGTATATTGACTCATGTAAGTAGTGGTTACCTTACTGGACAGTGCCGCTTCTATGGAGACTAAATGCAATAATGTGTTTTATCACTGTAGCTGGTATCAGGGCACGATAACTTCTAGCCGGTATTGTCATTAGACTTCTTATAACCTCAGTTTCCTCATCTATGAAATAGGGTCAATGATAGTACCCACCTCATTAGGTTGTCAGGAGGATTAAATAAGATAACATGGTTGAGGCAATGAGCACAGTGCTTGGCACAGTGCAGGTGCTTAGCAAATGCGAGTCCTTTTCCAATTCCATCTGAAGTTCTTTGTCCCTACTGAAATAACTGTGCAAGTATGTACTGAGAACCTATAGTGAGAGTCTCAGCAAGCAATTGGGTTGTTCAGTAGTCACCTGCACTTCTCTTATACTGGCTTTGGCTGGGAAAAAAAGAGTCTGCTTGAGAAAGAAAGAAAAAAAATATTGGCAGTGATATGTATACTCTGAGAATTTCACAAATATGCATTTGGCAAAGCCTGGCTGTCCAGACAGATCACAAACCACTAGGCAGTGCACCTGCTAGACAACAGGGAATGTTATTGCTGTTATAAAGATATGATTTATGAGTAATCCATACCCCAGACAAAGGCTTGCTTATAGCAGACCTATTGTCCAGACGAGCCATCAGCCCTCCAACTGGAGAAATGACAGCACTGATTGAAGAGACAGCAGGGTAGGCTATGGAATTAAGCACAAACACTTGACCCTGTGGTCAGTGGGAGGCTTGAGACTTGAGACATGAAAAGATGCTGTGTTGTACCTACTTATCCAGATGTTGCAAAATGGCTAGTATGACTGAAGAAAACAGAACAAATTGCAGGTGTGTTGGTCTGTAAAGGGGTGGCTGTTTCGACCTTCTAACAGCAAGGGGTGGGGATGGGGGTTAAGCAATGTCTTATCTGTAGCGGTCAGAAAAGAAAAGATGCAATCAAAGATCATCTCAGGAGGAGCAGGTTTGCCCTTGCCTCAAATTATTACCTGTATCTGCTCACTGATTCTTGGAATTGCAGGTAGAGATGGATTTCTTTCAGCTGAAGATGGCCTCTGGTATTAGATTTGATTGCATTTATAATTTTAAACTTTTTGGGCTGTGGTACCTTCATTTGTTTTTCCTTTGAACCTTCAAATCTTACAAGTCACTTAACGAAGGTTTCAGAGTCTTCCTGAGAAGTCATGGGAGGTGGGGCAACAACCTAAGCACATGGAGTCATTGAAGAGGTTGGTGTCATGGAAGGGTGATATTGGTTATAGAGATGGTGGAAATCTGTTGAAAGGAAGAGGGTTTCTTGAAGATTTTAAGACTCCAATAAACAGAAAACACTCTTTAAAAAAGAAGGGTTTTCTACCATGGTTGTGCACATTTATTTGATGAGAGTGACCAAAATTTTGTAATAGCCATACCAGAAGCTTTTTGAGGAAAGAATTCGAATCCCCCCCTCCTTCTTCCCTTCCATCACCATCATCAGTGTTGTTGGCATCATCCTCATCACCATAATCATCCTCATCTGCGACCTAGCAGTCTGCTAGGTGACTTTCAAACTTATCGTTTATAATCCTCATAGCAATTATACAACACAGGTATTGTTAGTCCCATTCTACAGATGAGGAAACTGCACCTCAGAGGGTATAACTTGAGTAAGTCAAGGCCACATAGCTCATAAGTGATGGAGCCAGGATTAAAATTTTGATATCTCCTACATATGCCTGTTGTCTCTAGTACCCAGTCCTCTGCTTACAGTAGGTACCTAATGTGACTGTGTGAGTGAAAACCTTAATTTTTGGTTATTTAATTAGTGAAAAATTAAATTTCAATAGCCACATGAGAACAGTATCTATATTATTCTGCACTGCTCTTGGGACTAAATGATTGACTAGACTGACAGCTGCTAGACCTTCATTGTGTTCTGATTTCTATAATTTGTTGAGTACAATCATGGACAATTTCACCTCAATCAACCATTATTTCAGTGACTCAACCAAACCCAGTTATAATAAATAGTAAGGGACTCTGGTTCTGGTTTTGCATTCCCTCACGCTGGCTTACCTGTCCTCGTTCCTTGTTTGAATTAGTAACCTGTTTGCAGCAGCTGTAAACTCTGTGGTGTTCAAATCAACCTTCTTCCTAAAATGAAAAAATGCTATTAGTCAAGGTATGCAGATGATATGATGACACACTACTCAAAACACAAAACTGCAGATGTTTATAAATGACATTTTTGGCATGGTAACGTATGACCTCGATACTTTCAAATACTTAAGACCTTTCATTGCATTTTGGACCCATTCCCATATCCACCAACTGTTTTTAGCCTTTATTCCACTGGTCTATTTCCTGCTATAGATGGAGTATTTGTGTCCTCTCCCTCCCCCAAATTCATATGTTAAATTCTCACACCTAATGTGATAGTAGTTGGAGGGGGGCCCTCCTGAGGTGATTAGGTCATGAGGGTGGAGCCTTCTTGAAAGGTATTAGTGCCCTTGTGAAAGAGACTCCAGAGAGTTTCCTCGTCTCTCTTCTATGTGTGGACAAACTGATGAGATGGCCTTCTATGAACTAAGCAGGCTCTCAGCAAACGTTGAAACTGCCCCTGCCTTCATCTTGGATTTCCAGCATCCAGACCTGTGAGAAGTGAATTTCTGTTGTGTATGTGCTGCCTCGTTTATGGTATTTTGCTATAATAGCCCAAGCTCACTGAGACATATCCTTTGTGTGTCTTTTCTCATAGGTCACTCCATATACTTAAGAAAAAGGTCAAACTTTAAGCCATAGCACACCAATCAAAATATGTAAATGAACACAAATAAAATGACTAACAGCCTCATGAAAGAAAAGGAGAAACATTGAGATAGAAGAGTGTATTGAATCTCTCTTGACCTTACTTTTGTAGGCAGCACTAAATGTAAATGTAATAATATTTACAGCAGAGAATAAGTGATCCAGGCAGTTTGTGTGTTCCAATAGACAGACAAACAGAGAGACAATTCCGTGTCAGCCATACCTGAGAGGGGTTGCTTCTACTAATTCAGCTGTCCAAGCACCTGGATGGGTCAGGGCTGACTTTTCTAGAAGGTTGTCTGCTAGGAAGATGAAACTGTGACCCCCCACTAATCCACAGATTCCTTGGTTCTTAGTTGTTAACTGCCAGACTCCCTCATGTGTTGACTATATGATAAATTTGTCACTGCTGTTGTTTTTTAATCTAAAAAGAGGTAGAAATGCTCCTCTTTACTACTTCTTAGATTTTGGATTTGTCTTTTTTCTCATACTTCAGGTCATCCTTTCCAAACTATTTATTCTATTTAATACTATGAATATTATGAGTGTTAGATGCTCTTGTACGCATTAGAAAGCCAAAGTTATGTCTCTGGGGGGCACCACCACGATAGGAGGGGAAAACAGGGGTTCATGGCCTTGACCCTTGCTTATACCAGAATATATATTTTCTTGTCTGCTTTGTGGATTGAGGTCTCCTGTGACATATATTTTGCAAAAAGAAAAGGTTGAAGCCCCGGCCTTCTGAATCATGTGTAGACATCTTTGGCCCTCAAGGTCCTCCCTTTTCAAGACCTTTTCCCATATTCATCAGTTAGACACAAGTAAGAAGACCGATATTCCTTCGTATGTCATGAAAATTATTTTTCATATTTTGAGCTATTTCCTACTGCCCTTAGCCCAGGCACTATCTCCCTAGCAGCCAAGCAAGTCCTCAATGGTCCATAAACTACCATGGTCAGTGAGGCTCGTGTCAAAGTTTTGCTTATGCAATTCCCTAACTTGTGCATTTGCCAAAGTGATTTGTCAACTCTAGCCTTTCTCTTAAGGACCTACCTCTTCTTAGTTCAAATTTGCTGTGAGTTCATTGCTGGTGTGTATCTATTGAATTGGTAGGACATAGGTCTTATATTCACTCTGTTCTAATCAGCTGTGGTCAGCAGGTAGTCACGTGCTGTAACAATGGGACCTGAGCTTGTGCCTTTATAGGAGTAATGGAAGGGGAAGTTCCTGGGATAGGACATTATTGGCAAGGTAGACATTCCAGACATGCCTACTATAAAACTCTATAAAACCCAATTGTCTTCAGAATTACTCGTCCACTCCACTATTCTAAAGCTGTCATTATTTTAGGGTTTGTATCTTACTTATGATTGCATCCTCAGTACCTAGCATGAACCTGATGTATGGATATTTAATAAATGTGTGTAGAGCAAGTGAATGGATGGAGTGATGGATAGAGAGGTGGACAATGCTAGATGAATGGATAGATGAGGACGATACAGCATGGTGGTAAAGAGCATGAGCTCCAGGGCCAGCCTGCTGAGACTTGAATCCTGGCTCCATGCTCACTGTGTGCACATGACAAATGTCTTAACTTTTTTTGGCTCAGTTATCATATCTTAAAACATAAGTAGTACTAATGCCAACTTATAAGGTTTCTGTGATCATTAAAATGAGTTAATTCATGAAAAGTACATTATTATTATATTACTACTACTACTATTATTATTATTATTATATTACTATTATTATTGATGGGTGAGGTCTTAAGGCAACAGGCATATGTAAAGGCCAAGATAAAAAATAGATGAAATGGTTTATAAAAAGCAGAAACAAAGGACGTTTCTCTAATGACAAAGGAAGACACAACAGAAAATTGTCCCTGGTATCAGAAAAAATATAAATGTAAGCATGCATCCCCTTTCTCAGGTGGAGAGAAAATGTTGGAAACAATATCATGGAGGAGAGTGCCTAAGCAAAAATTTGTATCCAAAATTTGTGTTCAAAGAGCCAGCCATTACCTCACAGAACCTGACAATACAATGGAAATCAGTGTTATTATCTGTTTGTTCATCAGTTTCTCTAGATGAACAAACTGTTAAGTGCAGAGGGTGAAGAATGTAGGTATCAGCAAGGCACTTGGTAAGAAGAAAGTGCATTCCAACTCCGGAGATTAGTTAGTGCCTGTTTTGTGAGCCACAGACCAGACTTTGGGGTAGTGTGACAGTGGGGTCCAGCTGGAGGAATGTGTGGGGACCTGAACTTGAGCCCTTGCTCTGATTGTTGAACCCCAAGTCCTGGTACAGGCCTGAGTAGCCTGGGAGAAATTGCACCTTCACTAATCGGCCTACTAGGAGGTGGTGTTTTTCTGCAATTCTCCTTTGGAGACGGGATATCTTTTTCTAATTAGCACTGAGGCCCTTCAGTGCTTGCAGCAGCCCTATTTGCAATCCTGGGAGGTTTTTTAACCAATTGCAAGATAAGTTGGTTTTCAGGAAGGGAAGAGATTAATGGGGCCACAGAAAGATGGATGTGAGCCTGGCGCTGCCGCTGCCTCTCTCCACACACGCTGTGGCTAGCAGTGAGGCCAACGGGAATGACCTTGAGTGGAGTTACATATTTTTCACACCTCCTACTAAAACTCAGCAAATGCTTGACTTGCTGTAACCAGCACAATTTTTCTTCCTGCAAAACGTGTTGGGATTATCACTTTTAGCCACACGTGGGCTGGAAGCACTTTGTAGGAACCCCAAGAGCTGTAACTGTTCAAACCCCCGTCCTTGGGAGGGAGCTGGGGGAATCAGGGACCCATGGTGCCTCTCCGAGAGCTCCCATGTAGAGGCCTGGTTTCTGCTAATTAAGTCCAGTTTCCAAGACTCCATCAAAGCTGCCATCCAAATGATTCTGAAAGTCAGGAGGTAAAATACAAGTTTCAACCCCAACACCTTCCCCTTATCCATCTTCTTGAACCATTTCAGGACATTGGGTAACATATGACTCTTTTTTCAGTCAATCCGAGATATTATCTGCTGAAATAGCTCCACTGGTAGGGGAGAAGGGTTTCAAAATACGGAACAGATGCACAGCTGCCACCTGAGATGATGCATTATGAATTCAGAACTGTCATCACCTCCCCCACCACTCCTACCCGCACCCCTAAGCACATATTTGTTCATGTGGTTTACACCTGTGGGATTGTGGGATGCAAGACAGGAATCTGATTACTGTTT
The DNA here is from genome assembly GCF_014824575.4 of Sturnira hondurensis. Classification (NCBI taxonomy): domain Eukaryota; kingdom Metazoa; phylum Chordata; class Mammalia; order Chiroptera; family Phyllostomidae; genus Sturnira; species Sturnira hondurensis. Next base: position 22,997,029 of record NW_028079044.1, read on the forward strand.
GGGAGACAACCCAGACTCTAAAACAGATTCATGTATCTTTATTTCCCTGGAGAAACTTGAAATTTCTTGCCAGCTCTTCATGTGGTTCAGCTGGGTTAAAACTCTAGTCCAATTTTTCTGGAATTTGGTACCAGTGACTAACTCTGAAGCTTTCATACAGTAAGTCATAATATCTGTCTATCTGCCTCCCATTCACACCCTGCTATGAGTGCAGTTATTTTTCAGTGCCCTTGTACATAGATGCTGTTATGTATTTGGGTTAAAAGGGAAAAGACAGCTCTCAGCCCAGGATCGTCTGAGGAAAAAGACTTTGTTTCCCTCTACTTAGGGAAGAGAGGGTCCTTAACATTGTCTGATAAGAAATCTCCTCTAAGTAAATGCCAGTAGGGGGAAAATAATTTGAGAGAAGAGAAAGAAAAACAGAGGGCTGTCCCGAGATGTTGCTGTGGGGAGAGAAGAGAGACGTATTGGATGTGTGGTCAGAGATGGCCCTCTGCATAAATGCAAATTGAAAGGATTTCTGCTCACTGAGAATTTTACATAATTTTAATAACATGTTGATATATCGAACTATTGCACTACATTATAAATTCCATGAAGGCAAGCATCTGCTTTGCTCATCACTGCATTGCTCATGCTTAGGAGAGTACCCCACAACACACTAGGTGCTCAATTAATATTTGTTCAGTGACGGAATACTCCCTGAATACAAGCTGAACATCTAAATACCTGGTCTCCAGGATAGATCTCCTGTTCTGGCTGCAGATGTAAATGTGGAGCGAACTTGGTGTGTTTCATTCAGGCCTTTGCTATGTTGTACGCAGGCTGGTGCATGGTACTGACCACCACAAAGCCTGCCTTCCCAGTCTGGATGAGGCAGCGGCTACCTCCACGTCCTCCTCCTGGAGAAGGATCTGATCCTGACCCATGCTGGAGCTGAAGCTCTTCTCAAGCTAATTTAAAGGCTTCACCACTGGAGGAGAGATAGAAACTCTTCTATCCTTTGCCCTTGCTATATAAGCTGCTACTTCCATCACCGTATAGTTTGGGTGTGCTCCTGGCTGGATCAAGGCTCACCAGCTGAGCTCACTGAGAGTCCCAAGGTATAAAGTGATATTCCTGGCCTCCCTGAAGCATCTTGATTATCCCTGTGGCCGTGGCCCTTGTCAACAGGTGATACCCTTAATTAGTTTGTAAACCTAGGATTTGGTCCATGTCAGTTTGATCCTGACACCAATCCCATATCTTCCTTCATATTTGGGGGCTTTGATTTGACCAGCCCTCTGCTTTTCTCACCCTGTGCACACACCTCAACATACCACACTGCAGATGACCTAAAATCTCAATGCATACTTGCACAAATATGACTTGACCTTAGGGGGGATCCAAACCCCCACGTCTTCTCCCAGTTCCGCTCTCATGCAATGGAGAGAATTATGAAATGAGTTGTAACTGGAAGAACCAGACTTGGACCACTGTCCAGGTTTATAAGAAACTATTTAATCCTTCCTAGGCTTAATAGCTGATATTAGTACATATTGCCAAAGAGTCTTCTGCTATTGTCTAGGCACCCTGAAAAGGCAGGCTTTTTCCTAGGTTTAATAAAATAAGAGAAAAATAAGAGGAAATGTTTTTGCTTTTGCTTGTCACAGGACTCTAAGAATTGTTTTGAAAAAAAATCAATACTTATCTATTTATTTAAAGAACAAAACATAAGTACTAGTATTTTTTATTTGTTTCTTAGTTAAAGGTGAAGTACAATTTAGGACAAGACCTAAAGAAATTCAAACACCAAGGCACAAACAAATTCCTTACTTATCGATCCTTATCTGGTATTAATTGTCTTGGTCTTTCCTAACCTTGAGTGTAACATTACTCATCGCAGTAGACTCTAAAGTTAGGGTGACTGCTTCCTGGGCAGGTAGATAAGTACAGGAGACTGAAGAGCAATTTGATGTTAAAAACATTTGCTGAAAAGTTGTTCTCAAGTTTTCATTGCTTTTCTTCTATCACTCGCATAGGAATGTCACTTGCAATCAAAAGCTTCGTGATGCCCCTGGATCTTCCACTCTTAGCTTTTCCTTATTTCTCCTTTTATGCCTGTCGCCCAATGTCTCCCACCAACAGAACTGACTGGTCCTCTTTACCTTCCCCCTGCATGTAAGTGGCCCATTGTCTTCTTCTGTAGGAAACTTCCCTCTGGCTCTCCAACATCCTGTGTGAGTGAGTAGTCTCTGCAGCAAATTTTAGCGTGCACTTGAAATACAAAACTGCTTCTTATTTTGCAGTGACCAAGTCCCCACCCTTCGAGCGATTTCAAATCCATCAGAACGTGACTTTAACCCATTAAATCTGAACAGGACAGGGCTACTGTGTCAGCAAGCCTGGGGCCTGGCAAAGCTGAGCTAACGAGTTATTCGGTCTTATATATGCCCTTGATATAGCCTTGTATGTGTGTGCAGGATAATGTGTACAGCATGTTTTAAAAAAAATCCTAACATTTGCCCTGGCTGGCATAGCTCAGTGGATTGAGCGCAGGCCTGCGAACCACACAATTGCGGTTCGATTCCCAGTCAGGGCACATGCCTGGGTTGCAGGCCAGTTCCCTGCAGGCCAACTCCCAGCAGGGGACGCACGAAAGGCAACCACACATTGATGTCTCTCTCCTTCCCCTCTAAAGATAAATAAATAAATAAAATCTTTTAAAAAACCCTAAATTTAAAAATAAATAAATAAATAAATAAAATAAAATAAATCCTAACATTTAATACAAATTGTTAGTCTCTAGACATATTTCTCACCAGAGATCATTGTTATTGAATGATGCTAATAGGCAAGTACTGGGTTTCAATTCCCTCATTCACAAAACAAGGTTTTTGAACTAGACCGTTGGTTTTCAAACAAGGCTTCTAGAATTATAGAGGTTCTGAAGCATATCCTCAGTGGCCACAGAATTGGGTAGGTGCATTTGGGGAGTTGAGTGGGTTCCTACTCCATCCAGAGGAAATCTGCATTTTGTCTGTTTTATACATCGGCCTTCTGGGTAAGATTTAATAAAACCTAGTGCTTTACATCTCGATCATTTCTTTAAAAACCACTGTTCTAAATTATCTCTAAATCTGTCCTCTTGCCCTAACCTTTCTGAGGACTGATCAAAATGATAGTCCTTGTTATGCCTCCTTGGTGTGGGAACTGAGGCCACTGAGGGTGGCCTGGGGGAGGGAATGGGGAAGCAAGCAGCCTTAACGGACTGGATTTTAAGCAGAAAGGCTTTAGAATCCTAAAATACCAATACGAACTGACTTTTAGGTGTGAGAAAAAAAATCTTGCTCTGGCTCCAGAAGCCCCCCAAAACCTCCTGAGTGAATATTTTTGATGTTATTTAATCTGGAAGCCAACATTTCAGGAACTTCTAAGTAGGAACGCTTCAATTTGTTCTGCAGCTTGAAGCATTGTTCTGCCTAGAAAAAAAATAAAGTGAAATGTCAGTTACATGTTAGACTAAATTCCCTTGCCAATTACAAGCAAAAAAAAAAGTAAATTAAAAAAAATAGATGTGATGATTGAGGCCCATTTTCTGTGTGGTGATGCAACAGCCTGTTTGCCTGGGTAGCTCGGCCTTTTCATGCCCAGTCTCAGCCTGAGCACGCAGCTCCTCTGTCCCCAGAGTCCTGTGCCCCCCATCCCCTCCCCCACCCCACCCCCCAGACCTTCTGAGTGTTCATTGGCCCTTCTCTCTCTGTCAGCCCTCTGTAGTACTAACTGAACCCTGACCTCTAGTGGTGGGAAGGGATTAGCAAGAAAAACAAAGGGGAGTCTCAGTGAAATCCTGACCAAGGGAGGTTCCTGTATGTAAATTATATTTGAACGACAAGATAACATAAGAATAAAAATGTGCCTGGCACAAAGCTTCCTAAGTATTTGCTAGAGGATTTAATTAATTAATATTTCAGTTACATTTTATCACCAAAAGGAAAGAGACTGGGTTAGAGGAGGAATAAGAAGAAGAGAAAGAGAAGAAAAGGGGAAAAAAATAGGACAGTCTTTTTGAAACATGGGAGAAAGAAAGTCCTGGGGAGAGGACATCGGAGAGGACAAAACATGGAAGGAGGCAGCTGGAGCACAGGAGAAGGAGAGCCATGGAGGGTGAGAGAGCTGTTCTCACACTTCTGCTTTTCTCTGTAGTTGCTACTGAGAATCTCTCTCTCTCTCTCTCTCTCTCTCTCTCTCTCGCTGTCTCTCTCTCTCTCTCACTGTCTCTCTGTCTTTGATGTAGTCCCTTAAAGCACAGGAAGCATCTAGTCATCTTTGTTTAATTTCATATTTTGTTTTTTAAAATATTACTTCATGAAATTCTCAAGTTTTGATTTTTAAGGGATAACTAAAGTTGCAAATTTATACTTTGAACCTGGAATTCTCTGCAAAAGGTGTGAGCCGTTCTCTGAGAGAGCACCCCTTAAACACACATTTATTGAAGCCCCAGCACAGGGCAGACACGCCACTGGCCACCGTGAGCAAAGCAGGCACAGACACTGTCAGCCTGGGGCCACACTCTTCTTTTCTTGCCTTTATTCTCTGGGGATTTAGGAATGTCTAATTTTACAACATCTAACAGTTACCATAGAAGTAGCTATATCTCTCTTAGCTATATTGTCGTTGTTGTTTTTATTTATTTATTTTTAATTAAAGTCAGATTTTGTTATTTGTTCAATGACTGGGTATGAGGGAATTTTTTTAAAAAACTAACAAAGGAAGAGCCCTTCTGGGTTTGTGTTGTGTGTGTGTGTGTGTTGTGTGTGTGTGTGTGGCTGCCAAGCTGCCCTCATGGGCGCTCTGGTTCTTCTTTCCTCTGGCCAAAGTGACCAGGGTGGCCCACCAGGGCTAAACGTATGACTCAAGCTTCGTGGCCTGAGCAATAGCCTCTTATACTGAACAGGATGGCATGAAGCAATAAGCCAGACACCGAGTGTGGGTTCAAAATACTCCACCCCTGCTCTGAAGTGTCACCAATGAAGAAGCTATTTAGAGTTTTCCCAAAGGTCTTCAGTGAGAATTTCCTGACTGCTGCAATGCAAGTCTTCACCATAACAGTAGCAAACACTTGTTTACCACACGCTAAGCCTTGATTTTGAGTACTATGCATATGCGGACAACCACCGCCCTGCAAAGTCGATACTGATGAGGAAACCGAGACGCAGCATTTGAGTAACACGGCCAGGGTTCACACCAAGCAGTCTGCATCCAGAGTCACCTTTCTTTGTGGCTCATTCTCATTGCTTTTCAAGGTTTTCACAACTTGATGAAATTGGTGTGAGCGGGGAAGAGAACAAGGATTGCCTTGGTTTTAGACCTTTCACCACTGATGCTTACTAACTCTGTAAACTTAATAATCATTTGAATTATCTTCACCTCAGTGTCCACATTTTAAAATGAAAGGTTTTGGTCTCTTTCAGCCTTTATTCTTTTTGAACCTGTGGATCTTAAATTTAAAGATGCCTTAAGTGTCATCTAATGCAACAAGGATTTTACCTGGGTGATGGTTAGAACCATTTGGCGACTTTTTGAAAATGTGCAGAATCCTGGAGCTCCTCGCTGACTTTTGAGTCAAAATTTAGAGAACTGAGGCCTTGACATTTTTTTATTGTTGCTACTGTCACTGATGTCCCCATGCCCCCCCGCTTTGCCCACCTCCACCCAGCCCTTGCCCCTCCTTTCACAATAGAAAGCTGTTACCACACTGTTGTCTGTGTCTGTGAGTTGTGCTAATACATGTTTTTTGGCTGATCCCTTCACCTTCTTTCATCCTGTGCCCTCCAGCTCCTCCCCTCTGACAGCTGTCAGTCTGTTCCATGTGTCCATGCCTCTGTTTCTATTTTGTTTGTCAGTTTATTTTGTTTATTAGATCCCACATATAAGTGAGATAATATGGTATTTTTCTTTCTTTGACTGGCATTTTGGGTTTAATTTACTTAGCATAATAATCTCCAGGTCCATCCATACTGTTGAAGAAGGTGAGATTTCCTTCTGTCTTACATGTGCTTAGTATTCCATTGTGTAAATGTACCACAGCTATTTTTATCTACTCATCTATTGATGGGCACTGGGCTGTTCCCAGATCTTGGCTGTTGTAAATAATGCTGCTTATGAACATAGGGGTGCATATATTCTTTAGAATTGGTTTTAGAATTCTTAGAATATATTTCCAGAAGTGAGATCACTGGGTCAAAAGGCAGTTCTATTTTTAATTTTTTTGAGGAAACTTTATTGTTTAAATCTACTCTGAAGAGTCTGATTGTTTGAGAACCATTTGTTTAGTTCTTTTCCTTCTGTGCTACAATTCTCTCCATATTTCTTTTTCTTCTCTTTATTAGGGCAGCTGTTAAATGTATCAAAAAGTACAGAGAATAAGATTATAAACCCATCACTCAGCTTCAATAACTATGAACTTATGACCAGTCCTATTTCAATTTTTCCCGCCCACTTCATAGAATTCTTGGTGGATGATAGTAGCCCTGGTTCTCTTTAAATACTTCCATCGATGGAGACTCGTCACCTCCTCAGACTACTAGTATTGCTCAGAATCCTTTGAACTAAAAGTAAGAAAAACCCAATTCTAATTTAACTAAGAGGGACCAGCCTTTGGGATGATACTAAAGTATTTCACAAAGTCCAGGGCAGAGTTGAGTGACCCACCGAGTTGTAGGAGGATAAGAGTGAGTCTTAGGAGTATCCAAAATTCAGTCCTCAACCATTTCTGTTCTCTCTCTCCTCTCCACTCCTCCCCTCTCCTCCCCTCCCCTCTCCTCCCCTCCCCTCCCCTCCCCTTCCCTTCCTTTCCCTTCCCCATTCTTCTCTCTCACTCCTCAGAGTGCTGGTTTCAGATTTCCTTTCTTGCTGTATGTCAGTTTCCTCTTGGTGAGAAACTCTTCCCTAGTTTTACCTCTTACAGTTTCTGCCAGAGGCATCCTACTCTTCCTCACTCCTAAGTCCTCAGATCCCAGGGACAGGACTCTTTGGCCCGAATTAGGTCAGGTGCAGCTTTCAGTGTGTTCGAGTAATAACTGTGAGGAAATGGGAAGCGATCCCCCAGAAGTGCGGGTGGGGTTGCTAAGGGACTAAAACACTTTTTCTGCCGCAAACAATGTGTGTATCCTATGGATTTTCCAGACCTCAGTGACTATTGGCAATGTATCCCTTGTAGAAAGCTGACCTCTCCCTGCTTCTAACATCTACCTTAGGTGTTTTTCTCCACTCTTAAAATACAAAGAGCGGGTCTATTTCTCCTTTCACATGATGTTATTTGAAAACAACTCTCAAATCCCCCACTTAATCTTCTCTCCCTCAGGCTAAACAGCCCTGGTTCCTTCAACATTCCCTGGCTTGACACGAGTTTGAGCCCTTTCTTTATCCTGGTCACTCTACTCTGGATGGGCTCCAGTTTGTCACTTAAAAATTGGCACCCAGAACTGAAGCAATAAATGTTCCAGATGTGGACTGGCCTGCAGAGCCAAGAGCAGGACTCGGCAAGCCCCAGATATACATGCACACGCAGACGGTAGATGCGGCACTGTCAGCGCAGCCCCAGTTTGCACTTCTTTTCTGGAGCCTCGAAATGCACCGTTCATGCTGGGTTTGCACTTAGCTGGGTCCCAGCTCTCTTCGTGGGAATGGCTGTTAACCCAGCAACCCTCCCCACCTTCTCCAGCTCTTTTATGGAACCCAAAATATCAATTCCCTGATTTTAAATGCACCTTTGTCAGTGTGGCCTGATTATTTCAGCATGTCAGATCTATTGGAATCTTTATTTTGCTCTATCAGATATTAGGTCTCCCTCTCACTCTCTCAGCAGCAAATGTAATAAGTAGGTCTCCGTCTTAAAGCTTCTTCATCTTCAAAATGTGGAAGAGAACCCGTAAGAACCCTGAGACACACCATTGGGGAGCTCCTTCATGCTGATGTGGTTCCATTGATCAACTTCCTTTGCATCAACTGTTAAGTCAGCTTATGAACTACAGGGTCACGATTCCTTATTCACAGTTCTAAAACAAAAAACATTAAATGAAATTAAATCAAAAGCTTTCTTCTCAATAAAATACCAGCAACCTAAATCTAACAGCACATGTAAAGGATTATACACCATGGCCAAATGCATTTATTCCAGACAAGCAAAAGTAATTCAACATAAAAAATAGATCAGTGTAATGCATCACAGTAATAGAAGAAAAGGAAAAGACTCACATGATCATCTCAGCTGATGCAAAAAATCATTAGACAAAATTCAACACTGTTTCATGATAGGAACTCTCAGAAAAACTAGGACTAGAGGAGAACTTCCTAAATATCACTCAGGGTATTTATGAAAACCACATAGTTAACATCGTACGCAATGGTGATAGTCTAAAAGCTTTCCCTGTAAAATCAGGATGTCTGCTTTCACCACTATTATTCAACATTGTACGGGAAGTTCTAGCAAGAGTGATTAGATAAGAAAAAGAAATAAAAAACACCCAAATTGGAAAGAAAGAAGTAAAATTATCCCTTTTTGCAGATTACATAATCCTATATACAAAATTCCAAAGATTCCATAAGAAAGCTACCAGATCTAGCAAATTAAGTCAATCTAGTTTTGGGGTATAAGATCAACAAGAAAAAATAAATTGTGTTTCATACATCAACAGTGAGCAATCTAACATTAAGAAAACAATTTTATTTATAATAGTGTTAAAAGGAATAAAACATCTGAGAGTACATTTAACCAAGGAAGTGAAAAACTTGTACAACAACAATTATACAATATTGACGAAAAAAGTAAAGAACACCTAGATTGATGTAAAGACAGCCTGTTTTCAAGGATGGGGAGATTTATCATTATTACAGTGGCAATGCTATCCAAAGTGCTCTAAATATTCAACACAATTTCTATGAAAATGCCAACAGGTTTTTGTTATTTATTTATTTGAAGCAGTTGAAATGCTGACCTTCAAATTAATATGGAATTGCAAGGGGCTCTAAATAACCAAACAAATCTTAAAAGGAAAGAGCAAAGATGGGAGATGAATAGTTTTCAATTTAAAAACTTACTACAAACTTACAGAAAAAAAAATCCAGGATAGTGCTGGCATAAAGATAGATATATAGACCTATTGAATATAATTAAAAGTCCCCAAATAAATCCATATTTTTGGCCAAATGATTTTTGTTAAGAATTTCAAGTCCACTTAGTATAGGAAAAGAATAATCTCTTCATGAGATGGTTATGTGGGACAACTGGATTTCCACATGCAGAAGAATAAAGTTGGATCCATGCTTTATACCATGTATGAAAATTAACTAAAAACGGATTAACAGCATGAATATAACATCTGAGACCATCGAACTCTTAGCAGAAAACTTATAGGTAAATCTTCATTACCTTGGACTTGACAATAGATTCTTGGATATAAGAACAAAAGGAAGGGCGAAAGGAAAAAATAGATAAATTGGGCTTAAGCAAAAGTTAAAACTTTTGTGCATCAAGGGACATAATCAAGAGAGTAAAAAGAAAACCTACAGAATGGGAGAAAATATTTGTAAATCACATATGATAAGGGTCTATATCCATAATTGATAAAAAGCTCTTACAACTGAACAAAAACAATAAAGCATTCAATCTAAAAATGGATAAAGGCCCAAAATGACATTTCCTGAAAGAAGTTATACGGATGACCAAAAGTATTAGTCGTTAGGGAAATGCAAATCAAAACCACAGTGAGATTGTACTTTATACCCTTATAGGATGGCAATAATAATGATAATTAGTATTGGCGAGGTTGTAGAAAAAGTCCTGTAAATGTGCCCATTTTGCTTTGGCCTTATGTTTTACTCCATTATTGTCTCATGCCTAGAGTTAGAGTGTAAATTTTAATGTTGCAAAGCACAGACTAAGGAAGGACACTGGTGACTGACCTTATGATCCTACACAGTTGGTAGAAAGAAAGAGATTTTCTTTAGGTTCACTTAAGAGATCTTAATGGTAGAAAGAGAAAGGGAAAGAGAACAACATTTTGAGAGTCTAGTAAAATTTACATTTCCCACAATTGTAAGAAAAATTGCCATGATTTATATAAATCACTTTATGGTTTACAAAGGTAAAAGGAAACCAACTCTCAGGGAAGTTACGTGATATGTCTAAGACCACATAGCTAGAAATAAGGGAGAAATGAGACCTCAAGTCCCATGCTGTTTTCATTACCCAGTGAGCTCTTGACCAGAGCTCCATTAACCCCAGGTGAACTCCCTGAAATGTGGATTTCTAAGCAGGAGGAGGTCTATTCTTTAACAGATTTTCAAATGTTTCCATAACTTAAAAAAAAATTACATGACTTTGTAAAATAGAATAATTGGAGTCTAAATGTGCAGAAACTTTAATTACCAAGAGTTTTCGGTCTTCAGTTGCAGAAGAAATGGCAAATACCAGGCAAATAAACTCATACTGGGGTTTTATTCCAAAAAGTGACATATTCAACTCTGCCCCCTGCACCTTGCATGCCAACATTAACAGCAGGGACTCTAACAAAATATACTCCATCAGCAGCCGGAGCTTCCTGGGTTCCCTCTTTGAGTGTTTCAGGTAACGGAGGTTTTACCACCTAAGTAATATGTAAGATAAACACACTCATTTTTTAAAAGAATAAGCGAGGTCTGCATGCATGCTGGTTGCTAAATCTCCTCTGCAAGGAGTAATTGGATATTTATCAAGTTTGTACATCTGAGAGTCATGGGGGACAGGAGCTGAGGAAAGCTCCACTGGAAGGAATGTAGACCTCCATTTTCAAGGGAAAATGGATTTACATAGCTTCTGGCTCTAAACATCTCCATTTCAATGTATTTGAATATGAAATATTCCTAAGTTTCTCGTACTGATGATATAAAGCATTCTAGAAGGCTGTTGTACCTTCAGTGCTTGTCATGAATGATTGCATTTCTGGATCTACTGAGGTATATGCGTAGTGAAAGAATGACTTAAGGGATTTCGCTTGATTAGTCCCAAGCTCTGTAATAATACTCTTTTCAAAAAGTCTTCTTGGGCATAGATGAGTACATAAAACCGCTTTTTCTATCCTACTGACTGCAATCTGGAGACTATAGGAATTTTGCTTTTATAACATGAAGAGAAAAGTTAGTTATAGCTTATACAAAGCTAAAATAAAAACAGGAACTCATGTTCAATTTCAATGTCATAAGTGATAATCATTCAGACATTTTCCTAGGGAAAAAAATGATCAAACCAAGGGTGCCACCCTTACTGGAGTGTCACTGACACTGAAGTGGGACAATTTGTTATAGAGCTCGTTCTTCGCGGACTCTTGTCTGATCTTATTAGGAGATCACCATGATTATAAAATAGTCCAACAAACTTTAAGAAATTTATTTTTACTCATATGAATTGATTTTAATCTTGCCTGTGACCTTTCATATGGCCAGGGAACAAGAAAATTTATTTTTCTTCATAACCAAAACCCACAGACTCCAGTTTTATCGCTGGGAAGCTAGTAAGTAAAGCAAAAATTCTTCCTTGGAATCCCAGGCTTATTCTGTACCAGGGGCCACTGACGGTGCCCTCTCGCCTCTCCTGGCTGCTTCATCAGCACACAGAACTGCTGCCCACTGATTAGCCAATAATAATTTAGTGGCTAACATAGGCAGACTTATTAGGGATTGTCAGGAAATAGAATAATGACCACACACAAATCAAAACCATCTTGCCTATAATAAATTATAACCATTATAGGTTAGATCGTGCTTTTATAGCAATAAATTTTTCTATCACATTGCCAAGGAAGACTTCGAGAGAAAGGTCAGGTGGCCTTAAAGTCTCTGGTTTAATTTGAGATTCAGTCTCTGCAGCTTCATATTCTATCACCATCTCCAAAGCAGAAGGGCCTTCCTTTCTTTTCCTACTGGCCTGACAACCAGGAATGCTACCAGCTGAATTATAGGAACAGTGGAAGCATTATTAGTCAAGCCCTGTTGATATGGGCAGGTGGTAGGAAGAAAGGGAGGGGTGTATATAATCTGGGAGAGGGTTCCCCAAGCTTGAATGATTATCAGAGTCACGTAGTTTTTCAAAAACACAGATTCCCTAGCTGCAGAGTGTGGGTTTCAGTGAGCTTGCAGTGGATCCTAGTGTAGTAGTTTTCCCCAGTGTCAGTTTTCACTAGGGCAACAAACCACCTTGACATCTCAGTAGCTCACACAAACACTTGTGCTCACGTTTCATGGGGGCTATGAGTCTGCTGTGGCTCTGTTGGGCATGTCTGGACTTGACCTAGAAGCATGTGTATTCTCATTCCAGATCCCAGGCTGAAGGAGTGTCCACTAACTAGGACATGCCATTCTCATAACTGAGGTCTGAAGTTCCTGGGGGTGCCAAGCTGAACCATGCCAACACATCTAAGATTTCCGCATTGGTGTGGCATGCATCATGCCCACTTATGATTCATTGGCTAAGGCAAATCTATGGCCATGTTTGATGTTCATGGTGTGAAGACTAAACACCACCTATAGGAAAGCATGGTTTGTATGACAGGCTGAGGGTGGTGAGGGATGTAAATTGTGAATAAGCAATATTGCTTACCATGCTGAAGAATATATAATTTTGAAAAGCTCCCACACAATACTAATGAGCCCTCCTACCCCTGCTTTTTCTTGTGGAAGGCGTCTCCTTTTATGCGCCTGCTATGACAACTGAGCATCCATTAGTAGCCTCTTCAGCAGAGTGGTTGAATTATGTAGCAGGTTAATGCAACTCAGTCACTCATTCCACCAGCAGGCACCTAGCGCATGATATCTGATGTTTCTATAACTCCTAGAAGCTTTCACAAAATGCATTTGTATTCTCCATCTCATATGATCTTTCTACCTCTCTCATTAAATGGGTATTGTTACTTCCATTTTTCAAGTCTCAAAATCAAGCTTGGAGAGATTAAATGCCTGATGGCAACATATCTAGAAAAGAGTGGACCTGGCTGATCCACGCTTTAAGTCCAGATCTTTTTCTACAATGGATGTTATGGGTCCCAAGCCTTGTTATTACCATTACTTCCTCTCTAAGACATGTTCGCACATAGATTAGGATCTGTGCTGTGCATTTTGATTAAGTCATTCATTTGACAATTTATTAATTTGCAGGCACTGTTCTAGACACTGGGGAAACAGTATCAACAAAACTGACAAATATTCCTGCTTACAGGTTAGCCAGGGAAGATGGATGTTAAACAGTTAAACATAGGAACTCATGTCCAAAAGCAACAACAGGAATATACGCCACATGCTGGGAGGAAAAGTAATGGGTTTTTGTCAAGGGCTGAGTCGGCCGTGGCTAGATACTTCAGGAAGTAAGTCCTTTTTAGGAAATGAAGAAAGATTATTGAACAATTTTGCTCCTCAGACTTCACCAGAGGGCAAACTATTTCTAGCACCTCCCTGTATCACTCCTGTGCTTCAAAATGCAAACAAAAAGTCACACTGAATTTCATGGCCTTAACCATATTTCTTTTGATGGGTCAATCACTGAAATTCAATTCTTATTAAAAAGATTCATGTGGGCATTCCAAAACCTTTATTGAGTAGGAATAGTAAAGTAAATAAAAACAAGCACATTTTTCTTCTTATCAGCGGGAAGGGCCATCAAATTTACCACATTTCATTTACATCCGAGAATAAAGAACACCCATTTTAGTATCTCATGTTTTAATAAAGCAAATTCCCCTAGTTAGCATATTCACAACCTGCTTATTCTTAAGCAGGAATTCTCTTTCTCTGAGGAAAACTGAGGCCAGACATCCCTGTTGGATCCTCTTTTTTATTCATTCACTTAACAAATATAAATTGAGCACTTACAATGTGCCAGGCATGCATCTATGAGCTGGACATAAAGCAATAACTGAAACAAAGCAAATGCCTTGCCTTCAGAGCTTATAATTCAGCTAGATGGAGACAGACAATTAACAAAACTGCTTGTTTGATGGAGGTGCATGGTGTCTTTGGGAGAAAAGTCCAGACATACCAGTGCTCTAAAGCCCCAAGGTCGTTCGCAGGCAGGAAACAGCTGAGTGTGTCAGCACTTAGGCCTTGTTACCACTGACACAGTTGTTAGGTGTGGGCCCCGGGCACTTCCCACACTGGCAAGTGGGTTGGGAGATGTTGTGCTCTAAGACTTCTGGCCCCGATGTGGATCATCTGTCAGGCCGTATTTCTGTCTAACTCTCAAATGTGGTTATGGGCCATCTAAAAGGAGTGGGACATGATCAATCGGTGCAGAATAATTTGTTTGAAGAGGCATCATGGGGCCACAGCTGGAAACGAGTACATTAAGAGTGACAGGATTTTGGCAGTCGTAGAGGCTGAGACTTCAAGTCTTGCTTTTCAACCAAACCAAGTGGGATGGCTGGGCATTCATTAAGAAGAAACAGCCTTCCTCACACTGTGGCTTGCACATTGCGTCACCCCCTGCCCCCCAAGGACTGAGGAAAGCAGGCCCATGGTTCCAGTTCATCAATGTATCAAGAGAAAGGTTGGTCTGCTTTCACCATAGAAGTAAGATTTATTTTGAGAGTCTTAAAATTATATCATAAAAGCATTGATAATTCTGGAGTATGTACTCTACTATGAGTAACTTCAATCATTCAATAAAAATACATAAAAAGAAGAGAATTCCTATAGATACTTTGTTAAAAATCAACACACTTAAACACAGTTTATTCTGTAAACTATATGCCTGAAATCTAGCCATTCACTCAATGAAATAAATAGATGTTAGGAAATTGTCTCAGCAGCTGGTAATTGTGCACTTCAGGCAGAAGGATCCTAATACCATAAATATGTGCAATACTTACTTAGATGTGATTGTTATATTCCTGCTTTGTGCCATGCACCTTGCTGAGAGCTTTACACATTGACATTTAAGCCTCTCCAAGCTTTATGAATTAGTACTATCATCACCTATTCAACATCCAGAAAACCAAGATTCAGAGAACTTAAGTAACTTGCTGAAGGTCAAAGATGAGAATCAAGTCCAGGTCTCTCTGGCCAAAACCAAGGTTTTCTCTTCACTCTTGCAAACTGCCCCAAGCCCTGTTTTTACCTTGCAGTGGGAGAGACCAAAGACCTGGCCACACTTCAGCTGTTTATTAAAGACCAAGGGCTAATGGCAACCCCTTGAGGGTGGCACTTCAGGGCAATTTTTCTTTCTCAGACATATACTATACAGCCTTTTTCTTTTTTAAAACAAGGGGCATATAGTACTTTTGTATGATAAGAGCACAACTGGTATTTTAGAGTTATGCAACATGGCTCAGTGCCCTGAAAGTTTATTCCCGAATCTCCTGTCCTTCAACTTCCCCTTTCCAGGTGCTGTCTGATGTGGGACCAGGAACACCTATGTATTGTTGGGCAGAGGACTCACTCCTTAGTCACTAAGGAGCCAGCGGCCTAAAGAGCACTTGGATTGCAAATGGGGATTTATGGTCAAAGTCTTCCAAGTAATGCTGCTGAAATGGGCCACACTAAAGAGTCATGGGGTTTTTCCACCTGAAGGCTTGAGAAGAAAGGAGAAGCCTCTGTCCTGGCAACCCAGGAATTCACGCAAAGGCTGGACCAAGTGATCCTTTATCTGTAAAATGAAGACAACATCCCAGCCCTAGAACTGTAGTGAGGATTAAGTGAAATGAAATATTTAGAATAATTATTGTAGTGCTCAGCATAAACAGAGTCCGGCAGAAGTAATGCTTGACTATGGTTGGTAGGGTAGTAATATGGGTGTAATCATTTATAGTTTTGATTTGAACTATAATGTCTTATGGTGTCCTTGCATATGATATTGTTATGTTACAGAATTACGTGCTTATGATTCTGTAATAAAAAAGTGGCTTTATTTGTGCCAGACCCTGTATATAGCAGGAGCTCAACTAATGTTACTTCTGACCTGTCACTACTAGATGCTGACGTACAGGAAGTCATCTCCAAGGAAAGAGATCTGTTTGATGCAGGCCCTTCTAGGCTCACGTGCTTGTGGGCCTCAGAATTGCACCAAGTTGAATTTTATTTTAAACCTAACCTTGGTGAGTTACGAGTTTGCACAAATAAATAGAGGCCAAAGAGGAAGCAGAGGAGGGGCATTTTTTTTTTTATCTCTTACTCTGTCCTGCAGCTGGGCTCTGAAATTGTTTGGTTTCAATCTCCCTTCCTATTTTCCAAGATTTTGTCACTTACCAAACACTCAGAAGTTCCACTGGAGCAGGATCATTCTGTGTGTGACAACCTTCACAGCAAAGACAGTTCATATTTCCGTACGGAGACGGCACTATTAGTCAAAACAACACTTTGGATCATTCCAATTAGTTATTTACTTAAAGTGTCACATCTTCTTTCTATGACCATAGATAGTCTCTGGGGAGCATGACTTGTTTTTTCCTATGGCCGTTATTATATTAGGTTACTCGAGTTAACGTACTGCATCAGGAATGTTCCACTTGCTAAACTTTTTGAGGGTTTCTTCAATTCGCTAACATATTCGTCAGCCTGATGCAAAGTCCACTAAACAGCTTTGGTCATTTGTTCTCTTTTGTATTTCTTCCTTGGTCCTGATGTGGAAATGTCAATTATAAGGTTTGTTGGGGGTGTCCGTAACTCTGTCAGAGAAGTGCTTCCCAGGGGCTGTGTGGTTCAGCTTGGATTTTCCTTCAAAATGTCTAAAAAGCTGACAAAGACACCATTCTGATTGAGCTTGCCCATTGCTGTGCATTTTCTCTCTTCAGAGAGGAAAGGAAAAGGTCAAGAAAAGAAAGACAAGAAGGTCCAGGAGGGAGTTGAGAGAAGACAGAGAAAACTCCTTGGGGGGAAAGGAAGAGGTGGAAATGGGACAGATCAGAGTATCCCAAACCCCTGGAACTCCTCCTCTTGTGATGTTGCACGGCATTGCTTCTCATTTTACCTGACAAACCATGTCCTTCCTGAGCCTCATGACCAAGCTGCTAAAGATCAAAATTACCTGTGAGTCCCAAAATTACTCATATGGCATTCAGATTGGGAAGAAAATTAACTATTTTCTTCCTTTATACCTGAGCTGATTTTCTTCATGAGCCCTTTATCTGCTTGAGTAGCAATAAAAGCAAGACAACTACATTTAGTATAATTTAGTTTGAAATTAGTTCTGCCCCATCCTTTACGCAAAGTCATTAGATTCATTAGTTTTTCTGTTCAGTTCTTCAGAGTTCTCTTCTCCCTGTCTTACTTCTCTCTCCAGATCCTGTGGCCCATGGACCGGGGGAAGGGAGCCCCAGGATTTGCACTTGTGCTTGGGTATGAGCTGCCTGGTGTCTGCTGAGGAATGCTTGGCACCACCCTATGGCTGGCGGCCACAGCTGGCTCCCGCAGCTGACATCTGTGGCTGATGTACTTGTGGTCTATTTCTGCTTGTCTTGCTCAGAGCCTGGGTGCCCCTCCCTGAAGACTTGCTTCTGCTGCCCACCTCACTGTTCCTGGTGAAGATACCTTTTAGCCTTTGCCATACCTGCAACTTGTGGCCCTCGCTGTCAACCCTGCAAGCTCATCTCAGCCTCCATCCCAGCAGGCCGTGGCGGGTCTGTGGCTTCACAAATGGGCATTCATGCCATGTAAAAACAGGGA
This sequence comes from Sturnira hondurensis, assembly GCF_014824575.4. Lineage (NCBI taxonomy): Eukaryota > Metazoa > Chordata > Mammalia > Chiroptera > Phyllostomidae > Sturnira > Sturnira hondurensis. The sequence continues at coordinate 23,014,696 of NW_028079044.1, forward strand.
AAGCTCAGCTCTACAAGCCTGTCTTTTTCACCACCTGAACATCTCATTCTACACTCTAAATTATGTGGGGCCCCTTTATATCTTCAGGGCCAGTTTTCTTCATCCAAAACAAAAGGTGGGTCAAAAATACACTAATCAGAAAGGATATAGGGACCCTTATATTCATAGAAGTATTATTTATAAGAGCCCGGATCTGAAAAAAGCCCAAGTGCCCATCAGTAGCAGAGTGGCTAAAAAAGCTGTGGTACATTTATATAATGGACTACTATGCAGTTGTAAAAAAGAAGGAATTTTTACCTTTTGCAACAGCATGGATGGACCTGGAGATTATTATGTTAAGTGAAATAAGCCAGTCAGAAAAAGACAAATACAATATGATCTCATTTACTTGTGAAATGTAATCAGCAAAATAACCTACAAACAAAATAGAACCAGAGGCATGAGTCCATGGGATAGACTGACAGCTGTCAGAGGTGGGGGGGGGAGGGAGTTTTGGATGAAAGATGGTAAAGGGATTAGTCAAAGAACATATATGAATAACCCATAGACTGAGACAGCAGTGTGGTGATGGCCAGAGGAAAAGCGGGGCAGAGATAGGTGGAGGTAGGCAAAGCGGGGGGAAATGTGGACATCTGNCAGCAAAATAACCTACAAACAAAATAGAACCAGAGGTATGAGTCCATGGGATAGACTGACAGCTGTCAGAGGTGGGGGGGGGGAGGGAGTTTTGGATGAAAGATGGTAAAGGGATTAGTCAAAGAACATATATGAATAACCCATAGACTCAGACAGCAGTGTGGTGATGGCCAGAGGAAAAGCGGGGCAGAGATAGGTGGAGGTAGGCAAAGCGGGGGGAAATGTGGACATCTGTAATAGTGTCAATAATAAAAAAAAAGAAAAATCTTTATGTTCTCACTGTACTCTCCAAGCATCCATGCTCCTCCTCATCCCATGGGGTTTCAAAACCCAGAGAGGAGCTATTCAGCAAGCTGCATTCTTTCTCACCACTCTCAGCTCATGGTTCCATCATCCTCTCTCCATGGTCTTTTAGGCCTGAAAGGGGTGAACTTTTCTTTGAGGCCCCCTTCTTTTCTACATTGCATTAAACTATCTAATGTGTTCTGCCAGGGCTAGACCTGACATGTCACATGGATGCTAGAGTAGTGTAGAAAATTCTTGCTCTGTAATGCCTGCTTCGAAGACTATGGTTTTCCTGCGAAATCCTATTTTGGACATCAAAAATCCAATACTAATTTTTCCTTTATTTTTCATTGCTTTGCAATAATCTTACTTTACATTGACTAGGAAGTCAGTGATTAATACCTAAAAATAAAAGAGAAATACTATTAATATTGTTCAAAATATTATGCTTTTGTATCTGTTCTGAGGAAAAGACTGAACTACTGAAAGTGACATAGCTTCAACGAGAAGGGAGGTCTTTCTACACAGCTCCTTTCTCGGTGGATGGTGACTCAGAATGGTTAATGTCTCAGTTTGTTGTTGGGGTCATCAAGATAGCAGCTCCAATTCCATCTCCTGGAAACTGTGTCAGTGCCTATTCCTGTCCGTCCAGGTTCTGGACTATGGGGGCCACCTTCCTATGGGATGACACCAAGATCTTGCAGCTGAAAATGAAATATCTTGGGTCTTCTATCCATTCATCAAACATTTCTTCAGCACCTGTTATGTGATATATACTGATTCCAATGCTGTAAGATACATAAATAAGATGGAATAAACAAATCTACCTGAAAATGTTATAGCCAAGAATTTGAGCCTCCCTCCCAGTACCACTTCTCCAGACAAGGAATACAAAGTATCTCCAAGTAGTAGAATTAGTTGTTTTCAGTTTCCTTTTTTCTGCTTTTCTGAGGGCTGAGAGGTAGTTAAATCTCATTCATTCATTCATTTGTTCACTCTTCTATCAGACACTTACTGATTATTCATTATATGCCAGGCACTTTGCTAAGTTCTGAGGAAGGTGAGATGATTAAGATATTCCGTGTTCCTTGAAGTGTTCTAGTTCATTAAGAATATAGACATTTCAATGGCAAGAGTAATATGGTATTACAGGAGTTCCCATTACCCGCTGTCTGTGAACTCTATACTGGGTTTATTAGACCACCTGCAAGGAGTACCAGAAAAGGTGTGGTCACACTGGTGGTTGGTTGAGGGAAAAGGAGATCTGGAAGGAAACATGAAAAAGATAGTGGCTTAATGAGACTTCAAATATTCAGTTTGTTTGTATGTTTGTTTTCTTATAAGCAAGCAAAGGTTTCTAGGCAGAGCAAGGTAAGTAAAGGCTTGAAGGTGGTCACCAGCATCAAGTGTCCAGGGAGCTGCAAGCAGATGAAATGAGTAGAGGGAACATGTAGAACAGAAAGAGGCACAGGCTGGCTCCTATGCACATGCCAGCCAGTGGGAGATGGGGCCATTTCTGGGTGGAAGTTTTCCTGGATCTTTTCACATCATACCCTGTAAACAACTATCAGCTCATAAAGTCAATTACACGTGCTTCAAAGGAAGGCCATATGCAAGAGCTGGAGAGAAAGGGGAACTGGTACTCCCATAGTGGACACTCAGAATCATCTGGCAAAATCTGACTGTGATATTTGCTTTTTTGTCATGTCACTTATCCTGTATCCCTAACTCCTGAAAACTTCAACAAAACCATATCCCTGGAGCGAAAGGCAAAAGTTTTCAGTACTATGAAAATTTTCCTAATTATTTATTATATCATTTCAAATCACAGTGACTTGTATATTATTTACCTAATTTTGCTTTTTACTTTAGATCTGTTTTATTTTAGATACTCATAAATTGCTAGTACCTGCACACAGTAGGTCTTCTATAACTATCTACTTCCTCCAGAAAAAATATACAAGGGAAATGCAGAAAATATACATTTCCTTGGTTGTTTTTTTCAGATGAACATTAGAAAGCAGAGGCAAGGGTAGGTTAAGAAAGAATAATAATTAAGATTATTGAGCACTTTTATATACCAGATAATATTATCAGCAATTATGTGGATTAACTCTTCAAATCCTCATAAAATTTTTGTAATTCGAGTACTCTTTAAAAGATGAGTAACTGAGTCACAGTGCCTTTAAGTGACTGTTCCAAGGTCACACAGCCAGATAGTGACAGAGTGGGCATTCACATGTTGGCAGGTTGTTTCAGAGTCCAAACTTTTATTGACCACTCCCTCTTAGGCAAGTGAGATATCCATGAGCAAATATCTGGGTAGTGACAAGGTGGGAAACAAAAACAAGATTTTATACACACGCACATGTACCTACCTGGGAAAAAATAATTCATCAGAATCATCCTAAGTATTGTGAACAAATGGAGAACTGGAATTAACATTTGTTAAGTGCCTTCCATGAACTAAGCCCTGTGATAGATGCTTTGAAGAATTTACCACATTGAATGGTATCAACAAACTGAGTCTGTGTGAGGAGGTGAGGTCACTGGACAAGGACACATGCTGGAAGTGGTGGGTTAGGTGTCCACGTCAAGTGACCTTACCCCATACCTGCTCTGCTCCCACCACTGCCTTTTACGTTCACCCTGCGTGGAGCTCAGAGAGGTCCCAGTGATTCTACAAAGTCCATTTCAGGTTTTAGGTAAACGGGGAAAATGAATAGAAAAAAAGGAAGATTCCCTCTGAAATAATTTTAGTTTATAATGGATGGAATCCAACCAGATGCCAAGTCCTAGCTCTGTATTTCTTTATTTTTGTGGGGTTGAATAACCAACAGGCAGCCTGCCAGGTCCCTCCTCTTTGAGCTCAACTTGCTCCAGAGGAAATGCCACACATGGAAGAAAGGTTTGAAGAGTGCTGGCAAATGACAATTTGGTTACATATGTCTGGGGGACAATATAAAGTAACCACTGAAAGATGTGGAGATCTGTGACTTGGGTAAGCCAACTCTCACCCTGCCTCGCTCTCATCATGACCGTCTGGTGAATTGAGACAGGCAGACATTGTTTTTGCAACTAATTTTTACAGAGCCCAGACATACTTAAATATCTGTTTACTTCTGTCACTTGAATGTGACCCGTGTCTGTAAAAACCAAGAGGAAACAACTTGATTCCTACCTCTTTGACCTCATTATTCAAAGCAGGCACCGATAGTGGGGCAACACCCATACACAGAACCCATGCCTAGCAGTCACCACGGTCTTAGGCATATCACCAGTCTCTGTGGTCTGGGTATAGCATGGGCTCAGCAGTTTCTTCCTCTGCGCACAGGAGGTAAGTGAGACCAACCCTGATGTGCTTTGAGAAATCAGTGGTTCCAGGTCACCAGAGGAGACAAAAGGGTCGCACTTTTAAGAGTACTAGTAAACCAGACCTCTTTGAATATCAGCATTCCATTCATAAATCACTTATAACCCCCGAGTTTCTCATTCTGCATCTGCAGTGTGGACATGAAAAGTGCCCTCCTCCATGGGTGGTGTCAGATTCTGATGAGTTAATGTATGAAAGAGCCTGAGCCTCACTCCATGCTAGAATTAGGGGATCAATAATATTCACACCCGTTATTAAATGAGTTATCTTAATTCTCTGTATCAGCAAAGAACTTATAAGTAGGAAGCACTTAGGAAAATATGAAAGCCAGATGATCAGAATACATTGAACAGGACACTTGGCATTAATAAACAAACACGCAAACAAATCTGAAACAAAGCACAAACACTTTTACTGGTATTTGAAAGCTTCATTATTTTTTAAAAGTTCCCAAATTGGGTAATCCCCCAAAAGAAATCTGTAATGAGGGTTCTGGGCAAGGGAATAAAAACCATGGTTTTGACATGTCGCACAGGAACGCTGCACGGCGGCAGGAAGAGAAGGGAAGGGCACGGAGAGCTGTGAGGGTGGGAGGCCACGGGGTGTTGAAGAAGATACCCGAGCAGGTTGAAAGCCTTTGATTTGGATTCAGTTTACTAACCAGCCCTGAACTTTGACCGCATGCCTTGTTTTCAAGTCTAAAAGCATTTGCTGGAAATCTATTATGTGCTTCTCCCATCACCACCACAAATATCCTCAAGAATTGTATGAGCCCTGACCAATGAGGTTCAGTTGGTTGGGCATCATCCCACAAAGCAGAAGATTCCCATTCGATTCCCATTCAGGGCACTGCCTGGGTTGCAGGTCCCCTCCCCAGATGGGGTGCATATGAAAGGCAACTCATGGGTGTTTCTCGAATCAGTGTTTCTCTTCCTCTCTTCCTCCCTTCCCCTCTCTCTAAAAATAAGTAAATAAAATCTTTAGAAATTTTTGTATGAAATTTTCACACAACTAACTCAAACATGACAAATGCTGTGACAAATCCTCTGATAAAGACACAACCAGACACTCTTGGAGCACAAAGTGAAGAGTGAGTGTGGCTAATGAAAAGGACAAAAAAAAAAAAGGAAACGCAGACAAGTCTCTGGCCACTACGGGTTTATAGTCCAGTTAGAGAGATAAGACAAAAGGGTTAGAAAAAATTGAGAACTGAAATACAAGTTAAAACGAAAAAGTTCCGAACTGTCCCTGAGTGTATATATATTTACCTCTCTTCTTAATTCTCCTTCTAACTTGTTTGCCAGTATATTTGTGCATACAAATTTGTGTTTATTAAAAAGGCTATTTTGGCATGAATTATTGGATCAGAAGAAAATACCATTGTGCTTACCCAATGCACTAGAGAACCCTTACTTCCTAGACTTGGGGAAGTGTATTTTTTAGTTCTACGCCTTGTTGCTTTAGATCTACTATTTAAAAAATCTTGAATCAAGACAGAGCTGACCTACACGCAGAGGTGGTCTCTCCCTGAGAGGGCCTGCTGGGTGATCGGTGTGGGCTCTGGAGTGAGGCCACCTGGGTATGAACCCGACTCTCTCACTCGCTAATTCTGGGACTTTGAGCAAGTCACTTAACTTCCTTGGGCCTCAGTTTTGTTGTCAGTAAAATACACATAGTAATGGAACTTGCTTTATAAAATCGTTGAGAGGATTAAATAAGGCAATGTATTTAAAGCTTTTAGTAGTGTCTAACACAAAAGAAGTGGTCAATAAAGGCATAAAGCATATTATGATCGCAGGATAATGTTGTTAACAATGTTCATATTCTGTTTTATCTACACACACAAAACATTTATACTTTTTGAACTATTGCAGAACCAATGAAATTGTGTCTGCTTAGAGTACCCTCCTCCTTGCTTTTCACGTAACCTGACAATCTTTGATCGATCCTTTAGGGGTCTTCAAAGATGCCTTCAAAACCAGGTTGAGTGGCTGCTTGGTGTGTCCTTGTGGCACCATGTATGTAATCTTGCCACATGAGTTCTGAAACGTGTTATGGAATGTGATTTCTGCCTGTTTGTCTGTTTTTGACATACTCATCACTACCGCTCCTATACCAAGAGGGGCAATTCCTTGAAGGAAAGGATTACATCTTGTTTTCCATTATATCTCCAGGACCTAACATACTGCCCTACATAATATTAAACACACATGTGTTAAACAGAAGGAAGACAGGGAGGAAGGAAGGAAGAGAAGGAGGGAGAGAGAGAGGAAGAGAGGAAGGGTGACACAGAGAGAGGGAGGGAGGGTTGGGGAGAGATGTGGGAGAAAAGAAGAAAAAAGAAGGCAGAAGGGGTGGGTAGAGGTGCTCTGGTCCTGGCAGTGTGACATCTGAGTCTGCACACCCTCTTCCCTCTCCCTCCCCTGTCCCTCCTGCCCTATAAAGTGGAGGGAAGTTTGAGCAATGAGAATGTTTTACTTACCCCAAATCACCACTGGAGAAATCCATTGCATTACTGAGCACGGGTAATGGGTTGGCCCCATTTCAGAATATAGTGTTTTGCTGCCCCTGCCAAGCAGGCTTATCCACGTGGAGCTAGATGGTGCCTTTGCCCACACCTGTCTGGCTCAGGGAGCTTGCTGGGCTGTCAAGGGGAGAGCTGGGCATTGAGAAAGGCTGATGGGCTTTGACGAAAAAGAGAGCCGGGCACACAGGTCTCATTTATAATCCATTCCAGCTGCTCCTCTGCTGGGGGAAACTGGCATTCTGTTTTGTTGGCCCCTTTTCCATCAGGACAGCTGTGAAACCCTACTCAGTGAAGTAATCGCAATAACAACCACCACTTTGCATGTTAATGCCTTTCTTCCAAGGAACTCAAAGTTCTTTGGAGACATAACCTCATTAATCCATCCTGCATGAAGTGGTGGCTGATGGGGAGGGGTAGGAATTCTTACTCACATTTCCAAGGCTGGGGGACTCAGAAGGGGAGAGTAAAAAAAGGAAGAGAAAGAGGCTTCAGAGCTAGGAAAGATAAGGGATGGTATCTTTTTCCCTCTGTACCCCACTCTGGCACAAAGATAAACACTTCGTAGGACAACAATCAGTTAAATGTGTGAGCAAAGACACACACTGTATGCTCACCATCCCCCCAAAGGAAGAGAATTCTAGATGGGGAGTTAGGAAGTCTGATTTCTAGCCCTGATATTGACACTAAATAGCTGTGTGACCATGAGCCAGCCCCACCTTCGGGGTAGTAGTTTCATATTCGAGCATGTGGCCTTGTGATAATGTTGAAAGACCATAGAACCAGAGTTGGGGCACTGGTGCCTGCCTCTACAGCAGCCTGGTCTCAGGTGCATTACTTCATCTCCTGAGTTTCAACTTTTTAAATCTTTGAAATAAGGAAATCAGACTGGATTATCTCTAAAGTTCTTTACCATTCCAATGAAAATACTGATTATAGAACTGGTGGGTTGGGAAACATCAGATCTGACTGGGCTTAGAATTTAGGGGAGCAAATAAATCTATGTCAGTTATCTATTACTGTCACCTCAAAACCCAGTAGCTCCTAAATAACAATAATTTATAATTTTTCACCATCTTGTGATTTGCCTGGGCAACTGCAGTTTCACCTGGCTGAATTCATGTGACTGAATTCAGCTTGAGTTTTGGCTGGTCTCTGCTGGGACACCTGCCTCACCAGCCTCCTCTCAGTGGTGGCAGTGCTCCAAGAGGGCTGATCTCAGTGTTCAGATGCTCTTCACACTTCTATGTCAAGTTTGTTGCTATCTTATGGGCCAAGCGAGTCACATAGCCCAGAAACAATGAGGGAGGTGACTACACAAGGACATCTTTATGGGCTGAATTGCATCTCCCAAAAAGGTAAGTTGAAGTCCTAACAACCAATATAACAGAATGTGGCTTCATTTGGAAATAGAGGCTTTGCAGATATAATCAAGCTGAGATGAGGTTGTACTGGAGAAGGGTGTGCTCCTAAACCGGTATGACGGGTGTTTTTGTAAGAGGAGAAGTCCCGCAGACACAAACAAAAAGGCCCTGTGAAGGCAGAGATGGGAGCCGTGCTGCCCAAGACAAGAATCACCTGGGGTACCAGAAGCTGGAAGAAGCAAGGAAGGGTCCTCTCCTAGAGCCTTAAGAGAGAGCACAGCCCTGCCAAAACACTTTGGTTTCAGACTTCTGGCCTCCAGGACTGTGAGAGAGGGCATTTTTGTTTCAAGGCACCTGGTTTGCGGTAGTTTGTTACAGCGGCCCTAGGATATTAATACAGGCATAAACACTGGGGGATGCAGTTCTTTGGTGTCCATTGGGGTAACAATTGATCACACCAGCTATTTTTTATTATTTTTTGTTGACTTGTTTTTTAATTACAATTTATATTCAATGCTATTTTGTATTAGTTTCAGGTGTACAGCATAGTGGTTAGATGACCATATACCTTACAAAGTGTTACTTCTGATATTTCAAGTACCCGACTGGCATTTTACACAGTTATCACAATATTAACTGTGCTCCTTATGCTAAAGGAACATGAGAATATGCTAAAGGAACAGGAATATGCTAAAATAAATGAGAATGTATTTTACATTCTCATGACTGTTTTGTAATTACCAATTTGTAGTTCTTAATCCCTTCACTTTTTTTGCTCAGTCCCCAACATCCCTCCCATCTGGAGACCATCAGTCTATGCTCTGTATCTGTTTATATTTTGTTTGTTGGCTTTGTTCTTTGGATTTCACATAGAAATGATATCATATGGTATTTGTCTTTCTCTGTTTGACCCATTTCATTTAGCACAATACCCTCTATTCCATTCATGATGTTGCAAATGGTAATATTTTCTTCTTTTCATTGCCAAGTAATATTCTATTGTACAATGTAGCACAGCTTTTTTAGCCACTTGTCTATTGATGGACATTTGGGTTACTTCCATGTCTTGACTTTTATAAATAACATTGCAATGAACATGAGGTGCACATATCCTTTCAAATGATTGTTTTAGGTTTTTTCAGATATATACCCAGAAGTGGAATCTTGGGTCATAGGCAGTTCCATTATTAAATTTTTGAGGACCCTCCATACTGTTTTCCATAGTGGATGCACAGGTCTGCATTCCACCAACAGTGTACCAGGGTTCCCATTTCTCCACAGCTTTACTAACATTTGTTGTTCGTTGATTTGTTGGTAATAGTCACTCTGACAGGTGTGAAGTTTCTCTCATTGTGGTTTTAATTTGCATTTTTTCTGATGATTAATGACATGGAGTAATTTTTTCCACATGTCTATTGGTATCTGTTTGTTCTCTTTGGAGAAGTACCTATGCAAGTCCTCTGCCCATTTCTTAATTGAATAGTTTTTTTCTGGTGTTGAGTTGTATGAGGTCTTTATAAAATTTTAATATTAACCCCTTATTAGCTGTATCACTGGCAATATGTTCTCACATTTAGAGGTTGTTTTTTTCATTTTGTTGATGGTTTCATTTGCTGTGCAAAATTTTGTGCTTTGATATAGTCCTTGCCTGAGGATATATATATATATATAATATTTCTAAGAGAAATGTCAGAGATTTTTACTGCTTATGTTTTCCTTTAGGAGTTTTATGGTTTTGAGTCTTACATTGAAGTCTAATCTATTTCAAGTTTATTCTTATATCTGGTATAAGAAGGTGGTACAATTTCATTTTTTGCATGTATTTGTCCAACTATCCTAACATCATTTATTGAATTGACTTTTTTTTCCCCATTGTTTGTTCTTGCTATGTCATAAATTAATTGATCTTATACACATGAGTTTATTTCCAAGCTCTCTCTGTTCTGTTCCATTGGTCTATGTGGTTGTTTTTGTGCCGGTAACATGCTGTTTTGATTACTGTAGCCTTTTAGTATAGTTTGATATCAGGCAGTGTGATACCTCTGACTTTGTTCTTTCTCAAGATAGCTGTGGCTATTTGAGATGTTTTGTAGTTTCATTTACATTTTTTGATTATTTGTTCTTGTTTCATGAAAAATACCATTGATATACTGATGGCAATTGAATTGAATCTACAGACTGCTTTTGTTAGTATGACATTTTACTGATGTTAATATTTCCTATCTGTAGCCCTGGCTGGTGTAGCTCAGTGGATTGAGCGCGGGCCTGCGAACCACACAATCTCGACTCGATTCCCAGTCAGGGCACATGCCTGGGTTGCAGGCCAGTTCCCGGCAGGGGACTCACAAGAGGCAACCGTACATTGATCTTTCTCTCTCCTTCCTTTCCCCTCTAAAAATAAATAAATAAAATCTTAAAAAATATAAAAAAAAATATTTTCTATCTGTAAAGATGGCATATGCTTCCATTTGCATCTTCTTTGATTTCTTTCTTCAGTGCCCTAAGGTTATCTCAGTGTGCATCTTTTGCCTCCTTGGTTAGATGTATTCCTAGGTATTTTATTTTATTTTTTATGAAATTATAAATGAGATTTTTTTAGTTTTTCTTTCTAATAGTTCATTATTGATGTATTAAAAATGCAATTGACTTCTGAACATTTGTTTGGTATCCTGCTGCTTTACTGAATTCATTTATCAGTTCTAGAAGTTTTTTGATGGAATCTTTAGGATTCTTTGTGTACAGTATCATGACATCAGCAAATAATGACAGTTTTTCTTCTTCTTTTCCAATTCTGATGCATTTTATTTCTTCTTCTTGTGTGACTACTGTGGCTAAGACTTCTAGTACCATGTTCAATAACAGTGGTGAAAGCACAATTTACAATAGCCAAATGCTGGAAGCAACCTAAGTGCCCATGAGTAAATGAGTGAATCACAAAACTATAATACATTTACACAATGGAACTCTACTCAGCAGAGAAAAAGGAAGGAGCTTCTACCCTTTGTGACAGCGTGGATGGAACTGGAAAGCATTATGCTAAGTGAAATAAGCCAGGCAGTGAGGGACAAATACCATATGATCTCACCTTTATTGCAACATAAATAACAAAAGAAAAAAGCAAACAAAATATAACCAGAGACATTGAGATTAAGAACAATCTAACAATAGCCAGAGGGGAGGGGTGGGGGACAGTGGAGAGAGGGGTTTTCAGGAACTACTATAAAGGACACATGGACAAAACCAAGGGGGAGGGTGGAAGCAAGGGAGGGAGGTGGATTTGTCTGGGTAGTGGGGAGTGGTGGGGAGAAAATGCAGACAACTGTAATTGAACAATAATAAAGTAATTTTTTTAAAGTGGTGAAAGCAGACACCCCTGTCTTTTTTCTGATCTTAAGGAAACATTTTAGTTCTTCTCAGTTGTTAATAGATACTATTATCTATTAGGTTTGTTTCATATAATCTTTATTATGTTGAGGTATGTTCTTTCTATTCCAACTTTGCTGAGAGTTTTTATATAGGTGGTGGATTTTGTCAAATGCTTTATTTTCATCTAATGAAATGATCATATGATTTTTACCCTTCATTTTATTTATGTGGTGCATCATGTAATTGATTTACAGATACTGTATCAATGTTGAATCCCAGGAATAAATCTCACTTGACCATCACACTAAGCATTTTAATGGAAATAATTACATAAATGTGTGATCATTGTCCAAAATATGAGAAAGTGCAGGTGTGTTCAATGACAATAATAACCTAAATTCGTTACCCTTTCTTAAATCCATGGCCTTTGACATTTGACTTTACTTGACCACCACACCCCACTAAATAAATAGGGTGTACTTCCTCTTTTTCTGACTTTGTAATGGTTATGTTATTTGCTTTAGCCAATAAAAAAAGAAAGAAGTGCCATTGTGTCCATTTCTTAAGAGGCCTTTATGTTTTTGCAACCCAACTGCCTATTGTCACTGCTCTATGTGGCCAAACTGCCTAGGATGCTGTCTCTTAGTCCTTCCAGCCCTGTCCCTCCCTAGGTATGAACACAGATCCATTCCCATCACATTCAAAATTTCAGAACTGGAGAGAACGACCCCTTTCTACAGGGGTCAAACTGATATATAGACTGACCAAGGCCTTCGCTCCTGCTTTCTCCTTTTTCTCCTCTAGGCACGTGTCCCCAGCTCTTCTCTCTGGTGCCCTCCTCTCCCTTGCTGAGCATGCATAGCAGTGGAATTGGTATCCAGCTTTTTTACTTAGATTTCATAAATACAAATGTTTTTATTACTAGGATGTGATCGCACTATGCCAATTATTCTGCAACCTGCCATTTTTTACCTAACATACCATCTATGTTCTTTCATTACTATCAATACCATTTGCCTTCATTTTAATAGCCATATATATGTATTTCCACATGCATATGGCATCTTATCTAAGCAACTTCCTATTATTGAACATTCTATGTGTTTCCATTTTTACTTATAAGTAATGCTATGATAAATACACTTTTACATAATCTTTATGTACTTGTTTAGTTATTTTCTCCAGATAAATTCAGAGAGATATAATTGCATACACAAAATATTTTAAGGCTTTTGATACATGTTTATACAGAAACACAATATTAATTTATACTTACCAGTGTATAAGAGTGCTAATTTTTAATTCCCATATAACTATTGCAATTCTTTAAAACTTTTGGCACATGATAAAACAAAAAGTTTGAGTTTCATAGCTTATTCTTCAGACCCCTTTGAAACAACTGATATACTTAGAAATACATTCCTAAAATTAAGTAGAACAGCAAGAATAGAGAATACTAATGAAATCATAAATGAGTTCACGGAAAAAAAATCAAGAGCAAAAAAGAATGGATGTGTAGTGTTGGGGAATTGTTAGTAATGGTAGTGCCCTGTGGATTTTTATTTGGCACATTAATTTAAAGTGGCTCAGGTGTGAATGAATTCCAGCACTTGAACTCAACATGCTCAAAGAGATTGGGAATGTGAGATGGAGATGTCAACTAAGAGATTTGAGGAAAAGTAAAATCAGAGAAGAAGATTGTCTCAACAACATAATATTAAATAGGAAGGAAATACAGTACTCAAAAACTACACTGAGAATAGCCAAGTTAGAGATGGGCTTGCAGAGGGAGGAGGGACAAGATCAGCTGTGGTTAATGATTGACATATGGGGTGGTTCCTGATGTATTGGTCTAAGATGGGCTGAGTGCTGCAAACTGTGGACAAGTTCATTTAGTTTAACACCTTTAAGTTATCCACAAAGGGTGGTGGTTCTAGGAAAGGGAAGAGATTAGTCTATCTAGGATGTCAACATGAATTTAAAAAATAACATTTTATCTGTCACTTTTATTCAGTGCTGGTAGGAGTAAGTTAATTTAATCTGTCTAGAGGGCAGAAAATATATGTATGGTTTATATCACAGGTCTCAGATATGTGTATTCCATGCAACTGGCATTCTCACCACTAGGAATTCATCCTGATGAAATAATTTAGCATCATCCAAAGATTTAGCTAGAAGGCTATTCTTGAAACACTGTTTATAAATAATTTATGGTAAAATTTATATTCTGAAACCATTTAAAATGATGATACAGAACTGTATTTACTGATATGGTTGGATAATCATAATATACTATATTTTCAAAAACAGATAATAGAATACAATTCAGTATTGTGTGTGCATGCATGTGTGTGTGTGTGGGTGTGGACAGTAAAAACGACTACTACCAGTGCCTGAGTTTTATTAGCTCCTTAATTGTCTTTTTATGCTCATTTTAAAAAGTACTACTACAAGGTTGTTTGGAATCCTGAATTTTAGGCTCACTCTTTTGCTTAATCATTGTCTTCTCCAGAGTGCACTAACTTGGGGCATTGGGAGAAGGGTGGGTGGGGGTTGAAACTATAGCAGCATCTTGAAATCAGAATCATCATTTTCTCCTTCAGCCCAGGTTTCTGAATTTGACCCAATGATCTTATTATTTAGAGTGAATCATTTCTCATAGCTCTCCTTTGATATTTGGTTTCTAATTAGAGGAACAACACTCTAATGCACACATACAGTTTATTAGACATAACTATATATATCTGGACCCCAAATGTGGGCATATCTTGAACTCCACTCTCATAAATCTCCTCACTCTCCATGTGAATCATGTAGAAGCAGAGAGATATTTGTAAAGTGCTGGAAATGGGTAGGGGTGACACCTAATAGCATACACCAAACAAATCTGTATCTTAGCTCTGGCTTATACAGGATATCTTGTCATATGTGTATGCATATATAACTATCAAGTATATTAATATGAAGTCCTGAAGAATATACATTAAAAACATCAACAGTCTAGGTGGGGGGGGGGGGTTGTAGGCAATTTTGATGAGCTTCTTTCATTTTAATTTATTTATTCCAATTTTCTACAATGCTCATGTGTGTTTTATAAATCATAAAATAATAGAAGTAATTTTTTAAAGGTACTCTTTAAAAATACCATTTTAAACACCCACTCAGATGTGTCTGCTACTTCAACTCCATGCTTCTATTGTGATAGCTATTATATTGGTTCTTGATTCCAGGACCATCAACTCAAGTACTTTCTCATTATACAGTAATTTTTAGGAAAAATAGGCATTTTTCCTGATCCAACCCATTATTTCACGATAAGCCTACAGAGGACTGTTTATTGGGGGACTGATAATTTTGATGAGTAATGTGGAGAGAATAGGTGAGATATCCAGGTTTGAAAATACAAGAAAAAGCTTTCCAGAGAAGCTTGATGAAGCATTTGGGGAAGCAATTGGGTATCATTACAGGATTATAAGGGGGTTTTACAAACTACATGGTTTGTAGCATGGACTGATTTATGGTCAAGGCATTGGCTTAAAGTCTGAGTCAGAATGGAATGTAATTGCATGCAGAGAACAAATATGGACTCTAGTAAAAATTGGAAGGTGGGTTCAAAGAGATAACAGCAGATTCCAAATTTACTGTGGAAAAGGAGGAGGAGAAACTTGGCAGCAACTGTGGGTAGACTCCTTCAGTTTCTGTTTAATTTTTCCCCAACATTATAGCCCCTCCTACTTTTCATGGTGCCCAATGGGCTGCTACACCCTTCAGGTCCACCCAGCCTTGATCTCAGGAGTGAACTCCGTGTTCACAAAGGTGTTCTGCCACCGTTTGGTCCAGTCTCAATCCCACCGCCTCCTCAGGGATGGGGCATGTCAAAGGTCTTTTGCTAGTAAGTAGTGAAAGTTTGAGTCATACTTTTGCTTAAGAGGATATTCTATGCATTTTCAGACATGTGACTAACTGGGCAAGAGATTTAAAAAATATAAGTTGGAATAACCCAGTGTTTAGCAAGAGAGTTATTTGTTTTCATGTTGTTCGGGGGTGTGGTAGGGGCACTGGGAGAGGGAAGGGGGTTGGTCTGAAATACGGAACACCATAAAGAGACAGATAGACGAATCAAGGTCCCCGAATGTCATTTAATTCCATGTTGCTGTTTTTCCTGGTCTGGTTTCAGAAATCCTCTGACAGTTGGACTATTTGCTTTTTAGTCATTCTACTGTACTCATTTTACTGACAATCAACAGGCATTGCCTAATTTCCCACTCGAGTTAATAAAAAAGACTGATGTAAACTACAATGTTAAATATTTAATTTTTAAAATGTTTAATTTCAAGGTTTTTTTTAACATTTCAAAAATAACACGTAAGTAGTAAGAGCAGCAAATATACAAGGTTGGAAGATATTTAAGTACGTTCAGGTTTTAGCCAAAACGGCTTGCAATAACTGGATTTAAAAAAATCCTAATTGGAGGCTTTCACATTAGGTTCTAAAACACATTTTTTTAGTCCCCTTGTGCCTTGTTTCCAAGATGGTAGCACCTGGAAAAACATGCAGCTTGATTTTCGTAATAGATATGAGCTCAGATAGTAAGGACTGCATTACACCAGTTCCTTTGAAATGGGTGGCAGTTTTTGCTGGAATCCAAGTGGCTGAAATGCATGCTTGGAAATGGGAGTATATTCATCTGTTTGTGAAAATCACCAGGCATAGACTGTTTCCACCCAACACACCGTAGAAACTTGCAAACCTCCTGTTACCAGCAAGAACTGAGGCCAGACTCAGCCAGAGCAAAGCCAGATGATTGCTGTTTTCCTTCTGCCTTTATTTTGAATGCTGGACCTCGCATTACTAACTATACATTCTTTCCTAAGTGAGAACGTTCTCACAGACCGACAGCAGTGTCCTCCATGAAGCAGTGGCAATTTCCACTAAATCCCTGACCAAAAAGTGTCCAGTGTGTTTTCACTTTTCCTCACAATTTGATTAATTACCCCAGGAAACTTCATTTCATTCTGCTTGCTAAGATGAGAGTAATTAGACCAGCCTTTGACCCTTGGTTTCTCTACCCCTCTTAGTTTGCAGTGGGCTGTGAAATGTGATAAGTTAATTCTTAAAAATATACTTTTATGCCATGAACAAGTATCTTCTATTTGACTTGTAGCTCCCCGACAGGAACTTGCTATTGTTTATTTAAGAATTTGACATATCGCGTTTTTGTCAGAAGAAATTGAGAAGAAATGTCCTCCAGGTGACACAACAGCCCTATCAGTAGAGGGATCAGAACTTGTCTCTTCTTTTAATATCTGTGTTCATAACTGAAGCCTTTCGTTCCATGTGGAAGGTACAATTTTCATTCCTAGCTTGAATTAGAAGTGCAACAGTGCTAGAGATGTGGTCAGGTCCATTATAACAAAATACATAAGCACCCAAAGGATGTCATTTGAAAGTCAAGTACTAAATTTTTCAGGTGTTTGAAAACATAACCTTTGATAAACTATTGGGGCACATTGTGCACTAAATGGAAGCCATCTTGAATTAATCCAAAAGTATGAGCTTTCAGACTTTTTATTAATATATTTTTTATTCCAGATTATAGGGCAGTTTGCGTGTACTGTACAAAGTATGGAAAATAAAGAAATGTACAATGAAGAAAATGAAAATTATTTTAATTCTATCTAGGAGATAACCACTTGTAAAATTCCAGTGTATTTTTTGCAGTCTACTTTTATACAATGATACCAACATACATTTTACAAAAAAACAAGCCTGATTTTAATTTTTTTCACTTGACTTACCACAAACATTTTCTCATGTCATTAAGCATGTGTCAGACACAAAATTTTCCATGATTTCAAATGTTGCATGACACGGGAACTCTTTCCAGAGGCATCCAGTGTTGCCCACATTCTTGCTGAAATGCAGTGACCCAGCAGCATCATGTAGTTGACAGGACCCTGCAGTTGCAAGAGATACAAACACAAGTACCCTCTCCATTCACTGTTTTCTATAGCTAAGAGCTCCCTTTAGACATCCCTGTCTTCAGCATTTCAGCTATTGCCTTCAGGTCTCTCTCTTTCTTTTCCTCTCCTACCGCTTTCTCTCTTCCCCCTTCTTTCTCTTTTCCTCCCCCCCCTCTCTTCCTATATTCCTTATTCTCTGTTTTTCACCCTTTCTCCCTCTCTTCCCTCTCTTTCCACCTCTCACCCCCCTTTTCCTCTTTTTTTCTCTCTCTTTTATCTCTCACTTCCTCTCTCAATTCACCCTCTCTCTTTCTACCAGACCTCTATTCCTTCTTCTTTCTCTCCATCCTTTTGACTTTTCAACTCTGCTTACCTCTTCTTGGCTTCTACCCAAGCAGACAAGGAATCTTCTTCTATGTAGAAGCAAGATACCACTAATATCTCCAAGCTTATACCTGCTCATAGATTGAGATCATAGAGAAAGAGAAAGAATCTTTTTAATGGTCCCACAAGGCTCTGATTGTCCTTAAAGGTGTCATATGCTCATCTCTGAATGGACCTGCAGTCAGGAGGATGGAGTGCTCTGATAGACCTATAGACCACGTCAGGATTACATCAGAAGAAGTCAGCTCCCTGATATTGGGCCTTAGGCAGGATGTTAGAAGAACTTATGTCCTGTCTCCACTGCATTTCTTTCTTTGCACAAAATTTGTTCTTACTAAATATCAGCACCAGTTCAGCAGTGTGATGCAAGTCTTGCATTTCATATGCTATCTTCAGACAATGTACTGAGTGTATTTTTGAACCATGCATTAAAACCAGCAAACTTGTTTTCCCTGAACTCAGAATGAAAGTTAATTGCAGAGTCATTCCATGAGAAAATCACTTCTCTTTGCATTTTCAAACCTTAGGACTCATTAACATTAGTAGACATCAAGTGAATATAGCATGGTTCCAGGATGTTGGATAAGAGTTAATGGTGCAAAAACTTTGAAGGAGTACCAACACCTACAACTGCACACACACTTCATTTAGTGCTGCCACCACCACAGTGCCATGCTTCTCAGAAGAAGAGGTTAACACACAGTTTTCCATAACTTTTTAGCCAGAATGAGAGAGAGTACAAATCTTGGTTTTCAGCTATGTGTGATACAGGGATTTCCTCTGGCTTAATGATGCATAACAATCTTTTTCTTAGTCCTCTGAGGGTAGATTTTTGCACTGCATTTTAAAAAATAGTAGTATTTATTCTATTTTTCAATTACAGTTTAGATTCATTGTTATTTTATATTAGTTTTGACCAAAAGTGGCTGACAAATCACATACATGGAATGGTTTCAGAGATGCTAGATAATAGCTTGTTGCAACTTAAAATGCCAATTCTACAGCAGGTTGAGTTACCTTTATGGAAATGGCCGTGGACATACGGATTCAAGCTCAGCAGGGCTTGAGGAAAGTTCCTTGATTTTGTAAAGGACATGTGTGTAATGCAGTCTGCAAAGATGGGCAAATAACTGTAAGAATGCCAGCCAGAGGACAGCTCTGCTGGTGGCATGTCAGGGCTTCGGGGGCTTTAAAGAAAACAGAACAGGAATTACCAATATGTGATGCCAGGGACACTTCTTCACAGAGACTGACCCTGCTATACTAACTCTGGATAGCTCCAATCCATTAAGTACTTCCATTGCCTGGAGTGAATGCTCTGGATTAAACACAATATAGCTACATGGAAGAGAAGCCAATTATTAACCAGTGAGGATCATGGGTAGTTGATTCCTCTCTGGATAAATTTCTTGAGGTATGTGTTCTGGGAAACTGGAAGGTAGTCTTCTAGGGAAAATCAAGTAGAATACACTTATGGTCACTTATGGTCATCTGGAAAGGTGGAAGTAACCTCTATTTCTGTTAGCTTTTAATGAGGTCCAGACTGTGTCACTACCATAGCAACTGCTACCCTCTCTTTGAATCGTCTGCCCTCATCTTGGTTTTCTTTCTAGACTGTGTCATTCAAGGGCTGGAGTGTAGTCTTACCAATCTCGGGATCCTATAATCTAGAGGAGAACCCTATAGGTAATAAGTGTTTAATAAGTATCTGTTGAGTGAGTGAATAAATGCACAAGATGGAAATCTTGGAGACATGCTTGATTCCCCCTTCTTCCTTATTTTTATCTCTGGTCTATCACTACACTCTCTTGAAGGAAAGAGAGCTCTTTAATCTGCCCACTTTTCTCCTTCCCAACTGTCACTGCCTACTGTCACTGCCCAGTCTCAACCACCAACATTTCTTCTCTGGACTATCGCAGCTACCTCAGAAATACTTTCATGCTTCCCCCATTGCAGAGCACAATCCTCTCTTTCACAAAGTCATAGTGAATTTTCACAAATATTAAAATACCTCTACTGGCTTTTCATCCCACCCAGAATAAGTCAGAACCCAGTTACCTACCTCTCCAGGTGTGTCTCCAACACCTCTCTCCAGCTTCCTCCCTCTGCTGAGTCAGTTGGGCTTCTTTCCATTTCTGTCACTTGTTAGGTTCTATTCTGCCTCCATTTGTGCAAAGACTCTCTTCTCGGTGATGCCCTTTCTGATCCCCTCTTTTCTGGCCACTCTTGTTCATTCTACAGGTCTCAGCCCAAATGTCTCTTGCCCAGCAAAGTCTTCCTCACCATTCCAAATTACGGTAGGCCAGCCTGGTAGTCTCTCTCCTATCACCTGTCCTTTTCCTTCATAGTGTTTATCAAAATTTATAAGTATGTAGTTTTAATTTATTTAATATATATTTCTGTTACCAAATTGTTGGCTTTTCCTTGAGGGCAATGATCATATCCATTGAGCTCACTGCAACAGATCTTGCTCATTACCCCACATCCATTCAACCTCAGCTCACAGCTCTCTTAGAGTTCTACAAGGTTCCAAACTGCTCTTTACTGACAGTGCTTACCTCAAACCTGCAGCACACACAATTTAGCTTCCTGCCTGGGAGCTTTCCTCACTCCCCTGAGTGGGGCATCTGCAAGTCTGCTTGACATTCATGCCTGTACAAATATTAATTCTGTATAGGGTGACTCCCAACCAAAGCAGGCCAGAGTCAATGGATAAATGCTTTTTCCTCTGAGCCCTCTACACACTCCCCAAACTGTGCCAACAGTACTGGACATCACCACCTACCCTTGTGGCCAACTCTATAATGTAGTTTTAAGTTGGCTTTCCCTCTTTCCTGTTTTACTTTTCTAGGTTCCTCACTCCCACTTTCTAAGATCAGATAACCATTCAGATGTAAGCTGTAGTCTCCAGCTCAGTTTTAGGGGAAACCCAAACTGAGACAATCACTGTACACCAACTGCACAGGACAGTACCTGGCTAGATCAGTTATTCAATAACTCTTTTTAAGTCAACAAATAAAGCAAAATATAAAGAAATAATAAGCCATGACCAGTGTGGCTCAGTTGCTTGGGCGTTGTCCTGCAAAGTGAAAGGTCATGGATTTGGTTCCTGGTCAGGGCATATGCCTGGGTTGCAGGTTCAATCCCTGTTCAGGGTGCATATGAGAGGCAACCAAATGGATGTTTCTCTCTCACATCGTTTTTCTCCCTCTTTCCCCTCTCTCCAAAAAATAAATAACTAAAAACTTTAAAAACAGAAATAAAAACTACTGAAAAAACTAAGAGTTAAGAAGAATAAAAAAATAAATAACTAAAAACTTTAAAAACAGAAGAATCTGGAAATAAGATGCGATTAACATAATTTAGTATAAGAAAATCCAGGATTGCTTAAACTTATCAATTTACCAATCCAGCAAAGACCCTCACCACAACATGATGGTCAACTCAGAAATGTGCTTTCTTTTTAAGTAGGTGAATTCCCACCAAACCTATCTATTAACCCTCTTTACCCAGCTTGAGATAGCTTGGGACAGGGAACAAGAATGAAGTTTCAAGCTAGACCTAACTGGGCCTGAGTCTCCACATTGCTACTACTTTCTACCATATGACCCTACCAAGATCTTCACGATCCAGTTTGTCCATTAATAGGAACATGAATATTGCCTTCTAGAATTGTTATAAAGATTACAAAGAGGTTCTCAAAAATATTGATTTCCTTTCCCCAAAGTATCTACCCTATTTTCCTCCCCTCTCCAGTGAATCATACACATTACATTTGGAAATTTGTTTCTAAACTTGTGATGCATGGCTCTGAGCTGAAAACTTGGTTCAAAAATCTTATAATTCTATCTTCACAGTTTCTGCACTTGCAATTTACCAGCCAGCTGTCCCATCATTTGAAAGAAAATTTTCCTTAAGTGAGGAACATGCTCCCCTAGGGACAGCACAGTGTGTCACGGGCCCTGATAAGAAGTGTCTGGACACAGGTGTCTTGTAAGCCTTCAGTTTGCCACCTATCTCTTTGCCTGCTTGTGCTCTACAAGGTCATAGACCCTTGCGAAAAAATGCTTGCTCTATTAATCATCTTGGAAGACTGCTCCAGATGCAGTTTCAGAAGGGATGCTATAAGTTTTGTCTGCACAGTGCACCTTGGGAAAAGAGTTTCCCTTCTGGAAAGCAATCTTGCCTTTAGCCAAGTCTTGTCTTTTCTATTTTTTCTTGTTTTTTTTTTTTAAAGCAATGGAATTATTGCATGTTCTGAAGGTGTTGGGAGGCACAGCCACCCCTTTGGCATAGGCATGTTTGTGTACTCAGGAGTTATGTGCCCAATTAGTGGGTTTCACATGGCTGCTGGTGTTGGCAAATGATCTACACCCAGCTGGTGCTCAGTCTTTTGGGGAATAGTGGAAGGTTTAACTATTATTTGATGTGGACTCACTCAGCAGAGACAGTGGTATTATCGAGAGCTATATGCCTAGAGCTAACGATTAGACTGACCTGTAATTAAGATAGTAATTTTTATGCTCACAATTACACCACAGAAACAAACAAAATGGGGCTAATTCTCCACACTGTATTGCTTATGACAGCAGCTGGATATGTGATGCTCTCCCCTCACTTTTTCATCTGGACTTTATAGCTTTTAGATCTTCAAACACGGTAGAGTAACTTCTGTCCATCATTTGAATGTAAGCCGGTCTCACCTGCTTATGCTGCCATTCAGTAGGGAATCACTTCGTGTGTGCAATGGTAAAGCGAACCAAGATGATAGTAATTTCAGGGCTTCTCTGTCTCACATAAAGTTTTCATCTTTTGCCTTTTCCACTTGAGTCTTCCTAGTTCTCGTATGACCTAACATTTTATTCCTCAAAGCCAACTTGTGAGAGTAATGAGGAAGAAGTCTTAATACACATGTCATTTGTTCATTAAGATTTCTTTGTTGTAAAGGTAAGATCTTTTTTGGGGAATCATAATATCTGTGATATTTCATATATTATTTGAACAAATCTGGTCCTTAAATGAAATCAGGATTTATTTCTATAGTAATTTTCACTTGAGATGAGAAAGAAGTGATGAACAGTGCCCCACTGGGAGAGACCTCTCCAAACACCATGTGAAGACTGGTATGTTCAGTGAAAATATTTAAGGCTCTGAGCTGTTTCCCAGTGAGATCAGACCAGAAAAGAAGAAGAGTGCAGGCTGCTTAGGAGACTGTCTGGAGATCTTTATGAATGGCATCTGCAATAGATAGGTATTTCTTCCCCCTCAGATTCCTACTCCTGTGTATGTGCAGGGTTTGTGACTGAGTCATTTTTTTAAAGAATGAATGTGGGTGTCATAGTCAGTGATCTGTGGTCTATACTTTCACAATTAGTCTGTTCCAAAAGTACTCTAGGCACAGCTGAGCCCACACAGTCCCTGGAATGACTTAGCTCTAACCCCATTTTAATATGCCTTCTCTCTGGTACCACTGGCTCACTTAATTCCCACAACCAGCTAAAAAATCTTTCAATGAAGAACCATTGTTGAGCAAAAAGAACAAGGGAAGTGGAGACCAACTTGTAAGTGAGGTATTTTGATAATTCTACTAACACACTATTTCCCAGACCCAACCATAAATGAGAATTTGTTAAGTCAACAATGAACTCTCATGCATCAGACAGTGAGCATCTACTTAGGGACAGGCACTGTGTTAGATTTCAGGCAACAGAAACATAAAAGAGAACAAGTTTTTACACCATATCAGAGGAGATTTCAGGGACAGAAATGTCAACAGTTTTTCTTCATACAATGGCACTTAAGCAACTCTCTCAAATGAATCCTGGAGAAGGGGTCATAGGGAAGCCAGGCTTTCAGAAGGAAGAGACTGGTCTATTAGAAAAAAAAGAGAACATAGGCATTCCAAGAAGAACAGCTCTGATGAGCAGAAGCATGGAGGTGTGAAAAATTCTGGCAAGTACAGAGAACTGGATAGTGTGGTATGCCTGGAGTGAGCCAGAGCACAAAATGAATTTCTTTGTCAGGCAGCTGCAAAAACATATTTCTAAACTAGATAAATTAGGGAAGATTTATTATAAAGAGGTGGGCATATTTCACAGAACACCAGAGCAAGAGGCACAAACAAATAAGCTTAGGAACAAAAACAGTATCAGGAAACAAAGCTAGAGCCACCCTGTCTACCTCTTTTTTCTCTCTTTATGGGCTATATCTCACTTATTTCTACAGCCCAGGTCATCAATACACAGTTCTGAATTGGTTGTTCTTTCATCTGTTAAACAGAAATGGATATGCTCATCCTCAATGTTCAGTGTTTTCCAAGATAGTAGGAGTAGGATACAGACCAGAGTTGGCTTTATGGATAGAGACCAGTGCAATGAAATGGCCCTACATTTGGCTTAAGGCACTGCTGTGGCCATTTTGCAATTCTGAATATTTTTACTGAACTTCTCTTTCGTCAGTCAAGTCTGATGGGACAGTGGAACATTCACATGAGTAAAGAAGATACCCACAGTTCTTTGCCTTCCCATTCACACATAGTGTTGGAGACACTCCATGAGCACAGAATTCCTATGGCCCACAGTGTGTGGGCTTTCAGGGAGACTCAAAGCTAGTATAAGGAAAACGTGTTAATGCTGCTACTCAGTAAGGTGGGAGATAGGAGGTGCTTTGTTTTGTTTTGTTTCCCTTTTAAACAAGAGCCAGGACCAAGAAACCCTTTCACCTCCTTTCCTATCCATGTCACTTCCCTGTATTAGTCAACCACTCAGTGCTGAAATGATGGCATGAAACAAAGAGGAAGATAGAACAATGTATACAGTTGACACTTGAACAACACATTTCAACTGTGTGGATTCACTTCTACACAGATTCTTTTCCAATAAATGGGCACATGAGCCTCTGTATTTCTGGGCTACACATCTTCAGATTCATCCAACCTTGGATAAAATACATTATTTTTGATCTGAGGTTGGGAATCCACTGATGCAGAGAGCCTACTATATGCATTGTTATACCATTTTATATAAGGGACTTGAGCACCCATGGCGGGGACTGGGGTGTCCTGGAACCAATCCTCCAAGGACATGTGGGACTGTAGTCAAGTGGATTTTTGATCGTGTGGAGTGGGGGCGGGTACCCCTGCATTGTTCAAGGGTCAGCTGTAGTTCCTTTTCCTTTCACTCCTTCCTAACTCATTAGTAAGCTGAAAGCAGAGAGTGTCAGTAGAATGCATCGAGAAGTGAAATAAAAGCTGTTGAGTCAGTTTTGTACAGCATTTTCACTCTTGTGGTAAGAATGGAATTACACACATGTGCATGTACAAGTGAAGAAATGTGAATTGTCTGATTTGGGTGACTTTGCATATGAATTAAATGCTCTTATATACTCATTTAAAACTAGCATTATGTGATACAAGGATAAAAGGTAAAATCCATGCTAGTAATTTACAATTTCAGCTTTTCTTTACTGACAATGGCATTAAATAGCAAATAAAAGACAAAATGGTGAGTTGAGAGAGAGCCCACTCAAGACAGTAAAATGTTTTATAACTTAGTATCTTCAGCAACACTCTTTTCCAGATTTTTGAATAAAACATTGTACATATTCATTTTGCACTGAGTTCTACAAATTGCGTAACCAGCCCTGTTCTGGAGATGGGTGAGTGTGTGAGCAAACAAAGCAGAAAGGGTGCCTGCCTATGGTAATGGGGCTCCCTTTGCACTGGGAGAACAGTAAAAAATAGTAAATATATAAGCAAACAAGAAAACATCACAGTTTCATAACTGTTTTTGAGGAAACAAGCAGGGTGACATCATTATTAAGGGGAGGTCATCCGTAGCTTGAGTGGAAGAGAAAGCCTTTCCAGGGAAGTCTTCTTTTAGCTGAGACCTGAAGCAGGAGCAAGTAAAGGACTTTGTTGAAGTGAAATCCTCTTCTTCCTACTTAGACTATTCCACATTCTCCAGTAAGCTCCAAGTCCAGTCCCCTCATACATTTCTGCAGGTGATGGCTGAGTCCTTCCCAGGCGCCTCCGCTTCTCTCCACTGTGCCTCCGTCCCTGGGTGACCCTCCTCCATTCCAGAGACTTTTCTCATCAAAGCTACCAGTAGACCAGAAAAGGTTGAGGGGAATAACATGAGGTACACCTATTTCTGCCCCAAGAGCCTTGAGGAGCTCAAAAACAATCCCTAGAGGAAAATTTCCCCTTTTCCAGTAACTCCTGGGAAAAGCTGCCTGACCAAACCTCCTGCCTTTGTTAGTCATGCAAAGAAAGTCACATCAGAAGGAAGGGTGATTTGAACAAGGCCAGATGTTTCATGTAAAACCACTTCCAGTCATAGTATTTGAGCACTTTTTTTGCAGTCATTTCTTTTCATGCCTTGCAAGTGCTCAAAAGTGGTCTAGGGAGACAGCATGTCCTAAAAGATGACAATTGCAAATGGCAGCAAATAGCAAACACGGTAATAGCTTGTCGTGTTTAACACAAAGTTACAGTGAAGGCAAGCTATTTAGCAATAAGCAGATGTGGACTAAAAGGTAGATTGCAGAGAGCTAAATGTAGGCAGGTCACAAAGCATTTTGTCATCGATTATAAAAATATTACCTGCAGTAGAATATATGCAGTAAACATAACATTTCAAGAAGGATTTAGAAATACGCAAGGTTTACCCTGTGAGTTTTTTTAGAGGCAGTTGATGCCTCAGTCAGAAGAGTTAAGAGTCTTGCCAAGTGAAGCACAATGTGATTACGTAGAGGATTTTAAACTATGTTTTATTTTTTTCCAGAAAGAATGCTGCACTTGGCAGCAATCTCAGTTCTGGCGCACGGAAGTCAGTCAACTGACGGAGTAGCAGGGGATCCTTCTAGAGAAGCTAATTGCTATGTCAATTTCTCTCAGGACCATTTGAAAATAAATCCCTCTGTCCTATTTGCATTGTCACTGGAAAGAGATTTAGGTTGACAATTAAAAACCAAACAAGTAAGAGCTAAATTTAGGCATTTAGGCAGAGTATGTTTTCATTAACTGGTTGTTGAATAAATGAAAGGATAAAGTCTGTAAGTTTAGGGTGTAGGACAGTCTTTTGGACTAGGTGATGGGAACCCCAAATGTTTTACAATGTCACAGTCATAGATTCTTACACAAGCATGCACATGAATATCTAACATACATGAGCCAGTAAGTCCTAACTACATTCCCATCATGAATTTGAGGTGCGGTCTACACACCTCAGAAGGATGAATTCACTTACCAATGGGGCACCTGCAGTGAGATGGGGAAAGAGGCAGCCCAACACTTCACTGAAGTCAGTAGCCCCAGCTGGGGTGCCAGACTATCGTCACCTCATCCTGCGAAGGTTCAGACCATGACCTTTGTGGGCAAGTCCATTGCGGGATGTGATGCAGCAACTGATTCCAACTGTGACTATTCTCCAAGTCACTCCGTACAGACATGGCCAGTTTCTGAGATATTTGGAAGCAGTTAAAGCAGCAGGGGCAGACGATGTTTATTTTCCTGCTCGCAGAGGGGAAAACTTGATGATGAGATTTTCTGAGCTGCTTCCTCAGATCAAGGACTTTAGGGAATTGAAGGACTAAGAAACCCCAATTGTCAGAGTGCTCGTTGATCACACAGTGGTGCTTTCTTACGGTTGTGGCAAAACATGGAAATACATGGAGATTTCAAGTGGGAAAAAAAACAAGGAGCATCACTCTACTCCGGAAGTGCAGTTATTTATGGTAAATCCAGGCAGATAACTTTTGAAGAAGGTAATCATCTTATAATAAAACAAATAAAAAATAAATCAATACAAAATTTGAAGGATTGTAGAACTATTGATAAAAACAGAGTTTCCATTATAGAAGTAGTTTGCCAGTTTGGGTGGATTAGAACCACAATCTTAACAAATGAACAAAGATTTATTCTGAAAGGGTAGCACAATTTAGGAGCTTCTTGGAGACCTAAAAGCAAAGCAAGATCCCACCAACTATTTTCTTTTCTTAATAAGTATGTGAATCTAAGAACTGACATTTCTACTCTGTGTCAAACCTTGGCAAATGTTGGATTCCCCTAGGTCTGTTAAAGTGCGTTGTGTTCCCTCATGCTTCTGAAGGCCCAAGCAGAGAGTCACCATCAGTGCCACAGACCTGGAGTTTAAATTAGCATGTGTGTCCTTACCATGTATTAGAGATGATTCATTATGTTAAAGGTCAGCATTCTCATAAACATGTTCAAAATGTACTAAAGATATTATTGGGAAAATACTGGGTGGACAGGCAGGAAAAAGAGGGATTAAACTGCTGTTTTTTAGAGAGACTTTAAAAATTATTACTACTGTTTTTAAATCTTCCATAATTTTTAATAGCTAATGGCTTCTACTGCTGTTCTTACCTACACCCATTGAGATTTTTAATCCTGTGTCTGATTATCAAAAAAAAAAATCTGATTTTCTAGCTTTAAGCCATAACATTTGCTGAAAGTGAACCTTGCCTTAGAATTCACTTCTCCTCTGAGGCTACTTCGTGCTCCCTGTGAGTAAGTTCAGAGGTAAGTTCAATCTGTTTATCTTTAGCCTTTTTCTCACTGGCAGACCAGCTCACACACTGGCAAAGAGATGTCTGTCACCTCGCATTTCATGGAGGACTTCACCCTAGTCTCAAGAGTCCCATGACCTTTGTGACTCAGTCATTTATGGTCTATTCTCTTCCACACTCTCAGGATCCAGGATACTGGAAAGTGACTTAAGTGGCCCGTCACTGGCTGGGTCTGAGAAAACTTCCAAGAATAACTGCCGCAAAACTTTTAAACAAAACTATGAGTTATAAGATCTAGGATGTTGTCCATCAACCATGGTCTAGAATGGAGACTACAAACCAGTGACCAAATCATCCCAAAGGCATGTTTTGCTTGGCCAGGCTAGTGTTAGCCTGCTGAGTGTTTAAGAAATATTTAATTAGTTCCCAACATTTGAAAATCAGAAGATTTCACGTAAAAATCCAGATTTCTGGCATCACTTGATTTGGTAGCATGGAGTCTGCATTCCCACCTGGTAATAATTGGCTGCAGTTCCCTAGTAGTGCCCCAAGTCCAGGGGGCAAGCCCACGGCCATTCCTCATATTCCGTACCACTCTACACCAGGCCTGCTTCACTCATCTTCATGACATGCCTGGCTCACAGAAGCTTTTGAGGTTGGCATATTTATTTTAGAAACATAATGTGCCTAGCATTATGCTAAGAACTATGGGGAAAGTTAGCATGTATAAGCCTTCCTGGGTTATCATATCATCTGGTTAGAAAAAAACAAGAATAATGACGACAATAATAAAGCTAGTTTATGGATCACTTAAGGTCTTAATGGTGAGGTATCAAGCATAGAAATAGGCCCTGACCTACACAATGGCTCATTCACAGAAGCAATGGCCTAGAAGAACCAACCCTGTAGGAGACCAGTTGAAGAGTCTAACAACTTGTCCAGTTAATGCCATGAAAGTATCTTCAACCTTGAGTTTAGATATTTTTCCAAGTATTTATCCACTATTCCTTTTTTCAATAAATATCAATAAACTGGTGGGGAAGCCATACAGGCTCACCACTCAGATCTCTCTCCAAGTGAATCTTTGTGGGTAGCCTCGTGGATGGACTATAGACCCAGATGTTGCTCCTTTGGAATCACTGTGGATCCAGCTTTCCACTCTAAGCAACTGTCTGAGCACAGGGCAGGTCCCAAAGCCAGGCCATTCCTGCCCAACTTGGGACTTCTCTAATGGGCAACCTTTGTGTAAGTCCCTCTTTTACCTTTGCCTAGACTTCCTTAGAACTGCTCTGTAGTCTGAGGCTCTTCTTATTCAATCTTCTTTTCCCTCTCTCCTTTTTTGTGTATCAGACCCTCTCTCGCAGTCTGAAAACTCTCTCAGCTTACTTGTGCTTCCTACCTTTCATCCATCACAGATGTTTTCCACGGTAAGTTTCTTGCATGTCTAATCCTATCTTGGCTTGTGTTTCTTAGAAGACTCAAACCAACACAATTGCCTATTGTGTGCCAGGCATTGTTCTAGATGCTTGGAAGATGAGAATGGACAAAAACAAATAAGATCCCTTTCATTTATGGAGTTTGTATTAAAGTGGGGGTAGATATGTCATAAGCAAGAGAATAAATAAATAGAACAGAATAGAAAAAATGACTTGCAGATTGAGTGTGTGGTCAAGGAGGTCATTCTAAGGAGATGGTGCTTAAGCTGACATCGAGCGATGAGAAGGATCTGGTTCAGTGACATTCTCTTGGAGTAATATTCCAGTCATTCAAAGAGCAAGTACAAAGGGTTGCAAAAATGTCTTTGGTGTATTTGAGAGAAGAAACAGGCCAGTGTGCCTGAAGAATCATCAAAGAGGGAAATAATAGAATGAATAAGGGTGTTAAAGAACTAGCAAGGAGCCTGACACTTTGGGTTTGTAAGCTACGGTGAAGTGTTTAGAGCAGGTCATGGAAAAGACCATTCTCTGTCTCCAAGGACAGATGGACTCCTTTTAGGTCCAGATAGAACTCTGAAAGCTTATGCTTGCTGCTAAATCTTGCTCTAAAAAGACAAGGATTTTCATTCTTCTACAAATACAAAACTTTTGGGTGCAATTACATTGAACAGGCTTCGTGGACCATCCTGAGAAACTAAGTGTTACAGAAATATTACCTCTATACAAAAGGCAGGGCCCCAAGCTGTAAATTTACATTGTGTGTGTGTGTGGGGGGGGCATGTGTAAAAGCAGCCAGTCTGTAAGCATCCCTCCTCTGTGCTTTCAGAGTTCAGAGAAGGAAGAGAGGATTGTAAACTGGAATAAGAACAAGCGAACTTCTTGGAGGAATGGGAAATTAGCTAATCAAAAATTATGTTGCTTCGCCCTGACTGGTGTAGCTCAGTGGATTGAGTGGGGGCTGCGAACCAAAGGGTCGCAGGTTCAATTCCCAGTCAGGGCACATGCCTGGTTATGGACCAGGTCCCCAGTGGGGGCCATGTGAGAGGCAACCACACATTAATGTTTCTCTCTCTCTCTTTCTCCCTCTCTAAAAATAAATAAAATCTTTTTAAAAAATTATGTTGCCTGTTAGGAAAAGGGTAAAAAGCCAGACAGTTTGTTTTGCTAAAACTAGCTGATGTGTTTTCATTCTGAAAAGAAAAAAAAAGAATCAACCACACCCATTGAAAATATGCCCCTACTTTACCTGATTCATTGGTCATTTGTGAGGCTGTGGAAGTTCCTGGACCGATACTAAAATACAATGAAATTTAGAGAGAGACTCTTGTCCTGGGCCTAGAGAGAAGATATGCAATTGCTTGGAGAATATTGTCTGGATAACAGTCAAACATTGTTGTCTCTGGCATATAGTTGTTGCTCTTGATGGGGAGAGTCCTGGGAATATGCTTCTTGACTGGTAGACCAAGCCGGCTATTGTTAGTTTCAGCTCCTGTAGTTGCCCAAAGTATGGTTTGTGTTTTAAGAAACTGTCTTTTCACCTTGCCTTCCACCTCATCAGGATAGGATGCTAGGAAGCAGATTTATGGTAGCTCACCTAGCCTTTCCTTCGGAGAGTTGCTGGGCAGCTACACACCTGTGGACTGGAAAAGGTGTTTAAAAAGCTCACTTAACTATAGGGAAACTGATGAAAGGCCTGGATGGTTTCCCATTGTCTGCGGAGCTCAAATTCTCTAAATAGGCTCCCAAATGTCCATCATTCAGGCCTTGCTAAGGTTGAGTCAACATGATGGCAGACAACTTCCTAAGCATTGAAGAATCCAACTGATTGTCTTATGAGAAAACGCCAACTATTGGAAATATAAGTTGGATTTTAAATTTTTCATCAGAATGTTTTAAATGAACTTTTTATTGATATCTAATAAACATAGAGAAAAATATACATATTATATGACCAGATCAATAAATTTTCAAAAAATATAACTATATATCTATACCAGAGCAAGACCACTATTTTACAAGAACCTCAGAAATCCCCTTCCTTCGGAAGGTAACCACTATGCTACCCTGGATTCCAACACATAAGTTAATTTTGCTTGTTTTGTGTTTTATATAAATTGAATCCAGCATATACATTCCTGATCTTAAGAAAGAAGTCTGTAGCATTTTACTATTGAATAACATGCAATTTATATATCAAATTAGGACATTTTCTTCTACTTCTAGTTTGTTGTAAATTTCCATTGTGAATAGGTGTTGACTTATGTCAAATCCCTTCTTTTATTCCATTCAGGTGAAGGACTTTAATCTGTTAATGTATTAAATTATGTTATTTGATTTTTCTACTATTAAATCAACCTTTTGAAACTGGAAGAAAATCTATGAGCTGTATTAAATTATTCTTTTTACATATCACTGGCTTCCATTTTCCAACTTAAAGTTTTTGCATTTTTAATGAGGGTTGATCTGTAATTTTAGTAACAAATTTTATTTTTTTAATAGATCTTATCTTCAACTATTTGAAGTTTCTGTAATTCTTGTCTGTTGTAATAAAGTAATATTTATTTGAGGAATTTGTGCACTATCTCAATTACCAAATGTGCTGGTGTAAAGTTTATCGTAATACCCTCTTGCTATTCTTTCATATCCACAGGATTTGTAGTCAAGTTCTTGTTTTTAATTTTCATATTATTTATTTTTGCTTCCTGATAAGTTTTACTAGAGATTTATCAATTTAATAGATTTCTCCAAGGAACTAACTTTTGTTTTCACTTGTATGTTTGTGGAGTTTTTAAAAATTTCATTTATTTGTCTTTTTAATTACTTATTTCTATTTACCTTTTGAGTTTGAATTGATGAGCTCTTTACTCCTCTGTACTTGTTTCTTGAGAAGAAATTTTAAGTTATTGATTTCCTGACTTCCTTTATTTTTCTCTTCTTAGAGGGATCAGTTATCCTCCAAGCAGTGCCCTAGCTGCATGCCACAAGTTTTGACATCTCATATCTTTTTTATCATTTAGTTAAAAATATTTTGATCTTCAATTTGATTTCTTCTTCAATAGATAGAATACTCATGAATCTTTTAAAAATTTCTATGTAATTAAAAGTCTTCTAATAAACTTTTTGTTACTGATTTTTTTCTTGATTGTACTGTTGCCAAAAACCATATTCTATATAATTTCAGTCTTTTGAACTTTATTGAGACTTGCTTAATGGCCTAGTCTTGGTTAATTTTTGGTATATTTTTTGGTATATATTTATGTACATCTGAAAATAATGTTGAGGGTGCAATATTCTACATTTATCAAATAACTCAAGTGTGTTCATTGTGTTCAGATTTTTTAGATCATTCTGAGTTTTGTGGTTGCTTGGTTCTATCAGCTGTTGACTTACGTATGTTAAAGTCTCCCATTATGATTATAGTCTATCTATTTTCATGTAGTTTTCTTAATTAAAAATGTTTAAAATTTATATGTTGCAATCAGATTTATGGATATGATAGCTTTAAAAGGAATTGAACCCTTTATTATTAGAAAATGCCCCTTTAAAATATTCACTTGAATATTTTTATAAATTCAATTATCCATAGATGCACATAGCTATACATATCTTTATATGTAAATAAAGATACAGAGATAGGTAAAGATATACATATGTGTATAAATAGAGAAGACAGAGATAGAAATAGAGATGGAGATCCTATTGGTCCTGTTTCTCTGGGACTCTGACTGATACACCAGCATTTTACACAGCCCCAGAACTCAGCAAATATTCCGTGAGAAGAAGCAGTCACGTGTTTGAAGCTCCTGATGTTCATTTTTTTATCCCAGTCTTCTAAGACTACTAAAATCTTTGCTGGTTTCTTTTTTCCCCAGCAAGACTCACTCCCACATATTTTCATGGCTCCCTGGCCTTTCACAGGCAACTCCCCAAATTTGCAATGCCCTCTTTTCCTAAAGAACAACTGAGGGATGGGAGTAAAACACAGAAAACTATACTTGAACAAGAATTAAAATAATAATGAAAAAGAAGAACAGCTGAACTTTCAAACCAGGACTTTAGATATTTTTGTGAGACTTTGTTTAATATTATTCACACATACATCCATTTCACAAATATTTTTTGAGATTCTGTCATGTCACAAAACTGACCCTCTTGCTTGTCATGGAGTTTTTAGTTTCAATTAGAACACTTAAATTGGAAAACAATGACTCATGATTGAGGGTAAAATTTTTACCTATAGACATTGAAATGAGATAAAAATAACATAATGTATATGCTGGTATAAAAGAATTGA
Organism: Sturnira hondurensis; assembly: GCF_014824575.4. Taxonomy (NCBI): domain Eukaryota; kingdom Metazoa; phylum Chordata; class Mammalia; order Chiroptera; family Phyllostomidae; genus Sturnira; species Sturnira hondurensis. The sequence goes on from NW_028079044.1 coordinate 23,048,851, forward strand.
TTTCTCTTTTCTTTGGGAAAACTTTATTCTAGAAACAAGTCCTTCATATTTTCAATGCTTAATGTCTTTTCTTGCTTCCCCTTCCAGAAAGCACATAACAGGTTAACAGCAGCTTCAACAATCAGAAAAAGCCAGATACACTTTAAATAGCACATTTTTAAAAATCTCAGAGGGCCGTGGAAATAACAAGGACTAAATGAACTGAAATTCGAAAGAGCAGGGAACGCCTCCTAGGTGGCCTGGGAGCATTTGTTGATTAAGGGTATGCACTCATGATTGGTCTTCACCTTGGGCATGAGTCATGAAAATATATGGAGCATTTAGATGGTGTGAATATATTTTCAGTACAAGTTGAGGGTGGGAGAGAAATGAGAGATGAGGCTGGAAAAAGGGTAGAAGTGATAGGGGAGGTACAGGTAGAGGTGATAGGGGAGGTACCAAAAATACTCATCTGCTGTGAATTATTCCCTATGGCAAAAGGGAGCCATTGAGGCATTTTCAATAGGTGACACAGTTCCATTCACACCTATTATGTTTGACATATCACTTACAATCTTTCCAGATGAGAACTGCTTTTAAATAAAGGAGATAGTAAAATTTATTAATGTACTCTTCCCACGCCCCCCCCCCAACTTACTGGGGTGTGCAGCATCTCTTTTGAATTCCACGTACAGTTACTACTGGTTGATAATAGGAGTCTTTACATTATGGAGATTGGTATTTACTATAATCTATGACTTTTTCCCCATTCTGTACAGCAAATTGTTAAATATATACCTGTAGGCACCAGAGTCAGGACCACAGAGGACTGGGGTCTTCAGTCTGTTAGGGACCATTACAATATGCAAACAGGCCTGTGTACTCTGGAATGTCCTGGAGCCTCCAGGTGTGTGTCAACAAGTCTCCCAAGTGACCACCAATGCTTAGGGGGGGTGCTTGGAACTGAGTTTCTAGACTCTAAACTGCTGTAGCCGTATGTCTAACCTGTGGTCAGGCCAGGAGGTGTGCTACAGCCTCTGACAGTGGATGGACCTAAGTCTTAATGCCACATGAAGCTGCTTTGTCAACTGAAATGATAGTAAAGTTCATTAGACAGAGATGTGGATTGGTGGCAGTGGCTGCGAAACAGATAAGTAAATCTGTCTCATTTGTATTACAGGTAATTGAGATGTCCTGTAAATGAAAGAGAAATAAACTTTGTAATTCAGAGCTCTACTCACCCAGAACTCAGGCTCATTAACTTTGAGTCTTAAAGCACTACATCAATAATCTGTTAAGGATTTTGAGAGCTGAGCATTTACCAAGAGTAAGTTAGGTGAGACAGTGGGCTGACCTGATTTCCCCAGAGGGTCTCCCTCCCAAGCCCAGACCTATCTGAACTGTAACTGTACAACCTTACATTGCTCCAAGTACTTATTTGTATTTTTTCTGGACTTTCAGTGAATAATTAGAAACTGAAATACAAATTCATCTAATTTGCAGTACCCAGAACTGAGAATCCAGTTTGTGAATTCTTGTTCTATCATTTGTCTTGATGTCTGTACATGTCTATGGGCCAATATCAATTCCAAAGAGGAAACTTGCTGAGACAAGAGAAAGGAAAATTAACCTTTGCTTTGTATTATAGCATTGTATTATAGCAATTTTCTAGCTATGATAAATGTGTGGTGAGAGGAGAAGTTCAAAAGTGGTGGTTAACTGAGTTTTAGGAAGGTGTCTACTGATTTTCTTTATGTGTGCTAATTGTATCCTGCCTTATCATGTCACTCATAACAGAAAATTAGTGGGGGATGTAATTACAAATAATTAACATGTATTTTGTAGCCTCCATGGACTGATTATTTGTCATTTTGTCCAGTCTTAACAAGGACTCTCTTGAGGCAGGTGTTATTATTCCCCTATTAAATTAGAGGAAACTGAGGCTCAGAAAGGTAACATGACTCGAAGATCAGAGAGCAAATGGCAGAGTCTATGTCAATCCCAGGTGACTGGTTTCAAGTCCAATGTTTTTCCCACCAAACTAGTGCCGTCTTGATATTCTGCCTCGGTTTCATATTAATTGTACTATTGGTCATGGCAAGAATATTAATGAATACAATTACCAATGATTTAGTAAGGGAACAATTTTAAAAGCTTAAGTTTATTAGAAATGGCCAATTTAGTTTTATAAGGGGTAGGTCATACTGAAATAAGTGACTGGATTTTTCTAGGATATAGTTTCCATAGTGACCATGGAAATACTGACATTATGTTCTTGGAATTCCAAAAAGGTTTTGGTAACATCTCAGAGATCATTAGCTCAGATCTTGGACTGAGGATAAAGTACCTTATTAGATAGAAACCAGGCTCAAAATAACAGCTAAAAGAATCGATTTTTTCTAGCTGGGAAGAAGGCAGCAGAAGAGCACCTCAGGGTCAGATTGGGTGCTCTATTGTGATTCATGGGAACACTCAGAATTGTAAATGTGGTGCTGATGGTGTATTGATAATATATACGTCACAAAAAAGTTATCTGCCCCAATTTAAAAGAATGTGTTTATTTTTAATGCACTCCAAATAATTATTACAATTAATCTAAATTTTTAAAAAGATATAAGGAGTCATGTGGCTAAACAATGACCTGAATGTAGAGACCAGCTTAGAAAGAAAGTGTACAGAGACTTCAGGTCATTGTGTTTGGTTTCGTTTGAGTAGTAAGAAAGGTGTAAGCAATGAATGTCTAAGAATTAAAAACAAGATGGTATTAAATAGAAATATGCATCTTGAAGTGAAAAGAAACAAATTGTCACTGAAGTTTCAATCCATGGTTAACGACTCTCCACTGACCTTCAAAATTGTCATGAACTAATTTACTCCAAGTTGTTATCTATCATCTCCATACAACTCTCTCTCTCTTTCCTCCTTTATCTCTATTCTACCTCATGCAAGCTTTCATTCTTACTTCTATGTTTTTTGTATATCCATAAAATGTCTCTTTGTTCTGACTTTTCCAATTTGTTCCTATTTGATGCCCAAGCTCAAAGTCCAACCCCATAAACAAATCAATGATTAAATGAATAAGTTAATGTATCTCTTTTTTGTCTCCAGGACTCAAACATACCTTCGCAAATGATCTTTTCATGTCTTGAAGCCTCAACATTTCTTTGCCCCATTTGCATTTTTTGAATTTCGATTCATTTGTGTGCTATTTTATGATTATTAAACTACTTTAAATATCCCTGTAAATACTAGATATCCTTATAAAGTTAGAAGGTCCTAGAGAGCAAGGATGATGCATCTCATTTCCTTTATACTTTCTATAGCATCTGGAGGGGAGGTAGGAAAACCATGATTCATGTGCCAAATTTAGTCCTCCCCCTGTTTTATTTGATTTTTTTTATTTTAATGCTTTTTTGAGATGACTTTCTTTGCAATGTCTTTCTTGTACGTTTGTACCAGGATAATTCTGTCCTCATAGAATGATTTAGAAAGTGTTCTCTACTATTTCATTTTTTGAAAGAGTTTGAGAAAGATTGGTATTAATTCTTTTTTAAATTATTGCTATGATTCATCTGTGGATCCATCTAGTCCTGGGTTGTTCTTTGTTGGACAGTCAATTATTTTTGTATGGACTATGAACTAAGATAGTTTTTATACTTCTACATCATTGAAAGAAAGTTAAAAAGAAAACATTTTTATGACATGTGAACACTATGTGAAATTCAAATTTTAGTACCCATAAAGTTTTATTAGACTAAAGCCATGTTCACTAATTTATGTATTTATTGTCTATGGCTGCTTTCACACTCCAAAGCAGGGTTAAATAGTTGCCATAAAGCCCAAAGAACTAAAATGTATGTATTTTTACAAGTACCAAAATCCATATAGGGCACTTTGCATGTGATGTTATTTCTAATCCCCAAAAGAGCTCTGCCAGATATTATGTCCACAGTTTTACCACTAAGGAGACAGAGATTCAAGGTGGGAGTGGACAGTGGGGGTAAAGGAGGACGGGTTTTCAGGAACATGAATAAAGGACACATGGACAAAACCAAAGGGGGTGGGATCAAGGGTGGGATGTGGGGATGGCTGAGGTGGGGGGGTTGGTGGGGGAAATAGAGACAACTGCACTTGAACAACAATAAAAATGTGGAAAAAAAGAAGTTAAACATATACTTACCATGTAATTCAGTCATTCCATCCCTACGTATTTACTAAAGAGAAATGAAAGCAAATGTACATAACAGTACTTGAAAAAAAAAAGAAACAGAGACTCCGAGAGGCAATGACTTGTCCTGTCACATGGGTGGTTAACCAGTGGATTTCAGTCAGTACCTGATTCAAAAACAGATATTTCTCTATATCGTACTGTGTTCCAAAGGGCACTGTTCAAGGACTCCGCTTCTGCTTAAACCTCATTTTGTTATCCTCAATACCTTAAAGGTAGTAACAAATCCTAAATACATGGAGTAGTTGATATCAAAGTAGATAGAACAGTTGTGTAAAGTTGAAATCAACACTGCATTAATTTTCTTCCAAGAAAGTATTTTACAGAGAGGTGGTCTGTTGCTTGTTAGCACCTTGCAGGCTCCAAGTAACCAGAATTTTCCAAAGAAACAGAACTTTTTAATACAGTTTCTCGATATAGTAAGATCCCGTCAAAGTCCCAAGATCTTAAAGTATCTTATTCATACAGTGTTTTATTCCTAAGGTAAAGATTAAATTACAGTCAGTCTAATTTTAATGAGGTTTTTCTTTCTAATTCTATATAATCATAATGCTAATGCATATAGCACAATATCAGTTAAAAACATAATATTTTATTAATTAAAGCATTTCATTTCTTATCTGGCCTACATTGAGATGAGCTAATGGATCAGGATTTAAGACTAGGATATAATTCTAGGTCTTGCTATTAATATTGTGTTCCACTAGTAAACTACTTTTTAGTATTAATGGTCAAAATAATATATCAATGACAAAGTTGTATTAGAGAAGAGGTCATCCACTGGTGAAAGTATACGTCCAATTCATGTTGGCTTTAGCAGATGACTGTGGTTCAGTTTTTACCTGCATTCCAGGAATAGAAGGTCATCCATCATTCCAATTCTCAGTCCACTACTTCACTTGGGTGATTGTGGACAGCTGGAAGATTCACTCTCAAATGTCTAGCAACTTATGGCAGAAGAAAAGAGTCAAGGATTACAGTATGTTTCAGTTTGCATATGGGACTGTTGGGGAAAGCCATCATACTGTTGGAAACAATCTATTTTAATATCTCAGGGAAAATGGCATAATTTGCTAATACTATTTCTTGTTTAATGGCTGATGTTGCTCACTTATCTTGGTTTTTCATATGAATATTTTAACTTCTATACCCTGGAAATTAAAACCACTCTGTTTCATGTTTTGGCAATTTATTTCAATTGTTTATGCTATTCTATCTATTATATATTAGATTAGAGAATATGGTTAATTGAGATCTATTTAATCTTACTTTTAGTATACATTTACAAGAAAATTAATGTTATGTTCATAAGGAGACATTCATCCCAAAGACCTTCCATTATTCATCTTGGTTTTGATCATTTCATTATTCTAGTCAAAATCCCTCACAGAAACATATTTTTTTCAAAAGTAGAAAAAATTTGAGAAACAAAGTTTCTATCCCTGCACTTTCTTACAGATCTATTCAGAAATGTAGACCTAATCTTCTTTAAAATAAAAACAATGGATCTTGAAATCTTACTTAATAGTCTTTCCTTGGAAACAACTTTTCTCTAAAATTGAGATAGCCAGCTAACCCAATTTCTCATGTATATTGCTCAGGCTTTATTTCTCTTTCTATGCTATTTATTTTACCAAAAGTTCCATTTCCCGAGAGAAAAATATTTCAGAAAGCCCACACTGATGGCGTTTAAGTACCATTTTTGCCAATGGAAACAGGCGAAGAGCTGTAGTCAAAATCATCAACGTCTAAATTCCCATATCCTATCCAACCCCCCTACCAGGCTTTTGAAACTATGCATTTAAGCAACAATCCAGGAAAATGTACAGTGCACAGGAATTTCATTTCCACCTCTGTCTCTGGTTTCCTACCACGTGAGGTTCTCCAGTAGACCTCTTGCTTCTTTGCCTTGCCCGAGAGCAAAGAGGGCTGCTCCAGGTTTCTTATTCTTGGGTTCCACAGTGGCTTTGCCTTGACTTGCAGGCTGAGAGCATCTCCTTGCTCTAGCATCACCTTACCACAGCTCCATCATAAAAGAGCAGAGAGAGGACCACAAAGAGGGGAGAAAGAAAAAAGACGGGCACTCCTCACATTTGTTTTTATTTATATGATCCCTTCATTTTTTCCCTCAAAAATTATATTCCTGGCATATATATATACTACCAAGAACTTCACTTGTCTTTGAAGTTCCTCTTTCTCTCACTATACATATGCCAGGTACTGTGCCAGGCACAGGGCTGTGATGATGCACAAGGCCGCAGAGTCTGAGCTCACACAAGGCTACATAGCTACTCCTGGCTCCCACAGTTATCCGTAGTCTCCTTCATAGCTTAAAAATTGTGAGTATCATGTGTCCAGCTCAAAGGATAGTTGGATAAGCTTCAACATTACAATAAATGATACAGAATAAGCTGGGTACAAAGCACATTCAAATATCCCTCTTTACTTGACAAATTTTTACAAGTCACCTCCATGTCCCAAGCATTGATGCTGATGTGCACTGATGTTTAACATAAACTAGTGCATGAGGAGTTAAGAGTAACATTAATTAGTCATGGACAAGTTTAACAAAGGTCTGCATTTTGTCAAATAGCCCATACTCTGGTGAGAGAAAAGAGATGTTATGGAAGTACACAGGTAAATTAATAAATAGGATAAATCCAGAGTGAGGTGGACTATAAAAGAAATGGAAGTGTATCATGAGCCTGGGAGTGACTAGAGTGGAGCAAGCAGGAAGGCCTACAATAGCCATGGTGGTGGGTGCGAGGTGCATAAAGTGAAAGAAACCCACTTGGGCAAAGGTCTGGGGTAACAGTACTCTGGATAGAAGAAGCAGCACCTGTAGAAGCCTTGAGCCAGGAAAAAGCTGGCATGTTCTAGAAACAGAAGTGTCTGTATAGAGCCAACCGTGCCTGGTGAATAAGTGATGGTGGGCTATGGATGCAGAATGAGGAGCAGGGGTAGCAGGGGCCGGATGTTGTCGAACCTGGTAGGCCAAGACCTGGACTTTGGTTATGACCCAAAGTGAGATGGGAACATCTCAGGTTTCAGGTATGTGCGACATGATTTATACTTTTAGAAAACCCTGCTGGCTGCTGTGCTGCTTTGTGGACAATATTATGAGGGAGGCAGGAGCAGAAGCAAGGAGATCAGCAGGTACAACACGATGTAGGATGCCTCCAAAGTTTAACACTGCAGTCATGTTCAGAGAGTGAAAAATGACTGCTGAGTTTACTGGGCAAACAGAGCTAGAGGTAGAGGGCCTCTGCCTACACAGAGTGCCTAAGGGCGGACCTCCGGATATGTTCCTGTGGAATCCTCCTGTCTCCAAGCAGACTGTGTAATCAGAGTAGCTGGCTTTCAAGTAAGACAGGGTGTGTAGGAATCCTGTTCTGTCACGTCAGCTCTCCAGCCTCAGTTTTCCCTTCTGTGAAGTAGAGCTAATGATCCCTCCTCTCAGGAGGTCTGTGGGCACAGGCGGGAGCATTTGGGAAACGTTCGCTTCCTCTGTCCCTGGGGGTGGCGCATTTCATGGAAGTGGTGCAAGGAACGACTTACTGTCCTCTGCGTTCCACACTAGACGGGGCCATGTTTAGAAATGAGTTTTCCTTAAGGATCATGAAGGTAATGTAATTAGGGGACTAGGAAGGTCATTTCTACTTACTTTATTCAATCAATAAAAAACTAGAACTAAGGGAGTGAAAAAAAAAAGGTCAAGAAAAGCAGTCATGGAAAAGGGTTGCCCCAATCCATGCCAAGCCAAACCTCTGCGCCACACCTTCTCAGGGACAAAGCATAGTTGCAAACTGTTTCAGCATGCATTCCTTTTTGCAACACTCTCTGGGAATGTGATTTGGGTGGTGAAGCAAATTTGGACAGTTTGGATCTGCATGGAAAGAAAGGGCCAAAATGAAGGTTGGAGTAGTGACTTCCACTTAACAGCCAGTGTGGAGGGGCTTAGTTGGGTAAATGGTTTTCTAATTGACAGTTTTAGGCCCTGGCGACTGCGGTAGAAATGGAGTCCAAATCCTTTTGAGGGACTGGAACTCTAAAAGCTGTGTTAATGCGATAGATTAAATGTACCAAAGCGGAGGCGGCCCAGCAGTGGACCCCTGTGTTGGGGACTGCCTTTTCCTGATTTCGCAACTGTTTGTTTTGATTGCTTTCAGTGTTGCAAAGCCCCACGGCCTCCCTTTCAACTTTCCGGCCCACCTCTACCCACATTGCTGGTTCATTTGAGCTTCCTTCCAACTTTTGCTTCCTCTCAAATCCTGTGCTAATCGTGTGCTCAAAGATTTGGGGTGGTCAAGCCTGGTTACCCTAAACAGCCGTGTCATCCAGGGTTCTCCTTATTCCAGGCACTTTTCACAATGTGTTCTCATATGCGGCATGCGCAGCAGTCAACTCCTGCTGAGTAACAGCCTCAAAAATCTCAGGACCTCACGGGTCAGTAGGTGGGCTATATTTTGGCTAATTTGATCTGGGATCAGCTAGTTGAGTGGCTGTGCGGTGGGGTATGTGTTTTCTGGGTGGGTTCCAGGCTCTGGGTTGTGGGAAGGTGTGCCCCCCTGTGCCCCACATTTCCTTTTTCATACTGAGACAAGCCACTACTTGGAGCCAGCCCTCAGTGCAGATGGAAGAAGCTTGTGAGGGCAAACCAAATACACATTTTAAGCCTCTGCTCACCTCACTGCCTTTCATATCCCCTGGGCCAATGCAAACCAGTCATATGGCCCAACCCAAAGTCAAGGAGCACAGAAATATACTCCTTAGAGGAAGAAAGGAAAGTCACATGGCAAAGGTCATAGAGATGAGCAAGCAGTTAGAAACCAATGAGCTGATCTACTCAACATTCTTCTCCAAGTCCTGGTCTTACCCCAGATCTTGGTCCATGGTGCGAAGAGGAGACACGGAGAATATGGAGCCAGTATAAGATCTTATGTTCATTTCCTCACCTTCTGCTCCATTTACTCTAATATTTGGAGTTTTCCTGGGTCTTACTAGCCTATGTGTACAAATTAAGTCACTTTAATAACAACTCTAACTTTACAAGTTATGCTCCCATTGGTATAATGTAAGATCCACTTGAAAAACTTCCCCCAATTAAACCTGGGACTTCCCAGGAGTGGCTGACATGGTGTCAGAAAGACTCATTTTGTCCTGCTCTGGCAGCCCCTTGCTGAGGCTGAGGCTGATGCAGGCGCCTATACATCATCCAGTATTCCCAGAGTCCCTGTGACAACTTCCCAGAGCTCTCAAATTCTAAACCTCAGCGTTTTAAGCAGGCAGTGCCCTCCCCTAGTTCCCACGATGAGGCCAGGAGAACAAAGCTGCGTGTTCCCCTGCCACATTCTGCCCCCCTTTTCGTCATATTCTGAAGAAGAGCTGATACCATCCTCATGGAAAACTAAATACAGCGGGTGCCATCAATGTCCCCTGATATGTTTCTCAAATCGTTTACTCTGCTCCAGCTAACTTCCAGCTTCCGGTGTCTGCATCTCTGTGACTACGGGAGGTGGAGAAGCCTGCTCTGCCCTCATGTGTGGCAGGCCAGAGGTGCCAGGGAATTAACAGCCACCTGCAACCAACATCTCTCAGGCAAGGTTTGTTCTTCTTTCCCCTCCATATGGGCTAGTCCTGTGGCTTGAGCTTTACAGTGGTGCCTAGAGTTCCCCGGCAGAATGAAGTCCAAGTCAGCATAATACCTGTCTTTTATTGGCTGCCTTCCTGCCCTGGATCACTTTCCGCTCTTCAATTTGTGTTAATTTCACCTGTTAGATAAACTACTTGCTCCTGAATCTCAGGGTCAAATAGTTTCTCAGAGCCATTTGTCTGTTTGCTTAATGGCTTCTCAGAAACCAGTCCAAGCCACTGAGTCAAGGGAAGTGATTCCTTCGACTCTTGCCTCTACCCTCTCTCTTCCCATTGGGCTGATTTGGAAAGCTTCCAATATGTCATTTCCAGGTATCTTGTATCCCTGCCCTGCTTTCCAGGACACAGGCAGCTTCCAATAGACCCCTTTACCCACATAAACTGCAGAGGCTGATTGTTACAGATCAGCCAGACAAATTTGCCCAAGTTCCTGCCTGGATCCAGCCGTGTGCACCACTCTGGCTCAAATCCACAAATCCACAATACTTCCAATCAACAGTCATCACATTCTATAATGTTTCTCGAGTGGCTTATTTGTGCAAAGAATTGTGATGGGTACTGGGTGCTGGGATACAAGTTATGCAAGAAATGTTCCATGACTGTGAGAAAAGGATGGTCTGGTAGGAGGGTTCTTTTCCCTGAGGCAAATAAACTACTCTCTGCACTTTCTGTTTACCCTCTCCTTTATATTTTGAGAAGAGAATACATTAACTTTTGCAACTAGAAAAAAGAACCCCAAACTGTTAAATATTGGTGAACCTAGTTGGTTGAACAAGGACTTACAAAATGATTCCCCCTATTTGCCTGTGACCAGAACTGGGCCTTGAAGAAGGTGTGCTTACAGTGAGTGAGTGCCCATTCCACGGACGAAGAGTTCACCCTGTGCTCTACGCAGCTCAGGGCTCCCCTGGGAAAATCACTTCACGTTTGAGCACTCTGTGGTGCCCCTGCAAAGTTAAAGCACTTCATGCGATGGACTCTACAGTTTCCACCAGTCTGTGGATCTGAATACTCAGACTATGCATTCTAAAAAGGAGGTTTTATGATATCATTTCTAGGATATTTTCCTGGGCCGGAGACAGTAACCACTATGCTGGTGAGAGTGGGAAAGTCACTTGGGAGAAGTGTGGAGGTTTCTTGTTAGATTTGACTTACTAAATTTGTTCCAAAACTCTGGTTCCTGGTCAGAATCATGAAAAGAAAGAAAACCTATACTCAGCTCACCAAATATTTGTTCAGTGCCTTCTAGTAGCCCCAGGCTGTTCCAGGCATTGAAGCTACCACATTAAGCAAACAGACAAATTCTCTGACCTCTCATTTTACAGTTTGCCTGAGCCAGCCTCACTTGGCGACGCATCAGTCCCAATTTTGCCTTTCCCAAGTTGCTCAGAATGACTTGGTTGCATGCACACATGTTGTCTATATTCTATCATTTTATCCTATCACCTGTTTAGGGTTCAATGCTAAGTTCTTGGTATTGTCCGAGCATCATCTGAGAACAAGAGAGGGAGAGCCACACACACAAATTTGTGTCTGGAGGGAGTTCGCGGGCCTCTTGTTCTGTCGTGAACAGCAGCTGCTCAAAGCAGATCAGGGAAGTGCAGGACTGCAGTGCCCACCTACATGGCTGGTGATTTCCCATCGGAATTTAAAGAAACATTTAGTGGGAAAAGTGGAGCTAGAGTCCCACAGCTGCTTTGAGAAATTCTGAAGACAAGCTCAATGAGCAAGGAAGGGAACGAAGAGATAGAAGAATGATTAAAATATCAAAAGGGAAATCAGTAAATTTGAAACCCCAGACCTGGAAACAATTAGAGGTCAGCTGGCAACTGTCAAAAATCAATATAAGCAAGATGTACTTTTTAATAACTCAGAAATAAAGTATGCTGTTAGCAGGCTAGGAATTGGGGTAGAGGGTGAAAAAAGTGAGGGGAGAGAGAGATGTGGTCTGTTAGCAATTACTGTGGATACCAGGGCCAGCAGAGATGACTGTCACCTTCTCGGCACACAGCTCCGCGTCTCAGACTCACTGCAGAACCCAGCCTGCTGTCCCCAGCGCATGCCCAGCACTTCTATCTGAGCTGGTTGAAAACCCGGTGTCCCCAGGATTCCTCTACATGCCATTAGTTCCAACAGGGGAGTTTCTGCTACCCTCTTCTTCCCCACAGGGATTGGGGCCATGAGATCCTTTGAAAAAGACAGAGATTTTAAAATAAATAAATGTTTACCCCTCTACTTATTCATGTGCTAATTTTGTATCTTTAAATACAGGGCGTGACAAGAGTAGGTTTACAGTTGGGAGTACTCGAAACAGTTTATTCTTTTATTATTATTCATTAATCATATTACTTTCCATATAAACAACTGCAAACCTGCTTTCGCCCCATCCTGTATTAAAAGCTTCCAGGGGCAAATAAAAAGTAGCTTAATCTAGGAATTTTGCATTTGGTAAGTTTTATCAGCCTCACCAAGAGAGCAGTGTGCAGCCATATTGGAGAACATCTCTTCTTAGGACTTGAGGATGGGTGCAGCTTGAAGGTCACTTCAGAGAGGAACACTTCTCCAAAGGAAGAAAGAGTGGCAATAGCCTTAAAGACCATGGCATGTGGCAGACAGGGAGATCCCTGGAAAGTTTAGACAGGCGTTTTCCAAAGTGTGCTCTGCATTGGAAAATTAGTTCTGAGTGCTTTGAATAGTCATTGCATTGGAAAAAGAAAACCCAAGCAAGCAAAAAAAATGGGTCTCAATATCAGATAAATTTGAGAAACATGGCATTACACAAAGTTAAACAGATTCCTGTATTGCGGGACTTTTTAGATCTTGTGTCATATGTGAGTAGGATTATGAACCTCAGAGTTTGTGTGTGGGTTGGGATTGACTAGCGTATCATTAAAAAGTTATATCCATCATAGGATGATATTCTTTTTTTATCATCTTGCCAAATTCTCGTATAAGTTGGGTTAAATTTTCCTTTAACTCAGAAGATGTCAAAATCTTAATTACACTGGAATTCAAATAGATCATTACGAGGACAAGAATTACAGAGAACACCTCTAATGAGGCTCCTGTGATAACGCAGAACTCTCATGGTGCTCACTTCTGACTCCCTCTGATCTTGAAAACTGGGTCAGTTTCATCCTGGCCCTGTTAGTTTGACTAAACTCAGGATCCCAGCTGAGCATCAGGCCAGTCTTAATGCCAGTCTCATTTGACCTTGCAGTACAAGTAATTGTTCCCTGCTTTGTTTCCCTGGAGCTGAAGGTTATTAGAGGTGAAAGGGAACTTAGAGATAGCTTCTCCCAGCAACTTCACTTTACAGCTAAAGAAACTGAGGCCCAGAGCTGGGAAAGAACTTCCTCGAAACCACACAGCCATTTTTTCTAGAAGCCAAGCCTTGTAAAGCCCACCCAGATGAGTAAATCATGCGCCCCTCCCTACCTCTTCAGCATAAAGAACCTCATGTTTCCCTCAGCTTCACATCCCACTGGACTCTTCAGGGGTCTGAAGCAATTCCAACGAGCCTCCCTGCACCCTGTCACGGACTGGAGCACATTAAGGGCAGGAAATTAGGCAGGGCATGTTTGTAGATCCAGTGCCGATTACTCTTCCACTCAGATGTTACGACGACCAATACGGAATAGATTTATCTCTAATTTATTAAAGGTCAGTCAGCATGGATTGATAAAGGGAAGGCCATGTCTGATAAATTCACCTAAATTGAATTCTTGGGCCATATTACAAAATCAGCAGACATAATTTATCTGCGTTTCAGGAAAGCATTTAGGGCTGTACTATATAACAGATGCATTTACTAAGGCCAAGCATTGTGTGACGGTTAAGTGTCAGGTGGCAGTTCTGGAAACAGGTTTAAAATGGCCCAGAACCCAACGCTGGGTGTACCGACAGGAGACACTTAAGAGTACAGACAGAGGGGTCAGTCTGGGGGTCATTATTTCAAAGTCCTTGACCCTAATTATAATTTAATTTCCACAATGGTCATATCTCTTGAGAGCAAAATTGGGATGAAGGGAGCAGTTTTAAAAGAAACAGACTGAAAACAAGTTCTGAATTTCTTTTTTCAATCAGACTGGCTCAGCAAGGGATGAATGAGTTATTCTTCCACCAAATGAACACAAATAAACAAAAGGACAAAGGAAGCCACAGACTTCCGTCTAACAAAGAAATGCAGTGAAGGACTCTGAACAGAGGAGAGATGGAAGGGGGCGGGTTTCATGAATCCTCCACACTTGGCGTGTCTGAGTTGATACCATGAGAGCTAAAGAAATGGAATGTAGGGCTCTGAAGATATAAACAGACTCAAATAATTATGTAACTGTGAGTTACTAATACCTTTGTTATGGCCTCAAAAGGCATAAGCTCCTAACTCTGGTTTGAATTTACCTCATCTTAAAGTCAAGATTTATGCATCAGTCTTGCATCTTTATCCAGGCAATGTGGAATGGATTTCTCTCTAATTCATTAAAGGTCAGTCAGCATGGATTGATAAAGGAAAACCCATGTCCGATACATTTGCCTAAATTGAATATTTCCTCTGGGCTACTGCGAAGGTGACCTGAGGTGATCGTCATCAAGACTTCACCCAGGCAGTCTTAACTGAGAACTCTGCTAACATCCTTATCGACTCCTCGGGAATCCAAGAAGAGAACAGTAGCTGAACACGCAGGCTCATTCTCGCACTCAGTCAGAAACAAGCGGTGCTATTTTGGGCTTGGCCTCTATAACTAACTTTCAGGTCTGCCCCAGGGTTACAGCTGAGTGTGTCCACAAAGGCTGAACACCTCACAGTGCCACTGAGCATGTGCAGACGTGCACACACTTGTTCTGTCTCCATGCCTCCCTCACCCCCTTCTCCCTGAATACCTATCAAAGCCAGCTGGGTACCAGAGCCATCTCTGACTGACGCTTCTCTCTGGGGGATCTCTTCTTGTTTGGGACTGCAGAGTATGTGATGGTCAGTTGTGTGGGTAAACTTGGAGGGTGTTTTGGGATAAGATTAACACTGAAATTGGTGAAATTCAAGTGAACAGACTGACCTCCATAATGTGGGTCGGTCTTATTCAATCAGCTGAAGGCCTGAATAGAACAAAAAGTTCAGCTTCCCCTAGCAAGAGAGAATTATCCAGCAGACTCCTTCAGGTCTTCATCTGCTCCTTTGGCTCCTCTGGGTCTCCAGGCTGCTGATGCAAACTGCACATTTGGACTTGCCTCTTTCTAATCACATGAGCCAATTGCTTATAATAAATCTCTATGTCTATCTATATGTATATCGTCTATACAGTATCTGTATCTACATCTGTATCTGTATCTATATCTGTACAACCTATTGGTTTTGTGTCTCTGGAGAGCACTAATATATGGTGGTATCAATAATTATACTTCCACCTGGATTTCTGGAACTGCTAACTACAGGTGACATCTCAGCCTCCACCTTCATTCTCTGTTTCTAGGAAACCCTACATTAAAAAATTCGGGCATAGAATAGTAATGATCCAGGTGTGTGTAGCAGGGACTTGATTGTAGATCCAATCCAAGTAAGGGATACTTTGTGATTTTGGAGCAGGAGATTCTATGAGCTGGTAGGATATATAGGAGAATCATGACACTTTTTGCAGACCTCCCTTATTGTGTATTTGATCTCATGGGATTTGGCAGCTGAAGTGAGGCACACGAAAGAATTAAGTTAATTAACTCCAACACATTTTTCTCTCCTTAATTTGAGCCTGTAATTGAGTCAGGAAGGTGCTAATGCAACTTTTCTTGGCTTTTCCAAGAAAAAAATTCATGGTATTCATATGGAACTTTTAACCACAGGCTCACAGACATTATGCACAAGGCGCATTCTTTCACGTATCTATTCATTAAGTAGCATATATTAAATACCCAACGCCCTATACTAGGTGCTGGAAGAATGAAAAAAACTCCTTTCTTACCTATGCTCAAGGCATTTTACAATCTATTTGACTATAAATATAAACAACACATGTGAAAGTTTACAAAGTATTTTTTCTCAATTTAGAAAGATGATTTAGACTATTACAAAGTCCAGAGAGTAATCTAACAATACCCACTCCGCATCAATAATCCATGACCTGCCTGGGTGCACGCAGTGTTGGCAGAGCTAGCCACGGTCTTCGCTGGGCCCATGAACTGTGAAAAAGAGTTGGGAGAAAACAGGTGGGTTGGCTTATAGGCATGGTACTAGCATGGAGCTGGATTGCGTGCATGGAGAGGAGAATAACTGGGTCCATCTGTATTTATGATGACCCCAGTGCCAGATACAGTGCTTACTAACTAGGTATGAAGTGAATGAAATCATTGGGATGAGGAATAACAATTACATAAAAGATACAAAGGAGAGTATCTGTATACAATTGCATAAAAGGAGAAGAGTAGGGTGCTGTCTTTAAAGCTGCACTGCAGCCTGGTTGTTTGCAACTGCTTTCATCACACACCAGAGACCATGGGATGGCTGAGGGGCCTCAAACAAGACCGATAAATACAATCCGAACTGTCCATTGCCATTAAGTATTAGGTTGAATGAAAGAGTAAACCACAAATTAATCAATTTCTATTACATGTGGAAATTGGATAAAATTAGTCTAGGAAGACCTCCTGAAGTAAGTCAGTTTTGTGCTAAAATCTTTCTTCTTTAGAATTTTACAAAATAACTCTTATTAACAGTGTTTAATATATATTAATATATGTAGTATGTTTATATAGTATATGTGTATACTATATGTATATAGACACACACATACACATGTATATAAATGTAACATCTGAGTGTCTCAAAGTGTCTTTGCAGATATTAAATCAAATAATTCTATGCTTGCATGACACTTATTTTTCCTCTAATCAATTTTGGATGCAATCAGAGTAGAACAGGATTTCAGTTTGGAGTTCCAAAATACTCAGTCCTGTTCCCCGGGTGCCTCACACTTTTTGCTCTGGAAAGTTGCCTGTTGTTCTGTCTGTTGTTGCTTTTCCTGGTGCTGATCCTGCTGCTCCAGGCAAGAGACCGTGTCCTGCTTCCCAGAGTCGGAAGCCATTGCCCCTTCAGCATTTAAGTGATGCAAGGTTTTTATGTCATCATCCCAGATTTCTAAAAGACCAGCTTTTACTCAGAAACTGTGGAGTTTTCCAGAGAGTGGCCTGAAGGATTTAAATGCAAGCACCCTGAGTTTTCCTTTTAACAGTCTCCTTGGACCATCAGCATATCCTCCTTAGGGCATCATTCCTCTGTCCCTGGGGTTCAGAAGCAGTTCACATCTTTCTTTGGCTAAGAGGCTTAACTCCATTATCCTGGAGCCTTTCATTGTTTTTCTCATGGGATGTAGTGTCAAGGGCTGCCCTGGGAAGAGGGGGTTAAAGACGAGGCTAAGAGAGGACCAAATCAATTAAGTTCCTGGGCAGTCACGGAGAACCAAGAGGGCATCAGACCAACAAAAAGGGGACAGGATACATTTTTTAATGAGCAGACTGGAGTTATTAGCAGTGTTGCTCACATTGCCAGCTCATTCCCAAAACAAGTCAAGAAAGAGCAAAACAAACTCCCCAGGAAGCACACAAGAATGCCGCCCCAACCTGCCCAATATCATAGAAACCCCCGGGACCCCAAGAGACCCAGAGGGAAGCACAGCAGGTAGAGCCTAGTGCCCCATCTTATGGATATGAAGACTGGGAAATTGATGCTGGCTGATAGCATTGGGGGAGGTTGTGGCAAGTCTGTCTTAATGCCTAAGTGTGACAGTTTGTGGGTTAAAGACTCTTACAAGGTATAAACCTTTCATTGTCTGAAGAAATAAATAAGGATTTTATTTTAAATCCTTATTAAATACTTATTAAATGCTCATGCTTTTAAATAATAAAATAATTTATTATTTTATATTTCATGGGCCCTTATGAAAATGAGATGTCTGGGTTTCTGAATTGATAACTTCAAAGTGGTATGCTTGGGGGAAAAATTGGTAGACTCTTTTCTTCCTGACAGGTCCTCAAAGATTCAAATATATTTTTATTTTATTTTTGGCCATTTTGCTTATCGGTTTGTTTTTTTTTAAAGATTTTATTTATTTATTTATCTTTAGAGGGGAAGGAGAGGGAGAGAAACATCAATGTATGGTTGCCTTTTGTGCGTCCCCTGCTGGGAGTTGGCCTGCAGGGAACCTGCCTGCAACCCAGGCAATGTGCCCTGACTGGGAATCGAACCGCGATCATCTGGTTCACAGGCCCGTGCTCAATCCACTGAGCTACACCAGCCAGGGCATCAGTTTGTTTTATAACTCTGTGAGTAAAAGATTTAGAGCTCTAAGAACAGATATAAATGTAAAGAACATTTTCAGTCGAATCATCACTATTTCTTTTCTTTTTCTTTTTAGTCTCAGTAAGATTAAGTAAAAAAGTATTTGACAGTATTCGTTTGTCAGACCTCCAGTGGTACTTGGAAATGTCTTTGAGTTCTAAACAGAGATTTGAGAATTGCCCCCCACCTGCAACCCCACACACATTCCATCAAGACTTAAATTATACAGATGTAAAGCTTTGTCCACAAATGTGCTCTGGTTGTTCTTCATTCCTTCTCCTTTTCTAATGGCCAACTTCCGTCTTTTACACCCACTGTGACTGACTGTGATGATGTCCAATCACAGCATTTTCTTTCAAATGTGTTTGGAGCACGAAGGGCTTCTTCGATTCTCTAATAGAGATGTTGTAAAAGGCAAGCTTGCCAGAATGTCTCTGGCAAGAGCCATTATTGACAAACTACAGGGCATAAAGACTGGAAACCATCCTCTGCTCTGTTCATTCCCCATCATACTTACATAAATTATCTCCTGGGGCTAGAAACACCCATCCTAATTCCAAAAAACCATTTTCCAAATCCATATGTGGACAGATGAAGACAATATTGTCAGTGGGGAACTAGCCAGGAGAATCATCAACGCGCATCTGTAGGGCTGTCCAGGACCTGAGGCCCAAGTGGATGTGCCAGCTCTCCCTGGCACCTGTACTGCAGTCTTACACACAGTTCAGTTGGCCACTGAGTGCCATTGTGCCCTCTCTAGTGACAGTGACGCCAAGGGCCAAGAAGGTACATTGATGTATTTAAGTTTATACAAACTATTTAGAAATGGAGCTCCTCCGGGGATTCACTCCTGAGCTAAATTCTCATTAGCAAAGTGGGCCTGGCCTTCCTCTAGGAAAATGTTGCTGTTGAGAAATCTTCAACTTGATTTAAATGAGAGCGTCCCAAACCTTGTCTACCACCCTGTAGCTCATGCACTTTAAAAACAAACAAACAAAAACCAAACCAAACCAAACCAAAACAAAACATGCATGAAGAAAAGGAAGAATTTTAGGTCCTCTTGTCCTGGTCCTTCTTGATTTAATTCACAGTCTTCAAGCTTTATATGTGATGCTTGTTTTGACCTGATAGATGAATGACTTCTTAAGCTGCTAATGTGATTTTGTTGTTGTATTTTTAATTTCACACGGGAGGCAAGGTTTAGAGGGTATTTACTGTCATGATCCAGTGAAGATGTTTGTTTAAGGCCACATAGATAGTACCATGAACTAGCTTCCCAGTGCCATTTGAAGCATCGCCAACTCATTTATCACTGACATTTTCCTTAAGCACAGTGATTCCCTTCTCTCTTCTCCAGTCAGCTCGCCAAAAAGCACTCTATTGCCACAGTCAGCTGCAAGACGGGGTGGGACAGAAGTGTACATTATTTGTATTCTGAAGCCTGCCATAAATTCACTGGGTGGGGAGATTAAACAACATTTAAGAACATTTCCCAGAAAACTCTTAAAATACAAAATAATGGTTTGTGTAAGACAGAAATAAGATAACATGGGATGACTCTGATTTATGTTTGTCTCATTTTGGGCCACCACTCTCGAAGGGAAGGAGTGGATCTTCATTCTGTACAACTGCCCATAGAAACTGCTCAGCGTGTATCCACTGAACAATACCATTGCTTGGTGGACCTTGTCATGAACTGGAGTATTTCAGGGCGCCCAGGGAACACAGGTATCAGGGTTTGAAGAAAAAAGTGACAAGTAATTGACAAGGAAGAGACTGAGAATGTGGAGAAAAATTACAAATATTGGAGTTAAATTCTATATGACCATGTAATTTATTGCCCACACTGGGATCTTTTTGAGAGAAAGGGGACACTATGAATATTATACCAGGACAGCAGCACAAACTAGAACTATGTTGGCATATTAGCATGTGTGGTCACCGTAAACACAATGCTCCTTGGCAAAAAGACTTAATAATAGTATGAACTAATGACAAGGTCGGGAAGAGGTACTATATTAGTTTTCTACAGTTGCTATGAGAAAGCACCACAGGTTGTGTGGTGCTTATGAGACAACATTTATTGTCTCATAGTTCTGGAGGCTAGAAGTATAATGTCAAGGTGTCAGCAGAGTCGGTTGGTTTCTTCTGAGGCCTCTCTCCTTGAATTGTACATGGCCATGTTCTCCCTGTGTCTCCACATGACCTTCCGTTTGTACGTGCCTATGTCTGAATTTCCTCCTTCATACGAGGACACCAGTCGTACTAGTCAGGGCCTACCCTAGTGAGCTCATTTTAACTAATTATCTCTTTAAAGACCTGATCCACAAATACATCACATTCTGACCCGTGAGAGTTAGGACTTCAACCTGTGAACTCTCAGGGTGGACAGGTGACACAGTTCAGCCTATAATGAGTACAAACTCGTAAACAAAGATGAAAGTATATACAACGCAGTTCGCATATCTGAGAATGGCTGGGTTCTTCAAGAGGTCAAGAATTCCCAAATCTGCGGTGCTGAGACTCACTAACTTTCTGTGGTCACATGCCAGCATAGCAGATAAAGCAAAGTTTTACAACTGAGAGCAAGAGTGATGTTTAAAATACTGAATATGTTACAGGCACTGACAAATCAGTCTGAAAAATAGCCACAGCCAAGATGGAGCAAACAACTGTGTCCCAGAGGTTGCCTGTTGTGCCTGGAACTGACCTTCGGTTGAAGGATTATGAGGAAAGCTTGCCAGTAGGGTTAGTCCCAGGGCCAAAGCTGCAGGAATTGGGGCAGCGGGGTTTCCACTATGCCCATGAGTGGCTGTATATCAGCCACTATCAAGAGAAAGAAAAGTTGTGTCTTACCTCTTACAAGCTAGATAGCCTTGTCTAATAATGTCACCTCTCTAGGCTGTAGTTTGCGACTCTGTGTCAAAGCTGCATGTCCATGAGGCTCAGGCACTTGAACATTTGAGGCATTTTCCTTGTCATGTTGGCATTTTTTCTTTCTGTTTACCGGCATAGAAGCCCCACCTTTCAAGGAGCAGGATGGTACCAATTTTCTTTCATTTTTTTCCCCTTTTCTCTTCCCTTTCTGTTGCTCAAAATTATCTGGGGGAGTAATGGAGGTCTTTCTCCCATAATCAGAGTCACTACTTTTAGCTTGCCACAATAAATTTAGTTTTTGAAGGTGACCTGTTGACACCTTGAAAATTCATTTCAGAATAAACACCCAGAAAGGTATTCATAGGCCAGGGAAGACTTTCAATCTCATTCATGACTCACCTACATGGACATTTCAAATCTCTTAAACAACAAATTATCTATAATACCAACAATTTTGCATGTGTATGGCTTGAGCTACTCTCAATTCTCTGGGTTTGTTCCACTTGTGATTTGGGCATTAGATTTTTCATCTCAAAAATATTTCATCACTGCAAGTTAGATGTCCCAGAAAATGAGAGTTTATCCACCATCTCTACCATAATCCAAAATAAGAAGCAGGCATAAGAAATCATTGTAAGGAAGTATTTCTGAAGCACCAGGGTTCCTGAGGGAAGTAGCAGAATTTTGCATTTTTACAATGTTTTAAATCAAAGCAGAGTCTCCTCCCTGGAAGCAAGAGAATAAGCAGATCACTTTTAAATGTTTCATCCAGCTTTGGATGATGAGAATTAAAGTGTATGAAGACAGTAAAAGTCAAGAATGCTGTGTGAACAGGGATGGGTATCAGTCCTCAAACAAACCAACCAAAAAACCCTCTGATTTGCTTTTCTAGATTTATTGTAAAACCATTTGCAGGGAATTGGGGGAAAACCCAAGAGCTAGAGATGATTTTGTGAGTAAGTAACTTCAACCATAGGCCAGACACGTAGCTCAGCCCTGCCTGACGGGGGGATTGAGAAAACGCACTAAGCAGAGAGGATTATGTTGTATTGGAGTTAAATTGTAGAAGAAAACATCGCTGGGGAGATCTTCATATGCTGTCTCTAATACACGGGGTGGAAAGAGAGGAAGATAATGACCACCAACAGTGGACAGGAAACGTAACTAAATACGGCAGCTCTGAGAAGATATATGGGATGTGGAATCCCAAAGCGCTCAGATTCACTTTAGAGTTTACAGGTGATGATTCCTTTTGATTCATGGCTGCAGTTCGTAGGGGCAAAAGAACTTAGTTAGCTAGAGATGGGATGCAAACAGAAAGAAAGGCTTATCCAGCTGGGAAAACAAAAGATGTTTGGGATGATGTTGATGAAAGCTTTTTTAAAGTGAGAGGTACAGAGAAAGTGTAAGGGGAAGGCAGCTGGAGCCTTTCCAGGTGGGCTGGTGATGCTCACTGCGCTGCCACAGCAGTTCAGCCAGCCAGAGCTGGAGAAAGCTGCCTTGGGGACCTGCCCTTTTTCTTAAGGTTGGACCCTGAGAGTCCAGGTCAGGGGAGGCTTCGCCACTTGGCTTATAAGACTTTCTTGTCTAATGGAAATGCTTACCATTAGGACTTACTTAACTAAAACTTAGTGTAATTTTTTTCCTTTTCAGACTTCATCCCCTTTAGCAAGTATTTGGTTCCTAAGATCAGAAGTCAATAGGGGGGAGACTCAAGATTGCAGCAGAGTAGGTGAAAGCTACATTCACTTCCTCTCAGGACCAAACTGAAATTACAACTAAATTAGAGAACAATCATCATGAATAACCAGCTAAAGACTAGCTGAAGAGAAGTCTTATACCCAAGGATTTACAGAAGAGATCACGTCAAGACTGGAAGGAAGGGCAGAGACCATGAAAAGGGTTGGCTTTGCTCTCACCAACAAGCAGCTAAGGTTCCAGAGGAGTATCTCAGCTGCAGAAGATTCCCCCCAAGAAGTGTGAGATCTGAACCCCGAGCCAGGCTCCCCAGCCCAGAACCATAGCCAGGAAGAGGCACTCACAGAGCATCAGGCTGTGAAAAGAAGCAAGGTTTGTGTCTGCTAGAGACATATGTACCCTCTTAAAGGGCCAACTCACCCAGCACTCTCGCAGAGGGAGGGCAGAGTGGATTAGAGTCTTGTGAAGAGAACCTGGGGTTTGTGGTTGTATGGAGGGAGCTGAAGGGACAACCGCCAAAATCCCTATGCAAAGTTATTCTCCTGCACCACGGATGCCATTTTTTCTTGGGTGGAACACTCTCTCTCCAGCATCAGCCTGAGGAGAAGCAGTAGTCTCACCCTTTGGACTCCTTGTCACCAATCCTTGTCACCATGTGGAGCTTATACCCTGCTGGAGTACAGCCAGAAGCTCTTTCCATTACTGAGTGTAACAGGCAAGCGGAGGCAGGTGGAGGCAGAGCTCAGGGTGACCTGGGACTTTTGCTGATATGCCCCCAGGCACAATGCTGGGGAAAAACAGTCTTGGTGCAGAGCTTGGTCCTTCCCACATGGACCCAGGCCCAGCAGAGATAACCACAAACTGTAGATCACTGATAGCTCCAAACAGGTTGCTGAGGGCCAGTCACAGGCAGCGTCTTACTTTGGCCTATCCAGAATCCCTTCTAAGAGGCCCAGAACCAACACACCCAATGTCCAGCTTCAAACAACATCAGAGAAGGACCTGCTAAGTGTCACAAACCACATATCCAAAGGGAGACATCAGCAGGCACCAAACACTGTTGAGGCAAATTCTGCTTTGCGTAGTCAGCACCTGCACAGCAGCTCACATGCCATGATTGGAGTTGAACCTCACAGACAGCCAGTCAGAGGGTCAACCCCACACACAAATGGGCCGATAACAATTAAGGCTCAATTACAACAAGGTCATTCCAACAGCACCCAGCTCAGGTGATCAGGGACCAAAAGACACCATTGGTCCCAAAAGACACCTACTGCATGAAGTCTGAAAGTCATAGCAGATCTATTTAATATATAGAAACAAACACAAAGAGGCAGCTAAAATGGGGAGACAAAGAAATAGTCCTCAAATACAAGAACAGGAGTACTCTCCGGGGAGGGAGTACTGGGGGAACAGATGAAATGAAGGCAAGCAATTTATCAAACATAGAGGTCAAAGTAATGGCTATAAGGGTGCTCTCTCTTCTCCTGGCACCCCTATGATGTAGGTATTGTTACACTTCATGTTGTTCTAAAGGTTCTTTAAACTATCCTTGTTTTTAATTTTTTTTCTTTTACTGCTCTGATTGGGTGTTTTCTTCTACCTGTCTTCCAAATAGCTGATTCAGTTCTCTGTTTCATTCAACTACGGTTTATTCTTTTCAATATATTCTTCATTTCAGACATTGTATTCTAGCCCTTAATGAAAAACCTGAATACCCCTGATATATGTTCTCCCCAAGTCTTTCTGATCATATTGCCTTAAATTCAACAGTCTGTCTGTTTACCTGGATCTGTATCTTCAGTTCATTGTTTACAAAGCTTTTTTTAAACCTTTGTTTTTAACATAATTTGTTTAATTATAAGTTCATACAATGTAACTTTTCACTTTTATTTTTTAAATTTAATTTTTGTCTCTAAAATTATTGAATTCATTGGGGTAACAAGGCTTTCTATAATTTCCTGGGACATACTAAATTATTCATAAATGCTTGATGAATGAATAGAACCACTTTCATTATTAAACAAACAGGATGGGGTTACAGAAGCTTCAAAGGTGAACAGCCAATGGTACTTCTTTTTTAAACAGCACAGCACAAATGAGTTTTTCTTGATGAATGTGCGTGGTTGGCATGAAAATGTCTGCCCCCTCTCTGTATGACATGTAGTGGTTCTACACCCCCTGACTTGTAATTACAAAGTGAAATCTGCTAATGCCAATGATAAGACCAACCTCTATACTCTTGAAGTGCAATCTTCTTGATTATAAGCAACCACTGACTAAAGACATGAATTAGAGGGAGATTTCTTAAATGCTGGGGCAAGAGTTTAGTTAAAAACAACTTGGAAAGTGTTGAGGGCAAAGGGGAACTAGCCAGAACATAGCTGTAAGGAAGCAAAAGGTGTTTTACTAACTAACACAGAGTCTCCGGGACACACCCGAAGAGCAGGGTGTGTTCCAGGATGTGGTGTAAGAGCAACAAGGTTAGTCAGGCAGATAGCCACCTGGACAGTTACTAGGGAGGGAAATTTTACCCCTGTGCACAAGCTCGACTGACCAATCAGGTAAAGGAGCACGAGCCAGTGCACGAGTTAACTCACCAATAATCAGTAACCCTATTGTGCCCCTGAGCCAACCGCTAACCGCCACATCTGCTTCTGTATCCAGCTTGCTTGCGCGCCTCCATAAAACCCTAAGCCTGTAAGCGTTTGGCGCGACTCTCATTTGCAGCCCTTGCGGGCACTGTGTCTCCGGACACTTTGGAGAGTTTGCCCCTGCGCAGGTTAAACTTGGCCAATAAAGTAACATCTTTGGAACCCCGAAAGTCTCCGACATTTGTTCTCGCGGTTGGTGAATGCAACAGAAAGTGGTTTAACTCTTTGACAATTGCACACATCATTAAAGTAAAGCCATTATTTTACATAGTGTTGAGGAAAAGGATTATTCTTTGTTTATCGTTGGGTGGCTCCTGTCTCCTAAACACCAACACCCTTTTTAAACTAATTCAGAGGAAATGTGGGCAGGGGAGAGAGAATTCAATTTGCTTGTTCTTGTATCATTATTCCATTTCAAAATACCTGGTGTTGGTTTTAGAGCATCTGAAGCTTTACAACCCTTTGGGACATTGCAGACGTAAATTGAAGCTACGCTTGCCTGACAGGCTCCAAGGGACGCCTACTATACACCATCTCTCAGGAAAAGTCAAGCATTCCTGCAAAACAAGCCAGGCAGGAATAGCAAGGAGAAAACTACTAAAATTCTAGGAATAAAACCAAGAAATGTCTCATCTCCCAAATAGGAATATGCATCATATAGTTTTTCTTCCACCATTCAGAATGAGAAAATTTATGAAATCAAATATAAAGTAGAGCAAGGTAACACCCATATGCCCATTCATTCAGTCACTTACTAATTTTCTCTTTCACCTTCTTTTTTGAAAGCCTTATTTAAATCATTGGGTTGGACCAAGTCACTGCTTCTTTATTATTCTCATAGTTTTTCACATTTGGCTTCCTTTCAATCCTTTTGCATTATATAGTATTTTAATGACTTGCTGTTAGTGGCAAACTTCAGCCTCTAGAGGGAGTTCAAGTCCCCAAACCTTAGAGAGGAAGAGTTCTGTGGTGATGCACTCATCACCACAGAACTCTTCCTCTCTAAGGGTGGGTCAAGAACAAAAACTGGACCAAAGCATCTGGGGTGAAGCATTTGGTGGGACGAGCAAAGAGATTCAAAGCATTTGCTCCTGCCTGCAGTGTCCAGTCTAGGCAAAAGGATCCTCCCAGCTCACATGCACTCTAACTAGCTAATGAGGAGAGAGGACCAGATAAGCATTTCATTAAAAGCCATTATTAGTGGTAAGTGATAAAATAAATACTGAGATAACATCATTCACAAACTCAAACCCCAACCTCACTAGCAGAGAAAATCCATTATTTGTCAGTGCAATTTCCAAAGCCTCCTCTCCATTCTTAAAGAAGAAGCCTTCTTTCTTCTTGGGAGCAAAGCTAAGTTGATGGCAACAAGGTATAATGAGGGGAGGAGCAGGCATGGAGGCAAGGGGGAGAGAAAAACTATGTGGGCTGGAGAGGAGGCTCAGGAGCCAGTGCCTGAGTAAGGGAAATGAATGGGAGAGGAGAGAGGGTTTGAAGAAGCGTTTCTATGGATCCCCTTTAATGTCCCTTAGAGCATAAAGACTAAAACTAACTTTTATTTCCTCTTGGCTGTGAATTTGTTTCTGAGGCACAACAATGTTCTGAGACTGAACTACAGCGCCTCCAGGTTAACTTGAATTACATAGAAAATGTTCATTTTGCCCTGTCTCTTTTGCACATTTTCTTTGAAGTCCGTGGAAGATGTCTGGCCAAGGGACAGGTTTTGGAGGCTTGCTCTTCCACTCATGATGAGTGCCTGGCATAGTCCAGCAGATTTCCCACTATGTTCTTTGTGATGTTGTTTTGTAATAAAGTCATTAGTCTGGAGTTCACTTTGTGTTATAATATATGATCCTGAGGACTTATCTCAATTTGGTACCTATTCACTCCAATGACATGTATTAAATAATCTTGAATCTGCACATATACTAAGAGAAAACTAGTAGAAAGGGTGACAAAATGTTACAGGTCAATACCCAGCCTTTGACATCAATGGGCTATATGACTTTGGACAAGTCACTTTGCTTTGATAGCCATCACTTTATGCATCTCTAAATTGATTGATTTCTCCTCCAGAATTTACACTTGATGACTATCAGAAAAATGTACGACCCTTTCTTAGGACAAGATAGGTGCTCCATGAACATTCACCTGGAATGTGGAGATCTACCACTTTGGTTGTTGATGTTTGCAGTTCTCAGATAATTTACAGATATCTCTGGTGACACAGCCATGTGACAAGCCTGGGATCCAGCATATTTACTTCATTTAGAAAGGCTGCACAGGATATGCCTGGCTGACATATAAATGGTGCCTAATGGGCTGTAAATAACTTCTGACCACTTGACCTTGGTCACGTTGATATGACCCTCATCAGGACTCTTCAACTGTGGGATTATATGGATGCCCATGACCCACTTCATGAATGAAAAGGATATTTCCCCTAATTGGGGAGAGGAAGTGTGGTAAAGGGGAATAGTGATAAGTCACACATTTTGTGAATTTGTGACTTGATTGGTTGCAGTAGTAAATCACCCATGGCCCAGCTCTGTCATTTTTTTCCTTTTGAGCTAAAAGACCCTAACAGTCACAGCCTTGAATTACCTGCCTAAGCATGAGTTCTGCTTCACTCTCTACTCCCCACATTCACCCTCATCCAGCAGCACTTTCTACTATGTTTGCATGTTCCTATGTTATATGTTATTCCTGCTTTCTAGTCAAAGCCATCTTTCCTGTTACCCTCTACACCCCAATACTTTTTATTTCTGCGAGTGTTTGCTCAGAATCCAAATTTTCTGATAAGTTTCTCCTGCATGGTGACAACAATTGCTGCTAATACTACTATTGTTCAATCACCAGCATCATCACAGCCATGAACTGAGCTCCTGCTCTGTAATTGACATTATTTATTTGTCAGTAAGCTTGCCCAGTCTGAATCTTATCTCTGCCACTTACTGTCTGTGTGACCTTGTTTAAGCTGCTTTTCGTGCCTCACCTACCTCATCTGGAAATTGGAAATATTAACAATATATATATATTTCGTTGGATTTTTGTGAGGTTTAAATGTGAAGTACTCAGAACTACACCCGGCACATAGCAAGATTCTCATCAGGGTTAAGCAAAAATGACACAGACATTCCTTGGAGATACAGATGGTTTAGTTCCAGACCACCACAGTAGAGCATATATCACAATAAAACAAGTCACGCAACTCTTTTGGTTTCCGAGTGCATATAAAAGTCACTTTTACACTATACTTTATTAAGTGTGAATAGCATTATATCTAAGAAAACACTGCACACACCTTAATTTAAAAGTGTGTTATCACTAGAAATGAGCTGAACTTTCAGCCAGTTGCAATCTTTTGGCTGGTGGAGGGTTTGGCCTCAATTGTTGATGGCGCTGATTAATCAGGGGCAGCTGTGACGATTGCTGCTGTGGCAATTGCGGAAATTAAGACAACAATAAAGTTTGTGTATGAATTGGCTCTTCCTTTCACCAACGATTTTCCTGTAACATGTGATGCTATTTGATAGCATTTTAACCACAATAGAACTTCTTTCAGAATTGTAGTCAATCTTCTCAAATACTGCCTCTGCTTTACCAACTAAGTTTCTGTAATTTTCTAAGTACTTTGTTGTTATCTCAACAAACTTCACAACATCTTCTCCAGGAGTAGATTACATCACAGGGAACTGTTTTCTTTGCTCATCCATAAGAAGCAATTCCTCATCTGTTTAAGTTTGATCATGAGATTGCAACAATCCAGTTACATCTTCAGGCTCCACTTTTAATTCTAGTTCTCTTGATCCTTCCACCTCATCTGCAGTTACTCCTTCCACTGAAGTCTTGAACCCCCCCTCAAAGTCATCCATGAGGTTTGGAATCAACTTCTTTCAAACTTCTGTTAATGTTGATATTTTGACATCTTCCCATGAATCACAAGTATTCTTAATGGAATCTAGAATGGTGAATCCTTTCCAGAAAGTTTCAATTTACTTTGACCAGATCCATCAGAGGAATCATTGCCTATGGCAGCTATAGGTTGAAAAATATATTTCTCATGTAATAAGATCTGAAATTAATCCTTAATCTATGGCCTGCAGAATGGATGTTTTGTTTGCAGGCACAAAAACAATGTTAGTCTCATTGTACATCTCCATCTGAGCTCTTTGGTGACCAAGTGCATTGACAATGAGCAGTAATATTTTGAGATGAATCCTTTTTTATGAACAGTAGGCTTAAAATAAAGTTGCATTTATAATGCAACTTTACAAAGGAATAACCCTAACTGACCACAGTTAAGGCTGGTATAACATGAACTATTTTTTTAAAAAAACTTTACGAAGTAAAAGAATCAAACATTTATTTTGCCTTTCCCATACATCTGCATTTCAGAGTAACAGAACAGATGTCAAAGCAGTGTTCTTTTTATAGAGTAATTCCAGCCAAAAAATAAAGAATAATGGAATTAGAGATTCATCACTGTGCCGTTCCTAATGAATTAATAGCTTCAGACATGATCTCTGTTGGATGAGAAACCCATAAGGTGAAACTTAATAATGGAAGGATCTTGCAGATATAGCATCACTAAAAATTATACACATCATAATATAATGCTGTAGAAAAGGTACAGCACTACCTGTGCACAATTATTGCCTAGAGTTATAACTGAATCTAATAAGGCCCCTAAATCTAACTACAAATCTATAGAAAATACAAAGCATATAGGAAGCAAGTTAGCCACTACCACAAGAAAGCCATCAGTCAAATCTAGGATGGAGGAAGAGTCAACAGAACAAATGACCCGGTTTCTCTAACAAGTCAACAACTTGAAAAAAGGGTGTGTGTGGGGAAGGGGGCAGGGAATCTGCTCAAGAAGAAGAGAGAATTACATATAATGGGTGAGCTTTAAATTCTGATTTAAACAAATCAGCTGGGGAGAAATCTTTGAAGCAACTGCTGAAATTTGAATATAGAATAATTATTGTGTGTTATTGAAAAATTTTTATTAGTTTTGTTATTGGCATGGTGGTTGAGAAGGAAAACTATGGCACTTCTCTACTACTCTCATAACACATCTAACACCAGGTATGAGAATGTTTCCACACCAAGCAATTTCCCAATGCTGTGCGGACACTAACTAGGTGCTCTACAATTAAACTCAGTTCTGACACTAACTGTCTGGAGTGAGCACAGATCTCACAGGTTAAGGCTCAGTCCCACATGGCTACCTCTCTCCTTTACATACCCATCACAAGACCCAGACTGTCATCTGTACCCCTGGCAAACTGTAACTGAAACGCAGATCCAGCTACCTGCCATTATGAAAGCCAATACTCAAGAGGCAGGTGGTTTATTTTCAGGCGTTGGCCACTTGGAAGATGGGAGACTCATGAGTCAAATCCCATTTCCCTGAGAAAATGGAGGAGTCACATCTCAAAGCTCTTATTCACCTCTCAGTGGAGGCAGAGGTTTTTATAAGGAGGAAGAGGGGAACAGAACAAATAGATCAAAGGAGGGGTTTGAAAAGTTCTCTATGTGTAGACAAGCACAGTCCATTCAAATAAGGCAAATAATGGTCTGGTGTGCATCATCCTGGCTTCACATCATTCTGGCTTCATATCATCCTGATTCCATGGTGGAAGGCCAGCAAATTTCTGGAAGTTGGGATCCCTGAAGGTTGGAGTCTTATCTTTTGAAATCATTCTATGATTCTTATACCAACTAAGCATGTAAATGAACATGCTATTCATTTACAAGCTATGTATTAGAGTCAGCACTTTGAGAAACAATGTAAAAAGAACGGTAGGATGGGTTATAATTTCCCACCATTACAACTTTCCACTGTTACAAAACCAGTTAAATTGGGGGTCCTCTTGGTCTTCTCCTTGAGTTTGATAATTTGCTAGAACAGCTCAAAGAACTAAAGAAAGTACTTTACTTACCCATTTATTATAAAGGAAACAGCCATATGGAGGAGATGCACAGGGCAAGGTTGTGGGAAGGGACATAGAGTTTCCATCATTCTCTGAGCGTGCCACCATCCCAGCTCCTCCAGGTATTAACCAGCCTGGAAGCTCTCCAAACCCCTTCAGTTAGAATTCTTTATGGAGGCTTCCTCATGCAGGAATAATTGATTAAATCATTGGCTGTTAGTCATTAACTCAACCTCCAGCCCTTCTTCCCTCCTTAGAGAGGTGAGGGAGTGGGTTGAAATTTTCAACCCTCTAATAACATGGTTGGTTTCCTGGCAACCAGCCCCCAATCCTTAGAGACTTTCCAAAGTTTATCTCATTAACATACATTCTGATGTGGTTGAAAGGAGCATGTTATGAATCATTGAAAAAAAAAGTTTCATTCATTTTTATCATCCCAAAGCTGTTGCAGGAACAATCAATAGAATTGCCCCATGCTTGTCCACAGGGGATACATTCCAAGGCCCTCAGTGAATGCCTGAACCCAAAGATAATATTATGCCTTACATATACTGCATGTTTTCTTATACACACACACATTTTTACTTAGAGGAAACACTTTATAATTTCTCTTCAGCATGTTCAAATTGGCAGCATCACTATTCTTTCACTTTGGGGCCACTACTAAGTAAAATAAGGGTTACTTGAACACAAGCACTGTGATACTGCAACGTTGATATGACAACCCAGATGGCTACTAAGTGACTAATGGGCAGGTAGCATGGACAATGTGAATACACTGGACTAAGGGATGATTCACCTCCTGGGAGGAACAGAGCAGAACAGCATGGGATTTCATCATACTACTCAGAATGGTGCACAATTTAGAGCTTACAAATTATTTACTCTGGAATTTTCCATTTAATATCTTTGGAGAGTGGTTGACTGAGAGTAACTGAAACCACAGAAAGTAAAACCATAGATAAGGTACTACTGTCTTATAGCAAAAGATACTCCTATGGCTCTTATCACTTTGGAAATACAAGTTAGTTTTAGTAGCTTTTTGCCATGAGCTGGGGATGAATAGCAAAATATGTCTTTCTTACATCACACTCTCATAGTGGTGTTAAACATAAGGTCAAATATCAACTAAAGTTATTCATGAACTTACACCAATTCTCTAAACACTACTTTACATTTTCTCTTACATTCACTGATACCTTTGATTAAGCTTTCAGCACCATAATCTTGATCCCAATAGGTCTCTAGATAATGCCTTTATTAATTCCATTTAGTTCCTTCTTTAAACCAAACTAATTTTTAAGAATATATATGGCTTCAAATTGATCATAGTGACTTGAATAAATAGAGGTTTAGTTTTCTTAAGAATTTATGAGTAGGCAATTGCCAGCCTTGATTTAACAGAAAACAGTATTAGAACTAATATCTATGTTTTTTTCTCTTGAGTGTTCTCATATAACAGAATGTCTTCAAAAGTTACATCTGTCACATCCATATACAAGACAGGAAGGATAAATAGGGATATGTCCAGTTGCATCTATAAACTTTTATCAGAGCAAAAACATTCCCAGAATTTTCCCAGTAGATTATCCCTTATTTCTCATTGGCCAGATCTGGAAAGAGGCTGGGAGTGTGGGCCAGAGTTACGCTGACTGTCGTGGCTTAGACAATCGTGATCTAACTCTTGGAGATGGGCACGGAGCAGCTCTGAACAAAACTGGGATTTGTTTAGTCAAAAAGGAGGGAGAAATGGATATTTAGGTAATTAACAATGTGGAACAATCATTAATGTCATTAGTTTCTCTTTTTCACTCTTGCTCAAAAGTCTTCAGTGGTTGTTGCCTAGATCAATTTTCCTTTGTAAGGAAATCAAATATTTTATCCTGACAGAAATGGACACATATTTTGGGTTTGGCTTTGCCTTGCATGCCTGCCTGGCCTCAACTAGCACCACTCCCCAAGAGCTCAGAGAGTGACATGGGGTCCTTCCTAAATTGCCTCAGAATGAAGTGCCTACTCTACGACAAAGGAGGCAGTGGGTACATCACAGTGAGATTCCTGGCTTCACCATCTATAGCACCATCCAGAAGCTATCAGCATTGGAATGGCCTCTTGAAGGGACATCTAAGGCTTCTGATTGGAGATGACCCTGAAATAATGGGCTGTCATCCTTAAGAAGATGGTAAATATCTTAAATCAGTTACCATCACATGATGCTGTATCCCCAATGGGAAGAATAGGCAGGTCTGAGAGCCAAGATGTGGAAGTAAAAAGTCACACAACTGACCATCCCTTCCACTGACCTACTTGAGGAATATGTACTTCCCATACCCAAAACTTTATGTTATGTGAGTCTAGAAGTCCTGAATCCTAGAAGAATATACTTCTATCAGGGTACACAATAAGAGTTCCACTGAACCTAAAACCTAAGCCTGTTTCCTGACCACTTTGGGCTACTTGTGACAGTTGACCAGCATGTACAGAAGGAAATCACCTGAGGAGCAAGGAGTCATTAATTCTGATCACCATGAGGAGGCATGACTGCTGTTACTAAGTGGAGCCAGTGAACATGGCCTAGTGGGTCACCCTAGTACTCTCATGACAGGCTCTTACTCTAAATGGTTAAGTAGAGCAACCAAGGCATAAAGGGATGGTTTGAGACAGAAGCTCAAACCCACCCACCCTACAGCTCCCATCAAACCATTTAGATTAGCAAAAGTTCTAGTCAATTGGTAAGGAGAATATAAAGGGAAGGAGTTTGTGAGAATCAGCTATAGTCTTAGCACCAACTGCATGCAGCAGCCACTAACTGCTAATCCTCCTCTTAGAAGCTTTACCATAAAACACAACAACAAAAGTCTGGAGGAAAATGTGCCTGAATGGAGGAACTTAATGTGAAAGGCAAGCAGTTATGAGCAGCATTGGGTTGGAATGAGCTGAATGCTGTTAGAATCCCACCAGATCCCCTTCACCAAGCTGATGCCCCCAGTCCCTAGCTGCTGTTAGTTGCTAGCTGCTTACAGCTACCTCCTTCTCCAGAGAATTGTCTTGGCCCAGATGAGAGTGGCCTTACCCGAATGTTATGGCTACTTCATTGACTGGCTTCCTCCATTTGCTTATCTAGTCTGCTTATCTCCATCTTTATATTTTGGGTCACTTTATCCAAAACTCATCTGCTCAGGGTTCCACACTTCAGATTCTGCTTCTAGGAAAGGTGATCAAAGATTTGTTTTGGGTTAAATCCTGTCCTACCAAAAGACATGTTCAAGTCTTAACTCTCAGTAGCAATGAATTTGACCTTATTTGGAAATAGGGTCTTTGCAGATGTAATCAAGTTACAACGAGGACATACTGGATTAGAATGGGTCCCAATCCAATGACCTTTGTTTTTATAAGAAGATGGATAGAGAAATAGACAGGCATACAAAGAGAGAAGACTACCATGTCATGACGGCAGCAGACAGTGGGCTTTTGCTACCACAAATGAACACCAAGAATGTCTAAGACCACCAGAAGCTGGAAGGAGTAAAGAAAGATTCTCCCTGAGTGCCTGTGGAGGCAGCATGGCCCAGTCATAAACCATCCAGTTGTGTTACAAAAAATAGCCACAGGAACAAGAACACTGTCAATGAAGGTCCAACTTAAATTTGAACTCTTCTCTGAAGCTTTCTTTGGTCAGTCCTAATGGCGCCTCTGTCTCCCCTGAGCATCCACACCACATATTCTCCCCTCCTTTCACTGCTGTTCACCATGCGCAGCCTGGCCTACATTTTCACGTGTCCTGGGTGCCAGACTATAATCTCCTAGAGAGCAGACTAGGTTGATACTTAGGCCAATTTCCCAATTTATGAGGTCTCTTTTGTTAGCATTATTTTTCCAATAGAGAACATGGAAGGATTTTTTTGTGGATTCTTATTTTAGCTAACACTCCCTGTGTGTAAATAATAGAAAATTAGAAAAGTTGAAAGTCGCTAAAAATAAACAGTTCTTTTTGTTTTGTTTTTTTATTATGAAAGATTTTGTTTCTTTTAAGAATTGGACCACTTTGGCACATGGAGGAAAATATAGAACAATGATGTAACTAGAGGAGTAGAATGCAAAAATACCATGGGCTAGTAAAAAAGGGATAGATAAATAAAATATTTGAAAAAGTTGGCATTTGTTAATATCCTTGCTTTAAAAGACCCTGAGACTATTTGATTCTCTTAATTCATCTCATTTTCAAGACTAATGCCCTTAATTTCCTCTGGAAGGTAAGCATATCTAAAACAAATACAGGTGAATGGAAAACAGTTATTTATGGATTTAACAGGAAAGTAGAAGCATGCAGGTCTAAATTTCAAGCTCTTTGATTTTAGCATTCAAGGACATTTATTAATTAAGAAGACTTTCACATTCTGACCTACACATTGCTTGTTAGTGGTCTTAATTTACACATGCAAAGTTTCCTTTGAGAAAAAATGTCCTACGGAGTGCCCCTGATCTATCAGGACCATATTTCTGGGACTCTCTTTCCTGATTAGGCTCTTCTAGAAGGGAGGTTACAAGGAGAGTACTGCTAGTCCATAGTGCAAGAGATAAATCATATAAATAAAAAGAGCTCATTTTTGGAAGCCATGTTGGAAATTGTTGTCTTAGCACACATTCTTCAAAACCAGTGTGTGGGACTGAACTTCATTAATTGACATGGATAATGACAAATCTTTTAAATTTAACATATTAGCCTAGTTAACTAAAAAAAATTTATAAAGTCAAATGTAATATTTGTTTTCTCCAAAGACTCCAAAGGAAAGGTGGATATGATTTAATTGTAAACAACTAGCATGATTTTAAATAGAGTAGAGTAAGTCATAGTCAGAGTTGGCCATTGATCACTATGATGAGTAGGATAAAGGCAAGATCACTTACTGACATATCTAATTTTATATAGATAAAAGAATTAAAAATAAGAAATCCCTTACTGAGTATTCTGGAAGGTTTTTTTTTTTCCATGAAGGCTTTCTTGTTTTTTCTCCTTTTTCCTGAAATATGTCAAAATGTTAGCAGAATAAAGACAGTGTTCTTCTGCCCTAAATGTCTTATATTCAAAATATTCAAATGTAAAATAGGATAGAAAGAGAGCTCTAGTTTTGGAAGGCAAAGAATACGAGAACATTTAGAGTATCCAGTGTCATTCTACAAAAACCCTTTCTGTCCTCATGAGGACTTGTGATACTCTGCCCTGGAAAACCAATACACAGTATTGTACAGTTTGATAATGTGTGTGTACTGCTCTGTGAGAGTTGGCAGCAAAAGTCAAGGGAAGAAACAGTACTCGTGGCTTTAAAGGTAAGTAATAAGGTCACTGCAAGTAGAATTTTGCCTTTGTCGAGTCTCCATACCCTTCATTTTTCTGAAAGTTGATTTTATTTGCACTTCCATACTGGATGAGAAAACTCCATCATACTGGTTCCATCACCTTACCTGCCTGTGACAATCTCAAGATTTGAAGAGCCAGACCGCCAAACAGAAAATAGTTATGCAGATTAAGTTTTGGAAGTTATCAGTCCACCAATTTTACTTGTCAGAAATATTTTTAGAGTCTTTCCAATATTTCTTATTATCACATAAATTTAAGACAGGAGTATTTTGTTTATGTCTTTTTATATAGTGCAGATAATAAGATACATCCTAGGGAAAGTAATTCATTTGCATTTATCTACTTATTTATTTACATTTGTTTATTCACTATTATTCATTCCTTTAAAACAATTGAAAATTCTGCTAAGTGATGAAGATATAAAGATGTAATAAGATACATGTACTTGCCTTCGAAGAGCTCTTAGGGAGGTCAGTGGGCAACCACTAAGATACAGTGTGATTTACAGAGATGTGGCCATTTGCAAATAGGCCAAAAATGCTCCACCCAAGTTGAAAACAACATTTTTGGGCTCTTTAGAATCACTGAGACAGTTAGCTCTGATCTCAGATAAGTGTAGAAAACAAATCCCCACTCAACTGGGAATTTTGTTCTTCTGTGTAACTTTCTAAATCCTTGAAAGCCAAGTTCTTCATTTTCTTCTTTATTCTCATTTCAAGAGCAGGTAACCTTGAGTTCACTCTGCCCAAATTCTCTCTTCCAAGAGTGTTGGTATTTCAATTGGTTTTAAGTAACTCTCCATGGTCTTTTTTTGCTTTTTGTTTTGTTTTGTTTTCAGTACTGAGGAGAGGAAGGGGGAGGGCAAGGACTACCTGTTTTTAAAAAATTTTACCTGCTAGTGAGTAGGACCACTTACTGTCTCTATTCTTCTCACCTGGGCTTTCAACACCATGCAGCTCCTTTATAAGGCAGGAGAAATAAAAGATTCTAGTTGGCCTCACGTAGTCAGCTGTTCTTGTTCCATCCTCCCCACAGTCACTGACCCTTGGTTCCTGGGCTTTGAGTTCTTTTGTTCACACAATACATCTGTTTCTCTGCTTGTCTCTGCCTCCTCATTCTGACTGTGGATGACTACATTTCACACACTTTCTGTACTATGCTGACATTGTAATGATGCCATACGTATGCTTACATATATGTGCATGTCTCGTGTATGCTTACACTCTATGGCCTTTATGTTTTCCTTCCACTTTTCTTGTACTAGACACCTTACTTACTCTCAGGAAGGATGAACAGTATAATAGAAAGAATAAGACTTTGAAGAAGTCAGAACTGGGATTACCTCTTGACCATGGCATTTATTTGCTGTGTGACTTTGAGCGAGACCAAACCTCTTTAAGCCTCATTTTCAGTTGTTACCTGACAAGGTTTTTGTAAGGATTAAATTGTATGACACATTTAAAACACATAATATATCATACAACCAATAAATAAAAACAAGTTTTATGATTATTTGTATACACCCCTTGCTTATAACCAGGCCTGGACATGCCCACTTACTGTGAAGTGTATCCATTCATTTGTAGTGTGTTGAGCCATGCAAAATTCTGAGGCTACAGTGTGAGCTACACCAGGTCCCTGTCCTAAAGGAATTCATGGATCTTACAGAAGGAAAAGTCAATACAGAAATTAGTATGGTACTAAGTAATCATTCCACAGCAGGATAAAAAGCCACAGTGCTTTGGAAATACAGGGGACAAAGACTCTGTAGCATTTAGCTCACCAGACAGCAATAAACCCTGTTGAGATAGAACTTCAAAAAGGAGATTCTACACATTATTTTGCTGACTCTGAGCACCAGAATATTTTTTTAAAATACTTTATTTACTTATTCATAGAGAGAAGGCAAAAAGGGACAGAAATATCAATGTGAGAGAAACATCAATTGGTTTCCTCCTGTACATGTCCCAACCAGAGACCAAACCTGCAACACAGGCATGTGCTTGGGACCACAGGGAATTGAACCAGTGACTTTTGCTTTGCTGGACAATGCCCAACCAACTGAGCCATACCAGGCAGAGTAGCACCAGAATCTTGATGGGAGAAGTCCAAACAGCATACTTATCAACAAGGAACTATAAAAAGTACACAGTAATCTCCATATCTTCCACAGTGGGTTTAATGAGGCTTTAGTCAGAAAAACAGAAATCACTCCATTCATTTCAAGCAGGAAGATTTTAATGCAAGGAGTTGGGTACTTACGCAAGCCCTGGAAGAATGGCAAAAAAGTCAGAGAAGGCCACTGCTGGATCTGTTAGCTTTCAGGAACTGTAGGAACTCCAAGAAACTGCCTGCAGTTGAGGAACTGTAGGAACTCCAAGAAACTGCAGGCAATGATCATGGCACCAAGATGGGTGTTTAGTAGGAAATGTCTCTGGGGTTACCACAAAATCTTACCTCTGCCAAAGTCTACACATTTGCCTTCTGCTACATGGAAGAACAATCCCTGACTTCTGCTCCTCTTCTGTCTTCCCAATCTCATGTTAATTTCCTATATTCCTTGTTGCTTTGACATTTTGGGACCTTGCTGACTCAGGATGGACCGCCCCTTCCAGGATTAGCTAAATCCTAGCAAAAAAAAAGAAAAAAAAATTCAGTGACGGCCTCTTTTTTTTTAAAATATTTTTTAAATTTATGTATCTTTTTTTTTTTAGAGGGGAAGGGAAGGAGAGAGGAAAGAAACATCAATGTATGGTTGCTTCTCGTGCATCCCCTGCAGGGAACTGGCCCCTGCGGGAAACTGGCCTGCAACCCAAGCATGTGCCCTGACTGGGAATTGAACCGCGATCATCTGGTTTGCAGGCCCTCGCTCAATCCACTGAGCTACACCAGCCAGGGCAGTGACGGCCTCTTTTATGTGTAAATTAACCAATCTGGAATCCTTAGCCCTAATCACCCCTCACACTCTGCACCACTGTCCGCCTGCCCTAACTGCCCCAGAACCAGACAACTAGGGACAGCCCTTGGGCCCCACAACCCACTGAAATTACTCAAACTAGCCAATCAAACCAGCTTGTCAAACCTCCTCTGTTCCTTCCTTGATATATATTCAAGAGAACAGAAGTGATTTAGTAGTTATTTGATATAGGGAATGAAAGGTAAGAAAAAATCCAGAATATGAAGCTTCCAACTTAGGTTACTAGGTGAAAGGTAAAGACATTGACTACGATTGATAAGGTTGGGAATGCAAGTGAAAGAGAAGGTTGGTGTGGGGAGTAAAAAATGAGTTTTGTTTTGGACAGTTGATGTCAAAGTGCTTTCAAGTCATCCACAATAAGAGTGGATTTTACAGAATAGAGTTGGGCTAAATATTTAGATGTGAGAACCACAAATATATAAATAAGATCACTGAGAAGAGAATATAGAATGAAAAGAGAAATACATCAAGAAGAATATCAACATTTAATAGGAAGAAGTATCAATAAAGGGAATGAAGGAAGAATGGCCAGAGGGGGAAGAGAACCAAATAAAGTGATGTCATGGAACCAAGGAAACGAGTTTTACAAGGTAGCAGTGGTGGTAAAAGACTTCAGTAGTGCCTGTCACAATGTGAAGCTGGTCTATCAACACAGAGATGACACCTGAGAAGTGATCTGACAGGAGAGGTGGAGAGTATTTTCCTATAGTGTGCCCAGATCTGGGTGAAAATTTTCTTCTAATTCTTCATTCATCCTGAGCTTTAAATAGCTGGTAATAGCTTAAACTGTTAGCTCTCCTGGGAATAAAGGAATGATGTCCTGAGTTCTGGGGTCAGACATTATTCAGCTAAAATATTTGGGCTTGGGGGAAGGGAGTGGGAGCCTAGAGGCTTTCCTAGAGCTCATAACATCACATCATTTCTCACTCTGTGGTGGTTCCTGCAGTTTCAGATATTACAAGACATTGAACATTTTTACTGTGCTGGTGCTGCTTACAATGATTGCTATCTGTTTATAGGTTTGTAGCCAAAAAACCTAATGTGTGGTCAGACTCCTTTCCATGCTGGGCACATGTGCACGCTGATGTGTGCTTGGCAGAGGCATTCCTGATTTGCACAGCCTGTTACAATTTGCCTCTTATGTTCACAATAAGCCTGTGGGTTTTGCTCAAAAATAGCTATCTCATTTCTTGGAATAGCATTCCAAGACTGCCTCTCTGAACTTTATTTATTCTCATCACCAAAGGTGATTCTTTAATGCTTTATGGTTTCTAAAGCGCTTCGACATTCAATATATTTAACTCAAGCTTCAAAGTAACCCCATGAGATAGATGAGTCAGTTGTTAATATTATTTCCATATTAATGATGAGAAAACCAATGCTCAAAGAAATTACATGACTTAGTAAAATTTGCACAGCTAATATTTGGAAACATGATAACAGCTAATAGTTTTATTGTATTTTCCATGGAATAGCACTGTTCTACATATAGTATATATAATAGTATATAATACTATACTATATAATACTATATAATACTATATATACTGTATCATATATACTACATATGTTTTATATATAGTATACATAGTTATATATAACTATATTATATATTTATAATCAATTATAAATATATAATCCATATGTATAACCATATATAAAATATAATATATTATGTACAATCATGTAATATAATGTATATATTAACAAACTATGTATGCTATAAATAGTATATATTATACATTCTATAATATATAGTGTATATATTAAAATATTGTATTCATACTATTGTACAACTCAATCCTGCAAGGGAGATGATATTATTACCCCATTTTATAATGCAGAAACTCAGGCAAAAAAGGGGTAAATAATTTGTCCAAGCTAATAAGTAGCAGAAGAGGTATTTAATATGTCTCTCTCCCCTCTCTCTTTTATTTTTACCATTTGGTAATTTCCATGGTGTGAATATTCATTTCAACCACAGCTTATTTCAAGCTACCAATGTGATGTCAACCAGCTGGCAAAATTCCTGAAAATTTAATAATCAGTTCCACTTCTATCCTAAGTGTTTTGCTGTAACACACTTGAAACTTCTGACAGCAGTTTTGTAAGGAAAATTATGCTTATTCACTGTAGTTTACGCATGAGGAGCCTGAGGGACAAAGAGGTTAAGTAAGTTGCCCCAAATCAGCAGGGTCGGGATGTGGATGTGAGCACCGAGCTCCTGAGCCCCAACTCATATCCACTACACTGTTCTGCCAGCTTCTCAAACATGGCCTAGGCCTTTCGGCTTCATCTTCAGTGTCTCTTTAAATAGAAGGGAAAAATTTGCTTTGAAGGTTCCCTGCCTGGTTGTTCAGCCTCCCATCTCTCCATTCTACCTTACATACTATTAACAAAACTTTCTCTAAAGAGAAGAGCCGATTATATCAGTCCCCTGCTCAAATACTTTCAAATAGTTTGCTGCTACAGACAGCATAACGTGCAGACTCCACCCCTTGGTACTCCTGTCATCTGTGCTCAATGCTAAATACCTTTCCTAGTCTTCATTACGGCTCTCCTGAAAGTACTGTTTGCTTCAGTTACACCACATTCATTGTGATTTCCCAAGTAGTCCATACACTTTTTTTAGCTTTGGGCACACACTAATCTCTCCATCTGTCAAAGTCCTACCATCTTTCAAGGTGCTGTACAAATGCCACTTTCTCTCTGAGGTCTTTCCACATGCTTCCAGTTGTGGTCAATTTATTTTCTGCTTCCCCATTGTCCCCCTACATTTGATTTGTACTACCTCGATTACAGCACTTTGGACAATCTGTTTTTTATTATAGTTATATTCCATAGTGTGGGAGATATGCCTGTCTCTCCTACTATGGAATGAGTCTTTGAGGGCAGGGGCCATGATCGATTCCTCTGCATATCTCACCCACAGAGTCCAGGACCCTGTCTTGCTAATAGCAGAAGTTGAAGGAATATTTGTGAATTTTATTGATAGATTATATCGAAAAATCTGAGCATCATGTAAACGGAGTATTTACTCTCCTCTTGCCCAGGGCATGGTAATTTCCTGACTACAGGAGTGCCAGTCTCCTCAGTCAACCAGGGAACTTGTGAGAGAGCTGCACTCGTGAGAGAGCAACAGCTGAGTGAGGGAGGTCCTGTGGCAGGTCCTGGCCTGGCCTTGTCTTCCTCCACTCATCTGAGGTGGTGATGATGTTTTCCCTTGAAATCCTCCCCTTGCTCACAGACTCAGCCACTCTGTGGGGCAACTTTGACCACAAAGTTCCCCCGTCCACCACGGATGAACACTACCAAGACATGATCTGCTTGGGGAGGAAAGGTGGCGGGTCTCTCAAAGTAGAAGAGATAAGAGCCCCCTGCTCAAGGGACTTTCATTGGGTTTGTTTGCACAAGAATACAGGTAAGGATCAAACAATAGATAGCATTCAAAGAGCTATGAGGGCTTATTCTCAGCCAGGGTCAGATAGCTAACCAACTGAGCCATAAAACTTTGAGGAACAAACTTCTTGCTCAGACCCTTATCATTTACCCTCTGTCATTGTTTTCAGGCTTAAGTCAGGTGGAGGAAGCAGATAGCCAAAGAATTCTCAGAGACTTCTTGCAGACTGACTGAGGAGTCAGGCTTTGTCAAAGCCGGGGTGGGGGGGGGCAGGGTCCATCACCCCCTTTCTCCATAGCCCCCTAAGTCCTTTCCTGGGGCCTCCACATGATCATGTGCAGCTTGGGTGATTCCCCTTTTGGGGAATCTTAGCCCATCAAGCATTGGGGGCCAATTATAGAAAAAGGAGCAGAAGCAGTGCTCCTGCCAGGGAGACAAGCTTTATCTCCTTAGTGGCTTATGGTCCGAAGGTCACTTACTCAGCCTAAGTGGTGGTGGTGGGGGGTGGTGGGGGTTCAGCAGCTGAAACCAGGCAGGGTGGTTCCCAACACACCCCTAGGTCTGCACATCCATCCTCGAGGGTGGGGTTTTTCACCTTACAGAATGAGAACACAAAAACTCCTTTTTCTCTCTCCATCTTTTTATGTCTCTGCTGTCTTATTTTTAAAGCCTTCACAATACAACAGATGCAATGATCAGCTTTCCTAAGGTGGCTGCTCACACACTTCAGAGGTATTGTGCGTTCGCTTTTGGACAACTGCCACAAAGCAGATAAGGCAATAAAGCAAATCACACACCCTTTTTGGTTTCCTAGTGCATAGAAATGTTCTGTTTACACTATACTGTAGTCTATTAAGTGTGCAATTGTATTTTATCTAAAAATGTACATATCTTAATTTAAAAACACTTTATCGCTAAAAATGGTGACAATAATTTAAGCCTTCTTTTTGCCAATGGAGGATCTTGCCTTGATGTTGGTGCTGCTGACTGATCAGGTCAGGGGCTGCTGAAAGCTGGGGTGGGTGGTTGTGGTGAT
Organism: Sturnira hondurensis; assembly: GCF_014824575.4. Taxonomy (NCBI): domain Eukaryota; kingdom Metazoa; phylum Chordata; class Mammalia; order Chiroptera; family Phyllostomidae; genus Sturnira; species Sturnira hondurensis. The sequence continues at coordinate 23,092,973 of NW_028079044.1, forward strand.
TTCTGGAATTAAAACAGCAATGAAGTTTGCCATCTCAGTTAACTCTTCCCAAATAATTTCTCTGTAGCATGTAATACTATTTGATATCATTTTACCCACAGTAGAACTTCTTTCAGAATTGTAGTCAATCCTCTCAAATGCTGTCTCTGTTTTACCAATTAAGTTTCTGTAATTTTTTAAGTCTTTTGTTATTATTTCAACAAACTTCCCATCTTCTCCAGGAGTTGATTCCATCACAGGGAGCCATTTTTTTTTGCTCACCCATAAGAAGCAACTCCTCATCTGTTTAAGTTTGATCATGAGGTTGCAGCAACTCAGATCCATCTTCAGGCTCCACTTTTAATTCTAGTTCTCTTGCTCTCTCCACCACATCTGCAGTTACTTCCTCCACTGAAGTCTTGAACCCCTGAAGTCATCAATGAAATTTGGAATCAACTTCTTTCAAACTTCTGTTAATGTTGATATTTTGACATCTTCCTATGAATCACAAGTGTTCTTAATGGAATCTAGAATGGTGAATCCTTTCCAGAAGGTTTCAGTTTACTTTGACCAGATCCATAAGAAGAATCATGATATATGGCAGCTATAGCCTTACAAAATATATTTCTTAAATCATAAGACTTAAAAATTTCTGCAGAACTTAACTGGCTGTAGTGGCTCATAGGATTGAGTGCCAGCATGCTAACCAAAGGGTTGCTGGTTTGATTCCCAGTTAGGGCACATGCCTGGGTTGCAGGCCAGGTACCAGTTGGAGATGTGTGAGAGGCAACCACACACTGATGTTTCTCTCCCTCTCATAATCCCTCCCTTCCCCTCTCTCTAGAAATAAATAAATAAAACCCCAAAAACATCTTTAAGAAAGAATACATTTCTGCAAAATAGATGTTGTATTAGCCGACATCAAAACAACATTAATCTCATTGTACATCTCCATTAGAGCTCTTTGGTGTCCAAATACATTGTCAATGAGCAATAATATTTTGAAAGAAATCTTTTTTTAATGAAAAGTAGGTTTCAATGGCAGGCTGAAAATATTCAGTAAACTATATTTAAACAGATGTGCTGTCATCCAGGCTTTCTTGTTTCATTTATTGAGCACAGGCAGAGTAGATTTAGCATAATTCTTAAGGCTCCTGGGATTCTCAGAATAGCGAATCAGCATGGGTATCAGCTTAGAGTCAGAAGCTGTGTTAGCCCCTAACAAAAGGGGTAGGCTGTCCTTTGAAGCTTTGAGGTCAGGCACTGACCTCCGTTGAGCTATGAAGTCCTAGATGTCATCTTCTTTCATGATAAGGTTGTTTTGTCTACATTGAAAATCTGTTTTTTAGTGCAACCACCTTCATTAATTATCTTAGCTACATCCGGATAACTTGATGCTGCTTTTACATCACTTGCTACTTCACCTTGCAGGCTTTTTAAATTATTTATTTATCTTTAGAGGGGAAGGGAAGGAGAGAGGGAGAGCAATATCAGTGTATGGTTGCTTCTCCTGCTGGGAACTGGCCTGCAACCCAGGCATGTGCCCTGACTGGGAATTGAACCATGGACCTTGCACTATTTATATTATGACAATGGGCTTCTTTTGTAGAACTCATGAGCCAGTCTTTGCCCACTTTAATCTTTTTGCAATTATACAGCTTCCTCACTTTTGCTGGTGTTCCTAGGATTAAAGAGAGTGAGGGCCTTGCTCTGGATTAGGTTTTGGTTTAAGGAAATGCTGCTGGTTTGATCTTCAGTCCAGACCACTAAAACGTTCTTCGTATCAGCAATAAGACTGTTTTGCTTTCTTCTTATTTATGTGTTCACTGGAGGAGCACTTTCAATTCCCTTCAAGGACTTTCCCTTTGCATTCACAACTTGGCTAATTGGTAAAAGAGGCCTAGCTTTAGACCTCCCTCAGCTTTTGACATGCCTTCCTCACTAGGCTTACTCATTTCTAGCTATTGATTTAAAGTATGACACAAAACTCTTTTCATTTGAATGCTTGGAGGCTATTGGAGAGCTATCAACTGGCCTAATTTTAATATTATTGTGCTTCAGGAAATCGAGAGGCCAGGGGAGAGGGTGAGAGACAGTGAAATGGCTGGTCAGTGGAGCAGTCTGCACACACACATTACAGCATTTATTGATTAAGTAAGCCACCTTCTATGGGCACAGTGTGTGGTGTCCCCTTTCAGTATAGTAATATCAAAGATCACTCACCACAGACCACCATGACAGATATGATAACAATGAAAAAGTTTGAAATACTGTGCGATTTCCCAGAATGTGACACAGAGACACAAAGGGAGAGCCTGCTGTCGGAAAATGGTACCGATAGATTTGCTTGACACCAAGTTGCCACAAACTTTCAATTTACGGTGACGCTCAATATAGGGAAGAGCAGTAAGAAGGGTATACCTGTACCCAGAATGTCTCTACTAACTACTGCCACCACAAGACGAACAGAACGACTTAGTGCCTCCCAGGACACACAAGTGTGCTCAAGTGTCTGGTACTCTTCCGGATAGAGCAGAAAAATGAAAATAGCACCCTCATTTCACTGTACACCAACCCGACCACCAGCAGGCACGTCCCTGCCTTAATACAGGGCACGGTATCTCAGCAGGTGCTTTACGAGCATTTGGGCCTGGATAAGCCTTTGCCATAGGGTCCATCCTGTGCCTTCCAGGATATTTACCAGCACTTTGGCCTCTACCCACTAGATCCCAGTAACCTACCCTCTCAGCTGTGACATGCAGAAATGTCTCCACATGTTATTGCCAAATGCCCTGGAGTGACAAAAACTCCCCCAGGTGAGAACCACTGACACAGGGCTTTCCTGACACAAACTGCCGCATGAGTGACCCCAGTCGGCTATGATTTCATTGGTCTCCCCAGCCCCTCCATTAGTAGCCCGTGATCAGCTGCACGCTGTCTCTGGGCTTAGTGTTCCCAGTTCCAGTCCCCGGCATATGGTCCTGGATGGCTGCCTCCAGGATGGGTGACAGGGTGGCATTGGTAGTGAATCCCAGATAGAACAGGAGGTGAGACAGGAATATTTCCAGCAGATGTTTTGTTCAGGTTGGCTACTGTTCCTTTGAGAGTTCTCTCGCCTCTGAGTCTGGCACTCTGAACCAGGCCCCAGCAAGGAGAAGAAAAAAAAAAGGCAAATGAGTTCAACCTGAAGGCTCTTGTTCTAATTAGCTTGCATTTCTTAGCAAAGAATAGTTTTGGAAGGATCTCATTTTATGGGATCTTGCCCTAAATTCAAACTACATAAGACATTCTCCTTAGTTGCTTTAACAAAACACCTCAAAAGGTCAATAAGTCATTTGGGGGAAGGGAGAATATATATATATATATATATATATATATATATATATATATTTAAAGCCCTATTGTCAAATTTCCATCCTCCAACACAAACACATCCTTTTCTACCCAGATCCGTCTTCCCCTTTTTGAAAGGCTTGTGTATGTATTTCTAAATGAGGATGAAATATCTTGTCAATGAACATTAGAAATTGTTCACAGATCTTCCAAAACTGGCTTTTCTGTAAAATGCAGCACTACAAGTTTACATTATATTGGTGTTCAGAATGTTTTTTTACGCAGCCTTTTCCTTGGTGTTAAATGGCCTAAAGTACCATATGTTTCTTAATAAAAAGCCACGTAAAAATGTACATTAATAAACTGAACTCAAAGAAAAGCTGCCCCAAGACAGCTCTAACTAATCCTTTTTATGAGCTTGCCAACAATTTCAAGATTGTTTTAATGAAAAAAAATTTATGTTTCTGTCTTTGAGAACCACAGCACACCAGCTTCCCCCAGCCACCCCCACCCCGCTCCCAGGACCCGCCGGTTCTCCAGTGCCCTGCAGAAGGGCTCACTCATGCCTTGGCGAGCAGCTCACTGGAAGGGCTCCGCTGTCTGGAAGCCCCTGCACACACACATGGCCAAGCAGCCGCTTCCAAGTGCAAGCCTTCTTCTATTCCCAGGTACTGCACTGCCACCTCCATGGCCCCTCTGCCCTCTCCTTGGCTACACTGTGCAGGGTGAGCAGGGGGGCTTGCATGGTCCAAAGATGTTAAAAAAGGAGAATTCCTTGGAGCCCAGCCTGAGGAGCTGTGAGCATGTTTCCAGATTTAATGTTGGAAGAGAAGAAATGTGGCCTTTAAATCCACATGATATTATATCATCATAGAATACTGTAATTGCTTACTTATTTGTTGGTCTCAGATATTGGATTGTAAATTCCTTGAAAGTGAGATTATATTTTGTTGATTAAATGTAGTGCTTAGCATAATGCCTGGCTTACCAATGCCTGGCTTTTCAATCTATATACACTGAAATTTGATTGCCTTCAAATTCCAGTGTGACCACATACTGTCTATAAATTATATAAATGTTTATTGATTAAATGAGTGAAGAGAATACATTGTTGCTGCCATATATAACTACTATCACATATTATAATACATGATAGAAATCACTCAATAAATGATGTCATCTTTTTATTATATTTTAATTATATTTTATTATTATTAATGTTACTTACGAGCCTCAGTTTCTTTTCCAGCCTTAAAATGGGTTTCATAATGCCTACTACCTTACTAGGTTACTTTAAGGATTAAGAAACCCATAGAAAGTGCCCTAAAAGGTTGGTTTTCCCAGTTGCCGTTTCTCAGCGGAAGTAAGGACCCTTTTGCCTCCTTCCACCTGTTGGAACACAAAACACAGCAGTTCCCACTGCCACATGTGATGTAGCACAGCCACCGTCCTTCAAAAGGAAGGTCATGTGGGTCCCTAGCAGCCCCCCCTCACCACCCTTAGAGAGAGCACACAGAGGGAGGCACCCTGGTTAGGAGGAAATACTAGCCAAATTTGTGGCTAATACACTCATTATCTCTGTTTGTACTTTTTTTCTTCTGTCTCAATATATTTATTCTTGAGGAATGCTAGCTTGTTTCCACAGCACTAGTGAGAATACGAAAGCACTGTTAACTCTTAGTGGTTCTGCAAAGACAGCAGGGCATTGCTCGAGACTTGGTGCGATTATGGTATCTCAGAGGGTGAACTTTTCCAGGGGTGGGGTGGAAATCAAAGCAGACATTGTTGGGCATGGTATCTCTTCCCACCTGGAGTTCTTTCCTTTGTAAGCTGTGGATTTGTGTGGTTGTTTTTCGGTCTCTGAAGACTTGGTACTTCAGGTGTTTCTAAATATTTTCATCTCTTATAGGTTTTCCCGTAGAGAAAAAAAGATGCCTTCTTGGGTGACCACAGGGACAGTGGCAAGACAATGAAGAGCAGTTATATAGATAAAATTCTTACAAGACAGGACATCCCAGCAATTAGAATGTAATAAAAGGATGGAGACGTCTAGAAGGTGGTGAACTCGCCACCCCTGGAAATGTCCAAGCAGAGGTTTGGATGACGTGGTCAGAGATGTTGTAAGAGAAATTTCTGCTTGGAGCAGGGAACTTAACTTGATGGGATGTAACCAAAGAAATATTTTTCTCCACCCCACCTCAAGATAAAATTAAACCTGTCCTTATTTCCGAGTTCACCCGTTCACTCAAGCAGGATGATCCTACTCACTTTCTTCTATGATCAGTCTTCATGAGCACAATATTAAGTTGGCTTCTATCTTGACTGATGGTGTCTGGAGAGAGAATTGAAGATGCCTTTTGATCAAGAGTCCTTTGTGGCTGAGGCCTTACAGTTGTTTTCTAGCCCCCTTGTTTGTTAAGTTTACTTTTTAAAAAATCATCAGACTAGTTTCCCCCCTCTCTGGTTTTCATCCACATGAAAAGGTTCTGACCCTTGACTTCTCTTGACTCTCGGTTGCTGCACATGCCCTCAATTTTGCTTGTCTGCTGGGTGTCTGTATTTCTGCTTTTCCTTGATCTTAATTCATATTTGCACCCAATCCCTAACTACCTGCAAATTTGCTATGATGCTTAAGTGATTGAGTTATGAATTAGCATGAGTTCAAGATACAATTCTTGCTAACTGGCGCACCTTGGACAAGTTACTCTAGTTTTCTAAACTTTATTTTTTTAGCTATTAAATGGAAATAATTATAGTACCTATATGACTGGTGAGGGGCAGTTAGCATATAGTCTGTGCCCAATAAATGTTACTACAATTATTATTTCACAAAGACTGATTCAACTCATACTCTCAGATTCCAGTTTCCTTACTAATGCTCTAAAACCAAATACCACTATCCCAATACAAAATGAAACCTTAATTCAGGCTTCTCTTTCTAGCTATTCTGGCTATGAACACGTTTTCATAAAGCAAGTCCTATTTGTCTGTTAAATTTTATTATAAAACTGAGAACCCAATTCTCTCAAAAATTATTTTGGACCCTGAATATAATGAAGTTGAACCTCACATTAAGAAAATCTTTAAAATCAAAAATAACTTACCAGTGAGATATTACACACATTCAAAACGCTTGTCAGAATCACACACTGTTTACACAGTTATAATAAGAACAAGACAAGTGCAAGAAGCCTGGGACCTCCAAATTCCATCCATCTGTATGTATAATTCTTTAAAATAAATGCGTGACAAAATTCACAAACTTTTGAGAATATACATCTATCCAGCAAAGTGAGATCATGTGTCAGCATTGCAAAATCACTACTCACTACTATGTTTAGCCTTATTATTCCAACTCAGGACAAGAGAAGCAGACGTCATACGGGTTCAGTAAAGAGGGACTTGGCAACACGTTCTGTATTTCACTGTCTTTGGTTACATTTTGCTTGCTTGTTTGTTTTGTTGTTTATATTCCTGTTAAAGGTGATATCATACAGGGTCCAGAGGGTAGAGGGGAGAGAAGCACAGAGTAAAAGGGGATGGACTCACATGAATAAGTATGAAAGACACATGGACAATAACTAAGATGGGGGGGTGGAGATGAGAGGGGGGTGGGGAGCACTGTGGGGGGTGCAGGGCTGGGAATACAAGAAAGAAAACTGTACTTGAACAAAAGTTAAATAAATTTTTAAAAAAAGAGGGACTTGGGAGTATTCGTTGTTGTTGTTGTTAATTTTTATTGAATTTACTTGGGTGACATTGGAAATGTTTTTAATGAAGCAGGCACAGTGCATTCTCTTTAGCCATTGGCTGTTTCCTGCATATGTCCATCATTTTAAATTCTACTCCAAACCAAAATACAAATAGAACTGAACCCAAATGTTAATGTTTCACTAAACCATGAATTGAACCAACCTTCCCTGGGGGAAAAGGGAAAAAAAACTACTCAAGAAGTTTGATTTGAAGCCAAAACTATATGTTTTATGAAACTATTGAACTGGAACAAAATCAGATCAAAATATACCATGAACTGAATTTAAACTAAACAAATAAATTTTTTATTTCTTTAAAATTGAATCTCTGGCTACAAATAAGGTTTACTTTAGTACATACAATATTTATTTCAATACGTGTATAGTTTATCTTGAGCAATTTTTTCCCTGCCGATCTTCTCCTTTACACAAAGGGGACAATAATCCCTACCTACTTCATTAGCATACTGTGAGGGTTGAATGAAATAATAATAAAAAACTTCCATCATCATCATATTCATCATCATTAAATCTGCATTTTGTCCAGCACGCAAGGGGTCAACTTCCCATTTTAAGTCCTCCAATATGTCCACTGGCCACCAGAGGGCAGCAAAAAGGTAGAAACCCTTGCTGGAACTGACTGGAACTTGAACAAGCACTGAGGGCTTACTATGTGCCAAATTGCTCTAATGACCTTGCATACACTAACAAATCTAATCCCTAATACAATGCCACATGGTGGCTTCTGTTGTTATTCCCAGGGAACAGATGAGGAAACTGAGGCATAAAAAAACAGGTGAAGAAATGTGCCCAAGGTCATCTAATAACATGGCAGAGCCAGCCTCTGAACCCAGGCATCCTGGCTACAGAGCCCTCACTCTTATGTACCACAGCATACTGCCACTCGAGGTTCTTTGGAGGATGCTAACTAACGTAGGGGGAGGTTCACATCCTGGCCTCGTTCATGGGCACAGATGGAACTGCAACCCAGGATGACCTACTAAAATCTGTTCACAGTGTAGGACCCAGAGTACAGAGAGTTGGCACCTGAGCCAGAGAGTGTGATGTGGTCAACAGTATTGTTAAAGACTAATTCAGGGCATGAACCAAGTAAACAGAAGAACATTCAGCAACGGGGATAGGAAGATGGGATTCAGGCATAAATGTAGGAAAATGACCAGGATAGTTAGTTGCCTTTGACAAAGAATAGTGTTCTCGTGGTAGATGAGTCCAACTGGCTCATCCTTCTGAACCTTCCATATGTCTTAAAGTTTAAGGTACCGGAACTCATGAAACAACAGGAAGTGACTCTGTTCCATTTTCACAGCCATTTCTACCTCAAGGGGCATTATTTAGTTTATTTTTTCAAAATAAAAAACAAACAACACAACAACAAAAGAACTATCCTCCTGCTCATCATCGCCAAGCTTCTCAAAATAACAGTCCATACCAACTTCCTAAGTTTTTCGTTTCCTACCCTCTCCCCAGCCTGCAATCCGCCGGCACCATTCTACTGAAACTAACCTCGCCAAGGTCACCCATCATTTTCCGAATGCCACATACAATAGCTACTTTCATCTTTTCAGATGTGTCTGCAGCTTTGACATCGCCGGCCGTTCTTGCTCTCATGACGCTCTCCAGCCCTGGATGTGAAGTACCCTGTTGGACCGCCCTCCCTCCGGGACTGGCCACTGCTCCTCTGGACACCACTTCGTAGTCGGTCTCCTGGCTCCTTTTCTCCACCATCTCTCATCAAAAAGACAAAGTAATGCCTTTTCACTGGCTTGCCTACCTCCACTCTGGACACTTTAATTCCATTCTCAACATCGCTGCAGAGAGAGCTTCCCAAAATACCAAAATCCTACTCCTATCATGATTCCCCCTTGCATGAAATGATTCCCCATTATGAAAGCTGTTGAGCGTGGCATTCATGAGTCCTCTTCCCGCTTTTCCATGTGGTTCTGACAATGCCTTCACACATGGCCTTTGGGTCCTCACAGCTCCTCAGAAATCATTCCAATTCCCTTAGCTTCTCAAGCCTCTTTTTACTTGTATCTTTCAAAATTCAGCTCAATCTGCTGCCTCTTTTGTAGGATCCCCTGGAATTCTGCCTCCTGGACAGAGATGCTGGCTTCCCTCACAGCGCTCCAGTGCCCGTGGGCCATTAGATGACTGTGGCTCATTTACAGACATGGATCTTCTGGGCCAGACTCTGCTCTTCTCGGGTGAAGGACCCTGTGGAGTGTAGCTTGGTATCCTTAGTACCTACCACAGACAGGCACTTGATATAGTACATCTAAGTCAAGAAAGGATTTTGTTAAGAAAAAAACTCAGCAGGAATGGTGGAACTAAGATACAATGACTGACGTGTTAGTGCTCACAAAAGGATAGGTGATTTACAGCTTGAATCTTGATTTTTAATATATCTCATTAGTTCTTAAAGAGTTGAAGGACAAAGGCAATGCTGAACGCTGCAAATTATAAGCTAAGTGAGAGTCATCATATTGATTTTATTTCTGTATTGATGAGAAGGCAGTGAGAACATTAATGAGAACCAGCAGGGTCACGCTGAGCAGTGGGCCCAGTCCAAGCAGGTCTGACGGCCCAGGGAGCAGCCGGCGGGACTGGCTTTCCTCTCCACGTACCACTCAGCGGAACAAATCTTGACAGTTCAACATGGAGCATAAAATGCACTCTCAGAGTAGCAGGGTACTTAGCATATTTGACTAAATTCATGTGGACCAGATTTTTTTGTTTGCTTGTCTCACCAAAAGGGGTAGAATCTCTTCACCCTGCCTCACTTCTGCCTCCTAATTTAGAAGTAATTTAATAGTCTGAGAAAAATCCTATGTACATCTTCCCCATTTGTTTAGTGAAACTTCAGAGAAACATCACCCCTGCTTTAATCCGCCGTCCTATCAGAGAGCTAGGCCATAGCCAGGAGCGGCAGACACTGCAAAGAAGTGCCCCCATGGTAGCCATCCACTTTTTTACTTTTTGCCTTGATTTTAAGGGCTGGGAGAGGGTGATAAGCATGAGCCTCTAGTTCCTCCCTCATCTGTTCTCTGACCACCAGGTGGGAGAGGAAATAGCCAGGGTGAGCTTCTATTCTAGTACTGTAAACAACAGTTCATTCTTTCCTGCTGGACTTACCTCCAATCCCCATTGTAGCATGGTAATTACATACATGCCTTTTGCATTCAACATTCTGGGTTCAAATCCTAGCTCTTCAAGTTAGAGCCATGTGAATTTCTGACAAGTTATTTAACCCCTTGGGTCCTCAGCACTCTCAGTTGTAACATGGGGATAATAATAACTTCCTCCGAGAGTTGCTCTAATGAGAAAATGCCTCTAAAATGCTTGGCATCAAGCCTGAATCAGCACTTTGTAAATGTGAGCTGTTATGACTTTGAGTTTAAATTCTTAGAAATGGAATTGGCTTTCATGAAGCTCCAGATTGATCCAAGTTCCCCGTTCCTTCACATCTGGCCTGAAAATGTTTGGAAACCTCAAGATGACTGCCATGAGAGCAATGGCACAGCACCATGTCAGTCGCCAAGAATGAGCAGACTGGCTCCCTGAGGGCTGAAGGGAATCTCGCTCACGATCAATTCTTGCTACTGTCAGCATCACAGAGCCAACGTCGACCTGGACGAGAAAGCTGGATCACTCTGAGTTTGCTCCTACACAAGCCAATCTATCAACAAAATTCCAAATACCCCTTCTTCTGAGTGATGAGGTAGCAGAGGAGTTGACAGGCTAGGTCACTGGGTCTGCAATCCTGCATCCAACTGCATCTTGTTTGTCGAACGTCAGATCAAAGTGAAAAGAAATCATGAGAGAATTGAGCCAACTTTTAATGTGCAAGACTAAACATAATTTGATTTTCAAATTTTAGACCAAGTTCTCAGGACTGACCCCTGGAAACATTCTTTATGAATTCTCTTCTCTAAAGTGACATATAAATCATAGAATAAATAAAGATGCTGTTTCCACAGGCATTCTCTTAGGCATAATCTCCTTTCTGTAGATATGAAGTAGACTGGCTAATAGAAGGGGGCCAGTGGAAAAGAGGATGGAAGAGAGGTTAATAAAAGAATCTTGGGAAGTTTTCCAAATTGCACAACTGTGGCTCTTTTAAAGTCATCTCTCAAGGGAGGTGCTGAAAGACCACCATAAGGGCACTTTCTCTAATACAGATCACCCCAAACAAGATGAAGAATGGATTTCAGCAACAAAACAGCAAATAGGAAAAAGGACTCATGGACATGGACAACAGTGTCGTGATTGCAGGGAGGCAGGAGGTGTAAGGGGACTAAATGGTAACAAAAAAAATACGATAAAGATTAAATAAAAAAATAACAAATCGAAGACCAGCTTTAATACCATTATGACACAGATGGCCTGTCGGTCAGGATTCCCACAGAGAAGCAGAGCCACAGGTTATGCATATAGTCACACTTACACATACATATGTGTGTGTACACACATGTATAGCCTGTAGTTACACACAAATATGTAGCCTGTAGGATCTTGGCAGTATGTGTGTGTGTGGGGGGGGAGATGGATATAAAGTGAGAGGAGAATTCATAAGCATGAGCTAGTGTCCCAGGAGACAGACGGACACTATTCTTATTGCCTCTGATTTCAGTGCAGTGGACAGCCCGGGCCCTTCATCGTGGAACTAAACACACACCCCTGGCCCAGGAGTTCCAGAATCCGAAGGGGAGTCCCGAGGAAGACCAAGCAGTCACAGGTCGAGCTTCTACCTCCCACCAACGAGGTGGCTCGGCAACACCCTGGTGAGCTGCAACTGGCTGCGACTCACCAGACCTCCCTCGTCCTCTCCTGGCCTGCCCTTCCTGAAAACATGCAAGAAAGAAAGTTCTGGGAAATGTGATCCAGCCTAGCCAAACTGATATCTAAGGAACCCACCACAGGTACAATCAGAACCCTGTGTCCCTGATTTCAGGATAACTCTTCTTTGGAGAATGTCTGTTCCTGTCCAGAATGGCTTAAAAGTCCGTAGAATGAAGACCCTTTCCTCACCTCACCACATCATCCACAAACTAAAGATAATTATTGTACTTTCAAAAGTAATTTGGATATTTGGAGGTCTCAGTTAAATTCTCAAGGGCTAAGACAGCTTGTTCTAAAGGCTATAGAATTAATTGTATCAAGAAGAACCCCCGTCAGCTCTACACATGTATATGGGCATGTACACACACACACACACACACACACATACAAATGTCTAGTCCATAAATGTCAAAGTTCAAGTTGCGTGTACTTTTTACATGAAGTAAATGTCCAATTTTGGCAGGAATGCGAAGCAAGAGTGCTTGTCCTCACTGTCCACCCTGAGCACCGATGGCCTCGAGATGGAGAGATCAGTTTCCCTGACACCCAGTCATCTGGAAAACATCAAGCCCGGGCTGCTCAGCTGCTCTGTAACGTTCACGTGTGTCTCTTACTTTTCCAATAACCACATTGCACTGGGATGATAGAAGTGAGCGTTACCATTTAAACTAACACTTTAAAATAGAAAAAATGTAGGGAACAATCATGTGGCAATATTAAATATTTTTCATTATATTTTCTAATAACTCTTAAGCACTGGTAACCATAAAAGCCTTAATAATGTGTTTATTGAGACCAGTAATCAGTGCAGGGTAGAATTTTCAATATAACACGGGCAGGTTTTCTATGAAAGTGGCACAGGGAACTCTGCCCCTTTGCTGGAATATAAACGTGACTCCCTCTTCAGGGTACTGAGGTAGTAAAATACAAGGGAACTTCCTAATGGAAATGAGACTATTCTCATTAAATTAAATGAGACCATTTAATGTGGGTGAAAGTGATTTAAAATTCACACACCTCCTGCAAGTATGTTCTTGATTTACTTTTTAAAGAGTAAAATGGGTTTAGTAAATATTGCCAGGTATAATAAATCATAAAACATTTAACACCGATTTGTCAAATGTAGTTTACATGAAGTAGCACTTAGTGTTATTTATGCCAGACTGAATGAAATGGTTGCTGTGTTAGTAGGCTTTTCAGCTAGTTGGGAAATACGCAGTGAGCAAAGCTTTGTACTGGGTGGTATGTTGGTTATACAAAATTACCGATACTACATTATACCCAAAGTGCTTACAGCCTGGATGGGGCACTCAATCAACGATACAAGGCTGAATATGAGAAGGGCCTGTTCAAAGCATTTCACTTTCAGCCAAACCAACCAATTAAAATCAGCCTTTTCTATTGGATTCCATCCATCACTCCCACCTGGCCACCATCAAGAAAGTCCCAGCCCTCTGAGACAGTAAACTTGAACCCCCTATCCCAAACTTATTTCATACTATCTTGTGCTGTATTTCTAAAAGTTTTAGTTTTTCAGGGCTTGATTTATTGATTGGATAGCTTCACAATCTCTTCTGGGACTAGTCCGGGGTTCCACAACTCAAATATGACTGCTACTTTACTCCTTAGATATGTATAATTTAAGCCACTCTCTGTAGTACCCTGATGCCATTTACTTAATACCCCAGAATTCTACCCTAATGTAGGCTGATTTGGTTAATGCCATTGCCTGTCCTTGCCACTGTTCCAGCAGTTGTATAGACTCACAGAGGTGCCAGAGGAGTTTCATCAAAAGTCAAGTTAGGTCACAGAGGGAAAAGTAGGAAAGTTTTACTAGTAGAAGTCTATTCCTCTAGAAGGCTCGTAAGCTGAAGTTTGAGAATAATGAAGTATTTTACCAGGAGAACAGACTACAATATCAACATTCAAGAGCTTCCCAAAATGATAAATAATAGCCCTGGCTGGGTGGCTCAGTTGGTTGGAGTGTCATCCATACACCAAAATGCTGCAGGTTCAATCCCCAGTAGGGTTGCATACAGGAGCCAACTGACCAATGTTTTTCTCTTGCATAGATATTTCTCCCTCCCTTTCTCTCTCTCTAAAAGCAATAAAAACATACCATCAGGTGAGGATTAAAAGTAAATAAATAAATCTTTCTCCTTAGAATAGGCACTAACTTGTCTTCTTGAGCAGAACAGGATTTCGACTGCCAATACCAACAGGCCCTGATACATTCTCTCACCTCCCAGTTATTTTATCATGGGTAGGTCATGTACTGTGTTTCATCTGTAACCCTGTGGTCAAGAATTCAAAACTGATCCAGAGAAACCTTTATGGTAACGACCTGAATTCTGGGGGAAATGAGTTCAGTTGGAAGGAAGAGAGGTCAAGCATGGCTATAAAGCTGACTTGCTATACGAGGACTCAGGAGATGCAAAGGGAAATGTATCCCCTTACATAGAAAAATGGAGATTAGTAATTTGGAAAGCAGCAGGTTGTTAAATCATTTGTCTTGATAGTATTATATGACTCTTTAATAGACACCAAGTCTTTTTAAAAGTATTCTTCAATAGTGATAGCAAGTCAGCATCTGGTTGAAAGGATTTAGGGCTTATTTTCCACTAGAGCTATACTTACAACAGTGGTGGTGTGTGTGACAAAAAGACACCAAACTCTGAGTGTGAGGTAAGAGGTACACAAAAGGAAATGGTTGGAAAATAAGCTCCAGAACTCAAGCCAAAAGCAGTCTATCTCTCAAGGGAGTCCTGGCCTTCTGTGTCAAATGGGAGCACCACCAACCACCAGAGCTTTGCTCAGCTATATGTTTTATTTGTTGTCCTCTAATGGCAAATGTATAAATGTTTCAACTTACAGCCACACCATAGGATCTGTTTATCTCTGAAATTATAAATTTCTACAGGAAACTACATTAAGACCAAGCCTTGGTTATATATATGGCCGAGTCAGACTTTCTTTCATGGTCTAGCATGGAGGAGCACTGTGTCCTGACCCCACTGAAAATCATGCCACAGCAGACACTTCTGGTGCCTGTGCCGAACTCCTTGGCTCAACCTTGGTTCAATGCTCTAGGAGTGCCTGAGAGAACTGTCTGAATCCACCTCAAGAGTATCCCTGGTTTCTTCTCACCTTTGAACTCCAGGGCCTTCTCCATTGCCAAAGGAGTTTGATGGGACAAAAGCAAACACAGCCTGGCAATGTAGAGCATTTAATGCCCCCAGAGAAAACCAACATCAGATCCTTTTGATATATAGTTCTCACACTTCTTAGAGATCACAGCAGAATCTAAATCCATTTTTACACTGGCTTTTCCTCCTGACCTCACATCCCCATGACCTCATGTGTGTTTAGAATTATTCTTCAAATAACTAACTGAACTTAAGTAATAGTCTCATGTTCCGATTTTAGGAAAGTCAAACGTGCACCCATACTAAACCAGAAATCCTCCCCTTTTCTTTCCCAAATACATACATGTATGTGTGTGTGTGTGTGTACAAAAAAGCATATACTTTTCATAAGTCATTAGAATATATTAAATTAGAACTTCCCCTAAGTTATTAGGCTATAAAGACTTGTGTTTAAAAGAGAAGATGGGGAACATTTACCTCTTCCCTTAAAAGGTTTATTGCTATGGAAGTTGCCCTCCCAATATAAAACTGGACAAAATACATAAGACAACTGCTTTCAGACACTGGTCAGCAAGTGACACAGCGGTTATTTCTGAGAAAGAGGAAGCAAATCAGGTGAGCCCTACAATTGCAACAGCTTGCTACGTGGAACCAGTATAGAGACTGGAGTTCGGACTGTGTTAACCCAGACCCCATCAGTCTGGCTGAATAGGGGAAACAGAGATTATAGGTAAGAGAGGCTAAGATATCTGTAATTTATGGGGAAGAGGACCAGAGAAGAGCCAAATGCAGAGTGAGGGTTCTGGAAAGTCAGCAGAGAGTACCCTTGAATTTTGGTTGAGTAGGGATGTGATGCGCACATTCCTTAGGAGAAATTCCCCGAAGGCAGGGAAAGAAACAGTGGAAATCAGCAGATCAAACAATTCCTGAAGCTTACAAGAGTGAGTCAGTGTGAAGTGAACTTGTGCAATAACTCGCAGTCAGTTTGATACAGAAGTCTTTCACCTCTGTAGTATAACTAAATGATTCCTAATATGAAGGTTACTTCGGATTTGACTTAGAAATTAAAAGCATCAAATGGATAAACCTGATCCAAAACAACTTAAGTGCATGCCAGAACAAAGATCAACTCTTTAATAAAATACAACAAAACATGTCACTTAATCAGGCAAAACTCACAGTGCTCAGCATCCAATAAAAAATTAACCTACATGTAAAGCAGAAAAAAAGTGAAGCATAGTTAGGAGAAAATCCAATCACTATTACCAGACTCACACATGACAGAGAGGATGGATTAGCACACAGGCCCTACTACAAAAAAAATTATAAATGTTGCAGATACACTCAATGACATAATGAAAAGTATGAACATTATTGGGCGAGTAATAGAAGATAATATTTGCAAGACCCCAATGGAGCATGTATGGAGAAAAACAAGTCTGAATGAAAAATACACTTCATGAAATTAACAGATCAGACACTAAGAAGAAAAGATGAATAAACTTTAACAAATATCAACAGAACCCCTCCAAATGAAGCAGAGAAAAAAGCAGAAACAAATTATGAGAGCCTCTGAGACAGCATCAAGTAGTACAATATAAGTATAATTGGCTGTTTCAAAAATGAGGAAGAAAAAGTATTGGGAAAAAATGGCTGAAATACTTCCAAATTTTTAAAAAGTGGCTGAAATACTTTCAAGTTTTATGAAAACTATAAAACCACAGGACCAAAATATTGATGGATAACATACAACATAAACATAGAAACTAAAGCAAGGCACATAATAACAAGATTGCTTAAACTAATGATAGTTTAATGTAAAAACATTTTCTTCTTTTTCCAGAAGAAAAAAGACATATGTAAAAAATATGTGTAAACGCAGCATGCCAAAATTGGAGATTATGCACATCAAAAGAAAATGCATTGACATCAACACACTGCTTAAAGAAAAAAATAACAAACACCCAAACTTTCTATACCAAATGAAAGCATCTTTCAAAATTGACACAAAGTCTTTTTCAGACATCAGACCTGCTCAACCAGAAATGTTAAGGGAAGCTCTTCAGGTAGAAGGTTAATGATACCAGATGGAAACTGGGAATTTTACAAAGAAATGAAGAGGGCTGGAAATGGTAAATATATGTATAAAGATTGTATTTATTTTCTATTACTGCTTTAAAAATTATCACAAATGGAGTGGCTTAACACAGTACAAATGAATTCCTCACAGTTCTTGAGGTTAAGAGTCTGAAATTGGTTTCTTTAGGGCTAAAGTCAAGGTTTGGTCAGGGCTGTAGAGACTCTAGGAGGAAAAGAGTTCCCTTGCACGTTACAGCTTCTAAAGGCTGTCCACCTTCCTTGACTCATGGTCCCCTTGCAGCTGCAGAGCCATAAATGACTGGTTGAACATTTCTCATGATGTCTCTCTGATTCTGACTTTGCTCCCTCCCTCTTCCCCATTTAAGTGCCCCTTATGCCTATATTGGGTCCACCCAGGGATCAGGATGTTCTCTCTATTTTGGGGTCAGCTAGTTAACAACCTTAATTCAACCTTCCACCTTAATTCCCCCTTGCCTTGTAACATGGTATTCTCAGGTTCTGGGAATTAGGATGTGGGCAGCTTTGGGAGAACATTATCCTGCCTGCCACAAATACAAATAATCTTTCCCCAGGTTTAATCCTTTAGTGCACAATTCACTATTTAAATAAAAAACAATAAGCAAAAAGCAAAACTATTTAAATGCAGAATTATTAATAAAATAAAAGATGACACTTTATAATGCCAAAGGGCACATTTTACAATAAAGATAAAATTGATATGAATATTTGTTCCACAAACCATCCTTGATCACACAGCAGAGCCAGAAGTCTACCGATAAACTTAGGGCTTTACTAATAAAACCTGAAAATGAAAGGCCCATTCTTCCTAAAAAAATAAATAAATAAATTAAAAAATAAAACAATACCATCACCAACAACAAAAATTTTAACTCTTCTGTCCAAAAAAAAAAGCAAAGTAAATTCGATGATGATGGTGTCTCCATAGGGTTTGTTTCTTTAAATCTTCCATATCCTTGCATTAAAGACAGAGTAAAGAGACATCAAACAATATGTTGTAAGTTAAAAATACAATTTTTATGTATCGAATTGTCAATACCCGGAAGTTTGATAGCCCACTCTACTGGTATACACGTGGAGAAATAGGCGCACCTGCACGCCTTTGGTGGGCACCTGAAGGGGTTCCACCTCTGTGGAGGGCAACTTGTCAACATGTCACAGAGCTGAATATCTACACATCCCGTGATCTTACAAATTCGCTTTCCAGAACTTATCCAAAAAGACACACTCATGCACTAAAAATGGCTTATATATAACTTTACTTTACACGGTTTGTGATAATGAGGTTGGGAAACAATCTAAATGTTCCTCAGTAAGGGACAGGCTAGTGTTTATTCATACAGCCATAAAAAATCCTAGGAAAGTCTTTACATATTTATTGGAAATTTTTTCAAGATAAATTGTTAGGTTATAAAAGCAAAGATATTTTGGAATATTTTAAAGTGCACAATAAGGGTCACAGTGTCTTATATATAAGATGAGGAAAATGTGTGTGTGTGTGTGTGTGTGTGTGTGTGTATGTGTGTGTGTATCTCATACAGAGGTGAGCAAAAGTATGTTTACAGTTGTAAGTATGCAACATGCAGAATTTATTCTTATATTCTCATTTATTAATTACTGTATTCTTTATTTGTATTACAATTTTAAACCTACTTTTGCCCATCACTGTATATATAGGTATTATACACATATGTATATTATATATACATACATACTATGTGTGACTATATATAATATATATGTATATGCCTGTGTGTGTGTACACATTTACTGGTGTGGACAGGATAGCTCTAGATAAGATATCTGCAGAGAACTATTCAAGAAGTGAATATTATTTTGGCATATAGAAACATTGCAAGCCCAGAGAATGATGGTAAGAGAAAGACTTTATGCACTTTTTGAAGTTTATTTTTAGCTTTACTGAGGTATTGATATACAAAAACTGTACAGATTTAATGTACACATCTTGATGAGTTTAGACATGTGCATACACCCATGGGGCCTTCACTACAACCAATGTCACTACTACAGAGACTTATCTCCTCCCAAAATTTCCTTGTATTCTTTTGTGGTATGTGTGGGGGTTTCTGTATGTTCGTTTGTTCATTTGTTCATTTGTTTGTATGTTTGTTTGTTTTTGGTAAGGACACTTAACATGAGATCTGTCCTCTTAAAATATTTTGAAGTGCACAATGAACTTGCTATTTCATAAGCTGAATAAAGTCTAGAGATCGGCTGTACAACATAGAACCCTTAGCTAACTTTTTGAAGTCTAAACCATGTGTGTGCACTAACAACAAATATATCTATGTGCATGTGTATATATACATAAATGTACACATTAATATACACAACAATAAATTATACATGTGTGCATGCATATCCACATATACAAAAATATAGACTCTTAATTGCAAATAACTCTGGTTGGTATGATTATTGGTGATGTCTCTCTTTTATATTTTCTAGGTTTTCTGTGATACTTTATATCATAACTATGGAACTATAAATATCATATTTAAAGATTAGAGGGGCCTTAGTATAGTAAAAAAAGCTCAACATGAGAATCAAAATTCCTGGGTCTGGTTCTATATCCAGCATTTACCAGCTGGGAGGCATTCATTGTATCTTTTAATTTGTCTAAGTCTTAGTTTTCTCTTCCATAAAATAAGGATAATACTGCTTGCCTTGGTTTTCCTGAATTTAGGGGAAAATCACATGATAAAATTATTTGAGGGTGCTTATAAATCATCATGCTACAGAAATGCCCAGCATTGTTATAATTAACAATGTAAGAAGCACTTCTGAGATTTCAATATGTCCTGCATAAGATACAAATTGGCCAGTGAGCTGAGCAACACTGATTAAGGTCTCAAGGAGCTACAAAGCTATTTGAGTTTTGTCCTCCACTGTTAATTCCATTTCAAAAGTGGAAAGAGGAAGGAACATGTTAAGAGAGGTCTATAGAAACACTCCAATGGGAAACTTTCTCACCCAAGGAAATAGCCTTGCCTCGTGCTGTCCTGAAGCCAGATGTTACCCCAGTGGACACATCCAACTCATCCATTCCATTCCAGCAGGACCAGTTTGCTTGTGCTGCACTGTCTGCATTGTAAACGTGATGCTTTGGGTATAGCGCTTTTCTGTTTGTGCTTAAAGCAAAAGAAAACAAAAAAGCCCTGCATGGACTCAAATGTCCAATCCAGTGCTCCACTGAGAGATTCTCCTACCCACCCTCACACCCAATATACACACGTGCATAGACACATACACATATCCTTCTAGATTGTTTTACAATTATGCATAGGGTTACCAGAGAAGATGCTAAGACCATGCAAGAATAATAGTTATGTCCACAGGAATGTGGGATTGGAGCTCAGTACCACTTATAAAATAATATATCATTTCAATAAAAACAAGGCCAAAAGATCAAAACCAGTTCTGAATCTGCTCAAAAGCTCCATTACTAAGAAATGGTTTCCAAAGATTTTCCCCTTAACATCTGAGGCAACAAACCAGACAGTGGGAAGCAGCTGGATCCCCTCACCTTGGCCAGTTTGCTGGTGCTCTCTCACTCTCTTTTTTTTCAGGCATCAGGATCTTTCAAAATATTTTAAATAAAAAACCTAGCATTGTAAGTGCGCAGGAAATTCACTTGCTTAAGGTCACAGACCAGGGCACTTCTATCTGTTTCACCACTAAGCAGGGTGCCTCCAAATATCTTGAGGAGCATTGCAAAATCCTGAAAATAAATGGGGAAAAAACACAGTTTAATTGGTTCAAGTTTTTTCCTTTATTTATACCATAAATAGCATTTATTTATATCATAAACAGCCCTTTAGGGGAAAACAGAGTGGGTTAAAGAAAACCTGCCACCATGAATATTATAAAAAGTTGGAGATTGTTTCTCCCCACCTTCAGGAGACAATTCAGTGGTATTATGTATGTTGATTAGAGTGTGGCCAGGAGTTCTATACCATCTGGGTCCAAATCCCAACTTCAGCACTAGCCATACAACTTCAGATACTTCTGTAATCAACCCTTCTGTAATCAACCCTTTCCTCTCTCAGAGTTATTGTGAGGATTGAATAGAATAATCCCTGAAAAGCACTGTGTGTTAGATTCTACTGTGGAGAATCTAACACTCCAGATAGGAATCACCATGTACTTCTTGTCTCTAGTCAGAGATTGTCTTTCCACATGGACTGCTAGTATGTGCTTAAAAAAATACATGCAAGTAGGCCAAAACTGTGTCTTCCATCTTGCAGGGAAGGATGCTGCAGGGTTGGCATGCCACATTTGATTCTTATTAGACCGACTCCTGTCTTACTCCATTCCAGCTCATCTCACAGCTTGACAGAGGGTGGGTGATGCAGGCGTAGCACAGAACAAACACACTGTTTTATTTTAGTGTCTTAACACTTCAGGCAGATGAGAAGAATAGCCCTTAAACTGGCCCTTTGCTGTAGACTGCATCTTCATCAGAACACACTTCATTTTTTCCATTAGTATGACCAAATGACCTGTTGGTAAATGTTTTAGGGAACAGATCACACAAAGAAGAAAACTAAAGGCGTATTTGAGTTTATGGAGATACCTAATTTTCCATCTCTGAGAGATGTTCCTCTTTATCTCCATGTATGTTATTCATCAAGGCATCATGACAGTATTTACTGGAAAGTAATGGCACTGTTTACCAGAAAACCAACTTAATCTGCTACTCATTGTTTTCATCAGTTAAATGAAACTGACCTTTCATCTTCAGCATTGTACTTCCAACAAAATCCTGCCAACATCACTAATGATCTGTGTTCCTTGGACAGCTGCAAGACATTCTCCATGAGCTAAGGAGTAGTGGGATCATCACCCCATCCAAAGATGAAAAGGCCCAGTCTTACAGGTCCCGCTCACAGGTTAGCACTCAAGCCAAGCCATTAGGATCGAGGGGAAAGATTAAAGGAAGGTAAGAAACTTGAAAAGAGGATGCCCATACCTAATACAGAACCCCTAAATCAAAACCATTTAGTCATCGAGACTTCATCGACAAAGCTCAGAGTCGAGAGTAAACAATCAACTGATAAAATCAAATTTCGTAGAGTTTCATGCTACAAGTTAGTATAGATATTTCACAATGAAGCCTGATGTACCCCAGTTAGAGTTCTTCAGGCAACAAGATGAGCTGAAGACCTGCCAACCCTCCCCATCACGGAGAACGATAGCACCCTATACCCTTTTTGGGGGAAAAAGTGCAATAAAACACAAACTATTTTTAAAAGAGAATAATGTCAATTATTTTATTGCTCACATTGATAAAAGTGCCTATATAAACTTAAGGTCAGTCTCAGTTTACCTCCGAAAGACCAAAGCTTACCCATTCATGTGTTGTGGGTTGGTTGTTTTCAACCTAACACTAACACCCAAGCACACCATCAGCATCCGCACACGGTTCAATCACATTACAAAAGCGAAAAAGCATTTTATTTGAACAGGTAAGGTCTCAAGTCTTGGGTGTTTGCCTGGTAATGTTGCTCACCCACCACCCATCCCTCCTGTAGTAAGAGTGCCTTGATTCTTCTTTAAACCATTTATCCCACTCCCGGCTGTGTATTTTAATTTTTACCCCAAGATATATGTACGAGAATGTTCACTGCAGTAAAAGTGGACAAAAATTTTAAATGTTGTATATTTAATAGAGAAACAGTCAAAGAAATTATAGGGCATCCATACTAAAATATTACTACCAATTTTAAAGAATGTGTCAGATCTCTATATCCCAAAGCAAGCTGCGGAATAATGTGTGTAGTTCAATTTAATTTCTGTAAACATGTTACAGGCACATAAATATACAGGCAAATACACAAAGATTACCTCAATAGATGCACACCAGGCTGATAACAATGGTTACCTCTGAGAAGAGGTATATAAGAGGAGAGGAAGTAGAAGGGAAGGAAAACATTAACGTCAATTATGTGAGTCTATACTTGAATTTTTATAAGTATGAAGTTATAATATAAATATGTAAGATTCAAAATAAAGTTCGTGAAAAATTCTAAGATAAAAAATGAAGGTTTTTTTTACAGAACTGAATTATGTCCTCAGTATTGGGAAGAGTTTGGAGGTGTCATCAAAAGCGGTATCTCTGAGCAAATGTGCACCTACCAGTGATTTCTCCTCATACACAGATAATTGAAGAAGCAAATTTTTAGCATATAATCAGGTCATTGATACAGCAATATAATGTCTCTTTCAAACAACTCAGCTAAAGCTTTGGCTCCCTTGTCCCAATTCCAAATCCCATGCAGATTTACAAACACACATATGAATATTAGAAACACATATAGTATCTTTACATTTTTAGAGTACTCAGATAGGTACAAACTAGGAGCAAACTAGGGCCCTCAGACTGCAGGAAATATATGTCAGCCTCTTCAAGTGGTCCCCCGTAGGCTCTTTTACACCAAAGAAACAAGGTCTTCAGTTTTCAATGACAAAGTTTTAATTCTTTTATACCTTCGAGCTGGGAAAAAGATTCAGGTGCCACAGAACTAGTTTATGGGTGGTCCAGCATCCATTTTGAAATGTAGGAACAATTGCCACCTATTGCCTTGGAACCTTGGCCAAAGCTAAAAATCAATTGTATTGTTGAATTTATTTTAATACAGTTGTGTATTGCTTAACAACGTGGAGAAATCACAATATTTTGAGAAATGCATTGTTAGCCAATTCTCTTGCTGTGCAAACATCATAGAGTGCACTTACACAAACCTAGATGGTATAACGTGTAGCATAACCTATTGCTCCTAGGTTACAAACCTCTACAGCATGTTACTGTAGTTAATACTGTAGGCAATTGTAACACTATGGTAAATATTTATGGATCTAAACATATCTAAATGTAGAAGAAGTGCAGTTAAAATATGGTATATAATACTTTTATATAACTGGCAGTGCAGTAGGTTCGTTTACACCAGCATCACCACAAACACATGAGTAATGCCATTACATTCTAATGTTTCAATGGATGTACCATCACAAGGCAATAAGAATTCTTCAGCTCCATTATAATCTGATGAAACCCCTGTTATATATGCTGCACGTTGTTCATCAAAACATCCTTAAGTGAGCATGACTATATCCAGTTGGTCAAATTTCTTAGACTACTTAATTTTAATATGTAGTTCTCATATTTAGCCACTTTTTAAACTCTTACTAGATTTATAAGTTATTTCTCTTTGATGTTTAGCATAAAAACAATTTTTTGCTATAAATGATGATTCTTTCTTCTAATATTTATATCTCTTACCTGTTCTTGTTTTAGTGCATTGGTTAATATCTACAATACAAAATTTAGAGTCTCAGTAATTTAGATAGCCTTGTCTTTTTCCTAGCTTAATTTGAAAAAAAATTCCAATAGCTCACCTTTAATTATGATGTTTACTCTATATTTCTGTTAGATACTCTAAATTTTTTAAAAATATATTCTCTTCCTGTATGACTAAAGAGTTTTATGATTTATGGGCCATTGAATTTTCTCAAATATTTTTCTGCATTTATTTGAGGTGAATTTTCTTAAATTCATGTTACAATGGCTATTTTCTCCTTTAATCTGTTTATCAATATACTAAATTACATAAGAGAAATTTCTTGCATTGGTCACCTTTGCATTCCTAGGATAACTCTCCTTGGTTGTGTGCTTGGCTTTATACCTTTAATACGGAGTAGTGTTCTATAAGGAACCATTCCATGTGGCATAGGGAATGTAGCCCAGCCCCTGACTCATAAAAAACAGTGGGGAGAGAGTCGGCACACCAGATCCGAGCCCATGGATCGGTTTTCCTGTGAAGAATCAGGCCTGCATTGTACCTAGGCTGTTATGAGGCTTGCTTTTTCTAAAACTCCCTCACCCTGGATTGAGGCAGCAATGTCTACTGCATATCTTTAAAGTAAATTCCTGAAATCTATGCTAAACCTCCCAAGGATGGAATGTAACCATTTCAACCAATTTTCCCTTTGATCTGCAACATTCTTCTCTTTGAAATAACTAGTAACATTCTTTCCTTTGTTATCTGGAAAAGGTAATCACCTACAGTGAACCTGGGCATAGTAAATGAGGACCATTCTCAACGTAATGTACCCAAGAAAAGCAACAAAATCTTGTCCAGGCAGGGGTGGTTCTTTCACGTAGAGAGCCTCCATGGTACCCCCTTTTTCTCCATAGGACTTCTGTAGTCTGTGTTAATTTGTTAGTAGTAGCCACAACACATAGACTCTGTGGGCCAGAGTCCACATCAGTGTTCTCTTTGCTAATATTTTATTTTTAGAACATTTTTAGATAGCCTTTTTTATTAAGCAATTTACTTTTACTTTTGTTTATTTTTAAAATTTTTATTGTATTTTTCATTACCATTTAACCCCCTTATACTCCCCTGCCCCTGCAATCACCACACTGTTGTCCATGTCCATGAGTCATTTTTCCTTTTTGCTCAGTCCCTCCGCCCCTTAACCTCCTCACTGCCAATAGCTGTCCCCCTGCTCTCTATCTATGAGTCTATCTCTATTTTGCTTGTTAGTTCAGTTTGTTTATGAAATTCCACATATAAGTGAGATCATATGGTATTTGTCTTTCTCAGACTGGTTTATTTCACTGAGCATAATGTTCTCCAGGTCCATCTATGCTGTCATAATGGGTATAATTTTCTTTTTTACAGCCGAGCAGTATTCCATTGTATAAATGTCCCATAGTTGATTTATCTATTCAACCACTAATGGACACTTGGGCCGCTTCCAAATCCTGGTGATTGTAATTAATGCTACAATGAACATAGGGGTGCTTATGTTCTTTCGAATTAGTGTTTTGGGCTTCTTCGAATATATTCCAAGAAGTGGAATCACTGAGTCAAAAGGCAGATCCATTTTTAATTTTCTGAGATATCTCCATACTGCTTTCTACAGTGGCTGCACCAGTCTGTATTCTCACCAACAGTGCAAAGGGGTTCCACTTCTCCACACAACCTCTCCAGCACTTGTTGCTTGTTGATTTATTAATGATAGCCATTTTGATTTATAAGTAAGAATGTTCTAGGCTTTCCTAAACTAGTTCCTAATCCCTTGCTAAGCTTTTGAAATCTGGTTAAGTTAGTTATAGAGCTTTCCAAATTTTTGATGGACTAGAATAATTTATGGATTATGGAGATTATCCGTTTTTTGAAGTTCTGGTAGAAATCATACACAAATTGATTTGGTCCTTTTACCTTTCCAATTATACTGTATTATAGGCTTATTCAGTGTTCTACTTTTTTAAAGATTATTTTATATGATTCGCATTTTCCTAAAAATTATTCATGTTATATAATCTTTGAAATATACTATTATAAAGTTTTATATTTATTCTAACATTTATTCTCTTTTCTGTTGATATTTATGGCCCTATAATTCCTAATGATACTTAAGTCATTTTTTTATTCTTAAGATTTTCCTCTTCATTGATCTGGAACCTTTTTGCTCCCAGAGCAAAAAATACGTTTTTGGCTTACTCAGAGTAACTGTGGAACTGTCCTTTTCTAGTTAATTCAGTTTAATCAGATGTCTGGTTCTGTTTGCTCCCTGCCTTTTTGTTAATATCTATCTAACTTCCTATTGTAACAGAATGGATAGTGGCAATATAAATAAATAGTGGTGATGACTGTACAGCACTATAAATGAACTTAAGGCCACTGACTGTGCACTTCAAATAATTACAATGACAAATTCTGTTATGCACATTTTACCACAGTAAAAAAGGAAGATACTCACTTTGCCTGGTCAAAGGGTGAGCCAATGACCTTTGCCCAACCTAGGCCAAACAACTGACCAGCCAGAACTATACAGCTTGAGCCAAGCTGCAAGATCAATGTCTTAGTCAGTTTGGGCTTCTGTATCAAACTGCCATAGATGGAAGCTTTTTTCTCACAGTTCTGGGGGCTGGAAATCTGAGATCGATGTGCCAGTATGGCTGGGTTCTGTTGAGAGCCTTCTTCTGGGTTTTGGACTGCTGGCTTCTCATTATATCCTCACACCACAGAGAGCAGGGAGGGGGAGCACTCAACCCACCATCAGTGTTCCATTCTCATGACCTCACCTAATCCCAACCTCCTCCCAAAGGCCCAATTCCTAACACCATCTCATCAGGGTGTAGTGTTTTAACATAGGAATGTGCTCAGGACAAACATCTAGTCCATAATAATAGATATAACTTAGAATAGAGTCATTCTTCTTATTCAGCATTTATCTTATATTACATGAAAAATGTATGTCATGTATTTTAAATGGTTTTTTTAGAGCTTTTCTTTTCTCAAATTACCCAGTTTTTGTGGGTCGTCTGTTTCCTGCCAGGACCCTGACAGAAGCATCAGCTAACATCCATCCAGTGCCCACCTTTTGCCAACACTGTATGTATTAGGTTACCGGCCTTTCTCTCCCACCCCAAGCAGGATTGTTTAGGTGTTATGGGCTCCTACACGAGTTTTGGGTCCTCCTCAACCTACACATAAATTGTGACTTTTTTCAAATTCCCCTTAGAATTAGCTAGGGTTTCTATCACCTGTTCCCCAGGATTTTGACACAGCTGTACCAATTTGCTCATTCACAATTATGACAATCTTTGGGGGACTAATTCGTAGCCTCTAATATTTGGAGGTAGAAAGGAGCTATAGATTTGCCCCTTCACAACCTTGCTGAGAAGTTACAGTAAAGCTGCAGTTTGAATTCTTTACCACATGCAGATGCTATTTACCCTCAGGCACAGAACTCACACAACCTGTTCCACAGCTTGACATTAGATGAAGCTACGGTTATTTTTTCCTTTTAGATTCTTTCATAGTACTTTCAAAATGGGTTCATTGAGTCAAATACTACAAAATTTTAGAGCAGGATTCAGCCAACATGACAGTCAGATTCAGGAGTCCAGAATCTTCCATCAGTAACTGAATATGGGACCATCTTAGAATTAACCTTTAGGTATAATTCTGAGGGGTACAGGTCATGGGGCTGAATGGATTTTTTTTATTTTGCCTATGCATGGGCAGAAGTAATTTTACAATATTTCTGACCTACCCATGTATCATGAACCTCCAACTCTCACTGATGAAAAGCCATTTATTGTATTTGTTATGTTAGCATAGAGCCACTTTGATGTCTGGGCTTCTAATTAGAAGTTTGAACATGCTATCTAAACACTCCTAGATAGTGTATTCCTAATCAGAATACTAATAGTCCCTAAAATACAGATATAAATATACACTGCTTAAGTAGTTTAAAATAAATTACAGACAAGAAGACAAAAAAGCATAAGACAATAGCAATTTCTTAATTTCTTATGAATTTCTGATCCTAAAAAAAAAAAAAAAGGCCTCCACCGGACTCCACGTTGCTCTCCTTCCCTTTACAGACAAACTTCTCATGCCTCTGATTCCTCACCTCTCCCTCACTCTTCATTCTGCCCTGGTCTAGCTTCTGCCTCCACTACATCCCTGAAACAGCTCTTGGCAAAGCCACGGTGACCTCTCTGTGATCCAATGTGAACATTTTAGTCTTCCTTCTCCTTCCTTCCTGAAGCATTTGCTCCCTTGGCTTATGTGCCTCTTCACTTTCTCAGTTCTTCACCAACTTCCTCAAGTTTCTTTTCAGTTTCCTTTGCTGGTCAATCACCCCCTCAACGTTTTAATATCTACTCGGTTTATTAACTCATCCTAAGTTATTTTATCACAACATGACTTCCATCACCATGTACAGGCTGCTATCTAAATACAGATTTTTGATTCAGACCTCTCGGGACTTTAGACCCTAAGACCCAGCCGCCCATTTCACGTTTCTCATGGATGCTTCAGAAGCACTTTAAACTTAACATTCTTTCTAAAATATTTTTAATTGTACTTTTCCCATTACCATTTAACTTCCTTATATCCCCCTCCCCCTGCAATCACCACACTGTTGTCCATGTCCATGAGTCCTTTTTCCTTTATAAAATGTATTGTTGTATTTGAAGCAGCATACTTTCCTAGCAATTTTATTTCAGTAAATGTATCACTACCTCCCTCTCTAATCTCCCCCCACCCCCTCCCACACATATCCAGATATTCTAGTCCAAAGTCTAAAACTTATCTTTAAGGCATTATCTTCCCAGAGCTATCACCAAGCCCGGCTGAATCTACTTCTTTAATATCACACGAATCTCAGTTTTTCCATATTCACATTGCTGCCATCCTAGTCCAAGTCCTCACCATCTCACACCTGGATTCTGGCAATTAACCAGTCTTGCCATACAACTGAGTCTGTCATGATCTAAAATTCGGTCTGCTTTATCTAATTGCTTATCACAATTTATTTTCCCTTTGTCTTTTAGATACCCATCTTCTTCATGAAAACATTGATTTTTAACTGGGATTCTTTAAAAGGACACATTTTCCCATCTCTTGGAGCTGGGTGTGGCTCTGGTCAGTGAGACGCAAGTTCAAATGATGTGTGGGACTTCCAGGAAGGCCTTCCTGGAAAAAGACAATCATCAAAGGGAAGTGTTTCAGCTGGAGTGTGTACCTCTTTATCCTTTTCCTCTTTCCCTTCTTGGTGTCTGGAACAGAGGTATGAGGGCCAACTTTCCAATGACATTAAGAGATCCTGTACCAGAACCACCTAACTGAGCCCACCCTGTGTTTATGACTCACCAAAACCATGACTGAATAAAATCACTGTTCTTGTTTTAAGTCACTATCTTTTGAGATGAGTTTACACAGCAAGAGATGGCTGACATCATTCACTGATCAAGTATAGGGCTTTTTGAACAGATGAATGGTGTCCTGTGTTCTTTTTAAGAAGACAGCAAGGATGCTGTCTGGTCTGTGAGTCCCCAAAAAGCTTATGTGGGGTACTCCTTATGTTTCTTTTCAGGACTCTTTGCATGAGGGAGGGGTCAGGGTGCCTAGCACTTTTCCGAGGCTCATTACTTTTAAGCTCTAGTTGTTTCCTGTCCCAACTTCCTTCCCCTTCTAACTAGTTGAACACAATACCATTCCATTTTGTTTGAAACTAAGTCTTACATTATCAGACAGATTCTTTTCTATCTATTTTCATTGGATCAACCTTGTGCTCACTTCCTTCCTTATGTGATGATTCTAGTCCAAAGACCTCTATTATCTCATGCTTGAGTTCAAAGGCATGGCTTTCACAGCACTTGTCTCTATTATATAGCTATAAAATTCAACACAGGGAAAAATGGATAAGATGGCACATTTTATGTTACATATTTTTCACAATAAAAAAGAAAAAGTCTGTGTAGGTGCTCAAAAGCCAGAATTCAGAGTCTGTGAACTCTATGTATCAGACCTTTCTTGAGAACATTACATACAGAAAAAGTTAAGTATGGAAGCAAAAAATAAACAAGAAAACTATATAATTTATTTAATCTAGTCTTTTTAGTGAACTCACATGAATTAGAATGAAATTGTTAATATTTATCTTGATCTATAAGAACCTGTATAATAAGGCCCTGGCCTACCCTTCTAATTCCATGCTGACCCACTGTCCCCTTTGCTCAGCAGACTCTAGCCAGCCTGGATTCTTTCAGAGTGTTTGATGTAGCATACATCTTCCATCATTGAAGCACACAGTTCCCTGTGCCTACACCTCTCTTCCCCACATCCTTACTTCCTCAGAGAAGCCTCCTTGATTTCCCAGGGACAGTATTTTCCCTACTAGATGCTCCTTTAGCAGTCTGTACTTCTGTTGTAGTGAAATAACTGTGTACATAGGTGCTTAATGTCTTTTCCCTTCCTGGAAATCTATGAATTTCCATGGAAATCTATGAATTCCATGAGGAAGCCAGATCTATTCTAGTTACTACTGTATCTCCAGTGCCTAAACAATAGTTTGTGCATAATAGCTAATGAATAGTAGTTATTGAATAAATTCATAAGTGAGTGAATTAGTAGGTGGCTTTGTCATTGTTGGATCATACCAAAAACTACAACGGTTGGATTGTACAGTGTCAAAGATCAATTCTAACTCTAAAATTACATGTTTCTATGGTTCTATTTCCAATTAAATAAGGACCATCAATCACCAACATAGCCCATATGTATAACAGTATAAGTTAAGGCCCATGTAAAGTTTATATTATACAGATGTTTTTTCAGTACTTGCCTTTCCAGATATTTGATGGTTGCCATGACTATGAATATAATGGAAGACTAGTGCAATATAGAGCTACTTAGCCAGGCTGCCAAGCAGAGCCCGCCTCTAGGGCAGTGCAGTAATGGAGATACTGAGGGTCAAGGGACCACGGTCATGTCCTCCTGCTTTGGGGAGGTGTTGATTTGTCATGGTTCTAACAAATTTTAGGCTCCTGTGTGTCTCAGTAAACTGAGCATTGAAAATAGCCCCTGAGATAGAGTAGTTATTCAATAAATATTTGATGAATTAATGAACGAGAAGCCTGCTGCTAGTGAGCATGTACACGCAGCATGCTCTGTATTACAAATATGTCTGTAATCAGTTTGCCAAAATTCTCAACCTCACCCCACCTACTACTGAGGAAGTATGATCCATGGGTCTCAGAAAACTAACTCTGGATACCCTGACTGAAGTCGAATTGCTTCAGGAAAATATGCTGACGTGGTTGAAAAATCTCTCCAGTTAAGAACTTTTGCAGGATTGCCAGCTATCAAGTGAAAAGGGTCCAAAATGTTAGGTATAATATTTGTGCCTGGTGAACTTCACAAGCAGAGAGTCTCGTGCGGGTTTTTCAAAATGGGTCACTTTGTTGCTGTAAGACAGAATAGGGTAGCGGGGATGGAAGATTAAATGGCCCGGCACATCCTCAAATTCTACCATTTGAAAATTGCTTTGGTTGAAGTCTTTCTATGGTATAATTCCTAAGTGGAGTAATGGTGCTGAGTAGCCAGTGGGGAGTGTGCTGGCAACAGGCATTTTATTCACACAGCTTAAGTAACTAGAGGAACCAAGTGCAAATTCTAACACTCACAATATTACATGAACCGTAGCCAATTCTTCATGTATTTGATTCCATAAAAATGAGTTTTGGCAGTTCAGGGCAATAAGCTATAGTTTCCTTATTCTTAAAGGAGATTATATCTAGGAACCCTTCTTTTCTTCTCCCACCAGCCCATTTAAATTTCAATCTCTACATGCTTAAGGAAGAAATACCTGCGTAGATTTGTGTCGAACTTCAGGGATCACAGTGTTGTTAATTTCATTATTGCAACAAGGTGACAATGAGCAACCTTGTTCTATAGTAAAAAGTTCAGGTTTTCTGAGATTTGCTGATCCGTGATAATAATTACCTGGCATGCCAGGGCTGGTGCTGGGAATTGGATAAATTCCAGAAGGCTGCTTGGAGACTCCATAATCTGGGTCCTGGCCTCATTGGGTACTGCTGGACCTCGATAATGAAAATAAGCCAAGGAAGACCACTGATTAAACTGCAGAAAAAGAGATGCTTCTTTAGGAAAAAAATGTTGAGGTCTCAGGACGTAGTTTAGATGGCCATGAAACATAAAGTTATTCCTGAAGGCCAGAAGAGACGCAAGAAGGGGAAGGAAACATAATAGATCAAACTGCTCTGTCATGGAACACCAGACATAGGAGGAATGGCTTAATTACAGCTGTATGAGAAACTCACTAGAACTCCAAGAAGTTTCGCAGAAGAGGAGATGCAATATCACAGAGGCAGAATCTTAAATGACTCACCCAGAGAGGGACAGAATCCAGGTAATGGTCGAAAGCCGGAGCCGTAAGTCACAAGTCCACAGTGAAAGCAATCAGAGAATTGCCTTAGGAAAGCCAGGAGAGCTGTTTTATGTGGTTGCAGGAAATCTGGACAGATTTGAGCAGGGAAGGCCAGGACATCAGAGAAGAATACTCACAGCATGATTTGTGAGTTTCAAGGTGTACAACCATTATACACAGAGATAACAATATTGTCTGGGCTCTAAGGAAGGCTGCCCTAAGAATTCATGAAATTGGACTCTAACGAAAGGCACTTATCTAAGAGATGAGCCACAGTAAAGGGGTACCAGGCAGAGTAATGTTAGATCAAAACCAGGCCTGAGGTCAGTGTTTGTCTAATGGGAGGGAGAGTAC
Organism: Sturnira hondurensis; assembly: GCF_014824575.4. Lineage (NCBI taxonomy): Eukaryota > Metazoa > Chordata > Mammalia > Chiroptera > Phyllostomidae > Sturnira > Sturnira hondurensis. The sequence continues at coordinate 23,126,292 of NW_028079044.1, forward strand.
CTCCTGTCACTCCTCTGCTCCGAGTCCTCCTAAAGCTCTCATTCCACTGAGAGTAAAAGCCAAGCCCCCAGACCAGCCCACATGCCTAGCTCTGCCCCATCCTCTCATCTCTGCCTCAGCTCTCACTACTCCCTTTGCACTCTCCACCCCTCTCTTACCACCTCCTGGTGTTCCAGCACGCTCCTGCTGCAGGGCTTTCACTCTGCCGTGCCCTTACCTGAAACACTCTTCCCCAGGTAGGAGCTGGGCTCATCCTTCACCTGCCCCTAAGGGCCTGGCTCAGATGTTCCCTTCTCCGTCAGGCCTTCCCTGACCACCCTATTTTAAGCTACAACAACCCTGCCTCAATCCCCAGGCACCTCTAGGTGCCTCTCTGCTTTTTTTAATTCATGGCACTTTTCACCATCTGATATACCTACATTTCACCAAGTGTGTTTCTTGTCTTCCCTCCAAGGCTATATATTGGAACAAGGCTATATATTGAAGTCAAGGGTACTTGGCCCTTTGCACCACTAGAGGCCTAGGCAAAGAAAAATGTCTGGTACTTAGTTGATGCTTAAAATATACTTGCTAGCCCTAGCCAGTGTGGCTCAGTTGGTTGGAGTGTTGTGCTGTACACTGAAAGGTTGGGGGTTTGATTTCTGGTCAGGTTTGGGGTTCAGTTCCTGGTCAGGGTGCATATGGGAGGCAACCAATTGATGTTTTTGTCTCTCTCTAAAATCAATAAACATATTATATATATATATTTGCTGAATGTACTGAAAGACTTTTTGAATCATGGATGCTTTTAACACACCTGGAATTGAATCACACCATAGCTTTCACTTTGGGAGACCCTGTCTAACAAAATCTGAAGGAACATACCAGAAAACAAAAGTGTGAGATTCAAAGAAAAGAAAATGTGAAAGGAAGAAAGGTGTTCTTTCCCAGCCAGCAGCTTTGGTTCTGTATGTATTAGAGAAGAAAATTGTTAGAAGAGTTTTGCCAGGGGAGGAGGGGAAGAGCTGATGGAGTAGAAGCAATGAAGGCATGCCCCAGTGTTGCTGAGAAAGGTGCAATAGGAAGGAAGTCTCCTCAAAGCCTGAAATATTCAGAAGTTGAGAGAAACAAAATTATGCATGAGTTAATAATTTTTCAAACTATGCAATAGGTAAATAAAGGATTCATTATACTAATCTGTCTACCTTTTGTACATGTTTAAAATTTTCCATTGGAAATGAGGTTTCCTTTTCTTTTTTCTTTTTTTTTTTTTTTTAAGGAAAAGCAGAAGAACAGTGCCCTGAGAAGCACACGATCTGCAGAAGCAATGACAACAGCTCTATTACACATATCTGCTAGGGGCAACTGTCCTGCTGAAAAAAGTGTGGGTGTGAATGAGGTCCCTTCATAAAGGCAGGTGTTACAGAACTAAACAACACCCCAGGAGCAGGCTGTGGAGAAGCCAGTGTGGCTCATGGGAGACGGTGGGGGCTGCATCACCATGCACAGCCCACCTCAGTGCTAGCTTACAGTGTTAGAAACTGGGTCTCCTGGGAAAGTGGAAAACAAGTTTGGACGTTGATGGACGCAACAAAACCTAACTCACCTAAGATCTGGGAACTGAAACTGGCTGCATGGAAAATTTCTAAGCTTTGCAAAGCTTCACAAAGTCTCAAAGCATCTCCCATCCCATATACAGTCATTGCTGAGTGCCCTCTTAGGAGAGATTTCTTGTGCATGAATTGACAGGTTATGGATTCTAGGTGACTGACAGTCTAACCACCTTCTAAGAAATTGAAATTGTTTCTCATCTCAGATTGCCATTAGTACTTAGTTTCCTGAATATGGTGTGATGAAGGGTTTGAGGACTCTGCTACAATAAACTGGCCTTTTCCTGAGCTTTTTTCAAAAGAAAAACTTTTAGAGACATGGCATTAAACTAGCACAGCTTTAGAAGTCTCAAAGGAACTGTACTCCAGGAGACATGGTCCAGCCCAGGCAGCACCTGTGGGGAGAATTCCAGCTGCCCACCCAATAAGCAAGAACCCCTCGGTGGATAGCAGAATAAGAAATTGGGCAGAGGGTGAATTTGCGGCTTAAAATAAAGCTTCCAGGGAATGATCACTTAATCGTTCACTGAACTTTAATGTTTTGAGTCTTTAACTTGCAAGAGGAATTATTTTAAAGGTTTTAGTCACTTCAAGAACAATTGATAAGAGAGCTTTTCCTGTTTAAGTTTAGGACCCTTCTATTGTATTGGCACTTAATCAACGTGCATTGACACATTTTAATATTGGGCCATGTTAAGGTTCCATTTTAAATATCTAATGGCTATGTTTCATGCATTGGTAGAAATAATTTGGAAGTAATAAACCAACATTTTAACTAATATTGTAACCAATCTTTGGCTGTGGTTACAACATGGCGTGGAAGTGCATTTAATTAATGCTCTGCTCTAACTCATTTCAAAGCTTCCTGGGACAAAATCTACACTGCCCCTTGGAGGTCTCTCAAAGGAAGGAATGGCCTCACACAGGTGGGACTGACTGCTTTGGTAAGTCCATCTCCTCCTCAGTGGGAAAGCCACACCCCTAGCTTACCATGCACTTGCTGGAGTGAAGTGAAGAAAATTAAAACCAGGAAGTCAGTGGAGAAAACTCATTCCCTACACCTCCTTTCCATGAGAAAGGATTTCCCTAAATACTCAAGGTCTCTCCCTCATCTCCCATGGAGACCGAATGAGATATCTGGTCTGTAACTCCTGGTCGGTAGTCACAGCCATTGTCCTATGGTTCTTAACCACATGGAGCTAATCTACCAAAGACTCTGCATACAGGGAATTTTCTCATTCTCTCTCTACTGGCTTTAGTGGGAGGTGGTGGCTTGGTTGACAATATTTGCTCTGCTGACTCAAACTTTCCCTCAGAAGGGTTTTTTCCAACATCTGGATAAGAAGTTGGAAATATTATTTGGCTGTCATCCCAAGTTACATTCATTCAAATTGCTTTTATCAATAATAAAGTTCATAGTTTGTTACTCCACCTTTTCCTCTATTTCTCTGCTGGTTAGAATCTCAGGCAGAGAAGAGGATGATGTGTGGGACCCAATGGTTGTTTGAGAAATTAATAAAATAGCTCATGTAAAGCTCGTATGCTGGCACCTTGGTATATCATACACACTCAGAAACCCTGATACCTGTTGCTGGATCTCCTGTACAGAAGCATACCATGCGCCATGGTTCTGTACCTTTCATGTGTTACTTACCACTTCTTGTTTTATCTTCTAGTTATCCATACTTGTATTGTAAGGGACTATACATGTCTGTAGGTCAAGGATCATGTTTTAATTATCTTTGTATTATCCGAAGCACCTAGAAGTATGCCTCGAGTGAAGAGAGTGCTCAGTGAATAATTACTTTAAAAATAAGATGAACGTCAAGACTCCAGGTAGAATTTCTTCTCAGACAAAATTCTGAGGAAGCAGAAAATGTGCAGTTTAACACATGGGTCGCCCAATCACTAAAATAAAACTCTTTCCCAATGGAGCTGCCATGGTTGTTTTAATCAGAGAAGCTTAAAGCACTTCGCCAGCAACCCGAAGTCCAGGCTCACAACAGTCCTGGGAATAACCGTGTGATCTTTTGTAGCTACCTAAACACTCCACATGCAAAGTGCTTCCCCCATGAGATCTCTCCTTCAGTGCTGGCAACCATGGAGATGCTCAATAAATATTATTATAAAAAACAACAATATTTATTTGAGGTCCCACAGTGAAGCTAAGAGCTGGCCCAGATTCCCAGCAGAATCTGCAGTCTCCTTCAGTGAGGCGGGGCCTCTGTGACCAAAGTCACCGTGCCAGGCAGTGGGTGGTGCTGCCTAAGTGTTGCTCATCAGCAACCTGAAGGGAGAAATACCACAAACTGAGCAAGGAATAAAAAATACTGAGGTTTATGGCTTTCAGTTGCCCTCTATCAAAAGGTAACAAACAAGTCTTCCGAAAATAGCAATATGTACCATTGAATACATACAGGTGCACAAAATTTCTTGTCCACATGTAGCTACAAAACTACGTGACAAACAGAGTTCTCAGAACCCGAAAATACTATTTGATCTTCATTGTGCTTTTACCTCTCTGATTAGTGCAGTTGTGAGCTGTTTGATAGTGTAACTGTGGCTTTACCACTGACTGCTGTGCGATCCGGGGCTTCACCTTCTTTTTTTTTAGCCTCAGCATCACTGTCTATAAAATGAGGATAAAAGTAGTACTGACTTCAGGAGATCACAGTGAGGATTAAAGAAAACAATTTATATAAAATGCCTGTTATATAGGAAGACTTCAAATTACTATTTGCTTTTTGTATGTGTCCTAAACTGAATTTGACTAACTGAACTTAGTGGGACAAATTATGGAAAGCCAAACTTTGGGGGGTTCAAGTTTACTTCCATATAATTCCAACTAAATAAAATGTAGGTTGGTCATTGGTTGTTCCTGCCTAGTCTTTTGCATCATATCAGTAGCATCTGTCGAGAAACATGGCTGCTCAGCATGGGCCTCAGGTTGGGTCCAAACCCTGGTTCAATCCGAAGTGGCAAGTTCTTTCTCCATCATGGTAGCATTAAGGAAGAATGTGGTCTTTGGAGCCCAACTGCTGGATTTAAATCCAAGATTCACTGCCTTTTCCCCAGTGTGCCAATGTACTGAATCACCCTAAACTCATTTTTGCAGGTGCCTGGCACATGCCAAGCATTAAATAAGTATAAATTACCATTGTTAGTAGTGGAACAGTAGTAATGAAATAAACTCTAGTGACTGGCAGCCTAGTAATGTCCTCACCAAATATCAGTAGTGCCATGAATGTAAGGTCGTATGGGTATAATCCGAACCTCTACATATTATACATCTAAGCATTCATTCGTTTGGTAATCGACAAGTTTTTAAAAATACTTATGATATTCAGATCACCATGTTAAGAACTGTAAGGAACCGAGAGATGAATAAAACATACATCAGTTTTATAATAAAAGACTCCAATACTCAAAGTCCCAAACTGCACTAGGAGATGTCTTTTTGAAATGGCTAGTGTTATTAGTTCCATATGACAAGACACATGAAACACAATCTAAAACTAAAGTAATCAAGAAAATGGGCTCCCTTTCACCCGTACAAATAGTGGTCAATTCCCAAATTATTAGTGTCATAAAGTTGCTCTCAAAAAACTGATGCCCAAAGGGTTAAAAGCGTACATGTGCTATAAAAGAAGACATTATCAACATTGTTAATAACTGTGTTAAGAATAGACAGACTCAGCACTGCCACATCAAAGTAAGATTTTTATTACACATTTTTCTCAGTGGGAGGAGGAGAGGGACTAGAAACAGTCATACACACTGTATATGTTTAGATACGAAATGCAGAAACACCAAGTCACAGACAAACACAAGCTGAGGGCCTAATAGGACCATTCGGCTCAGATCTCTCTGAGAACTTCGAAGTCAGATTGATATGCTTTCAAATTCGAATCTTGTCTCTCATCAGCTACTTGAACCAGAATAAACTGTTAAAGTTCTCTGAGCTTCAGTCTGTTATCTGTACAAAGGAAGGGATGTTGGGAAGACTGTGTGGAACAGGTGCACATACGGAAATTGCCTAAAGTGGTATATAGCATGTTGTAAGCAGTCCAAAAAAAGTAGGTATTATAATGATTATTTTATCATTAGTGGTCAATTTCAAGCACTGACTTAAGAATTACTGCCCACTCTATGGTCCCCTTAGGTCAGAACAGGCATGCTTGCAGGCTTCATCTTGGGCAAAAGGACAGCAATGTTGCTAAGGAGCCCTGTGCTTGAGTCCCAATAGCTGCCTCTGTTGACTGCCTGGTCTCCTCAAGTGTTGATTTGGTTTCACTTCTGGACTTCAAGGGTCTCTTTCTTTCTTGTGTGAACACTCCTGTTCTACTTGCTTACAAACCAACACCCTAGATTCCTAACTACCCTTGAGGTCTTAACTTCATCTTTGCTAATAACTCAGTTCCTATCTAGATATTCTTTCTGTCCCACCCTCTCTGCCTTGTGTCTCAGGAGAAATGGCTGCAAAAGGCTCTGGGGGATCCAAGTTTATGTCAGGGAGCTGTGTTCCCATTTCAAAATCCTCTCTCCTGACTGGTGTAACTCAGTGGATTGAGCCTGGGCCTGCGAACCAAACAATCAAAATCCTCTCTCTTCATCTCTCTGCACTTAGGGCCCAATAACACAAAGCGGAAGGAAGTGGTGAAGGAGGAGCAAGGCCTAATTGGCAATTCCTGCTTGGACCAACAGACTCACTGTTTGCTTTGGAAAGAAAATGGCCCGAATGCTTCCCCCACTGTTTGCACGAACCTACCAAGCATCTGATCCATCCAATTACATCCCACAGTAAGGGCTGATGGATATTAAAATTACATGGGTCAGGGCTCAAATACAAGTGCAGTTCTCTCGGCTTGAGTTAAATAAAGTATTTACTTTGAGACCAAAAGCACAAATTGTGAGCTGTTGAATCAGCTGGGGTTCTCAAAATAGAATTTGACCTGAATAGAGATAATTCCATGAAAACACTACTGGAAACCGAAATGCTTATCTAATCTCTAAGTCTGGCAAAATGTACGGCATTACTGATCGCTGGTACTGGTGAAAGAGTCTTAATTTTTATGTCTAGAGGAAATTAAGCCAAGAAAAAGAGTACCATTTAGTTCAGAGAAAAGATGTTCATACATTTTATATTTTAAATGATTCCATTTGAGCACTTGGAAAATTAGAAGGCCTTTAGCCAAAAGCAGCTCTATGTCACTCAGCTATGCGGGACTTAACTAAAGCTTGACCTTATCTAACTTCTCAGAAATACACTGACCACAGACTCTATAAGAGTTCCAGAGCTAGCATATGCCTACAAGGGATTAGAGAAAACCAAAGAGAGGAAAAGCAATTTACTCATAGTGGAAAGCATCATGGTTGTAGGTACCAAGAATGAAGGGCCATTCCAGATTGTCAAAAAGAGCTTCAGGCTTGCCATTACTGAAAGGCACTTCCAGCACGAGCAGGAAGGGCTCCAGTAATTCCTAATGATAGTGAGAAGCGCGATTCCTCTTGGGACCTTTAAAAGCCCATCTTTCCTAACAGGTAAAAGCACACAGTCCAATGAGGAAGAAAATAGCTACTAGTTTTCAGAAAACTGTGTCTATTTTTACTCTTATTACCAGAGCACCCAAATCCAATATTATTAGGACAGGCTTCTACACCAGGCAACTAGCTAGGAATTATGGCTTCAGGAATATCGAGAATGTTTTCCCATGACACTCATCCTACCTATATACATGTTTTTTCAGTTTTACAATGATTATTGTTTCTTGAAATAATGGACATTCATTGTAGAAAAATTTGAAAATGCAGGTAAGTGAAAAGAGAAAAAAAGCTAAAGTGAGAGGTGGGGGTGGGCAGGGCAGGAGAGAGTAATCAGGGGAAATAATCAAAAAGCAATAAAAACTAGGAACAAAACAAAATATATATAACTTTTCATTTTAAATAATCCATAATTTGAACATAATGATTCACAGTTTCACAAAAAAATAGCTAAAACCGAACCATAATCTTGCAAGCCGTAGCTAACCACTGCTAATATTTTGGCACAAAAATCTCCTGATGAGTGAAGAGTGTGTGTTTGTGTGTTCTCCATCCAGCAGGTCAAGGCATAAAACTATATCTTACTTCAACTTAGTTTTCTTTGTCTAAGTCAAATAGGAAATTGGTCTCTAAAGGGGGACCTCCATTGACCTTTACCAGTCATTTACACCTTTATGGAAAGGACATCATCAGCTGCTTTCGGAAAAGCTAGTATGAGTCATTGGGAGTAAAAGTCGGAGTTTAGGGCCGTTGGTCACCTAAGTTCAAATGTTTAACTGTGGGTTGGGGAAATAAGAGACATAGAAAGAAGATGGTGATAGATGGAAAACCAACATGACCTTCAGAATGATGCTGACAAAGGTCAACCCTAGGCATAGCAGTCAAACCTTAGAGATCAAAAAAAAAACACAAAAAACCCAACATTCAGAAAAAGTTGCAAATTCTAAACTGTAGAGAAAACATGAGCAACCCTCAACTGAGTTTGTCAGAGATTGTTTTCTCTATTGAAATGGCACTTACAGTTGTATTTTACAATATGTCACTTCATAAATTTAAACTTCAGTCTCTTCTGCAACCACATGTCATATGTCATATTAAAAATAAACAGATATGAACATGCATGCATGTGTATCTACGTGTATATATGTGAGTGGTATATATACATAAAAAGAGACTTATGTAGATATGCATAATCAATCCTCATCATTCAGAGAATCTTTATTTGTTTATCACCTACTCACTAAAATGTAGTCACAATACCAAAGTCAGTACCAGTAGCTCTTTCATAATAATTTTTGTTGTATGCAGAGCAATAAAAATTTGAGTTGCTTGACACACGCTTTCCCAGCTGAGATTAGACAAAGCAAAGCTGTGCCTTCTTGTCTCAGTTCTTACATTGTACTATAAACAAGGGTCCTTTTTGCCCTCTGTTTACTACCATGCTCTTCAAATTCTTAATGTTTTTGTTAGGGATTTATAGTTTAAAATAGAGCATAGTGCTGTCTTGTGTCCTTTAGTGCAAGAAGGCCTTGATGTTATTACGAAGAAAAGATGTGTGTTAGACAAGCTTTGTTCAGGGTTAAGTTATGGAACTGTTGACTAGGATCTCAATGTTAATGAACCAACCATAGATATTAAATAAGGTGTCCTTAAACAGAAACATACAAAGAACAGGGTTATATATTGATTGTTTGTTTAAAATGTTGTGACCAGAGGCTTATAGGAACCTAACTTTGTATTTCTCTTAGCAGCAATGGTTCAATATTCACTAATTCAGTGTATATGAAAAATGTAAAGAGCATAACTACTACAAAGAATAAGAAGTAACTACATATATTTTTATTGGGAAATAATTTAAGACTCACAAGAAAAATTTTAAAAATGCTAGAGTTTATGTGTATGCTTCATTGAGCTGTCTCAAATGAAATATCTTATTTTCAAAATGAGGAAATTAATGTTGGTTAAATACTGTTAACTCAAGTACAGATCTTACTCAGATATCACCAGCTTTTCTATGTACTTTTAAAATCTATAGTGTTCTATGGAATTTTTTCACATGTATAGATTCATGTAACATCACCACAGTCAGCTTGCAGAACAGTTCCACCATCACAGGGACTCTCCCTCACATTACCACTTAATAGTCACACCCAACCCTAGCCCCTCACCCCCTGGTGTCTACTGATCTGTTCTCCATCACTGTCATTTTATTACTTTGTAAGGTTGCATGAATGGAATTATACAATGTGCATGCCTTTGATACCAGCTTTTTTCCCCTCAGTCTAATGTTGATGACGTTCATCCAAGTTGCTGACTCTATCAAGGGCTTATTTCTTTCCTGCTGAGTAATATTCCATTTTATAGGTGTACCATAGTCTGGTTAGCAATTCTAACCATTGCTAACCAATTTAGATTGTTTCCATTTTGGAGATATTACATATCAAGTGGCTGACCATGTCTCTTTTTACATTAAATTTATTGGAGTGACATTGCTTAACAAGATTATTTAGGTTTCAAATGTAAAATTCTATGATATGGTCTCTGTATATTGCATTGTATGCTCATCATCCAAAGTCAAATCTTTTATCACCATGTATTTGACCCCCCCCCCCTTTATTCCATATCATTCCCCCAACCCCTTTCCCTCTGGTAACCAAATACTCTTGTCTTTCTATGAATTTTCACTTGTTTGTTTTTCTTGTTTGTTCATTTTTTGCTTTCAGTTTTATATACCACATGTGAGTGAAATTGTATGGTTCTCAAATTTTTCTGACTGATTTATTTTTGTTAGCATGATATTCTCATGATCCATCTATGCTGTCACAAGAGAAAGTGTTTCATCTTTTCTTATGACTGAGGAGTGGTCCATTGTATATGGATGTACCACATCTTCTTTATCCAGTCATCTATTGAGATGCACTTTGGTTCTTGGCCACCATGTCTTGGCCACCGTGAATAATACTGAAATGAACATGGGGGTGCAAATATCTTTGTGAATAAATGTTTTCAACTTTTCCACATAGATACCCAGAAGAGGTTTGGCTGGGTCATATGATACTCTATTCTTAGTTTTTTGAAGAGCCTCCATGCTGTTTCCCATAGAGGTGGCATTGTTTTACATTCCCACCAGCGGTGAATGAGGGTTCCTTTTTCTCCACAGCCTCTCCAATATGTCTTGTTATTCCTCTTGTTGATAAGAGCTATTTTAACAGTTGCGAGGTGATATTTCATTGTAGTTTGGATTTGCATTACCATATCTTTTTAGACTTACTTAAAACTGGCTCAAACACCATACCCAGTATAGTGGGAAAACCCTGTTTTTCTTCCTAGGGACAATTGGAGTATGGGGTGTGATTGAGCACTTATATTTCTACTAGTTGTCTCTATCTTCAAGATTCTACTTCTTCTGAATTCTCATACTCCATTTTGCTTTTTACCATTCTTGCATACTAGTATTTTTTGTGTGTGTGTGTGTGTTGCCCTAGTTGGGATTACTATGGTCTTTTTACTTACCTACTGAAGGCTGTGTGTGAGGGGCCTTCACTGAAGATTCCAGACAATGGAAGGGGATTCCAGACAATGTCGCTATAAACTATACCAACGATGTGCACCTCCCTACTTCTAAATGTCCTTGGATTGTTCCTGCATGGAGGATCTTGCACGGTCTCTCTGGTAAGCAGGCTCTATTTTTCTTCTCTGTTTCTAAGCATGTCTCTGTCTTTTTTCTTTGACCTCCTTCCCTTTCCAATCTAGCCAGCAACTCATACCTTCTCTTCATTTTTTTTTGTGTGTGTGCAGAAGCAAGTTAGTTATCTTTGTCTCAATTTTAGTTCATTCTGGACTAGCCCTGTGAACAATCTTTCCAGAATCAAAATTGTTCACCCATAGAGGTGTTTTACTAAATAACACCTTTCCAAGAGAGTTCACCCATCAGCTCTTAAATGATCGCATTTTCCCTCCTCCATGACATTTGTAATGGAAGTCCTCAGAGCATAGGACTACAGAAAATTGCTTTGTAGCCAATTTTGTATTACTCGAACTCCTTAAAATATTTAGGTATGCTTTCCAAAATGACGCTTTATTAAAAGGAAGTCAGATCTGGCCCCACTAGAAATCTGCCTTTACAGCTCCTAATGAAGACTGTCCAGGAGTCACTCATGGACCAGTCCAAAGCATGGATCCTTCTATTTAGAGCTCACAGTCATTCTAATCATTATACATGAGGCCAAGTCCATTTGCCATGCCTGACAGAAGGAGGGAATCAGTGGTATTAGACAGAAAATCGTTCATGAAGAGCTCTGCTGACCCCGGGGAAGGGAAGGAGGCTCCTCACTTGTCCTAGTTGTCTCTATCTCCAGCTGGCCAGGACCCCCATTCCCAAATCACTTCTATGAGCACTCACTCACTGCTGTCTAGTTGCCAAGGATACAAATGTAAGAAGCTCATTATCTTGTCCTCAGAGTACTCTGAATGGTTGCAGAGAAAGATAAACAAAAGACTAATCATTTAAAAATGGTGCTTTTTCAGAGATACAGCCCAGCTAGGAGAGTTAGACCACAAGTATCTAAGCCTACAGAAATGCAAGTGGAAAATAACACAATCCACTTTGTGGGAGGCAAACTGTTTGGCAGCAATGTTGAGGGAGACAGGCAGGCTCAAATCAGGAGGAAGTAGAATCAAGGGGCTAGAAAGTAGATGTAATAATCTAGATTAGAGATGATCAAGTTCTTTTCCAAGGCAGAGCTGAAGGAAATGAAGATGAAGACCAAACACAGGTGAGAGATGACTCCACAGGTTTTGGTGAATGACTATGATGTAGAAAGTGAGAGGGAACAGAACAATCCAAGAGGTTTGCAGGTAGGAAGGCAAGGAGAACAATGTTCTGTCAGCTAAATGGCCTCAGGAGAAGGAACCCATTGGGAGTTGCTGCAAGGAAATAGTATGTGTTGATTATTTCCTCCTCTCTGAGGTAAACAATGTTTTTAGACATGCAGATGGCAGTGGAAAAGGAGACAAGTGTGCAGATGATTTATTGTTGATTTGTATACTTGAAATCTGTATGCTTTTGCAAACCAAAGTGACCACAGTAAATTCAATTGAAAAAATGCAGTCTTGAATCTGATAAATGCACACTAAGCACTCAATAGTTGTTGAGTGAAATCTAACAAACTCAGAACTCAGAAGAAGCCTAGAGATATAACTGAAATTTAGGGTTACAGATGTGATCAGTTGTCATCCAAGAAGCCTCTTGTTCCAAAATAACATTGCAATCCTTCCCTTCTTCCTCTGCACTCCACTCTACAAAATTCCCTTTGTCCTACTAGAAAAACACTTGATATTGTTACCTGAAATACTTAGAGGTCACCCAAGCATCTTTCCTTTAATTGCTTATATTATTTTTATGTAACTGTACATGTCTACTTTAATACTATTGAATTTTTAAAACATATTGAAAAAACCTGTTTTGAACTTCTATTCTAGTCTTACCTCCTGTTTATGAAATCATTTTTATTCATTAAAGATCTTCTAACACAAAATTGTAGAATTTTCACCAGTTATGTGTCCCGTCAGGGAAGCTTGTCCCTTGTTACCTTCATTTTAATAAGTGCTGGAATTTGTTATACAATTCCTCTTTTTTTTCACTATTTCTTAGGTAGATCAGATAGAACTAAATAGGGTTATGAAATAAAGTTTACATTCCCAAAACAAAACAGAAAACTTTTAACAACTTTGTTACTCAACTGCTGGAGTCAAGAATAAAGGGGATTTTACATGAAGTCATATATTAACCAGAAGTTCCCAGCTGCTTCCAAACCATACCTTAAAGGCTTTGTCTATTTAACTAAGGTCTCTATTATTGCTTTCTTACATTTTTCGTGCATGTCTAGAATGACTTTTGCATTACTGAATAATTAATATGCACCTAATCCTTTCAGAAGTGTTTACCTGCATGAAGCTTTCTCTCATAGTGTTGCAAGGAACTGTGAGAAAAATCAATTTGAGCAAGCAGAAGTTACTTGCCTCTTGCCCCTCAGTCTTTTATGTGGAGAGAAGGGCTTGTGAGCCCCCACCATATCAGCTGAAGACAGTGGATGGCTTCTGGAAGAAGAGAAGACAGAACCATGTCTCTGCTCCAGCAGGTCTAAGGCGACTCTGCCTCCGGATGGGAACACACCGCCCCCTTTGACTGTTGCACTCATCCTCAGAGTCTGGAAATCAACAGTAATTTGGATCCTTGGGGCTACTTGGCCTGATGATAAAAAAGAACAGTGGTTGGTTGCTTTCTTCTTCAGGAGAGAGAAAAGCCAGGAACGAAACACATTTTTTTTTCTTTTTCCTCCCACTTTACAAGCCTATTGCTTTGGGTCTAAGTGATCTCTAGAAATACTTGGTTTGACTCTAAAAAAGGAGCTCCCTATACAATGTTCACACACGCCTTATTAAATTTATTGTGAATTTTATTTGATTACAACTCGAATTTTTCTTTCCTTTTGCCAGTCTCCACTGTTTGTATAACATATATGTCTATTTATTACTGTTAAAAAATAGAGCCATTGAGACACCAAAACTAACCCAAAAGGTTTATTAAAAGTACAAATAAAATAAGACTCTTTGTTTACGATGTAAGTAAAAAAAATTGAAAATTGCTTAGACAGGATGAAGACAGCTAATTTTAAAAGAAACAAAGGGGTAAAATGTGCATTGGAAAAAAGGTTAAAACCTCCAAACTCTGGTAATTGTCTCTGGGCAGGGGCGGGTGGACTGTGGGTTGGTCAGTTTTTTTACTTCTTGCTATGTTCCCCATTTTTCATTTTTTCTTTAATGAGCATGTGTTTCCAAAGTTTCTGCCTCCCATTTGCTCAGTAAGTAATGACACTCATGTGCCCTTTTGACTCTGTTGCAATTTTTTGGAGCTGCCCCCAGGTTCCTCCAGAGCCTGGTTTCTCACTGTTGCCTGGATAACATAGGAAGGCCACAGTTTGGACAAGGGTTGACTCTATGCTTCTACAGTTAAGAATGAGGATGTGTGAGAGCTTGAGTAACAAAGTCACTGAAAAATGAGAGAAGTGACTCACAAAATGTGCCTAGATAAGTTTTCTTGCTCATCTCTCCACCTGCCCCTCCACATTCAGCTTTGATGAGCATCACTGTGTGTTTCCCTGTGGGGATAGCCCGGCTGCGGTCAGCTCCATGCATTCCAGGTCCTCAAAACAGGCTGCATCACAACCTTAGTCTGAGACTAGATAGTTCTTTAAGAGACTCTATTAACTTGTGTGTCCAAATAGATTTGTTTTTATTTCCCATTTGCTGACACTCCTGTTGTCTTTGTTCTCTTGTTAAAGAAAGTATTTTTTTCCTTTTCTTTCATATATTTCTAAGAATTCAGAAAGATAGAGACAAGAGTTCTAAGGTCAGCCTCACTAGCTCACTGGTGCATTCATTGTGTTAAGACACAGAACTGGGCATGAAACTACAAGAGAAGGATCATGCCTTTAATGAGATCAAGGTCCAACAAGGCAGATTGACAGGTAGAACAATTGCAACACCCTCTGGAAAGAGACATGTGGATAAACATAGAGGATTTAAGAATACATGGATGGCTTAACCCAGCTGAAGTGAGGGTGTGATCAGAGAAGACTTTTCAGAAGACACAAAGACCTGAAGAAAAACAGAAGTTAGGAAGTGGGGAGAGGCGAGTAGACATTCCAAGCAAAGGGAAATGCATGTTCAAAGACCAGAATCATGAGAGACAGGCTGTGATTACTTCAGGATGACTTGGACACTAATTATAAGGAAAGAAGAAGGGAACGACGACAGAGCCAGAGAGGCAGATGGGGGCCTATCGCGCTATATTAAGTGAAGGCAGTGGAAAGAGCACTGCAGGACATTAAAGCAGATGGGAATACAATCAGGTATTATGCTGTTTTAAAGCTAGGAAGGATCTCAGAATTTGGTGTGCCATCTTGCAATTGAGGACTCTGAGATCCAGAGAGGTTAAGCAATTTGCCCAATGCCACACATCTTGTTAGGAGTAGAGTTGCATCTAGAACAGTTTAGGACTCTCTACACTTCATCATGTTGTCTCTTCCAAAAGGCAGATGGCTGATCACAGTCCCGAGTCAAGCTACTTCCTCCAGAGTTTTGCACAAGATTTCATGTTCAAGAATAAAGGTTGCTTGCTTATGAAGCAGTTGCGAGGCTAGCCTCCCCTACTATGAAAGCAGTCTGCACTGTCAACATTTCTGAAACCAGTGCCATGTTCAAGATAGAAATTAATTCATTTGAAATAAATGAAAAGGTGGGATCAGCAGGATAGAGAGATTGTTCTTACAGCATCTTCTCCTCCCGCATTCCTGTCCAAATGACCTGAACTCCTCCAACTCAGCCTTACCTTTCTATGTGCCTTTGTTCTCTTATGATTTCTTCTTTCATCTTCTCTTTCCAAGCACTCTCAATTTCTCTTCTCCTATACTCTTAATAGTGGGCAGTTGGAATTAAAGATGGAGGAGCAGGTTGGAAATCCTGAAGAGGAAACTCAAAATATCATAGATGCATTTTCTCCCCAATGTTAGCTCTTGGCTCAAAGTTAGCTTTCTTCTAGCCTCTTTGCCACTCTGCCATCACACAGTGGGAGCCCCAGAAATGCTAGAAAAAACACACACTCAATGCCACTGAATCCCCAAGGCCGAGCAGTTGATTTGTGGCTCCCAATCCTCCCACCAGAAATGAAACACCATCCAAACACTAAGCAGATCGGAATTCCAGCTGCTTCTGAGCCACCTAGTCAGGGTGAGTAGAAGAGAGAAATGAGGCTATGGAAAGGTCAGCCACTTTCCGACCGTCGGGATGTGGCTGTTGGGCTTTGGCCAACAATGCTAGAGAGAGACTGAAGCCACTGCCCCTCTGGAGCCAGGCTGGATAGGTAAGGGAAGAGAGGCAGCTTTATCCCTCTGCCCTTTTGCACTTGTTGAGCTGCCAGCAGGAAGGCCGCCAGGGGACCAGGGCACTGAAAGAAGGGAGAAGATGATGCTCCTTGGTGGGAGTAGCTCTGCCTCTGCATGATGCATCAGCCCACGGAAGCCAATCTCGCTTGCAGATAAAGTGCATTTATTTTGTCCAGCTTGGAGCTGACAGGAGGAGGTTCACCGGCGGGATGGTTTCCGGCCTATTCATGCTTCTTCTGGTAAAACCACCTCTGGGGCAAGGCGTCTAGGTTGCTTCCTTTCCTCCAGGACTACTAAGCACCTGCTGATGGTGGGGGCTTCGGCTGACTCCAAAAGGCCTCCACCCCACTGGGGCTTTTCCCGCAGCCACCTGAGCCACACAGGCTCCTAGCAGCAGGCCTGTTGACAGGGAGCAAATGACAGATGAGACAGGAGGATCTCATCCCCTTCCAGGAAGAAGATGAAAGCAGCATGGGGTCTACATCCAGAAGTGGCGATTTCTCTTCCCTCTGGCCAGCGGCGCTGGGAATCTAACATGGGGTGGTCCAGGAGGAATGTGCCAGAAAAGATGAGGGACTGGAAAAGGGAAGCTCTTGGGGTGGGAGAGGTCCCGCTCGTGGCCTTGACATCGATGGGCCAGCTACTCTGAAAGTCTCAAAATCTATGGGAAAATTGGTTCTAGCGTTTTTAATTTTTGATTTAATGTCTAAAGTATTTAATATTAGGTGCTTCTTACATTTGCATGTAACAAATGGCCCAATTATAATATGTCCTCTTTTGCATACCACTTTGTTCCAGTCCTGCTTTAGTAAGTTCACATTATTGGGTTGCTCAGTGATTCTAAAAGCACAGCCGAGCATGTACTGTCTGCAGGGTCTGGGGGCACAAAGATTAATGAGCTCAGGTCCTTGGAGAGTCCCATCTGGAAGGGAAGAAAGCATGTACATGCACCCATTGGACTCCACGGGGATAGACTTTGAGCACGTGTTGAATCCAGTTCTTTGGCACTTGGGCCAAATCAGAGACTGTTCAGAGTAGAAATTTGACATGGGAGGGGAGGGTTGAGTAGGGAGAGAGAGCAGTTGGAGGCAGATGGGCTTGCAAGTTTAGGAGTTGTGAGAAATTCATTTAAACCGCGGCAAAGATTTCTTATGGAGCAGTGTTGGGAGATGCTCTGGAGAGGAAAATCAGGATACCCCCCCCCCCAACTAAAGGGCATTGTCAGCTGTCACATTTGTATTTCATGTTGGCAAGGGCTTCCCAAAGTTTCTGAGTGTGAGGGCCCCACTTTTAACATCAAAAAGTTAGCAAATTGAGAAGAAACTTAGAGGCCATTGAGTGAAACAAACAAACAAAAAAGGCAGAAGCACTAAAAAGCACTTGGTTATCTTGGATGATAGCTCTAATAAACCATTAATTCATTCAACACAACATATTTACTGGGCATCTACTTTGTTTGGTTCTGGAGACATATAATCAAACAGGGCTTGCGAAGCAGATGTGAGGGACATGATTCTCCAGTGCAGTGAAAATTTTTATTATAACAGCCGTTATCCAAGTTTCTCTTAAAAATCTAACTGTGCTTGACAAATTACTTTAAGTTCCTTTAACTAGAAGATAGCATAAGAAAAAAACAAACAAAAGCTATCCTGTGTGAGAAAATGTGAACTTCCCCTTAAAAGTATATGGTGGGGGATGGGCAGAAGTTCAAGTATGAGAATAGAGGGCTGTGCGAGGAAAAGGGAGGAGAGGAACACTAAGACAACAAAAAGCTAGACACTGCAGAGGGTAAAGGGACCATTAATAAGTCAAAGGGACCTTTGGAATCTAAAATGAATTTTAAGATGGGGAATAAATATTACAAAATTGTCATTTGTTTTTCCGAATAGCACAATATAGACCTTCGCTATGATGCCCATACATTTAATAAGTTGTTATAAGGACTGACGCTTTCAGGAAGGGACTGTTTTTAAAAAAAAAAATTGGAGACACAGCCTAAGTTCCTGTTTGAGTCAAGGCTGTTGGGAACAGAGACGACACACACAGTAGTCGGAACCCCGAGGTCAAGTTCACTGTGAGCATGGATGTGTTCCTGGATGATGAAACTGACCTGGACCTTGACTTTTTCAAAAGAATTTTAGGATGAAGTTATTGATTCCGTTCAAAATCTCATTGATTTTTTTAAAGTTAGAATTGTAATAAATTTATACATTTATGGAAAGTGACTCTTCCCATCCATGTATGCGGTATCTCACCAAGTACATAAGTTTCTTTTATGTCCTTCAATAAATTGTTATAGTTTTCCTCATAAAAACCATACAGATTTTTATTAGACTTATTTTAAATACCTTATAATTTTAGTAACTGTGAATATGATCTTTTTTACATTATACTTTCTAAGTGGCTGCCACTAGTGTGGCAGTTATTGTATAAAAACAATACTTATTTTGTATATTGATCCAATGCCCAGTGACTTGGCTGAAATCTCTTGTTTGATCTAAGTTTGTCTACATTATCTTAAATTTTCTATGTATAAATAATATTCCAAGTAGAATAAGTAACTGTGATGGTTCATTTTATCTGTCAGCTTTGCTGGGCCACAGAGTTTCCAGACATTTGGACAACATTGTTCTGGGTGTGTCTGCGAGGCTGTTATGGGGTGAGATTAACATTTGAATTGGCAGGCTGAATAAAGCAGGTTACTCTGTCTAATGTAGGTGGGCCTTGCCTGGTCTGTTGAAGACCGGACTAGAGCAAAAAGACTGAGTAAGAGGGAACTCCTCCTGAATGACTGATTGAGCTGACACATTGGTCTTTTCCTATCTAGGACTGAACCATCAGCTCTTCTTGGGTCTCTAGCCTGATAGTTTTCAGAACAAAATTTATACTATCAACTCTCCTGGTTTTTTTGAAGAACGTTAAGTACACTGTGTTTCTTAAAAACAGCACAAAATACAGTTTTGTGCATTGACCTAAAATGATTGTCTTTTTTTATTAATATGGGAGGTCAATAAATTTACTTTATGTAAAAAACTTACATTTAGTCATTTGTGATTTCACATCATACTATCCATTTATTATTTATCTCTACTCTTTATTTCTGCACTATATTTTATTATAAAGACTATGTAGTTATATTTGTTTCTTTGTTTTGCTGTTTAAGAAGTTAGAAAGAATGTATGCAACTTTCAGTTACTCTTATAGTTACTTTTATATTTTAAAATATACATACAAAGTATCCAGCCATGTAATATGAAATACAGAGACATTTACTGAAGAAGATACAAGAAACATCATACATAGAACAATGACACCTCACTCCCCTTCAAAGCAGGCACCTTGGGACCTCACATATTTCTCTGAATCACCATCAGCTATCCCATCAGCTGTCCCATATTTTTCTGAATTTCATTGATGGTCTGAAATCTTTTTCCTTTCAAAGATGATTTTAGTTTGGGGAAAAGCCAGCAGTCACAGAGCACCAAATCTGGGCTGTAGTGGGGCTGAGTCATCTGGGTGATTCGATGTTTTACAAAAAAACTCAGCATGAGACGTGATGCATGAGGGGATGCGTCGTCAGGATTACCAGTTGCCCATAGCTGCAGCCTTCTGAATCATCCCAGTATTTTTTATGGAAGAATGTTCAAGCTTAAAGCAATTTTTTTCAAACTAACATGAACATTTATTTATTTATTTTGCAGGGGCATAGTATTATTTTTATTATACTTTTTTATTGTTCTATTACAGTTATCCCAATTTTTCCCTCATTACTCTCTCCCACCCTGTCCACCCCAACTCCCACAGTCAACCTCCACCCTGTTGTCCATGTCCATGGGTCCTTTATACACATTCCTTGATGCAGATTCATTGCTTTACTCTCTTAGTTATTTGAATGCAAGGACAACATACTACACATGCTCATGCAACAGCGTCTACTGCCCCCACTGCCTAGTACAGTCATCATTGTTCAGGCAAGGGCACCCCAGCCAACTCTCCTTGGCTGCCAGGTTACATTAATGTTACAAAAAAACATTCTCATTATAATAACAATGGCTGGACTTTTTCTGGACAGACCTTGTATTTTAGCCTATATTTTTCTAAGTATTATTGCTTAAGGGTCCAAGATTGAAATGAAACTTTGCCAAATACCCTAGAAAACCCCTCTTTGTGTTCCATCCCAATCATGGTCCCAGCCTCCCCTCCAAAATACAACTCCATCCAGGCTTTCCTAGTAGTCACTCCTTTGCATGCCCTTTGAATTTTATCACCCAAGTATGAATCCCATAGTCATGTTCCTCATTTGTCTTTTAAGTAGTAACTTCATGTTTCCCATCCATTCTTTTATTTTCCTTATAGTTGGTGTGTTGAGGAACCAAAAAAATTAACCTTTAGAGTATCCCACAGCCTGTTTTTGCTGTTCTCATACTCATGGAATGTTAGTTCCATGATGAAATGTTAGTTCAACATTTTCCTCTTTTGTATTTCCTGACTACGGGCCGCTGAGGCGGGAGACAAACTCAGTCCTGTTGGCAAGACCCCAGGAGGCATATGATGTGTGATTTCATCCTTCTTACGCTATTCGTAGCCATCAGTGATCAGCTTTGCAGATTGAAACATAACATTAAATTCCCTTGTTTTGTTTTGATGCATTAGTTGCAAATAATTTTATGTGAGGTTCCCCTTCATCCACCGTTTGGTTACTCTGTGGTACAGTTCATACATAAAAAGCAGGGTAAACTTGATTTTTTTTTTATTCACCCAGTTTTCCAGTTATTAGTTGGTTCCTTGTCATCCTTAAAAGGTGACCAATTGATTTGTAAAAAAATATTCAACAGATTTAAAAATATTACATGGGTTTTAATCTAACAGTTTTAACCTAAATAAAACTTGAATTCTGTGTAATTTTATCTCAGAGTGATAATTTTAACTGAGATAATAATTTTATCTCAGTTCTTTAAAAATAACTCATAATATTTTATATTTGGCTAGTAAGATTCTTCTCAAATTGACTATGAGGGTTTGGGGTTGTTTTTTTTTTTTTTTGTATTGTAGTAAATTTTGACAGCTTTTTTGCTACCTGGTATGATATATAAAATAAATATATTGTTCACTGTGCATTTTTACATATATATTAAAATACTTTGTAATTTAATACTGATATTTCCAATTCAAATTTAGAACTACAAGATTTTTCTTTAACCTCTTCTGTATTATATCTGTGTCTCCTTTACATTACTCTAAAAATCCTGGTTCTCAAAGACATGAGGGATGATAGAATTAAAATATCCCATAATTACTCATTTCCTTTATCAACTCAACACATACAATAGTCTCAGAATAAAATTTAATATTACCACAACCGGTCATAATTACAAAAACAATTCAGTTTTATTTGCATGTGTTCCCCTCCTTCCTCACAATTTTTTCTTGTATAATATCTGTATTTTTAGTTCATTTGGCCATTGCATATTATACCTTTTTCCTTTTAAAACTCATTTAGTCTTATCTCAGCAAGTAACTATATGTTTAATATTTACCACGAGTCATTAGGTCAATGTCTTACTATTCATTTAGCTTATCTGAAACTTGTTTTCAAGATTCCTTAGTAAAATCTCATGGAAACAATATTTCCTGAGCTCTTGAATGTTGATAACAGTTTCTGTCTCCTTTATATTTGAAAGCCAGTTTTGTTGGACATAAAATTCTTGGCTCATATTTTATTTCCTTGACTATCTTAAGTATGTTGTTCCATTTTTTTTTCTGATGTAAGTGTTAATGTCAAAAAGTCCAATGATAATGTGGTTTTATTTCCCTTGTAATTTACTTGCTATTTTTGCCTAGATGTTGAAAAAATTTTTTCTTTTTCTGTAATGTCCAACAATTTTATCAGACTAAGTCCCTCTTCTTAGGTATACGATGTACTCTTTCAATGTGTCATTTAAAATCTTATATCAGCAAAATATTCTTAAATTATAGCCATCATTTTTCTGTTTTTTCGTTCCTTTAATAAGACTCCTATTATCAGTATTTTGGATCATCTTTTCCTATCTTCAATATTTTCCATTTTTTCTCAACCCCTCTTTATCTCATTCTTCCTCTTGACTTTAATGTTTCCTCCTTTTCATCTTCTATTTCACTGTAGGTAATTGTAATGTTTATTCACGCTTCTTTTACTTCTAAGTCATTTCAAAAATGATGTTTTTCTTACATTTTTATTATTTTACTGAATGTCATCTTGTTTCTTAATTCTTATTTATGTTATTCTTTCACATCTAGCATAATTTTCTCAATCCTTTTAGTTTGGTTGAAAATAATCCATCACAGTGTTATCTATTTTTTGAACATGTCTCTCTGGAATGCTTTTCTTGTCTGTGAGGACGATACTGTACTATTTAATCTAGTTTCTTTCCTGTAGTAACTTTGCATAGAATTTCACCTCAGTACTTTTCTGATGCTTATTTTTAGCTGAATTTAATTTTCCTGAATTTTTAGAGGGAAGCTTGGTTCAGAGAGTCCTTTTGATTGCACAGAACAAACTCTTCCATTGTTTTTATATAGTACTTAAAAATATGGTGGCTTATTTTCTAACCACCCCTGTGCTCTGTTGCCTCTACATTTCTCCTCCCAGCAGTTTTTCTTGGTGTGGAGCCCAAGAGAGTCCTGGTGGGTCTGTTTATGTTATACTCTTTCCACAGAGAGGTTGAGTCTATGTCCCCTACCCTTTGACCTGGGCTAGATTGTGACTGCTTTGACAGCAGATGGGATATCATATGACCTTTAAAGCCAGAGTATAATAGACAGTGAAGCTTCTGCTTTGTTTTCTGAAATACTTGTACAGGAGCCCTTAGTACAATAAAACGTCTTGCTACCTTAAAGCCATGATGTTTTAGCCCAAACATGGAGAGGCTATTGTGAGAGTCCTTTGACTGTGTTCCAGCAGAATGCAGCCTTTAAGCTATCTCAGTCCAGGCAATAGGCATATAAGTAAAGAAACACCCAGATAACTTTAGTCCCAAGCCTTGGAGTGATCTAAACCTTTTATTCTTCTCAGCTGTGGCCAAAATATCATAAAGAAGGAACAATATTTTACTACACTCTGACCAAGTTCCTGACCCACAGAATCCATAAACATAGCTCAATGGTTGTTTTATGCCTCTGAGTTTTGGCATGGTTTGTTATGTGGCGGTAGTAACTGAAATGAGTGCATTGGACTAGGGTTTGTAAACCTCCGGAGTGACAAACAAGGTAATGATTTGAAATATTGGTCTAGATACTGATAAAGGGGAAGACTCAAGTGACTGGGTAGCTCTTGCTGCTGCATCTCTTATGGTTTCTGATTCTCTGCTTTCAGAAAAATTATAAGAAGGACTTTATTAATTAATCAGCTATAGATAATTTAAATGACTCCTGATGCTTGGTGGCTATATGATTTTGGTATACAAGTCAGAAAAAATTCAAAGAATTCATGTCTTTGCTAGAAACAAAGAACAAAATTCTTTCTTTCCTTATTTGTGTGAACAATACTTCTCCTCATTTCACCTGTAAAAATAAAAATAAGAATAGAATGGATGCTGAATTATAGTTTATGTTAATATTAAGCAATATTCATCCATAATCATATGAGCTGATTGACCAAAAGACGAACGGTTCTATCTTGTTAAGAACTACACTACCCAATAAAAGTCAGAACAGAAAATGGAGGTGTAGGTAGAAATGCTTTGCTTCCTCACACAACCAAAAACAGGATAACAATCAATCTAAAAACAATAAACAACCAGAAGTGCCAGAAAATCAAACTGCATGGAACTCCAACAACCAAGGAGTTAAAGAAGCATTCACCCAGGCCCAGTAGCAGGGTTGGAGATGGGAGGCAGGCAGCTGAGTGGAGAGAATGCCCTGCGAGGCCATTCTCTGTGAGGGCAAGGTGGGCTGGCTAAGAGGATGCATGGCAAGGTGGCAGGCTGCACAGGTGAGACAGAACTGGCGGAATGGGAAACAAAAGCCTCAAAACTAGCTGTAAAGCACTGTGGGAAGAGTGCTGCAACAGCAAGAGAAACTCCCAATCCCACAGGAGAGTTGGTTGGAAGGTGGAGCTAGAGTGGAGCAAACAAGTAGCATTGTTCCCTCTCTGACTCCTCCCCAACAGACAGCTCCACAACTCAGCAAAGAGGGTTGCCTGGCCCAGGTGAATACCTAAGGCTCCATCCACTTATAACACAACAGGTGCACTAAGACAAAGAAATATGGCCCAAATGAAAGAAGATATCAAAACCCCAGAAAAAGAACTAGGCAATGAGGAGATATACAACCTATGTGATGCAGAGTTCAAAACAGTGGTAATCAGGATTCTCACAGAACTGATTGAGCTCAGTTGCAAAATGAAGGAAGAAATGAAGCCTATCCTAAGTGAAATAAAGCAAAATATACAGGGAACCAACAATGAAGAGAAGGAAAGGAGGACCCGAATCAACAATTCGAAACAAAATGAAGAAATAAACATCCAACTGGAACAGAATGAAGAAACAAGAATTCAAAAAAATGAGGAGAGGCTTAGGAAACTATGGGTCAACTTTAAGCACTCTAACATCCAAATCATAGCAGTGGCAGAAGGAAAAGAACAAGAGAATAAAATGAAAATTTATTTTAAAAAATAATGAAAGAGAACTTCTCCAATCTGGTGAAAGAAATAGATCAAGGAAGTCCATGAAGTCTAGAGAGTCCCAAAGAAATTGGAGCCAAGGAGGAACACACCAAAGCACATCATAATTAAGTTGCCCAAGATTAAAGATGAAAAGAGAATCTTAAAAGCAGAAAGAGAAAAAGAATTACCTACAAAGGAATGCCTATAAAACTATCATCTGATTTCTCAAAAGAAACCTTTTGAGGCAAAAAGGGATGGGAAAGTATTTGAAGTGATGAAAGGCAAGGACCTACATCCAAGATCACTCTACCCAGCAAACCTATCATTTAGAATGGAAAAATAGATAGACTGTTTCCCAGATAAGGTCAGGTTAAAAGAGTTCATTTCTTTCCAAGCCCTTATTATATGAAATGTTAAAAAGACTTTTCTAAGAAATTGAAGAAGATCAAAAACTATGAACAGTAAAACAACAGCGAACTCATAACTATCAACAACTGAAGCTAAAAGACAAAAATAAGAACTAAGCAAATAAGAAGAACAGGAATGGAACCAGAGAAATGGAGATCACATGGAGGGATTTCAGTAGGGAGGGAGGGGGGAACAATGAGGGGGAAAGGCAGAGGGAATAAGAAGAATAAATGATGAGTATAAAATAGACAGAGGGTTAGAATAGTATAGGAAACAGAGAAACCAAAGAACTTATATATACAACACATGGACATGAACTAAGGGGAACAGAATGCTGGAGTGTGGGGCAGTGCAGAGTGGAGGGGGTAATAAAGGGGATAAAAAAAGGGACAACTGTAATAGCATAATCAATAAAATACACTAAAATAAAGAACTGCATTACCTAATAATGTC
Organism: Sturnira hondurensis; assembly: GCF_014824575.4. Taxonomy (NCBI): domain Eukaryota; kingdom Metazoa; phylum Chordata; class Mammalia; order Chiroptera; family Phyllostomidae; genus Sturnira; species Sturnira hondurensis. The sequence continues at coordinate 23,151,869 of NW_028079044.1, forward strand.
TCCATTTAAAAGTCTTTAACATGGGTGGTAGTGGAGTAGGTAGGAGTTATGCTCACCTCCTCCCAGGACCAAACTGGAATTACAACTAAATTATAAAATGATCATCCTGAAAAACCAACTGAAGATTAGCTGGTGAGAAGATTTATAACTAAGGATTTACAGAAGAAGCCACATTAATCAAGACTGGTAAAAAGGGCAAAGACACAAAAAAGGACTGGCCCCAATCCCATGAGTGGTGGCTGAGGTTCCAGAAGGATATTGCAGCTGTGGGGGGGGGGGGGCTTCCCCTGAGAATTGTGGCATCTGAACCCCAAGGGAGGGTCCCTAGCATAGAGCACTAGAGCAGGGAGTGGCCACTCACTCGGCTCCAGTGCGGGGAGGACAAACCATACTAGAGTTGTATGAAGAAAGTCTGGGTTTTGTGGTTCTGGGCAGATAGCTGAGTGCTGAATCACTCTCCCATACCACAGATACCATTTTCCTTGGGTGGAGTGCTTCACTCCTTGCAATGTTAGCCTGGGGGCAAGCGACAGTCCCACCCTCTGGACTCACTCTTGCTCCATCCTGTGGAAGTTATGCTTTGCTGAGTATAGCTGGAGGCTCTTTCAACCTAACTGGAAGCCTGCAGACAGAGGCAGGCTGAGGCACAGCTTCTCTGGCTGCCTTGGGACTTTTGCTGACCTGTCCCAGGGTCCAGTGCTGGTAAAAGCTGGTCTTGGTGTACAACATGGTCCCTCTTGCACACACCCAAGTGCAGCAGAAGCAGCTACAAACTGTGGATTGCTGATAATTCCAAACAAGTTGCGTAGGGCCAGTCACAGGCAGCATCTTCTATTTGTCTGTTCCATGGTCCCTCTCAGGAGGCCCAGAACCCATAAACCCAGCACCTAAATACATAAAGCATATCTTGAACATAAAGAGAGGGATTGGCCATAATGCAGTCAGGGTAAGGGATTTTAACACCCCTTTGCCATGAACAGGTATCTCTTCCAGAGAGAAAATCAACAGTGAAATGGTGGCCTTAAATAACATACCAGATCGATGGATTTAATTGAGATCTGTGAGCATTTCACCCCCAAACCACAGAATATACATTCTTTTCAAGTACACATGGAATATTTTCTAGGATAGACCACATGGTAGGACACAAAACAAGTATCCATAAATTTAAGAAGATTAAAATCATATCAAGTATCTTCTCTGACCATAGAAATCAATCACAAGAAAAAAACCCTGAAAATCCACAAAGACTTGGAGGCTAAATAACATTATTAAACAATGCTTGGGTTAATAATAAAATAAAAAAATTAAAAGACCTTAAAACAAATAAAAATGGGAACATAGCAACCCAAAATCTGTGGGACACAGAAAAGCAGTCCTAAGAGGAAAATCCATAGCATTACAGGCCCATCTTAAGTAACAAGAAAAATCTCAAATAAACAATCTAACAAACTTGAAAAAGAACAACGAAGTACGGAGTAGAAGGAAATAATAATGATCAGCACAGAAACAAAATAGAATCTAAAAAAAATACAAAAAATCAATGAAACCAAGAGCTGATTCTTTGAAAAGATAAACAAGAGTGACAAACAAGAAGAAAGAAAGCCCTGGCCAGGAAGCTCAGTTGGTTGGAGTGTAGTCTTGATGTCTTAATGTTGAGAGTTTGATCCCCAGTCAGGGCACATACAGGAATCTGTCAATGAGTGCATGAAGAGGTGGAATAGCAGATCTCGATATCTCTCTCTCCTCTCTCTCTCTCTCTCTCTTCCCTCTACCTTCTCTCTTGAATAAATAAATAAAGGTGCGGAAATAAAAAATAGAAACAAAAGAAAAAGGAGAGAGGACCCAAAAATAAAATAAAAAATTAAAGAATAGAAGTAACAATGGACACCAAAGGAATACAAAGGACTGTAAGAAAATATGATGAACAACAAATGCCAACAAATTGGAAACCTGGAAGAAAATGATAAATTCTTGGAAATATACAATCTTTGAAAACTGAATCGGGAAAAATCAGAGAATCTGAAGAGATGTATTACAACTGGTGAAATTGAAACATTAATCAAAACACTTTCAACAAACAAAGGTCCTAAACCAAATGACTTCACAGGTGAATTTGACTAAACATTCTAAGGAGAACTAATAACAATTCTTCTCAAACTATTGCCAAAATTTAAGAAGAAGGAAGAAGTCCAAGCTCATTTTATGAGGCCAGCATTATCTTAGTTCCAATACTAGATATAGACACCACAAAGAAAGGGGGAAAGAGTTTTCAGGAACAACTATAAAGGACACATGGACAAAACCAAGGGGGAGTGGAATCAGGGGAGGGAAGTGGGGTCAAGGGGAGTTGTGGGGGGGGGGTAAATGCAAACAACTGTACTTGAACAACAATAAAATAATTTTAAAAAAGAAGTTTACACAAAAAAGAGAAAATTATAGGTCAATATTCCCTCATGAACATAAATTCTGAAATCCTCAACAAAATATTAGCAAACTAAATTCAGCAATATGAATACATTAAAAAGATTATACACCATGGTCAAGTGAGATTTATCTCAGGGATGCAAAGTTGGTACAACATCAGCAAATCATTAATGTGATGTGCCACATAAACAAAATGAAGGATAAAAATCACATGATCACACAAATAGATTCAGAGAAAGCATTTGATAAAATCCAGCCCCTATTTATGACAAAAACTCTTAGCAAACAGCAAATAGGAGGAACATACCTCATTGTAGTGAAGGCAATGTATAACAAACCCACAGCCAATATCATACTCAATAGGCAAAAACTTCAAGCATTTCCCTTAAGGCTAGAAAAGACAGGGATGTCCACTGTCACCACTCCTATTCAACATAGTACTGGAGGTCCTAACCACAGCAATCAGACAAGAAGAGGAAATAACAGGTTTTCAAATTGGAAAGGAAGAAGTAAAGCCATCATTATTTGCGCATGACATTATTCTGTATATAGAGAACCCTACAAACTTCATATACATACATACACACACACACACTACTAGAACTGATAAATGAATTCAGTAAATTAGCAGGATACAAAATAAATACCCAGAAATCAGTTGCATTTTTATTCAGTAATAATCAACTATTATAAAGGAAAACTAAGAAAACAATTCTGTTTACAACTGCTTCAACAAGAATAAAAGACCTGGGAGTAAATTTAACCAATGACATAAAAGACCTGTACTCAAAAAAATTACAAGACATGATAGAAAGGAATTCAAAAAGATACCAATAAGTGCAAGTATATACTGTGTTCATGAATAAGAAAAATTAACACCACTAAAATGTCCATACTACTCAAAGCAATCTATAGATTCGGTGCAATTTCTATCAAGATGTTAATGGTATATTTCACAGAACTGAAACAAATATTCCAAAAATTTATATGGAATGACAAAATACCTCAAATGGCAACAGTGATCTTGAAGTTGGAGGAATCACACTACCTGATATCAAACTATACTGTAAGACTATGGTAATCAAACAACATGATGCTGGCATGAAAACAGAAATACAGATCAATGAAACAGAACAAAGAACCCAGAAATAAACCCATGACTTCAGAGTTAATTAATGTTTTATGAAGGAGGCAAAAACTTACAATGGGGTAAAGACAGTCTATTTAATAAATGGTGTTGGGAATACCAGATAGATACACGCAAAAACAAATGAAACTAGACCCCCTTCTTACACTACACACAAGAATAAACTCAAAATGGACTAAGGACAAATGTGAGACTCAAAACCATAAAAATCCTACAAGAAAACACTGGTAGTAAAACATCAGATATGTATTATAGCAATATTGTGTTGTTATATATTACCTTAGGCAAGGAAAACAAAAGACAAAATTACTAAATAGGACTACATCAACAAAATAAATGGGAGAACATATTTACCATTTATACATCTGATATGTATCCAAAATACATAAAATACTTATACAACTCAACACCAAAAATAAAAAACAATCTAATTTCAAAATGGGCCTGAGTAGACACTTCTACAAGGAGAACATACAGATGGCCAATAGATATATGAGAAGACACTAAATGTAACTAATCATCAGAGAAATGCAAATTAAAACCATGATGAGATATCACCTCACACCAGTCAGAATGGCCATCATCAATAAATCAACAAACAAGTGCTGGAGAGGATATGGAGAAAGGGGGCACCTCATGTACCATTGGTGGGAATGCAGACTGGTGCAGCCGCTATGGACAGCAGTATGGAATTACATTAAAAAAATAAAAATTGAACAGTCTTATGTTCAGTTCCACCTCTGAGAATCCTGAAATAGTAATTTGAAAGAATGTATGCAACCCTATGTTCATTGCAGGATTACCTACAATAGTCAAGATCTGGAAGGAGTCCAAGTGCCCATCAGTAGATGAATGGATAAAAAAAGTTGTGGTACATTTACACAATAGACTACTACTAAGAGATAAAAAAGAAGGAAATCATACCTTTTGTGACAGCATGGATGGACATAGAGAGCCTTATGCTAAATGAAATAAGCCACTCAGAAAAAGTCAAGTACCATATAATTTTACTCATATGTGTAATGTAATGAACAAAATGAACTAACATGCAAAGTAGTGACAGACTCACGGATATTGAACAGGGGTGACCAGTCCTCCTTCTGGTGTTATTGGAATATTGCCTTGTTTTCATGATTATTCCTATAACAAAGCAAACCAGGGGTGGAAGGGTATGAAGAGAGGTAGAAGAAGGTAAAGGGGGGATAAATGGTGGTGGAAGGAGACTTGACTTGGGGTCATGAACACACAATACAGTGTACAGATTATGTATTGTGGAATTGTGTACCTGAAACCTGTATAATTTTGTTAACCAATGTCACCCCAATAAATTCAATAAAAAAGAACTGCATTCCTAATAAAATCATACTGCTATGGTTAGTAAGTATCAAAATATGAAATACATTTATATTATTTTGATCAGTTAGCCACCAGCAATTATAATGATAGCTCAAACCAGAAGAAATTTATGTAAGTCTTAGAGTCTATATGTTCATAGAAAAAAATTAAAGGTAATATGTATATTCATATTTTGGGTACTGAAAATATCATAATCAATTTTTAAATGCTTAAAATACATTATATTAATATAAATCCTTTAGAGAAAAAATAAATAAACTGAAAATGTGAATAACTATTTTAAGTTTCCAAGTGTTAGAAATAAGCTTGTTCATGTACTTCTTAAAGTAGATAATGGTTATTATAAAAATAATTAAGCATTTAAATTACATTGGACACATTTTAAATAGTGGATACATCTTTGTTTGAAATACCAATGTTGGTCTGTTCAGGCTTTCTGCTTCTTCTTCATTCAGTTGAAACTAGGACTTTTGCAACTATTTAAACTTATGATATCAACTTCATGCATGAAGTATTTAAATTTGTTTACCTTTCTTTATCTCATTGAGTTTTTAAATCTTGTCCTACATCCTAAACAACTCCTTCTTCATCTTAGTCTACTGTCTTCTCGTTTTGTTTTTTCTTTTTCATTTGATAGAGAATTGTACTGAGAACACAAAACAGATGTATTTACTTCATATTCCTTTAGTTAACTGTTTTTTCTAACACAATTTTTTATTAAGCCATAGTCAACATACAATATTACATTGGTTTCAGGTGTGCAACACAGTGATTTGACATTTATATTCATTATGATGTGCTCACCACAATAAGTCTAGCAACCATCTGTCACCATACAAAGTTATTACAATAATATTGACTATTTTCCCTATGCTGTACTTTACATCCCTGTGACATATTTTTAATAACCTCATATATGTTCCTCTTATTCCCCTTCCCCTTTTCATTTTCCTTTTGTCTTTAATGAAGCTTTTACCTTTTCTTAGATTACATAATATTTTCACAAGCCATTTGTTGATTTTTTTCTCCTTGTAGATGCACGTGCCTCTGATTGTCCACTTCCTCTGCAGAAGTGTGGTTGCATTCCCTGCATTTACAAGCAATAAAGTTGGGTGGGAACTCCCAGTGTATTTCTTCCTAATCCTGCTTTTTATTTCTATATGTCATTAGGTTAATGCAAATTCTTCCTGTGAAATGGAAGACCCTTGACCAGTCCTCCTTCTGGTGTTATTGGAATATTGCCTTGCTTTCATGAGTGTTCCTATAACAAAGCAAACCCAGAAATATTAAATGAGTCACCCTGATAATCTTTAAGTTAGGGATAGGAAACTTAAAAATGCTTAAATCAGTTCTTATTTTTATGGACTCATAAAAGGAATAGAGTGTGTTGAGAATGCCATACTCGGTCTTCAGTGGGAAAGAACTGGGAGCAATGACTCTCACAAGTGGCAGGAAGGGTGTGTGGCAGTGAATCCCAGCGCACAGTTCACTGAAAACCAGCTTGCTACAAGATGCTGATCTTTGATTCGAGCATTTCCTCAGCCCAGCTGCTGCCCGAGAGCCTTTAATTAGAAGAAATGCAATACTCTTCAAACCATGACGTTGGCTAACATTTGTTTGTATGTTTCTTACAAAAGCCAACATTTAATGCCCTCAGAGCTCCTTCTGGGGTGAGTGTGAGCCTAACCTCCTAGGACCAAAAGTACCCCCCAGGCACAAACACAAACACAAACACGAAGGTGGGTTCCTTGCCACACTAAGCTGAAGAAACATTATTTTCCTATAATCAGCAAAGTGGTAAGGAAAACAAGCACACAATGGGCAATTCTCCAAGTAGTACAGAACTGTTTAAATGCCACCTATGGTATTTCTGCACAGTCTTTCTTTGATCCTCATGATTGACATGGAAACTTCTAGGTGGATAGAGTTCAGCCCCACCTTCGACCCACAGTCACCTGACCAAGAGGTGGGTACCAGATCAAAGCAAGCCAATCAAGTGCCCCATCTTTCCAGCTACTGCTCGTTGTTCTGGTATGAACACCTGTGCCAAACTATGCCAGTAAGTCCCGCATGGACTATTTGGACTGAGAACTGAGGGTTTTAGATCAGTCTTCTCAGTGATAAAGAGAAAAATTTGCATTCCTCTTTCTGTCATGTGGAGAAAGCCAGGTGGCACCAAGAAGATGGTTCCAGCTGGGATGGGGGTCCATCTGCATTGTGGCCACTTTTAGAGTTAAACTCTTTACTCTTAAAAAGACTTTGTGTTTCCTGAAAACCCAAGGATCTTTAAAATGAATCCCTAGTTTTGGTTAAAATGGTTGGGGTTTGGTATCTGGATGTGAAACAACTGATTCCTGACTTTAAAAATTATCAGGCCTACCAATGAGTTCCCAGTCTCTATTACCATGAACTAGAAAAGTGCATCATTTCTCTTGGTCATTGAGTCTTTCCCGTGCCAGTTCTTTATAGTTTTCTTTTTTGCTCCATTCGGGGTTAGAAAATCCTTTCTTTGAAATGGCTTCTTGTGAACAGTCATTGCTCTGAGGGTTTATCTAGATAGAACTGTTTCCATATGCACAGTGCTTGACTGATAAATGCAGTAAAATATCCAGTACTGTGGCTTCTACTGCCAAAATTCTTATAGAAATGGAAAGCAGAACAGCCTTTTTGTTCTTTTTAAAGATAGGCCATGTGCCAAAATTTTGTTCATTTAAGGAAGAACATAGGAAGCAAAATAAATGAAAGAAAAACAAGTCATGGCCCCCAAAAGCACTATGCACTGCTATGCAGCAGCTGCTATGGCAGGGACCAAGAGCTCACAGCTACCACACAGCATGAGTAGGACTCACCGGGAAAGCTGGGGAGTCCTTATCCTTGCCCCGTAGGTGGAAGCTGTGAGAATAAGCATTTATGTAATGACAGAAGGAGATGGAGTGAGTGTGCATTTTCAGTTTCTCAAGCAATAGGGATTGTGAATAAAAAGACAAATTGCCCCAGGTTGGCATAAACTAAAGAAGGCAGTAAGGAGGGGAAGTGATGGTCTCATTGTCACACATAGTTAGCCAGCTTTGGCATCACAGCTCTTCAATGTGAATGCCTTGCCCTTTCAGCCTCTATTCTCAATTCTACCTCAGGGTCACTCTCATAAACACATGCTATGAGAGGGATCCTTTCCTGGGAATTCTTACTTGTTCAGAGGAACTCCTATTGGAAATGTTCTCTCGAAAGACAGACACATGCATACACATGTCCCACTCCTTCTGAAGGATTGCAGGTGCAAAATTTCCATCTCCATCTCCCATTTGAAGATGAATGTGACTTAAAGCTTTCCTCTTACTCTTTCATACACAGGGGTTGGTTGGCTATTACTCTCTGGGGTTGCTTAGGCACAAACCCGAAAATGAACATTAGTCCCTGGATACACAGCCACAGAGCCAGTACACCGGGATCTCAGACCCTGTTCCCGCCCTGTTCATTTCTTTTGTCCATCCAGAAGATGCTGTTCTTGCTGCAGATGTTGACTGCAGATGTTAAACTTCCATCACATGGAATTAATTAATTGTCAATTTGGTCAACACAAGTAGCCTTGCTTTATTTCTTTCAGATTCTTCTCCTGTCCAGTTATTTACAACAGACAAAATCACGGGATCGGGCATCGAGAAGCAGTAACTCTACAAAAATAGGTAGTCACAGCAACAGGTAGGGCATACACAGCAGTTTGGCATTGCCTTTTACAGAACCAGAACTCAGGAGCTGAGCTCTGTTGTCCTAGGAGTGTTGGGGTAAGTCAGCAGAGCAGGCAAGAATCATGACAGGGAAATAGCCCCTAAAGTTTGTTGGGCTATGGTTCTGCTGTTCAGACAGTTCCTAAGTAAAGACCCAGAACAAGAGGCCACACATTGACTGTCAAGGGCAATTCTTTAAGGAGCTCTTCTTTGGCCATACTGTTTAGCTGTGGCAGTCAAATGAACTAGTACAGCTGCATGGATTCTAGCCTCTAGAGAGCCTCCAGCAAAACTGCAGGTACAGTACATGCTCCTGCATTAGCAGTGCAGCATAATGTACAGTTTGAGAGAGGTGAGAAGCAAGCTTACATCAAGCTGAGGCTTTACTTAGGAAAGGTCTTGATCACCCATTATTAAAAACATCAGCCAATATTAATGAACATGTTGGCTTGGATGCAATTCCTTTTGAAGAGCTGGAATCTTCTAGGAATGAAGTTCAGCAGGCCTATCATCCAGCACAGCAAAGCTGCAGGTATATAGGGACAAAGGTAGCATGTAGGAGTTCTGTTCCAAGAATGTTTCTTATGAAGAAGAGGCTGCATGTGGCACATGCTCCACAGCGCAGCTGTCCTCAGACCCTGACTACAGGTGCGCAAATAAGCAGTAACTCTGGAAAACCACACCTCCTTCAGGTACAGCAATGTGCATGAGGAAAGGTCAGTCCCAATTAACAAGAATATTCAGGGCTCCCTTAAAAGCAGACAAGAGCAGTTGGGGGGCCCTGACCAGGTCTCAGCTGTGTGATCCGGAGCACATCATTACTTCTCCGACTCTGTTTTCTTAAACATAAAAAGAAAGGATTCAGTGAAAGGATCTCTAAGGCTCTTTATGGAGAGAAGATCAAGATTATTTTATGATTATTTAGTAGATTTCAAGGAACTTGGTGGCATCAGTTTTATTTAATTACTAATGTGATAAATGACATACTTGGACCATTATTAGTGCAATAATCAGGTGCTAGACCGCGCACAACATACTATGAATATATTCTCTCAACCCTTAAAAAGAACCGACTGATGTGGCAGAAATGATTAGTGTGTGAGGTAAGTCCTTTATTGGAAATATGACGTGTATTTTAAACACCCTGTTTATGATGAGGGAAATGTTGGTCACATGTTTTACATTGGCTCTCAGCCAGGAAAACAAATCTTTTGAGTTCAAAATAGGGGATATTACAAAGATTAATAAAATCGTATGGCAACTTGAACTGATGTCAGTACCTTAGGGGTTGAGGGATGGGTAGTTAAATATACAATGTGAGTCCTGGCTTATTTGTGTATATGAAAGCTAAATGAATAGTATATGTTGCAAGCTGGTTTCTGCATGTTTTTTGCCAACAAAAACACAAGTGCTAAATTCACACTGTTTGGGTTTTTTTAAAGAAAGTTAAAACTTATTAGAAAGAAACAGAGAGAGAACTAATATTGTAATAATAGTTATTAAAAAGCAGATATAATCTATGAAACCAAAAGGTGATTCTTTGAAAAGATCAATATGCCTCTGGCCAGGCTAAAAAAAAGAGAGAAAGGACATAAATTATTAATGTATTATAAATAAAAAAGGGACATCACTACAGATACATATCTCATGGAAATTAAAAGGATAACAAAGAATACTATGAATAGCTCTATGCTTACAAATTTGATAACCTACATGAAATAGATCAATTTCTTGAAAGACACTGTGCCAAAACTCACACAAGAAAAAGCAGACTATTTGATAGGCCTGTATCTATTCAAGAAATCGAAGTAATAACTAACAACCTTCTAAAATAGAAAACCCCATGCCCAGATAGGCTCACTGATCAATCCCACTAAACTCTCATGGGAAAAATAACACCAATTCTCTATAATCCCTTTCAGAAAATAGAAGCAGATGGAATATTCCTGACTCATTGGTCAACATTACACTGTTACCAAACCACACCAAGACATTACCAAAACAAAAACAAAACAAACAAAAAAACACAGACCAATATTTCTCATTAACATGATGCAAAAAATCCTCAAAAATATGTCATCAAGCTAAATCCACTATTTTTAATGAATTTAAAAAATGATATACCACAATCAAGTAGGGCTAATGATTTGACCGTTGTGGGACTGAAGTCCTGGTTTCTAATGGATTGTTACGAGCTCCCACAGGCCCTCCCCACCCCCTTTGAGCCTTCTCTCAATATGGCAGCTTACTTCTTGGGACCCACTAGAGAATCTTCTAATTTTAAATTCTCTGCAGAATTTTTTTTTAAATTAACTAATTGATTAATTAGTTGACTAAATGCATTTAGGGTTTTTTTTTACTTTTTTTTCTACTTCATCATTAGAGTTAAGTCGTATTATCTTTACCAAATTCTGTGGGCTAGAAGCAAGTCAGAGGTCCCACCCAGACTCAAAAGGAGGGGACAATACAACGTGTAACCCTTGGGGGAGGAAATCACAGCACCCTTCTTCTCCATTTCTCTTTGACTTTGCACTAAGGTCCTAGTCAAAACAGTAACAAAATTATAAAAATAAATTAATAAGATGTATAGAATTTGAAAAAATAGAAATAATACTGCCTTATTCAAGAGCACTTGTTTTTTATTTAAAACTCAAAGCCACAATAAATAAATTATTGGACTTAATAAAAGAGTTGAGTGAGGGAACTGAATATAAAATGAGATATAAAAATCAATTGCATTTCTTTATATGAATAGCAAACTGGTGGCAAACAGTTTTAAAAGACAATTTATGGAGGTAGAATAAAAATAAGTTGCTTATGAAAATATCTAAGGAATGGTGTGTATATTAACTATATGGAGAAAATTTTAAAACTACTGGAAAATACTAAAGAAAACTGAAGTGAACTAATTAATATACCATGTTCATAGATAAGAAAATCCAATATTGTAAAGCTGTAAATCCTCCCAAGTAGTTAATCTATAGTTAGTGAAACAGGTAAAATTCAATACAATTGTGTATGTGTGCATATGTGTGAGTCTCTGATATGTTGTTACATTTCTTAAACTGATACAGTCTAAAGGAAAGGGACCAAAATAATCAAGACAATTTTTAAGAACAAGGTAAGGACATTTGTTCTATCTAACATCAAGCCTTCATGTAAAGTTATGTTGATGTTGGTTGGAAGATGGCCGCAAAGGAAGTGGGAGCCAGCCCACTTCCCCCTGCACACAGGTGAAACACCTGGCCAACCTTCTGAAGAACAGAGTGAACAGCCAGTGGAATCCCAGCATATATGAAGATTGGAAGCCAAAACTGTAGAGGACCTTGAAAAACAGATGGTAAGGAGATTGCCTTGGGACACTAAATTCCATGGGACACTAAATTCCAGGTACCTCAGGCGCCTGCCCGCATCTGTTGGCGCCTGCCTGTCGCAGGATTCTTGGACCAGAGCCAGATAAACACCTCTTTCCCCCACCAAATAGAGAGGACAGAGTGGCGCCAGGATGGACCTGGATTCTTGAAGTCCCTGGGGCGAATCAAGACAAAGTGGGAGATGCATAGGGGTGGTGTTCACCTGCTGAGAGGCTTGGGTCTAGTTGGAAAGTTGAACTGTGTGAGAGGCCAGGAGCTTGTTAGAAGTGGCAGGCTTGAACAGGAGGATTTTGTTTTAAAAAAAAGGCTCTCAGTTGCTATGTAGGGAACTCTCCTTCAGTGACCACCCCTGCAGCCCCCATGCTGCACCCAGCAGCCCCCTTGGCAGTGTCCTTCCATAACCTCCGCCATACCCCCACCACCACAACTGCAGCCATACTCCTACTGTCTCAGTAAGCTCACTCATAGGAAGGAAGAGGCGCCCCTACCAGAGGAGAGCAACAAGGCTCAAGGAGTTAGCAGTCCCCAGAAAGACAACTCAGTGGCCAGAGCAGGGGGTCTGAACCACCCCCCCGCCCCGAAGAGACTTTAAGAGTGCCTAGCACCTAGGACAGCAAAGAGTGAGAAGGTGGGGTGTGAGTTGACCCTAAATGGTGCACCTCAAGGACAGCACAACTGGTGGACTGAAGGCGCCAGCCTGGCGTGGAGGGGCAGTGGGGGCCCAGCAGCAAACTGAGGAACTAGGCTGGAGGCTATGAAGAATGGGCCCAGAACTGCCCCCTATCCTTGCAAAACCATAGGAAAGGAGAAAAGCAAAGCCTAAACCCCCTCAGCCTGTGGCATCCGGGAAGACCAGCAGAACTCACTTGGCTGGTTTAAAATCATCAGAAGGCTTCTTTTTTGCAAATTCTCTTTTTTTCTTTTTTTCCTCCAAGTGAGACAATAAGACCTGGAGCTGTGAAAGGTCCATACACAGACCCAAAGAGGGATCACGAGACTAACCCCCAAAACTGAGAAACAGAAAAATTTCACTTTGCTATTCCAAAGAACTTGCATGTTATTGTTTATTTGTATTATTGTTTTTTCATTATTTGTATTTCTTTTATTTTATTAGTATTTTATTTCTCTTTTTTCTGTTTAGTTTTCTTCATTTTATTTGTTTGTTTAATTGCATTGTTCAGTTTTCCTTGTTCTCTCTTTCACAGTGTATTTTAGTTTTCCTTCTTTCACTTCACTTGTGTTCCAATAGCACACTACTCTAGGTCACATACTTCTTATTCTTGTTATTCAGATCATACAGTTTCTGTCATATGATTGTTGTTCCAGTATCATTGTAAATAAATTGTTGTTCCCTACAATTGTAAATACTACACAGCACCCCTCCTCAATCTTATCCCATTTCACTATCTTCGGGAACTTTATTACTATTGTGGTTAACTCTATTCTCTCACATGCTACTTCTATTTTCTATCCTTTACTATCACTCTATCTCATAATCTGACCTCCAACAAGCTCCCTGTTCTCTGGATTCAACTCATAATTCTTCCCTCCTCTAACAAGAGTCTTATCTTTTTTTCACCCTTTCTAAAAAGGGGCTAGTTAGGTGAACTATCAGTTAACACTATACTTATTCAAAGGATCTATCTCTTCTCTATGGGTTGGTACTTTATTTTTAATTCTAATCTTCAAGTATATTTTATTGATTATGCTACTACAGTTTTCCTAATTTCTCTCCCTTTCTACCCCCACTGCCAAACACCCCCCAGTCTTCCAGCACTTACCCCCTTAGTTCATGTCCATGGGTTATACATATAAGTTCTTTGAGTTCTCTGTTTCCTATACCATTTTTGACCTCTCCTCATCTATTTTTATGCCTACCAATTATGCTTCTTCTTTCTTGTACATTTTCCCCTCTATTCCTCCCCCCCCCCACTGAAATTTCTCTATGTGATGTTTATTTCTCTGATTCTGTTCCTATTCTTGTGGTTTGCTTAGTTTTTGTTTTTATTGTTTGTCTTTTCTTTTAGGTTCATTTGTTGATAGCTGTAAGTTTGTTGTCATTTTACTGTTTATATTTTTTATCTTCTTTTTCTTAGAAAAGTCCCTTTAACATTTCATATAATAATGGCTTGGTGATGATGAACTCCTTTAACTTGACCTTGTCTGGGAAGCACTTTATCTGCCCTTTTATTCTAAATGATAGCTTTGCTGGATAGAGGAGTAATCTTGGATGTAGGTTCTTGCCTTTCATGACTTCAGGTACTTCTTTCCAGCCCCTTCTTGCCTGCAAGTTTCTTTTGAGAAATCAACTGATAGTCTTATGGGCACTTTTTTGTAGGTAACTCTCTCCTTTCCTCTTGCTGCCTTTAAGATTCTCTCTTTATCTTTAATCTTGGGTAACTGAATGATGATGTACCTTGGTGTGTTCCTCTTTGGGGCCAACTTCTTTGGGACTCCCTGGGTTTCCTGGACTTCCTGGAAGTCTACTTCCTTCACCAGATCAGGGAAGTTTTCCTTCATTATTTGTTCAAATAATTTTTCAATTTATTGCTATTGTTCTTCTCCTTCTGGCACCCCTATAATTCGGATATTGGAATGTTTCAGGTTGTCCCAGAAATTCCTCAGCCTCTGTTCATTTATTTGAATTCTCGTTTCTTCATTATGTTCCAGTTGGATGTTTATTTCTTCCTTTTCTTCCACATCATTGCTTTGAATCCTGGTTTCCTTCCTGTCATCGTTGGTCCCCTGAATATTTTGCTTTATTTCATTTTGGGTATCTTTCTTTTTTTTTTTCATTTTTCAACCAAGCTCAATCAGTTCTGTGAGCATTTTGATTACCAGAGTTTTAAAGTCTTCATCAGATAAGGTAGTTATCTCCTCATCACTTAGCTCTCTTTCTGAAGCTTTGCTCTGTTCTTTCATTATTTCTTCATCTTAGCATGCCTGTTAAGTTGTAAGGGGATAGAGCCTTAAGTATTCACCAGGGCAGGGCAACCTTCCTTCCTGTTCTGTGGCACTGCCAGCCTGGTTGTTCTGATTGACTGTTTCTTTAATTCTTTGGTTGTTGGAACTCCATGCAGTTTGGTTTTTCTGGCACTTCTGGTTGTTTATTGATTTTAGATTGGTTGTTACCCTCCTTTTGGTTATGTGAGTAAGGGAAGGGTTTTTACCTATGTCCCCATCTTGGCCAGAAAAAATTATTTTATGAAGCGAGCATTACTTTGATACCCAAACTAATGGAAGAAACCAGATTTCTGGAAAAGGTGGGAGTAGAGTGGGCTGGAGATGCCAGAGGAGACAGTGGGGACAGAAGCTTTGGGGAAAGTGCAGTGAGAACAGCTATAGGGAACTTGGTGCTGAATCATCCCCCCAAACAGCAGCTGTCCTATGGGTTGGTACTTTACATCCCATAGAATACACTCCCATTGTCTTAATTCATTTTGCCTTCCCCCTCCAAATGATGACATAAAAGAATAGGTGGGAGCTATGAATACCAATATATTTGATAAAAGAGAGAACCCTTGAACAAAGGAACCACCAAAAGATAATAAAGGAAGATGGCAGAGGAGTGAGTGAAAGCCACACTAATCTCCCCTCAGGACCAATCTGGAATTACAACCAAATGGGGGAAAAATTATTCAGAACAAACAAAAGAACAATAGCAAAGGAGAAGCCTCATAACCTTGAACAAACAGAAGAACCAGCTTTGACACACCTGTCTGCACCTTCACAAGAGCATACAAGATGTGGTGGATGGAGTGACCCTCAGTCAACAAACTGTAGGGAAGGACCCACTGAAGAAAGACCCAACAACAATCAAAACCCAAATGCATCAAGATAGCCAACAAAAATGACATCCCAGGAGTAGCAAGTTCAGGAGATCAAGGAGATTGCACCACTGAATCTCACAGGTCTCCTACCATAAACGTTCACACCACAAACACAGGAAGTCAGAACAGATCAATTTAAGAAGCAGAGGCTAACAACAAGAGTCTCACAAACAATGGGGAGACAAAGAAATAAACCCCAAACAAAAGAAAAGAAGTCTCAGAAAGAATGCTAAATGACATAGAGGCAAATCAACTATCAAATATTGAATTCAAAACAATGGTTATAATGAAGCTTAATGAGCTCACTGACAATTACCAAAAACTACAGGGAAACTATAATGAACCCACTTCAAACTAAATCAACATGAAAAAGGAAATAGAAACTATCAACAAGAGCCAAAAGGAAATGAAGAATATAATTTCTGAATTGAAGAACACAGTGGAAGGAATCAAAAGCAGACTAGGTGAAACAGAGGACTAAATCAGCAAGCTGGAGGTCAAGGTAGAAAAAAAACTCCCGGAAAGAGCAAGAAAATGGGAAAAGACTCAGAAAAAATGAAGAGGTGGTAAGGGAGCTGCAAAACAACATAAAATGAAATAATATCCATATAATAGGGATACCAGAAGAAGAAGAGCAAGGGATAGAAAACCTGTTTGAAAAAGTAATGATGAAAAACTTCTCTAATTTGATGAGAAAAAAAGTCACACAAATCCAGGAAACACAGAGAGTCCCAATCAGTAGGAATCCAAAGAGGCCTACTTCAAGACACTCATAATTAAAATGGCAAAAATTCCAAGATGAAGAGAGAATCTTAAAGGAAGCAAGTGAGAAACAGGAAGTACCATACAAGGGAGCCCTGATCAGACTAGCAGTTGACTTCTCAATGGAAATGCACCAAGCCAGAAGAGAATTGCAAGGAATACTCCAAGTAATGAAAACCAAGGGCTTGCAACCAAGACTAATCTATCCAGCAAGGCTATCAATTAAAATGGAAGGCCAAATAAGGAGCTTCTCAGACAAAAGAAGCCTCAAAGAATACACTTTCTCTAAACCAGCTCTGCAAGAGATGTTAAAGGGACTGCTTTAAGAAAAGGATGAAAAACAGTGAGAGATAGGGGAACACAGATACAAAGGAAGTAAAATGACAATTAAAGGTTATTAATAATAACCTTTAACATAAATGGATTAAATGCCCCAATCAAAAACATGGGAAGCTGAATGGATAAAAAATGATAAGCCACACATATGCTACCTACAAGAGACCCACCTCAGAACAAAGACCTACACAGATTGAAAGTGAAGGGTTGGAAAAAAAATATTCCAACTAAATTGACAGGAGAAAAAGTTGAGGTAGCAATACTCGTATCAGACAATGTAGACATCAAAACACGGGCTATAAAAAGATACCCAGAAGGTCACTTCATAATACTCAGGGAAAGAATCCATCAAGAAGACTTCAACATTGTAAATATATATGTATCCAACATAGGATCTCCCAAATACCTAAAGAAAATCTTAGAAAACTTCAATAAAGATATTGACAGCAACATAATTATAGTAGGGGATTTTTAACACCCCACTGTCAAAAATGGGTAGATCTTCCAAACAAAATATCAACAAGGATATTGTAGCATTGAACAATGTCCTAAATCAAATGGACTTAACTGATATATATAGAGCCTTTCATCCCAAAGAAGAACACATTCACATTCTGAAGCAAAAGAAGAAGCAAAATACACATTCTTTTCAAATGCACATGGAACATTTTCAAAGATAGCCCACATGATAGGATGTAAAATAAGCCTCAACAAATTCAAGAAAATTGAGATTATATCAAGCATTTTCTCTGACCACAAGGGACTAAAACTAGAAACCAACCTCAAGAAAAAAACTCAAAACACTCAAACTCACCCTGGCTGGTGTAGCTCAGTGGATTGAGTGCGGGCCTGTGAACCACACAATCGTGGTTTGATTCCCAGTCAGGGCATATGCCTGGGTTGCAGGCCAGTTCCCAGCAGGGGACTCATGAGAGGCAACCATACACTGATATTTCTCTCCTTCTCTTCTTCCCTTTCCCTCTAAAGATAAATAAATAAAATCTTTTTAAAAACCACTCAAACTCATGGAGATTGAATAGCATGCTATTAAACAATGAATGGGTTAAGAATGAGAGCAAGGAAGAAATCAAAAAGTTTCTGGAAACAAATGAAAATGAACTCACAACAATTCAAAATTTATGGGACACAGCGATGGCAATCCTGAGAGGGAAGTTCATAGTGATACAGGCCTACCTAAAAAAGATAGAAACATTTTCAATAAACATCCTACCCCCTGACACCTACAAGAATTAGAGGAACAACAACAAAGACAGCCCAAAGCAAGAAGAAGGAAGTAAATAACCAAGATCAGAGCAGAATTAAATGACAAAGAGACTAAAAGCATAATTCTAAGGATCAATAAATCCAGGAGCTGGTTCTTTGAAAAGATAAACAAAATTGACGAGTCTTTAAGCAAACTTATTAAGAAAAAAAGATAGAGGACCAAAATAAACACAATTAGAAGTGACAGAGGAGAGATACTACAGAAATGTAAAGGATTATAAGAAATTATTATGAAGAACTATATGCCAAGAAATTTGTAAACCTCGGTGAAATGGGCAAATTTCTAGAAAAATATAATCTTTCAAAACTCAATGAAGAAGAGGCAGAAAGCCTGAACAAATCAATAACAGCTGATGAAATTGAAGCAGTAATCAAAAAACTCCCAGCACACAAAGTCCCTGGACTGGATGGTTTCACAGGAGAATTTTACAAAGCATTTAATGAAGATCTAACCCCTATTCTTCACAGACTATTACAAAAAATCCAAGAAGATGAAAGATTTCCAAACTCCTTATATGAAGCCAGCATCATCCTAGTCCCAAAATCAGATAAACACACAACAAAGAAAGAAAACTATAGGCCAATATCACTAATGAATAGAGATGCTAACATCATCAACAAAATATTTGCAAAGGGCATCCAGCAATACATTAAAAAGATCAACACCATGATCAAGTGGGATTCATCCCAAGGATGCAAGGATGGTACAATATTTGTAAATCAATAAATGTAATATATCACATAAACAAAAAGAAAGGCCAAAATCACATGATCATATCAATAGATGGGGGAAAACACTTGATAACACACAGCACTCATTTATGATAAAAACACTCAGCAAAGTGGGAATAGAGGGACCATTCCTCAATGTAATAAAGGCCACATATGAGAGACTTACAGCCAACATCAGACTCAATGGACAAAAACTGAAAGCTTTCCCACTAAGATCAAGAACAAGACAAAGATGTCTACTTTCACCACTTCTATTCAACATAGCATTGGAAATCCTAGCCACAGAAATCAGACAATAAGAAGAAATAAAAGGCATCCAAATAGGAAAGGAGGAAGCAAAACTGTCATTGTTTGCAGATGACACAATAGTGTACATAGAAAATCCTATAGACTCCACCAAAAATCTTCTCTACCTACTAAGTGAGTTCGGCAAAACAGTGGGATACAAAATCAATGTTCAGAAATCAAAGGCATTTTTGTACACCAACAAGGAAATGTCAGAAACAGAAATCAGGGAAAAAATCTCATTTGATATAGCAACAAGTAAAATAAAATACCTAGGAATGAACTTAACCAAGGAGGTAAAAGACCTATACTCAGAAAACTATACAACAATGAAGAAATAAATTAAGGAAGACACAAACAAATGGAAGCATATACCATGTGCATAGGTTGGAAGAATTGACATTATCAAAATGTCTGTACCACCGAAAGCAATATATAGACTCAACACTATCCCTATTAAAGTATCAATGATATATTTCACAGATACAGAACAAGCATTTCAAAAATTTATATAGAATCATAAATGATCTTGAATAGCTGCAGCAATTTTAAGAAAGAAGAACAATGTAGAAGGAATCACAATATGTGCTACCAAACTGTATTATAAGGCCACTGTAATCATAACAGCCTTGTACTGGTATAAAAGCAGACATAGACCAATGGAGTGGAATAGAGATCCCAGAAATAAACCCAATCTTCTATGGTCAATTAATATTTGACAAAGGGGGCAGAGGCATAAAAATGGAGTAAAAATAGCCTCTTCAACAAATGGTGTGGGGAGCTCTGGACAGCTCCCAACATGCAAAAAAAGAAAAGAAAGAAAGAAAGAAAAGAAACTCGATCACCAACCTACACCATGTACAAAAATAAATTCAAGGTGGATAAAAGTCTTAAATATAAGTCATGATACTATAAAAGTCCTAGAGGAAAATATAGGCAGGGAAATCTCAGATATTCCACACAGCAATATTTTCACCAATATGTCCCCTAGATCAGGGGACATAAAGGAAAGAATAAACAAATGGGATCTCATCAAAATAAAAAGCTTCTGCATGTTCTGCGTGGTCAAAGAAAACAGCATTAAAATGAGAAGAGAACCAACAGTATGGGAAGACATATTTGCCAATGATACCTCAGTCAAAGGTTTGATTTCCAAAATATATAAAGAATTCACATGACTCTACTCCAGGAAGACAAACAACCCAACTGCAAAAGACCTGAACAGACACTTCTCCAAGGAGGACATACAGAGGGCCCAGAGACATACTTAGAGATGCTCAGCATCACTAGCCATCAGAGAAATGCAAATTAAAATCACAATCAGATAACACTTCACACTGGTCAGCATGGCCATCATAAACAAATTAACAAACAAGTGTTGGAAAGGATTGGAGAAAAGGGAACCCTAGTGCACTATTGGTGGGAATGCAGACTGGTGCAGCCACTGTGGAAAACAGTAAGGAATTTCCTCAGAAAACTAAAAATGGAACTGCCTTTTGCCTGGAAATTGCACTGCTGGGATTATATCCTAAGAACACTGAAACACCAATTCATAAAGACCTATGGACCTCAATGTTCACAGCAGCACAATTTACAATAGCAAAGTGCTGAAAGCAATGTGTCAATCAGCAAATCAGCTGATCAAAAACTATGGTACATTTACATGATGGAATACTATGCAGCAGAAAGAAAGAAGGAACTCCTTCCCTTTGTGACAGCATGGATGGAACTGGAGAACATTATGCTAAGTGAAATAAGTCAGGAAATGAAAAACAAATACCATATGATTTCACTTATAAGTGGAACCCAATCAACAAAACAGACAAGCAAGCAAAATATAACAAGAGACATTAAAATTAAGAACAAACTGACAGTAACCAGAGGGGAGGTGAGAAGGGATAATGGAGGGGAAGAGTTTTCAGGAATAATTATAAAGGACACATGGACAAAAGCAAGGGGGGCTGGGATCAGGGGAGGGAGGTGAGGATGGCTGAGGTTGTGGGGGAGGGAGGAGTGGTGAGGGAAAAATGCAGACAACTTTATTTGAACAACAACAAAATTTAAAAACAAAAATAATTTAACTTATATTGATGTCATTTCAGTTATATTTATCTTATAAAAATTATATTTAGGAATTTAGTGCTTTTCGTTGTTGTAAAGTTATGTTTGTAAATGAAGTAAATATGTTTTTGGTATGAAAATAGACACACAAAATGACCAGGACAGAAAACCTAGAAAAAGGCCATAAATATTTGAATGCAGATCACTGGAGCTGGGGTGCCAGGATACAAAACTATATTCCTATCACATGCAGTGTACAAAAGTCAAGTCTGGGTCTAATAAATGGTGTACCTAAGAGCTAAATGTGAAGTGCAGAATTTTTTAACTTTTGTAAGACAATAGAATGTTTTTATGATCTTAGGTTCATATATGAGAAGAAAATCTTGAAGTAAAATTTCAAACTTTTTAACAAAAACACACCAAAAGCAAAATTAAAGAAAAATATTTGCAACAAAGAATTGTTTCCAAATAGTTTGGAGTGGGGACAGAAAATGTAGGATTGACAGATGTGGAGACAAGTTGAATATAAAGTGCAAGGAAAAGCACTAAGTAAAAAACAATCCCAGCTTTTTTACTGAGGCAATTCAGATTTGTTCCTCCCACTCCTGCAATGTTTCTATTGAGAACATGATGTATGACAATAACGTTGTTTGCTTATAAGTCTGTCTTCCCCATTAGATCGGGCTCCTTTGAATCCAATAGTCAAGGGTTTGAATCCACAGCCTCAATTACAAAGTGGCTACAAACAATTTTGGAGCCTGAGTTTTCACCTGGCTTAACCATTGTTGGCCATGGGAGCTTGGGTATACTATTTCGTTTTCCTGGCTCCAGTCTGTTCACTTGTATGCTGCTCAAAATAATAAAAATAATAGAATCTATCTCAATGGTCATTATCAATATCCAATGATTTCAGGCACATAAAACCTTTACAATAATGCCTGCTCCACAGCAAGAACTACATAAGCAGTTTTTGGGTGAATTAGCCATATGTGTAATATGAACAAACTTTTCTTTATGTTTCCTTGTAGGAACTTAAACTGCATATTTTCATTGCATTTCACCCGCAGCTCAAAAAATACATACCTAAATAATGTATTTTCTTTCTCTTATTCCAGGAATCACCAAAGATGATGAAGATGATACCATAAATCAAGGATTTTCAGTTTTGAGAGAGAAGTAATGAAAGATGGAGGGTGCTACCCAGATTCAGCCAAACAATGAGGTAAGGGTATCATAGTACTCCAGATTGCTAATGCTACCCAAGACTTCTGACTCCAAAGACAAGGAGTTAGGATCCAACTACAAAGTTAGAGAGAAGCACCTGTAAAAGACAATCCTCATTTATGACACCAATAAAATTCAAGTGCTTCTCAAGCCACCCTCAGATTCCATAGTTCATGAGAAAGACTCACAAACTTGATGAAGTTATATTCAGCTATTATATTCAGTTAATGTATTATGGGGAAAGAATACATCAAAATCAACCAAAGGAAGAGATGCATAGGACAGAGTCTAAGAGAGTCCCAAACTTGAAGTTTCCCTTGCTCTCAGGATGTGTTACTCTCCCAGCATTGATGCATGACACTATCCAGGGAGTATTGCCACCTTAGGACTCACCTGAACATCTGTGTCCAGAATTGTATTGAGATTTCTTTGCATGGGCATCACTGATTGATTGATTGATTGATTGTTGCCCATATGAATGAACTCAGTTTCTAGGTCCACTGATTTCAAGTGACTCAAAGCCCTGACTATAAATCATTAGATTGGTCTTTCTGGTGTAGCCAGCCGCCATCCTGAGACTTTCAGGTGTTCCCAGCTGAAGGAAGAGAGAAAGAAAGAGAAGAAGGAGGAAGAAGGTTGGGAAGAGAAGGAAAAGGAGAGAAGAGAACAGGACAAGAAGCTTTTCTTTGAAAAGTGATTAATTTCACAAATTAATGATCACGACTCATTAATAACTTTCACTTGCTTTGTCTTCTACATTGCTCAGAGAGTTTGAATGGTTCTTGAACTTCACAACTTATACTTGAACACCCTATGAGATGTTCAGAACGTTGTAGATGAGAAAACTGAGAGCCAAGAGGGCCAAGTAAACAACCCTAAGTCCCCCAAGATAGAAAACACGCAGGGACCAGGAACCAAATCTTCTGGCCCCACATTTCTGTTCTTTCCAATTCAATTTTCAGGCTCTGTTTTCCACATTTAGGTCATTATTTTTCACCTTACCCCAAGCTATAAATTTTAGACTTTTCCTAACATGCTCATAATGGTCACTTTTCTACTCTATATGATAAGTTCTTAGGCTTATCATGAAGTTTTGTGATAAACTAAAGAGATGCATATCTCTTTAATTTTTGGAGCCTAGAACAGTAGTTTTGGGTCAAAATTTATTGTGAAAGAAATATGTAAATTTTTGCTTTGTTCTGGAATTTTTCATAATGAAGTAGTCATTTGTCTCTTAGACCCTTTCTTCCTACCCTCCGTTATTCTCTTCCCCAACTCTACCATCACCAGTCTCTATTGATAAAAAAAGCATATTTGTCAAAGAGCTAAGATGAATCTTCCTGACAGGCCTTATTACATGCAAACAAAGTGTTAATAGGCTTGAATATGGTGGGGGACTGGTGAGAGGCAGGGTGAGCCTGGTGCAAGACATTTTGACCCCACTTTAGGCTCTGCCCTGCATCTGATTCATATGACTGTACTTTTTGCCACTTGCTTCAATAAAACTTTCATAACAAGCAGCTCTTCAACTAATCCTTATAGAACATAACTGGAAAAAACAACACAGAACAACGCTAACACTGGCTAAACTGTATGTGATAAATTTGCTATAGATAAAAAATTTAACAATTAAAAGTGGGAAATAGACATGGTAAAAATGTTTTCTAAAAACAAAATCAACAGTATCTAAAGTTGCATATGATTTTAAATGCTTATTAGCTGAAAGTGAATGGAAGAATCAAATCTTAACACTTATAAAATTTGACCTGAGAAATAAGCTTGGTAGAAAAAATTTCTATGAAGGAAAACTTGTAATCACAAAATGTACAAGAAGGTAAAAGTCACCTTAAAATAAATGAGTGAAACAAGAAAACTAATTGATCCTAATGATAACCCCTTTATTCAAATAAAAATAAGAATAGTTTAACTTTTACNAAATGTTTTCTAAAAACAAAATCAACAGTATCTAAAGTTGCATATGATTTTAAATGCTTATTAGCTGAAAGTGAATGGAAGAATCAAATCTTTACACTTATAAAATTTGACCTGAGAAATAAGCTTGGTAGAAAAAATTTCTATGAAGGAAAACTTGTAATCACAAAATGTACAAGTAGGTAAAAGTCACCTTAAAATAAATGAGTCAAACAAGAAAACTAATTGATCCTAATGATAACCCCTTTATTCAAATAAAAATAAGAATAGTTTAACTTTTACAGGAATGTTATCAAATAATTAAATTGATTTAACAAAGATTGATCATAGGAAGCTCTTCGATAAAAACCTATCATTTTTTCTGTAATTCTTATGAAAATATTTCTGTTTTTAAATACAAATATGTATTAGATCAGTAATAAAGTTTAAAACAGTATGATTGAAATATGATTTTCTCTTTTGTTCTTTTCAATGGAGCTCATATAAAATTACATGACCATTAACGTTACCAAATGCAAGGAGATGCCATTGAGAATAAGATCAATATCTACAAAAAGGTTGCTGATGCAAACACCTGTTTTCATTTTGTTCACATAGCACCTGAAATGTGGGAAAAGTTGTCTAATCTAACCTTGCAGGTCCTGATTGGACTTGTCTTGGACCTGGGGACATTAAAGTAGAGAAGAGCAGACAGTGAGTTAAATGGTTGGAATCCCCCTTACATTACAAAGTCTTATGATGACCTACACAGCCTCACCTGATCTAGAGTCCTTCCTTCCATGATTTCATTCCTTCCACTGATCTTGACCCTCTCCAGCCACATCTATGACAGAGGAGAGCTGGGAGAGGAGGATGAAAGGGAACAGAAGTGTATTAAGTAGTTTTGGTCTAACTCATAGGCGAGTCAGCATCAGTTTACCTGATTTTCAGACTCAGTTTAACACATGGGCATTTCTCAGTAGTTAGAATAAAGTTCCCACCCTGAAACTCAAAAGAATCCCCTCTTATGCTTGCTATGCCTGTATTATCACCATTACCATCCCCTTCAACTTATACTTTTTTTTTTTAAGATTTTATTTATTTATCTTAGAGGGGAAGGGAAGGAGAGAGAGAGAGAGAGAGAGAGAGAGAAATATCAATGTATGGTTGCCTCTCATAAGTCCCCTGCTGGGAACTGGCCTGCAACCCAGGCATGTGCCCTGACTGGGAATCGAACCACGATCGTGTG
Organism: Sturnira hondurensis; assembly: GCF_014824575.4. Classification (NCBI taxonomy): domain Eukaryota; kingdom Metazoa; phylum Chordata; class Mammalia; order Chiroptera; family Phyllostomidae; genus Sturnira; species Sturnira hondurensis. The sequence continues at coordinate 23,177,572 of NW_028079044.1, forward strand.
GTTCGCAGGCCCGCACTCAATCCACTGAGCTACACCAGCCAGGGCCAACTTTAACTTTTAATATGCACTGATCTGAATCTTGCCTCCAAACTCCAGCCTTGTGTTTGGGCCAACCACCTGCTACCAGACCAACCTTGGCTAACCACTAAAGTGGCTGTCTGTCTCTAGGCTCCCACCTGCCTAAAGAAGACCTCATTTTTGTTCAGGTTACCTCTGTTTGTCAGGGCCACTGCTATAATAGAAATTTAGTGTATACAACCAAATTTCTATTATGTGTTCTTGGGTTGGCTTCCTCCCCAAGCACCTGTCCCAACCCAGTGGATGTGTCTGATGCAAAGTCTCTAGACCCTCCCTGTCTACTACACTCCTGCTCTTTCTCAGTCCAGTTGGTGTTCTTCTCATAATAGCATTCACTATCAAGACATTCTAACTCAGACAGGCAATGATCCAGCAGGCCCAGATGGATGCACAGTGATACAGAAATGCCTGTGAAGTTCCTGTCAGGGGGTCTCTGGATAAAGTTCAGGACAAGAGGCAACTAAAGATTACATGTGTTGAAGAGGTCAGTCAACAAATTCTAACTAACCACCCAGACAATGCCTCTTCTTTAAAACAAAACAAAACTCTTCTCCTCTGGCCATTGTACTACTACCCTCAACTATTCCTTCAGATTCATGGCCACTGTTTCTCACTGAATTCCATTTGAAATCTGAGTCCCAATTTACCTGGCAATTCTAAACCCACAACTTGTTCTGTAGAACTAGCTATCCAAAGGAGTCTTGAGTTTCACAATTAATAGGCATGTTACAAAACAAAAATAAAACAGAACATCAAACTGGGCTGAAGCCATCTCAGGGATTTTTTTTTTAACCAGAAGTGTGGATTTGTGACATAAGCAGCTGCTCCAAAACCAAACAAATGACAGGACTCAACTCAGAGTTTGAGCCTATCCAGGGGCTGAATTATGTTTGCTTTGAGGTTTTGTGAAAGGTCATGGGGCCTAACAAAGTTCAGATGAAACTTGGCTGTTTCTCCATTAGGCTCTGGCTCAGAACTTGTGGCGTTTCATGTGGTTTGGAGTTTTCAAACACAGCGCTTTGCACAGCGCTAATAAATGATTCTTTCTCAGCATGGAAAGCAATTAAATGTATGGTCTCTTGGGTTTTTGTCTTAGAATCAGTATTTATTTATTAGGAGCCAGGATAAGGGCTAAATGACTTAGAAGAGGGATCATGCATAATGAGGTCAGTGAATTTGCTGAAGACACCACATTTTAGATGACTGGAGGCCTGAAAAGCAGGAGAGGAACTCCTGAAGAACCAATAAAATTAGGCCACTGGGAAACTTGCTAATGAATGGAATTTAGCATCAGCCTACAAGGAACAAGTTAGAACTGCTTGCAAAACCCCAGGGAAGGCCACATGAAAGGACTCCAGCACCATCTGTCTTCAGCTTGCACCGGCCATTCTGAAGGGGTCCCGTGAGCTTTCTAGTACTTGCAACTCTTAGAGCTTCCTCTTAAAAGTAAGCCTCCCTCCGTCAGTCAAGTTGAATTTCTCTGATTCACATTAGGAGTGAGGCTGTGAGACTACCTCAAAGTGAGTCTCCCTCTACTTATTCCCTTTTAAGAAAGTAAGTATGTTGATCTGCTCAAGCAACTGTAACAGAGTGCCACAGACTGGTTGGCTCACACAACAGAAATTTATTTTCTTACAATTTGGGAGGCTGAAAATTCAAGATCAAGGTGTAGGTAAGCAGGGTTGGTTTCTTCTTCTAAGTCCATCTTCTTGGCTTGTAAATTAGATGGCCACTTCCCCCTGTGTCTTCACAAGACCTTTTCTCCATGTGTGTCAGTGTCTTATTTCTTACCTCTTTTTATAAGAACACTACTTATATTGTATTAGGGTCCATTGATATGAATTCACTTTACCTTGATCACCTCTTTAAAAACCTTACCTCCATATCAACCTATCTGATATCAAACTATATTACAAGGCTATAGCAATCAAAACAGCATGACACTGGCATAAAAACAGACACATAGATTAATGGAACAGAATAGCAGTTTGAGAAATAGACCCACACCTATTTAGTCAATTAGTATATGGAAAAGAGGCAAGAACATGCAGTGGAGTAAAGACAGTTTATAAAATAAATGGTGGCAGGAAAATTGGACAGGTGTATGCAAAAATTGAATTTATACCACCAAATTATATCATACACAAAAATAAGCTCAAATGAATTAAAGAATGAAATGTTATGTCACAAAACCATAAAAATCCTAGAAGAAAACATGGGCAGTAAAAACTGAGACATTTTTCATAGCAATACTTTTGCTGATATGTCTCCTTGGACAAGGGAAACAAAGGAAAAAAACAAATGCAACCACAAAAACTTAACAAGCTTTTGCACAGTAAAGAAACCATGAAAAAGATAAAAAGAGAATCCACTGAATGGGAGAACATATTTACCAGTAATACACCTGAATAAAGGTTTATTTTCAAAATATGTAAAGAACTTGTATAACTCAACACCAGGAGGACAAACAACCCAATTGGAAAATGAACCAAGGACCTGAATAGATACTTTTCCAAAGAGGACATATAGATGGCCAATAGACATAAGAAAAAATGCTCAATGTCCCTAATCATCAGAGAAATGCAAATTAAACCCACAATGAGACATCACCTCACACCTGCCAGAATGGCTATCATCAATAAATCAACAAACAACAAGTGCCGGCAAGGATGTGGAGAAAAGAGAACCCTCATGCACTGTTGATGGGAATGCAGATTGCTGCAACCACTGTGGAAATTAGTATGGTGTTTCCTCAAAAAATTAGAAAATGCCTTTTGGCCCTGGCTGGTGTAGTTTAGTGGATTGAGCTCGGGCCTGTGAACCAAAGGATCATGGTTCGATTCCCAGTCAGAGCACATGCCTGGGTTGCAGGCCAGTTCCCAGCAAGGGACATGCAAGAGGCAACCATACATTAATATATCTCTCCCTCTCTCCTTCTCTTTCCCTCTAAAGATAAATAAATAAAATCTTTAAAAAATGCCTTTTGACACAGTGATCTTCCTTTGGGAATACATCTAAAGAAACCTGGAGCACTAATTCAAAAGAATGTATGGCCCTTATGTTCACTGTTGCATTATTTACAATAGCTAAGATTTGGAAATACCCTAAGTTCCCATAAGTAGATGAGTGAGTGAAAATGCTGTAGTACATTTACACGTGGAATACTACTCAGCCATAAAAAACCAAGGAACTCTTACCCTTTGTGACAGCATGGATAGACCTGGAGACCATTATGCTAAGTGAAATAAACCAGTCAAAGATAAACAAATACTATGTGATCTCACTTATATGTGGAATCTCATGAACAAAATAAACTGACAGTCAAAACAAAAACAGAAGCGTAGATACCTGGAACAGACTGACAGCTGTCAGAGGAAAGGAGTATTGGCACGCTGGATGAAAGAAGGTGAAGGGGTAAAAAAATGTATGTATATACATATATAATGTGTGTATATATGTGTATATAATATACATATAGTTATTTATATATATAGTGTGTGTAAAAACATGTATACTACACAGACACAGACAACTGTGATGATAGTCAGAGGGAAAGGGGGTGGAGGTAGGTGGAGGTGAGCAAAGGGGGAATAAATGGAGATGGAAAGAGACTTTGCTTTGGGTGATGGGTGCAGAGTGTGGTGTGCAGATGATGTTTGGTTGAATCGTACAGTTGAAACTTTTATGGTATTGAGAACCAATATCACCCCAATAAAGTAAATAAAAAATTAAAATAAAATATTTATATTATTAATAATCATTTGAAGAGTACTCACATAACTAATAAGCTCTGAGATGCATTCATAAAAGTGCCAGAAATCTAAGGAAGCAACCCACTACTTTTCTCACTGATTATCCTGTGGGGAAAAACACACAATTTCAGATTAAATATTGGGTTTGTTTTTGAAGTGGTATTTCAGTCATTGACCGGCCTAATGTAGTTGTCATTTTTTTTATTTATTATGTAAAGTTGATAATAAATATAGATGAGTGGTCAAAGAAGCTGTGGTACATATATACTACTCAACCATAAAAAGTACTGAAATCTTACCATTTGTGACAACCTGGATGGACCTAGAGGATATGATGCTAAGTGAAATAAGTCAGAAAGTAAGACATATACCATATGATTTCACTTATACGTGGAATCTCTAGAACAAAATAAATGAGTGAATAAAACAGAAACAGACTCATAGATGCAAAGAATAAACTGATGGTTACCAGAGAGGAGGGAGTCTGGAGGGCTGGGTGAAAAAAGTGAAGGGATTAAGATGTATGAATGGGTTGCTACAAAATAGTCATGGGAAAATAGAGTATCAACAATAATATTGCAATAACTATGTATGGTGCCAAGTGGGTAATTGAGTTAACAGGGGAATCACTTTGTAAATTATATAATTCCCTAAAAAATATGCTATATATCTGAAACTAATATAAAATAATGTTTAGTATCAACTGTAATAGGGAAAAAATCCACTTTCAAATACAGTCACATTCTGAGGCACCAGAGACTTCAACATGTGAATACAAAGAGGAGGCATCATACCCTTCAGTCCAGTGAGGTCATCTGTTCAAGCTGTACCACTGAGTCAACCCCCAATCCCTAATGAAAAGTGATGAGGTGAAGTAAGGCTAACTGAGGGACAGCTCATCTTCTCGTACTTTTCTGCCTTTGACTAAGTTCACCCAGCTCAATCAAAACATAAAAGAGAGAAAGTAAAACAGCAATATAGCAAGCTTAAATGTGCAGTCAGAAGCAATATTTGTGTTCATTTATTTTTAGAGATTATTGTCTGCTTACGAGGATTTGGTGAACTATAGTAGGTTCATAAAGACCCTTCTCTAAATAATTCCCATGTGAACCCAGCAGGATACACTTACATTTGGATGCAAATTTACTGTGAGTACATATGTTAGAGTCAGAGATCTGTACTCCATCAGGGCTTATATTTTAGTGGGAGATTCTGACAATAAACAAATAATGTAATAAATTGATAAATCTTTATTTCTTGGGTTAAGACATCCAACAACAACTAGCAGATTGATCGTATTGATGGTGCCAGTTCTTTATCTGCTCCTCCATTCATGTCATTTGCCATGTGACTTTGCAATTTCTCTCATCAAGAGGTGGAATCACATGACTCATTTTGACCAACAGGATGATAGCAGTTGTGATGTAAGTGGAAACTTAGTAAAGAGCCTGCACAGTTCTGATTCTGCTTTTACACCTGGGCCATTTTGCTTAGAACCAGCCTGGGTTAGCCTACTGGAGGTAGAGGAGGAACATGATGAGGAAGGCTGCATCAGAAACCATTGGACTGCCAGCCAATCCCCAGAGCCTTCAGCCATTAGGCAAGATGACCCCCAAATATGTGAGCAAGCTCAGCTGAGACCAGGAAGCTCCCCAGTCTAAATCACCAAGCTGAAGAATTCTACACTCAATGAATACTAAGTATTCAAAGCTCCAGAATTTGGAAGTGGTTTGTAACACAGCATATTTATGGTAATAGCTAAATGATCCAGTCAATGAAGGCCCCCAATAAATCTAAACATTATCTGAAAGAGGTAACACATTAGGGCATTATTGGCCATTAACACTTTGACAAAGAGTATATAAGATCAGCTTGTCAAGGCTCTGAGAGATGCAATACAGACAAGACACAGAAACAAGGTAGAATCTTTACCCTGTTGGATGAAGGTAGTATGGGAAATGGGGTGGCAAACACACTTCTGGAAATGTTTAAATAATAGCCATTGACTGACCTGCTAGTTCTGTGTAAAAGTCGGATTCTTTACTCACAACATACAAGGTCCTCTTGTTTGGCCCCTGCAGTCTCCCCTCCAGATCCACTTTCTTCTGAGTCACAGGAACCCTAATTCTATGGACTTTGTCCACCACACTGCCTTGCTCTCTGGCTTGCCGTCAGGTTTATCAAAGAAAAGCAAGACCAGCAGATTGAAAGGTAGGAAGACTAAGACATCAGAGTTTGTGTTTCTCTGCCTCCCTCCTGTTGGGCTGTAGTTGGGCTGTGACTGTGTTTCTCTATCCAGACCGCAGCTCCTGCAGGGTGGCCCCTCTTTTAGTCAGAATTCTCCCCATCTCTCAGTGACTTCTTCCCATGGTTCCCACACTTCGGGATGGTAACCCTTCTGGCTGTTGCTAGTCCTGGGGTACTTCCGCATTCCGTGTTGCTATTCCTCAACCCAGCCCCCAAATTATAAAAGGCTGCCTCATTTAAATGTTGTAAAGGAACCCACTTATTGTGCCCTTTGAGAGCACCATCTGTTTCCAGCCAGGACCTTCCAGTGCACAACTTTTCCAGCCTGTTATAGCATCCAGCGCTCTCTTCCTTAGACCCTGTCCCACAGGCGTGGTGTCACCCGCCATGCCTCCATGCCCTGGCTTCTGTGGTATCCTTTTCCCTTTTTTAATTTAAACTCTTTATCAATATCTAAATTATAAGTCAAACATAGACATGTTTGACATGCATAGACATGTTTGCTGTGGACAAATTAAGATTGTGAGGTCATGCTTTCAATATAACTTCAGAATTAATACAATAATAAATCAATACATTTTCTCAGAAGTAATATAATTTCCTCCTATTTACAGTCCATGACATGGAAAGTCTAATATGTTAAATAATCTACCACCTATCCTAAGATAAGCTATAGAAAATTGAATCACTATTTGAATCAAATAACAAGGTTTTAACAACTCAGTCATTTTTCTTAAAAGTATATATACGAATATGAAAGGGAATCAAAGAAAAATTAGAATTACCTTCTGGAGCACAGGCCCACTGTAGTATGGGCTTCCCCCACTAGGTGAGTGTTCCAGGAACTCAGTGGTAGCAGTGTGCCAGCTGGCTTGTTGTGAAAGGCTGTGTTTGGCTTCAGTGAATTTTTTTGAAGGCTCTTTCAGTGCATTTGCTTATTTTGTAATGGATGATTTACAAGTGCACCTGCCCACATGGCACTGAGTGTTCAGCAGTTTTTGACCAAAAATGGCATGAACCCCATGCCCCACCTTCCCTACTCACCCGATCTCTCCCCAAGCAAACGTTTGTTTGTTTCCCCAGATGCAAAAGTCCTCAAAGGGAAACATTTTGCTGATATGGAAGAGGTGAAACAAAAAATGACAGAAGCACTGAACAGCATCAAAACTGATGAGTTCAAAAACTATTTTGGGCAGTGGAAAAATGTCTCGATAAGGGTATTGTATCAAATGGAGACTACTTTGAAGGTAACTGAAGTTTAACATGTAAATACACAATTTTTATAAATTCATTCTGTTTGGAGGGATATATACATATATATCCAACAGTTCTGCCACAGTGCACAGATAAGTTCATTCATCTATTTATTTAATTTTTGCCCAATTGCCCACACTAAGCATCTTTCAGGTTAGAATTAGAAGACGTAGAAAATCATACATCCAACATGAAATAATGAAGACAGAAACAGCATAAAAATAATAAACTTTAAAATTCCATATGCTGACATCATATGTCTATGAACAAGATTTTCAATCAACTTAATTAATGCTCCATGTAATCCAGATGACAGTGTCCTTTGGCATGTTGTACAGCTGACTCAGATCTGAGGTCTTTCCCTATAAAAGAGAAAGTGGTCCTCAGTCCCAAACAGGACAGGAGTTTGTAGTCTGCTGGAGCCTACTGGAAGGAGCCTGGTTGACAGTGAGGGGCGAATGAGTTGTGTGAAGGTGAATTGTGTGCAGTTTTCTGGATGTCCTGAGGAAAGACCTCCAGGTCACCTTGGCCCTGGCAACTTGCTCCTTCATGCTGGCCATGCTGGCACCAGTAATCCCAATTATGGCCTGGAGTCTGGCGACCTAGTTGTAGATCTGCTGCCTGGGTAGCCCTTTCTTAAATGCCAGGCACACCCTCACTTAGAACATGGCAGGAGTCACTGTGCAGTACGTTCAGCATGCCCACGAACTCATCCACCCTGGTGAGCAGGTCCTCTGGGCTCCAGGCAGGGCCTCCACCACTAACTGTGCCTGAGTTTCTGGGAGCAGGGAGATGATGGAGCCTATAGACTGAACCCAGCCCCAGGCCCTCATCCTCCCAGAGCCCAGGTGCTGCTGTGACTCTGAGACATGTTGGGACTGTCTCCACTGTAGGCAGCACCCTGGGGCTCCACCACAGTGGATCTCTGCTGCTACAACCAGCCAGAGCTGCCAGCCCTCCCTTTTCCTTTTTTCAGAATGCCTTTTCCAAGGCAAGACTTGCACACCAGCTAAAAATCTGAACTCAAATGCCACCTTTTCAAGGAAGACTCCATCTCTGCTGACCCACCATCGCACACATTGCCCTCCTACAGAACTAAGGGCTCTTCTTGCCTGCTCCTATAGTTTCCTCCACTCTCTACATACCCCCACCCCCACATTAAAGCACTAATCCTAGAGTTTAATCCTTGTCTACAAATACGTGTAAGTCTCTGAGATAGGCAGGATGGTGACCTCCCAAAGATGTCCACAACCTAATCCCTGGAACCTATAATTAGGCTATGTTACATAACAAGAGGGAATTACATTTATTGATCAGCTGGCTATAAAATCAGGAGATTATCTCAGATTACCCAAATGTGCCTGATATAAATACAGCGGTCCTTAAAACTGGAAGGGCAAAGAGGAAGAACATTTACCAGAGAGATGGCAATAGGAGAAAAGACTTGATTGGCCATTGCTGTCTTTGAAGATACAGAAAGAGGCCACAAGCCAGAAAACAAACAGTCTTTAGAGGCCAGAAGGGGCAAGAAAACAGATTCTTCCCTAGAGACTCCAGAAGGAACACAGCCTTGCCAGCACCTTGACTTTAGTCCAATGAGATCCATTTTGGACTTCTGACCTCCAGAATTGTAAGATGATAAAGTGTGCCATGTAAGCCACTCAGTTGGTGGTCATTTGTTACAGCAGCAAAAAGAAATGGATAAAATCCCTAGTAGACAGTCCAGACCTTGAGAACAAGGTTCAGGTCTTTGGTGTTTTCCAAACTCTCACAAAACTTGTCTTGGAGTAGTTCTCAAACATATTTATTGAAGGAAGTGTAGGGTACAAAATTATCTTATTCACCCTGTGTTTTCTGGATCCTTCTTGTTTCATGTAGCAATAATTTATCTGAAGGAAGAAATCTCCACTTGTCTACAGAATAAAAAAACAGTCCTTAGTTATCAATCTACCCTATCATCGTTGAGAAAAATAATTTAGCTAGCTGCCAAGGAGAACCAGGATGTAGCAATGTGAAGGTGCTCATAGTGTCCTCCCTCTCTGGAAATCAGTTGTGGTAACTAACAGTGGCCTGCTGTAGGACATGCCCAGCTTCCCAGATGGGCAGGGAAAGAACAAATTGTTCCTTCCACTGGAGCAGCTGGCCCTGGTTTTGGCTAGATGTGGATTCCTGCACACTGGTTGCTACAGTTTGGCAAGAGCCACCCTCCAGCCCTGCATTTCCAGAAGGTCTGTCCCATTACTAATCTGCAGCGGACACCTCCTATCATCACCACAATATTGTTCTTACAGCAGCACCAGCGACAGATGATCTGCAAATCCCACACCCTGTTCATGAAATGAGAACTGGTGTCTTGGTTTAAATCCCCTTTGACAATTCTCTCTGCATTGCTGACAGCTCTGGACCAGAAGCCAGGAGCCATGGGGCCTAGTCTGGCTCTGCCTCCCTGTGACTCCTTGATTGGGTTGCCTCCTATTCCTCATCTGTTGAGTGAAGGGGGTGGACTTCTGCCATCACTGAAGGCTGTTGCATTCTGAGAGTCTCAGATGGTTATACAATTCCCAACAATGCTTGGAAAACATCAGTGACAAACTGTCCCCATTAAAGAGAATGTTTTGTTAGGAAAAAAGTTAGAGCTAGAGCCTGAGAAAAGAAGGGCAAGAAGGAGAGGAAGCAAGAAGGAAAGAGGAAGAAAGAGAAAGATGAGAAGAGAAGGAGAGTAAAAAGAAGAGAGGGAAGTAAGGAGGGAGAGAGAAAAAATGGAAGGAAGGACAATTTATTGAGCCTCTTTTACCTACCTCAGCTCATCCATACCCCAGTCTAGAAACTCAAAAAGTTTTGCACTCAGAGGACCTCTGCCCTCAGAGGACAGTGACAAGGAACACTGGAATCCAGTCTGTAGCAAGGGGGAAATCTGACTCCTCATTTAACCTTAAAAATTAACCTGAATTTTGTGTTCCACTCCACAAACAGGGGTTTCATTTCCTCAGTGGAGTAAAACTGTTGCTACAGGAAGATGCAGTGTGTTAATGAATGTTGTGCTGTGCAAAGCCCAGCCCACCTCTGCTTCCCTTTGAGGTGGGACACTCTGGTTTGGGAGTCAGGGAGCTGGGAGTTGAGAAGTGGGACATATTCTCCAACCCACCCAGGTCATGAGAAGACTTGGAGGTTACCCAGTTTACTACAGCTGGAGAAACCAAGCGAGTAAAGTAAAGTTCAACTAGCCCATATATGTTTGCCTCCAGAAAATTGGGACGATCGTTTTCAGGGACAGTCTGTGCCAGAGGACATCATCTCTGTTTATTACACTTTGTGACAGTGAGACACACTGATACTCTGTAGCATTGTCGGCAACTTGTTAAAGCAGATTTTTTTGAGAGTTATATTCAAAAGCAATAGAAGTTGGGAGCAAAAGTCCCAGGGAAAAGAGATCACAGGCTTGGGGGTTAAGCAGAAGGTGCTAGCCAGAAGGTCTTAGCTGTCAACAGGAGGGGGACCAAATGGGACTTAGTCACAGACCCAGCAGAGTAGGGGATTGACCCCATGTGAGAGCACTAGAGAGTCAGCCAGAGTCAAGTTCAATACAAAAGAGTTGTGATCAATACAGCAAGTCTACAATAGGCAGGGCTGCTGTGAAGTAAAGATGAGCTAGTACATACCTGACACAAAAGTACAAGCATTTGCTAGTGTTGTTTTTGAATGCAGTCGCCTGACTTGGTGGCAAAATCAACCATCAGGAGAGGAATCTAAAACATGCAGTGGGCAAGAGATAGGATAAGCTGCAACAGACCCAGAGGCCAACAAGACTCTTGAAAACCACCAGGAAGAGATTCTGAAAGGGACTCCCCCAGCCCCACTCCCCCAGGGTAATAGGAGTTAGAACTTGAAGGATTCAAAGGGATGCAACATCCTTGGGCAGAAAGGGATGAAACATTGCCACACTAGAACTGGTGAGAGGAGCAAATAGCAGAAAATGAGGGAGGGAAATCTTTTGTAGGATTCAGGCACACAGACATAAATGGGATCCTGACAACCATACCTGGCTTTGTCACTTTCAGCAAGTTGCATGAACTCTCTAAGCCCATTTCATCCTCTTTAAAATGAGGATAATTAGAGTACCATTCCCACAGGATTTTGAAAAATTCAAGTGAGATAACTCATGCAACTTAATACATGTTCAGCGGTATTAGTTTTTTTTGTTGTTGTTTTTTTTTGCTTTTAGCTGTTATGTAGCAATTGCAGAGTGAGTAAATGGCGCATTGTCTATATTAAGATTCTGAGATCAGGGAAGGAAAACAATTTCCTAGGAAAATCAATATGTCTTCAGTGTCTCTAGATTTTTATTTTGGACTAGTCGAGAGTTAAGAAGAAAGAAGAAGAAAAGAGGAGAGGAGAACATGGAGGAGGGGAACACAGAGATAAAGATGGAGAGGAGAACATGGAGGAGGGGAACACAGAAATAAAGATGGAGAAAAGAAAGAGGAGGGGGGGAAAGGAAAAGGAAAAGTGACGGTGGAGAAGATGATGGGGAGGAGAGGAGAAAAAAGAACAAAGGCAAGGAACAACAGGTCCTGGTAATTATCAACAATTTAACATGAGAACACTCAAAAACAAATAATAAGTTGGCCCCTTCTTCTCCCCTTAACTCACTCTTCAGCTCATTCCTTAAATGTGAAAGTTCTCCAAGGTTCTGCCTTTGGCCCTGTGCTCTTTGCCCTTTACAAGATCTTCTTTGGCAGTGTCATTCATTACTGTGGCTTCACTTACTACTCATTCTTTAACCCTCAAATATTTATTTCTGGGCTGGACACCTCTCTTGACCTTCAAATGCTTATTTCCAATCATTAACATTTCTACCCTAATAGATCCAAGTCAACACGTACAAAGCACATCTTGCACCTGTGTATATAAAACCCTCTTTATTTCTTATCAAGATGAAGGGCACTGCCATCTCAAGTCAGAAATGTGGAAATCGTATATGACTATTCTCTTGTCTTAACCCTCTGAAACTTATCTCTTCTTAATTTTTCTCTAAGTCCATTGCAACTTTCCACTCCTATATTTCCTGCCTCAGTTCAACGCCCCCAGCACTCAACTAGACCCTGTTAACAGTCTCCCAACCTGTCCTTGCTGCTAGTCCCTCCCATCCAATCCATCCTCTAGAATCAGACAAGTGTGACGTGATCCATGAAATTCCCTGGCAAATATTTCACAAACTTCTTTCCTATTGTACAGAATAAAAATATAAATTCCTTAGCCTAATATACAAAGCTCTTTACTTGACACCTGCCTATTTTTCCAGCTTCACCCATCTTCCTCTTTTCTATTTCCCAACCCACATACATGGGTTCATTTCATCCTGACCAAACTACCTGTTTGAAGATATTCTTCACCATGCCTGGAAATTTTCTGATTATTCCATCTGCCTGGCAAACTCCTGGTCAACCAAATGTTATGTCCTATGGGAAGCCTTCTCTGACTTTGCTATGTGCACAATTAAACATTCTTATGACATTTTTTTCTTAAACTCTGTCCCAGTACTTAACATATTATGTGATTATTTATTTAGAATATGTGTGTATTTTCAAGCAGCCTGAGAGGCCTTACAGGGCAGAAATTGTGCTGTATCCATCATTGTATTTCAAGTACCTAATAAAATGCCTGGAACAGAGTGATAATCAATAATGATCATTACATGGATAATTGAATGAATGGATGAATAACAAACACTTAGAACATAACTATAAACCAAATTCAAGCTAACCAGAATTTCAACAGATTTAAAACAAATGAACACTTAACTCTCTTACATTTAGAAAGAAGGAGATAAGCTCATTAGTAAGTCCAACTGCCACTCAGGTCCTGCCACCATGGAAACAGTGTCTGATGAGGTTACTATCAGGAACTGCTTTGGTCTGTGTACCCTGTGGTGCTCAGGCCTGGGAGAATGCCCATTTATTAATTACCATAAAAATACGATTGCCAAAGATTTTAATTGCCAGCTTTCTGTCCTTAGCACTTCCTTACTAGGAGAATCTACAGGGAAAACAAGGTTATAATCAGAAAGTTGGCTTGATAAGCATGGAGTAAGCAAGGAGTCAGCCTAGCTTATTCATCCATACACCCACTCAGCACGATCTCACTATCCCTGATGAACAGTTGGAAAAGGCCCTAAAGATCAGCCAAAGTGTCTTCTTCTCTTGACAGTAATACAGATACTCTGAAAAATTCTTCTTCTTTAGTTTCTCATTTTTTAGACTTTGTGCAGTCAGTCCTCTGGGGTTGACTGCAAAGATACAAGTAAGCCAGTATCAATTTTATTGGGTTGGCCAACAAGTCCATTTAGTTCTTTTCTGTAAAATTAAAGATACATTTTTCATTTTCACCAATAACTTTATTGATTTGAATATTTTGAGTATGTCAGCTGTTTCCTGCTCTTGGCTTCTAGTGGGTAGAGGCTAGGGGTACTGCTAAACATCTTTCAATTCATAAGACAGCCAAGAATTATTTGGACAGTATATCAACAGTACCAAGAAAGTTTGCAAACCACTTTTGACCCATTCAATCAGTCACAGCACCTTCTCCATACACTGCACAAATCTTTTTTTGCATTTCAATTTAATTTTTATATTTCTTGAAATAATAAGGCATAATATGCCAAAATGTTGCATATTTTCTTCCATCTTCAACACTAAAATGGCTATACCAAACTTTGCCAGTTTTGATGCCTTTTTTTAAATGCACAAAGATATGAGAGCTGTCACAATATAATCTAATAATATTGTTTTGAATGAAGTTAAAGACAACTAAGCACTATTAAAGCCATTGTACTGTAAGGAAAAAAACTAAATTAACTTTTTGGCAAATTCAGTACTTGGGCTAGTACAGTCATATGAATTCTGAGGCTATACTCAGATTAAACAAACATTTTAGTCATGTAAGGTCGAATTATTGCTTAAGGAAAGGTAATATTCTCAGAAGACTGATCTCACCCCAAATAATTTTTTCTGTGTTTTGCAGGGATCTTGTTATGCCTCAGTAAAAATAAATATATATGTGTAGAAAACATTCTGGAATATTAAAGCTTTACTCTAATATGACACATTTAACACAGATTGGAAGGCTAAACAAAAAAATGATACTAGGTAATAGTAATATCATAAATTTAGCTGATGCCTTCCTCTATTATTTATTATGGGTTTGGTTGTAGACTGGGAGGAGTCAAGGCTTCTGAAAAACATAAAGCCATCACAATAGGACAGGATTTAATTTCTCCACCTGGAGGTTTGTGTCTTTTCTATAGCATCACCAGTCATTGGCTCAGGAGCTGGGTTGGAGAAAACAAAGGGGCATGGACTAAAGAAGAGCAGGAAGCCTCCAGCAGATGTGAAGGGCCTGGTGGTGAGATTGAACTATTGGAAGAGGGGAAGCTCCTTGGTTCTGACACCTGTGAGTCTGAAACATACACAGATGGAAAGCTCAAGGTTGCCCCTGGTTTGGACACAGAATTAGAAGTCATGTTCAAAAAGTGATTCCCAAGAGACCCTGAAGGAAACAAACTGGGTTAAAACTGGGTCCTCCCAAGAAACTCAAAGCAGTATCTTCTCTCACTGAAATCAGATGAGGAAGGAAACTTCCTACATTTGGCCTATTTTTTTTTACTTACAGTTTTTCAAGATGTTTATGGTCACAGAATTGTGGTTGAGGTATGCCCATGGACAGATCCAGAACACAATGGGGTTCCATTTCAATAAAAACAACACAAAGCCATTGTTTAAAAACAATACACAACTTTGTATTGCTTTTATTCAGGACCTATTTCTACCTTTTTTAAATTTAATATTTAAACAAAATTGAATATTTATTTAGAATGAGAAGAGTAATTTTAACAAATTAAAATTTTTAAAAGGTGACAAATACCACAGGCATCACAAAATCTAGAAAAAAATATAGTAATAATAATATCATGTTATATATTGCACTAAATGTTATTGTATTTTATTGTAATATTGTTAATTCACTTTGGGCAAGTCAGAGGCCAGACAGGCTTTAATCAAAGGAACCCCTTAGCCACATTTCAGATTTACATTTCAGATTTACCAGGAGTCATAAAGCAGAAATTCTGCTTAAAATTAAGTCTTCTGCATACAGTTCATTTGTTGAGAATGTTTTGTGAAGTTATTGCATTATGAAGGAAACTGTCTTTTTCAGTGAGATGTATTCAAAAATAACTTTAAAACACATCTTACTGTTCCATGGCCTCGTTTAAGAAAACATCTTTAAAAGCACAACACCATGCACAGTGCAAAGCACTGACTTGCTGACCAAGAACTGGTGAGAGGGTCAGATTGGAGCAACACCCCAAGCTGGCTTGAGACACAAACAAGTGAGAGAATTCTGGCCTCCACACACAGGAGAAACATCTGCTGATGGCCCGAGGTCTCCGGAGTGCTTCCCCAGAACTGAAAAATTAGAGATTTTGTGCATGCCTGTGTGTGTTTCCTGGGTCTCCATGTGTCACGTGAGCTAAATCCTGAAAGAAACATTTGGCTGACAGAGAAAGCAGACAGCCAGGACACACCAAATCACAAACAGAGCCTTCACAAGGTCATCCCTCAGGCAGAGGCTTCCCCAAGGGGCATCTTGTACCTTCGAGAGAAGCTTCTATCATCCTGACACTCCTGAGCATGACAGAAGCCAGGTATTGCACAACCCATTCTATCTGAAAAGAAGGCAACTTCTTTAGAGACATCTGTTTCCTAAAGTTAATCACACTTTTCTATATGGTGGCTACATATTTGCTCTAAGCAAGATGCCCTTTGAGGCTCTTTTTAATTCACTTGTGACCTACTCTTTATCCATTTTGCAAGCCCCCTCCCAATTACTGGGCATTTTCACATGATTATAAGAGAGAGACCCAGTTTTTTCCTTGTTCCCATCAGAGGCAGAACAACAAGGAAAACTGTGTACTGCTTTTTTTCTTGAATGTATTCACTTTGAAAGTTCACAGCACTGGGGTACTTTGTGACAGTTATTGCCCACCCTGCAAAATATGACATGCATGCATGTTGCCACTCCAAGGTCCTGCAGCTCCATGAACCAATCAGAATTAGAAACTTTGAATGTTTACTGCATCACTACATGCATAAACTGGCATATTCATATACTTGGATATAGACCTATGGATTTTGATATCAAGGGTAGGTCCTGTTACAACACTTGTCTTTTCCTTGAAAAAAAAAATTCATAATGTGGTCCATGTACAGAAAAGTGCTCAAGAAATTATACTATCAATAGCATACAGCTTATTTTAAAGTGTAGAAATGTACACATTTCTTTTAAAATGAACCTACTCTGTGCCACCTGGAGATGATCTTATAAGAAATGGCACCATTTACTCAGTCATACTAGCGGCAAGTTGTACAAATTTTATGATTTGTGGTCTGTTTACAGCTGCTTCCAAGGCAGTATCTTTCTGTGGTGTAAACAGAGCAAATTTAAGCTGGGAGAAAATGTATTCTTCATATGAATCCACTAGGATGCTGGCCAAAACACTTGAAGGCTAACGTAAGAATGGATTGGAGGAAGTAAAGAAAGAAATGTGGTTTCATTAAACCAGTCTACTTAAGCTAATAAGTGATGAGTTTAGGATTAAGGCAAATAATCTCTCTTTTCTCATTTCTGAAGAACAGTGGACACCTTCCCCTCTGGGGAAGCATCCCTACAATGAATGCATCAATTTTTCCCTCTCCTATCCTTTCAAAGCATGGTACTCTATGCATTGGCTTAGTAAAATGTCTACCTCCTGCCTAGCTCTTCCCTTGTTCAGAGAGAAACCTCATATTCATGTAATAGAGTGGACTATTGTTGGGAACCACTCTGCCTGGTTTCAGAAGTTGTAAATGCCCTCCAGAGCTAAGGCTGAGTAAGTGACCTTCGGAATGTGAGCCACTTAGGAGACAAAGCTTGTCTCTGGAAGCAAGCGCTGCTTCTGCTTCTTCCCTGCCCCCAGTGCATGGTCAGATAGCCCATAATGGGTAAGATGCCTCAGAGGAGGGGCAACCTAAGCCAGACATGATCACTTGGGAGGCCATCATGGAAGGACTTGGGGGGCTGCAACAAAGAGGGAGTGATGGACCCTTGCTCCCTGGCTATTCTGACATAGCCTGAGTCCCCATGTCATCTTGGAGAAGTGCTTCCTGGCTCTAATCCACTTAAACCTAAAAACCTATGTTGGGGAAGGTGGTGGTGCAGCCATGTGCTGGAAAGGGCGGGTTCTCCGAGGTGATCAGGCCTAAGAAAGAAAATGTAAAATCCTGTGAAACGTGCTTTGTTTAGAATGCTCTCATTTAAATGATAAGGGTCTAAGCAAGAAGTTTGTTCCTCAAAGTTTTATGGCTCTCTAGCTGTCTAACCCTGATTGAGAATAAGCACTCATAGTTCTTCAAATGCTATCTATTGTTTGATCCTTACCTGTATTCTTGTGCAAATGAACCCAATAAAAGCCCCTTGAGGAAGGGGCTCTTGGCCCTTCTACTTTGAGATATTGGCCACCTTTCCTCCCCAAGCAGATCATGTCTTGGTAGATTACTTTCATCTGTGGTGGATGTGGGGACTTTGTGGGCAAAGTTGCACCCACAGATTATGTAGGGCAGCCAATAAATTTGCCCAGTACCCACTATCTTAGTCTGTTCAGACTACTATACCAAAAATATCATAGACTAGGTGATCTAAACAACAAATATTTATTTCTCAAAGTTCTGGAGAAGCACAGAAGAAGCACAAAGACAGAATCATGAATATGGAGAGTGTTTTGATGGTTGCCAATTGGGGCAGGAGTTTGGGAAATGGGTGAAGAAGTGAGGGGATTAAGAAGTACCAATAGGTAGTAATAGAATAGCCATGGGGATGTAAATACAGCATAAGAAATGGAGTAGCCAAAGAACATACATGCTTGACCCTTGGACATGAACAATGATGTGGGGACTGCCTGAGAGAGTGAGGGTGCTGGGACAATTGTAATAGCATAATCAATAAAATGTAATTAAAGAACAAATAGGATGCATCTCTTTGGGTAATTCAACACATCTCTATTAGTAATTGACAAATCCAGCAAGCAGAGAATAAGTGAGGATATGGTTAAACTGAGTGGCACCACTGATCATCTGTACCCAACAACATAATAGACATTTTTCTTAAGCTCATGGAACATTCACCGAACTCAGGGTCATGAAACACAGCATAACAAATTTCAAAGAATAGAAATAATATAAAGTAATCTTTAAGACCACAATGGAACTGAAGTAGAAATCCATAACAAAAAGGTAGCTTGAAAATTCCCGAATAATTGGAGATTAAACAACATACTTCTAAATAACACACGAGTCAAAGAGTTCTCAAAAATGTAAAACCATTCTGAACTAAATGAAAAAGAAAATACAACTTATGAAAATGTGTGGGATGCATAAAAGTGGTGCTTAGAGGGAAATTTATAGCATGGAGTACACATGTGAGAAAAGAAATCTCTAAAGTCGATAATCTAATTTTCTACTTTAGGAAACTTGAAAACAAAAACCAAATTAATACCTTCACTTTTTTCGCCCACCCCAAAATAGTTATAGGGATGTAAGGTACAGCATAGAGAATATAGACAATAATATTTTAAGGCAAAAGATTTATACGATCTGAAGAGAAACCAGAGTATAATATTTTAATAACTATGTACAGTGCCAGGTGGGTATCAGACTTATTGGGGTGAATCACTTTGTAACCACTATGCCATACACCTGAAATTCATATAAAATAATACTGAATGTCAACCTTCATTAACAAAAAAACATGTGAAAAGTCAGAAATGAGGAAAGTCATCTTATTTTAATGGTTTATTTCGTGTGTTCTCAACCAGTTGATGTTCAAATAATGCATATACAAGGGAGCTTGTACAGAGCCTGTGTGACTGGAGACTGTCCCCTTGCTGAACATGGTGGCCAGCAGAGGGAGAAAGGTAAGCGTGGCTGACACTGGCCCTGATTGGTTGGAAAGCTGGACACCCCCACTGGCTTTTGGCATGCATGGGATTCTGGGAGAGGACTTTTGAACAGAGTGTGCTGGGAAGTAAAAGGTCAATTGGCTCTTTCCTTCCCCCTGACCAAGGGGCATGTCAATGGTTGCCAGCAAGCCTGTGAGAAGAGGCCTGGGGACACTGACTCCAAAAGATGCCTGAAGCTAGACAGCGACTGGAGGGCAGCTGAGCCACCTACGTTTATGATACTGTGGGGCCAGAGAAGAGGTTCCTGCCACAACCTTGACCTGAGCTGACAGAGGCTGACAGGGTGATTTTTCTTTGGGTATCTTAGAGAAGACAGGCTCATAGGCAGACACTTGCCATTATTTGTAAAGACTGGTGAAAATGGTTAGCACTGTGGGCAGATCATTGTTCTTGTGATATTTTCAGTTCTTGAACCTATGTAGTAATTACCATGACAAGTATTTAAACAGATATTTTTGATGTCATACTCTTAACTTTTTCTTTCCCCTTACTTTTGTTGCCCAGGTACTTTAGGTAGAAACTTGCCATTAAGATTTCACTGAACTCCATGTTTGGAGATTTGCCTGGTAGGCAGCAACTGGTAGGACCCCCTGCTACTGGCTGGGTTTGGTAACACTATGGTCACTTGGAAATCATCAGTGTCCATAGATATAAAACATTCTGATTGCCAAGCCAGTATTATATCCCACTCCTGTGCCAGAGAAGACATGGCTTCCTGATTGACAGCCCTACCTAATTTACATGGAATGGAAAAAAAACTGTTCTTCAAATGAAGAGATGTTAGAGAGACAAAGAAGTAACAGCTGACTGCCACAGAGAAAAAGGGCAAAAATGAAGACAAGACAGGAAATAATCTCAAGCAAAATCCCTTAGAGAAAGTTAAGGGGAACCACTTAATAGCAGAGGAGGGAGAATGAACTTCAAAACAGAAAAGGGGTGCTCTTTTGTAATCTAGACCTGCCTCAAATCCTTAACTGAAGTTAGTAATATCTACAACATAAGCAAGAGTACAAGGGCATTGTATCCTGGCAAATAAACCTTTCTTAACCACTACACATATGTTTAATCTATAAATTTTATTTGGCTATGTTCTGGCACATAGGATTACTCAAAATAATTAAACAAGTATGCCAAATGGACATCATATGGGTTCGTGTTTAATGATGACAGAAATGACATTAGTAATATTAATAAGTGTCACACTAAGTGTTGATTAGCAAATATGCAAATAGCTAAGGTACTATATGTTTAAGTGTGCAGATTTGGAAACAGGAAGACCTGAGTTTGAAACTGACTACATCACTTGCTACCTACCTGACCCTAGGAAAGTTACTTAATGTTAATGTATGTTAAATGGTCCACAGTGGGCCTATAATACAGTAAGTTCTCAGTAAGTGTTATCTGTTGTTATCAATTGTTGTTATCAGCAGATAACGCTTATAGACCTTTAAGCAAGTTCATTTAATTCATTCAATACCCTCAACTTTCTATCATTTTGATTCTTCCCTAATTCTAGTTGGAATTAGTGAGGTTTGACTATAGATTATACAGTAGAATGTATAAATATTGAAAACAGAATCACCAACCACTGTGCCTTATTTTAAGTAAAAATGCCTCTTGATTTTTCTCACTTGGAAATCCTTTCCAGGCATCCCCTTTGAGAAGCATAGCTGTACCATATAACTTTCTCAGATCCTCATTATACTGAAAGAATTCGACCATATTTCTGTTGTCCAGTCAAAAATGTGGTAGTTCCCACTTTTAAGAGCATGTTTTCTAAACATCTCTGGTAAATGGAGATCTTGACTTTATGCCCAGGACACCCTGAGAGCTGCTCCTACAGAAAAAAAACTGAATAGGATAATACATCCCAAGGCCTTTTTTCCCCACCCTGAACAAGAGCTGTTTTAGTTAAACTTGCAGTCGCTTTCCTCTGAAGGCTGTCCCCGCCCTCGTCCAACCATTGTGTTTAATACAGGACTTTTGACTCAGCCATCATTACTCACATTTACTGATTCTACTTTAAACACTGTTGACTAAAACGACAATTTATCACAACTGTTTTGCCTAGCACTGGGGGGACAATTAATTTTCCCTTTGAAGGGTTGGATATTTATTAGCGCAGCAGCAAGCTGGTCAGTGGAGATCCACACTCCAGAGGACGAGCTCTGAGTCCAGCTTCATGGCCTGCTCCACCCGCTTCTGCTCAGACCCACCGGCCTTACTCCTGAGACAATCCCTGCCCGGTGCAGGGGGGGTGCAGAGATGGTAACTGTGGCGTGTGATCTCTTGGGTTCTGCCCTTCAACTGGGAAGTTGGACCCTCAGCTGTGAAAGAGCAGAGCCAGCCTCTCAGGGAGAGAAGCATCCCTCAAAGCCTGCTTAGAAAAGCCTGCAAGACCCATAGCAGAATGGAGGACCAATCACAGAAATGCCTGCATCTGTAAGAACTCTCTGGAGAGTAGCCACCTGGCCTCAGCAGCCCAAGAGCATCTGATTGGCAAGAGATTGCTCAGGTAAGGTGGGGCCTATCTGAGGAGTGGAAAGCCCCAGGCCTCTGACACCAATGGAAACCCATTCCTGTGAGGGGCAGGCAGCATCTTTGTATTGTGATTGCAGTGCCTGGCGAGAAGCAGGCTTTTATAAATAGTTCATTATGGCAGCAAATTAATAGCTGAAAGAAATGGGAAGGAATTTGGATTGTTGCGTGTCTGTGTCTGCTGTGTGCCTGGCACTGTGCTAGATTTATAAGCATCATTTCATTTCATCTTTGCCATAACCCCAAGGGTGAGTGTACATGTCCAATGGGCCCTGGGAAGTTATGTGAATTGCTTCCTTTACTTTTCCATGGCTAATAAGTGGGGGAGCCAGGGAACTACCTCAGATCTGTCTGTTTGGATGCTGCGTACCACTTCCTTACTGAATGAAAGCCATGAGACAGCTTAATCTAAGAGCATCAGCCTGATGATGCCTGGAGTTCCCACCACCACAGTGACTCCCAGACTTAGAGCATTGCCTCTAATGGAAATATGTTATCTGGAGACATAGCTAAGTAATGCATTAGCACTTAGGCCACATTAGCAAGAAATTATTAGACACTTTTTTCTTTTCCAGAATAGAGGGAATGGGACGTGGCACAGTGAAACTCAGATGCTTCAAATTCAGTACAGTAGTGGGGGTGTGAGTGTGAAGAATGTTGCTGGAGGAGGTCCTGCTGACACACAGGAGTGGGGACTGGTGGACACACCCAGCTGGAGGAGGGGGAGGGAAGGAAGAACATGTTAATGAACTGACAAAGGATATCAGGTCATAACACTTGGTGCCCCCACCACGGCTTGGCACTGAGCTGCAGGCACTGGGAGATCTGTAGTCTTAGAAATTTCCTAACATTTGTGATGGGCTCATTACGGTTTAGGCACTGTGCTGGAACTAAGGGTACAAATCTAGACCAGGTACAGTCCCCATCCCTCAACAGTTTGTGATCTCTTCCCCCAAGAAGTTGAAATTCCTAAGATGTCGGGAAACAACAAACCACGGGAGGGATTTAGGGGGAAAGGGTAGGGCACCGAAGGTAAAGGTCCAGTCCTCCTGGTCCTCTGTGGAGACACCCACAGCAGTGGCACCTGCCCACATAGAGGTAAAGCCCACCCACACCAGAGCAGCTTTGTTTTGGGGAGACTTTCAGGTTCAGCCAACCCTCGGAACCTGAGGTTGATATGACCTTCCACATTTGCTTAGAGCTCTTTTGTGGGGGATGAAGGATGGGTCAGGGAAAGGGATTTCTCTCCCCTGCTTCTCAGCATGGGAAGAATCTGACAATGGTGTTAATAACCACATGGAACCACACACCCCACCCTGCTACCCTCCCACCACCTCCATTTGTCAACTCCACTTTCTCCTTTGCTATTCCTGCCAAGTGTCTCCTTTCTAGCTGCTCCTCACCCAACCCAAATACATCCCAGCCTCGATTAGGTAACCCTGTCATGAAGACACGAGGCGGGAAAACACGCCTCAGAAAACAAAGTCACAAAGGGATACTCAGCGGTGAGGACTTCAGAGGCGGCTTGTTTGGGATTTACAGCGATCGGAAACTGACAGCAGTCTGAAGGCCAAGCCGCGGATCACGTCCAAGTTCCACCATGATTGCGTCAGCGTGGAAAGAAGTTGCAGCGTGGCCTCGCCCAACCTGACCAGAAGTTCATCAGGGCCCGGCTCCCAGGCCTCTGTGTCCGGCCAATCACGAAAGGTCCCAGCTTATTGTTTTGTTGAGTCCACCATGAAACAAAATTCTTTCCAGAGCCTTGATTAACCTTATTAGAGCTCATAAAACTCAAAGTACTTCAGCCTGTCCAAATGTCTCCATTTTCTTCTAGATATTTGTGGTTGAGGGCATTTTTGCTGTCAGTTTTCAATTAGTAAAAAGATGTGGCAAAAAGAAAAGGAAGGTAAATTAGAACCCTAAAGCATCACTTTTTAATACCCTGCGAAAGACTGTGACCAAAGCCTAGGCCCCAGGAAGGGTGTGAGTATGGAGGACACCTCTATCAGATTCACGTTCAAAGTCAGCTGCTGGCTTGTAGGATGCATGTGATGCAATGTCATGGCATACTCTGAGCCATTTTATTTTTGTCACAAACTGAAAATCTTGCTGATGCATGGCCATATTTATTAGGATCATTTCTATTTTGTGGTTTGTGTGTGGCCATGGGCTGTGTGTTATCCATTAATGATGAAAAGTTGACCCTGGCTGTGTCCTGGGTTCATCGAACAGTTCAGTAGGGTCCAGCAGAGCCTGAGGCAGCTTTGCCAAAACTCTCTCCACAACCCCTCTCCTCCCTTAATTGTAAAACCCATGTGTGTTTTAACAAAAATCTCATCCATCTGTTTCTGATTCATTTACACTTAACTCGTCAAAGCTCCTATCGTCAGAACTGTCATGTCCCCCAGGTTCCACGCTGGTGTGCCGGGTTGAACCTTCTTCCCGGAGTATCAAGAAGTCTTGTTTACTTAAAGGATGACATGCTGTACTCCTGGGGTTGAAGGAGTACAGTTGGAAGGGAGGGTGAGAAGAAAGAACTTTCCAAATTCCAAACCCCCTGGTGCTTCAGTCCACTGTGGGCTTGGCAAAATATCCCCTCTCATTCACAGTGCTGACGTGAGTGAGCTGTTATTGTTATGGTGTGTGAGTGAAAGTGTATGTGTTTGTGAGTGTGTATGTGCATCGACTGGCCGTGATTAAATATGGCTTGTGGCATTAATTCAGACTATGGGTGGGCTTCCCTTCTCTGTAATCAGACCAACTGGCTGACTTCAAGAGCATGAGGCTGGACCGAATTTCTCCTATGACTTCCACGGTGCTGGGTTTTATCCACCTGTCAACCAGGAGCAGAAAAATGAGAAGCAAGAGCTCTCAAAAACAGGAGTAAGGACTCAAAGTTCTGGGAGTTGTCTAAGCATTTTCCCACCCAAGCAGCTTTATTCCCAGATGGAGAGAGGGCACATAGATGACCACAGGGTAGATCCACTCTCAGCGTGAACAAGGGAGAGGCACGATCTCTATCATGCAGCTGTGCTGCGTACCAGCATCATGTCAGTCTACCCAGAATCCTCTTCAAATGGAAGCCACACAAACCTGGCCACTTAAGGCTGCCCCACAGCTTAGGTAAGGGTCACCACACCATATGGTGAATGTTTTCCCCTACCTGTCCCTCAAAAAATGAGAATCTAAACTCTATCAAACCCAAAATTTGCTTTTAAAAAAAGGTTTACTGAAATCTTAGTTATTCAACATTCTGTTACTTCTCAATATTGAGGTGCTGGCTTCAGTTTATCATTCCTGTTTTCTTTTTTTTTTAAATTGAAATGTCTAGTTTATTTTATTTTATTTTTTTAAGATTTTATTTATTTATTTATCTTTAGAGGGGAAGGAGAGAGGGAGAGAAACATCAATGTATGGTTGCCTTTCATGCATCCCCCGCTGGGAACTGGACTGCAGGGAACTGGGAACTGGCCTGCAACCCAGGCATATGCC
Source organism: Sturnira hondurensis (assembly GCF_014824575.4). Taxonomy (NCBI): domain Eukaryota; kingdom Metazoa; phylum Chordata; class Mammalia; order Chiroptera; family Phyllostomidae; genus Sturnira; species Sturnira hondurensis. The sequence continues at coordinate 23,202,982 of NW_028079044.1, forward strand.
CTGACTGGGAATCGAACTGCGATCGTGTGGTTTGCAGGCCTGTGCTCAATCCACTGAGCTACACCAGCCAGGGCTCATTCCTGTTTTCTGTGTAAAAGTTTCTTTTCTTATAGACTTGGATTACCCTATTTCTTCATAGTTTTTGAGTAAGTTGTATACTATATCTAGAATCTAACACAAAGTTGTATCTGTGGAGTGGTGTGGAATATTTGGATTTACACATTAGGTTTCCTAAGAAAAAGACCTCTTGACATCAAGTACAGCACTATCTGCCAACTTAATAAACAGACACTGAGGTTAAATAAGAAAAACTTCATTCTGGAAATGCGACAGGTGTGATTATGTGTGAGAGTGACAGTTCTCTACCGCACTGTAATGACACACTTGCATATCACAGTCAGTTGTGAGGTACGCTACAAGTGATCTGTTGCTAATAATAACTGAAATACTAACATTTGTGAATAATCCACTTTTAAATAAAACTGAGAAATAGCCTCGAGGTTATCCCTATAATCATATCACATTAAAACACCACACTCCCCGATACACTTTACTGAACTGGAGAGAAAGATTCATGTTACCACAAAGACCCCTGGAATCACATATAGAGACACAATGGATACACCCCTGGGAATGTGTCCTACATGTATAAACATCATCCATCATGTGTGTTGTGGCAGAAAACAGTTGGGAATCACTCCTCTGAAAATTCGGATGGGAGAGGTTCTACTCATGGTGTGTTCAGGGTTCCTTTTCTCTTTGAGTCTCTGGCCTCTTCCACCTGTCAACTTTATCCTTAACCTGACTTCCCTTCTGGTGTAATACAGCAGCCAGAAGCAAAAGCTAAGGAGCAACTTTCCTATTTGTATCACATGAAAGAAGAAACTGATTTCTGTCCCATTCTCTTAAAGACAAGAGAAAGACTTTCCCTGAAGTCCCAAGTCACCCTCTCCTAGACCAATATTAGGTTATATGTTCATTCCCAAAGCACCATTGACAAGTGAATTAGAGTTCTTTGATTGCCCGGGATTAATTGAGTCTCACTTCTGAAACTGGAAAGGCGGTAACTTCTCCCTAAATCCTATGAATAAAACTGGTATATCATGTGAAGAAAGGAGAGAAGGATGCTGGGTAGACAACAATGGCCACTAGAGATGTTGGGTACTTTTCATACTAAGTTCTGTGTCAATTTCCTTCATCTGTTTAGATGACAAAGTGATATAATCAATGAATACAAAATAATTAATTGTGAAGCTCCATTCTGCTGCATTTTTAGATTATGGTGGATCCAAGAGCTTTGTTTGACTTACAGAGGCCACATCTGAAAGGTATTGTGGTCCTTTGGGTTCGTTCCCCTCCCTCTGGGCAGCCATTACATAATGAAGTAACAACTAGGACTAAACGCTTGTCTGAACTTAACCTCCCTTCCTGGAGAAGTAGCCAGCTCTACATTCCCATGTTGCAAAGCACTCAATCCTCTGCATGCAAACTCCTCAGTCCTAGGATTTCAAAGGGCAGGCCATCCCTCAAATGGAGAAGGCAACTGGGCAGGGCACAGGCACATGGCTCACATTTTCCAGCTCACCATATTTTTTTCCATTGACTCAAGCAGCAGCTGCATTTTGGAGGACCATGTTTGTTCTGGACTCTGAGGGGGTCATCCTCAGATTGGCCAGTGTGATATAACCTCTTTGGAATCAGACTCCTGTTGCTCTGACTGCCCTTGTGATTCCAAAATAAGACCTGGGGTTGAAGAACCATTCATTAATGAACATGTAGACATAGCAGTTTCCTCCAAGCAAGAAAAGAAAGGAACCAAGATTGTTACGGATGATCCTTTTGGCATTGGCTGGTTCAAAGTTACTCTTGCTCAGCTAACTCATTCCTTATCCTGTGAGGTTCCAGAACATCCTTCCCTCCCCTCAGCCACATTCAAGGACCCTCTACAACTTTGTCCCTTGAATCTATGTCCTAGGAAACCTTCCTGCCCTTCACACAGCCCTACCCTGATTGCCCTAATTTACTACTTCAGTCAACTCCAAACTCTGCCAAAAAGAAGTAGTTCAGTGCTACTACACTTGCATTCCTGACTTTCACACGAGCAAGTCCTAGTTCCAGTTCTGCTATTTCAATCTGAAATTTCATTCAGTGTACATTGTTTTGAATAATTAAAAATATCACTCAGTGTGGAGAAAATGTGCACTTCATCAATTACAATTGAACTTAAGCACATTTTTACCTCTCATCATGCAGCTGATGAGCATTATTTAAGGGCCAACTATGTGACAGCACTGTGCTAAGCTCTAAGACAGTTCCTTCATCTATAAAAAGAAGCTGATAATAAAACCCATCTCATAGGGCTGTTGTAAGGATTGAATAAGATAATGTATTTCAAGTGCTCAGCACAATGCCAGATGCATAGGAAACTTGCCTAAATGATGGCGAGTGTAGCTATTATCATTAATGAGAAAGCACCTGGCCCATCCAGCTACCCCTACAGTATTATCCTTTTGAGGAGCTCAGGAGTTCTTTAACCTCTACGAGAGTCATTTCTATTTATCATGCTTTCTGGATATCTTACAGCTATAGATTGTGCAGCTACTTAATGTGGGTCTGCTGGTGATGTCAATCCAACTGGGTCCCCACACAAGGTGCTTGGTGCAGGCCAGCATGCCAGAGCATGCTCCTAATGGGTGATTGGCGCAAGGTTCAGTCAGCCCAGGCTCAAACCCCAAGTCTGTGTCCCTGGTCTGCCCTGAAGTGGGAGTGTGCTGTGCCTGTGTAAGGGATGCACATGTCTTCAGCCATAAATGTTGCACGGCTGTTATAAACCGGGAGGTCTGGTCACACCAGCAGCAGCTTATCAGGTTTCAAGTGTACCACATTCTTCCAGATTTCCAGATGCTCTTTTCTCTCTCTCTCCCTCTGCCACCCACTTTAGCCCTCTCCCCATTCTAAAGTGCCCCAGATTGCTTACTGCAATCTAGCAATTTGAAATTAAGTTGAATGAAATTTCAGGAGGGGGAAAACCAGCTGGAATTATATTCCTTATATTTAAGGAGAAACAGGAGTGGAAACTTACCACTTGCCTCAATGTGCCATGTGCTTCTCATGGACCATTGATTGCATCCAGGCAGACTGAATGAAGGTGGCTCAGCATCCTCCAACTTAGAGAAAAGAAGTGGATGAGAGGGGCTGGGTTAACATCATCACAAATGTACAACTTACCTGAAGCTCCTTGAAGGAAAAGTGTACATCTGTCAGTATGCAAGATCCATTCTCTTAACAAAAAAAATCAACCATTAAAATAACTTACTTACCACATATAATCTCTTGCCTGCAGGGAGAAACTCCTTCTCCTGGGTCAAAATCTGAGCAAAAACAGCCCTGGTTGAAGTGCTGCTATTAAGACAGACAACTTAGGTAGTGACTCTTCCTTGACTTATCTTCTGCTTGTAAAATAGAAATAAAAACAAGCACTATACCCTCGCTGGTTTGGCTCAGTGGATTGAGCACCAGCCTGCAAACTAAACAGTTGCAGTTTGATTCCCAGTCAGGGCACACACTTGTGTTGTGGGCTTGGCCCCCATTGGGGGCACATGAGAGGCAATCACACACTGATGTTTTTCTTCTTCTCTTTCTCTCTCCCTAAAAATAAATAAATAAATAAAATCTTTAAAAAAACATAGCACTACCTCTGTGCTTGAAAGGACCTCCAAGGTACTCCTGGTACCATCCTCTTCATGAGTACCAACATGGCATTTGAAAGACTTTGTTTGCACTTCTTAAGGACATTCTTAAGAAGATGTCTGTGTTAAGTCAGCATAACCCTTCCTTGGAAGGAATATCATAGAGAATTCAGCTAACTGAGACATTATTTTTCCTATTAAATGATTGCTACTTATTGGCAGAGGGCCAAGGAGAGATAAAATCATGAACATGGCAGGAAGCCTTGGTGAGGACAGGAAGCGAGGAGCTCAAGCATCTGTGCCTGGAGTGATGATATGGCTCAGCTGGGTCAGCGGCAAGGCGTTGGGAAGAGCATCCTAAGATGTTGGGGAAGAGGAGTGGCGCTGGGAAGCTGTGTTAAAAGGATGGGAGGATGTGATTTGCAGAATTCTATAAGTTATAGGGAAAACTTAATCCACCCTGTTTGTGGTGCTTTGAGGACAACAGCCACGTGCAACTAATATGGACTTTGGTACCCAAAGCGAAGTGGCTTAAAACAACAGAAATTTGTGGTCTTCTGATTCTTGAGACTGGAAGTCTGAAGCCAAGATGTCAACAGGGCCATGCTCGCTCTGAAACCTGTAGGGAATCAAAATTCCTAGTTTTTCAGGGTTGCCACCAATCCTTGGCATTTCTTGCATCTGCATCACTCCAAACTCTGCATCTGTTGTCACATGGCATTCCCTCCGATTCTTGGATCCCAATTTCCCACTTCTTATGAGGATACCAGTCATATTGGAGGTGAGTCCATCCTAATCACCTCATCTTAACTTGATTACATCTTTAAAGACTCTAATTCCATATAAGGTCACATTTACAGGTACCAGGCCTTTGGACTCCAATATATATTTTGGGGTGGAGGGGATAAAATTCAATTCTCAATAAATGTCATAGGACTTCTAGTTGGTGATAGTAAGTGGCTATTGAAAATAAACTCGAACTTTGAAAAACTAACTTGGGAGCAAAAATGCCCTAGCAGGCAATGAAAATCGAGGCTGGACGTAGAAGACCTCCAGCCCTTGAGCAAGCTCCCTCTTTACTTAACAGCTTTCCAAGCTCTCAAGAGAACCTGAGGGGCTCTAAGAGAAATTACAGACCTTCAACTCTTAGTGAAATGGATATAAAGTTGTGAATAAGTGGTGCAAGTTATCAGATGGTTTCGCTGAATGCTTTATTCCCAGCAGGCAGTCTGATCTCTTCCACTAAAATCCCTGAATTTCCCAAGACACTGGAAAGACATACTCACGACTTTCAGACCTACTAATCATTCTGGCAATGGAGTTCTCAAAAAGCAAAAAAAATCTAGTGTTCTTTGTTGCTAAAGCAAATCTAAGTGACGACACAGGAGCACAACGGTTGTGCGTCGGCGGTGGTGGAGGGTTACGTCGTCGCTCTGGCCCAAGTGTTCTCAGGTGCAACCACATCTCTGAGCTTGATTATTTCCTCTCCACAAGCAAGGGGCTATTCAGGGGCACTTTTGGCATCTGGCAACATAGATTTCATGACCACAAAGTAAAAATGAAAAAACGCACATACCAAAACATAAACACATTGTAAAGTGCATTCGGCCTCAGATTCTAAACCCAGCGCCACAGTGTGATTTAGCAGAAGAGAAGCCAGACTCCCCTCTTGGGGGGAGGGGGAGGGATGAGGCTTCCAATCTGGCAGCTGTTATCATTCCAAAATAAGTTATTGTTTATAAATGAATTTTTGGTGATAAATTATTGAATTGCATGGAAACTCTATGATCGCCTGCTGCTGCCTGATTTGGTTTTGATCTCCAAGGCCAACATGGAATGCTCTGCAGACAGAAAGTAGAATTTAAAACTGCTGAATTTTCTCACAAGATCCTCTTCTCAGTTCTCAGTCTCCCACTAATGTATAATTTTGGTTCTGGCTTTGGACACCCAGAAGTCCCTTTAGAACATTTACAACATACATAGTTTTAGATTAGGGACATTTTGACCTAGTCTGAGAAAAATGTAGGTATGAATCACAGCTCGTGATTTACTTCATGATTATTAGCACCTCAAAATCTGAAAGCAAAGAGGAGCATAGCTTTCCATGAGTATTCACCACGTGCCAGGCTTTGTGCTGCTCGCTTTGTATAGTTATCTCACTTAATCCTCAAAACAGACCAGTGGCCATTACTATATTCATTTTAAAGATGGAAAAACTGATGTATGCAGAATTTAAGTGATTTACCTAAGCTCACGCAGCAGTGAAATGAGAACACCTGTTCTGGCACCAGGTGTCTGATTCCAAAACCCTGACTCTTTCCCCAGTAACACACAGGTTTCCACCACAGTTTAATAAATGATAATGCTCGACACCCGTATGCAAAGAAAACTGCTGTGATGTTTTCCAAGCTCTCACATCGATACCTTGTATATTATCTTTCAAGTAGGCCTATTTTAGAGAAAATAAAATTGACAAAGAAAAAATTACTACCTTCCTCGATTTGCCTTTTTCCTGAAAACTGGACATTTCTTATTTTTGTGCCTATATTATATTCCTGGGAAAAGTCAGTTGAGTCCTGTGGAAGCAGGAGGAATAAGAAAGAACAGCATGGGCTTGTGACTCCAATGCCACTTCTCATTCACCAGATACATCTCTAAACTCAGCCTCTCCCTCACACAGGGAATGATAAGACTTTGTCTGCCTATTTCATAGGTCCTTATAATGCTCAAATGATATAATGTCAGGGAAAACATCCTGTGAGTCATAAACTCACTTTTAAGGGGAGTTTCCACACAATGCTTTGCTTGTATCTCATTGGCTAGGAAATAGTTGTATAACCATACCTAGCTAAAAAAGAGGCTGGAAAATATAGCCCTACATCTTAGGGGCAGTATGCCCACCTGAATATCAGGTTCTTTTACTAAGGAGAAAGGAAGAAGTGTTGGGATAGGTAATTAGTAATCTCTGGCACACGCTCACTTGCATCTGTAAACTAACTCCTCGGAGGATAAAAAGAAGGAAATGAATGTTTTATCTTTCTTCTACCTATAACTCAGTGGTTTGTTCTCCTGTTCATCTTCTGTGGGTAAGATGAGAAGTTAGCCATTTAAATTGCATATCCATTAAAGGCCAAATAAAAAGGAACTATATTTGTTTGGGGGGATATGTATGCAAAACTTGTAATATTCTGATCATGATTATTTGGAAGATAGCCACAATCATATAGTCATTACTAAGATTATATTAGAAGTAGATGGAAGTTCTTGTTCTTCTAGTTGCATTTGTCTCAATGTATCTGGGTCAATGACCTACTTTGATAAAAGCGAGATAATCCATCGGATTCTAGTTGATGCTAGGAAAATAGAGGGAAATCCTCCTCTTTTCTAGTACCATCCATCCAGACTTTTTGTGGCATGGAAGTTGGAGATCTGTTTATTATATGAGTCCCATTCAGAATGTTTTGGAGGGGGTCTCACAAATGTCTGCCTATGCCTACCTCCTTTACCTCTTACACATGTTGGAGCCAATGAGTAGCTAGTCAGGTATCAAAAAAATATGTTGTCTCCCCTAAGGAAGGAGTCTCATGTAGCTAAACTAGGATCTTCACCTGTATTCTATCCAAAATGGCGTGGGAGTAGAATCAGGGGGGCATTAATTTACAGACAAGCTTTCCAGAGACCAATGAAAAAGCCATAAGTACGTGTAAAGGGACACATGAGAACACGGACAACCATGCTGCTGAGGTTAAAAGTATTTGCAGATTGTCTACCCACATCCAGAGACAAGCTGTATTGTGGAACCACCAGCCTACTCTTATCCCATTTTAGACCAGAAGAAAGAGAAGTGCTACTGGACATTTCATTTAAATCTTCAATTTGCCATTTTACTCTAATTCTATTTAATGTACTATTCCATGACCAGTCAAATATACCAACTCTTTCCACTTCCATTCACTCCTAAATAGCTAACATCTTTGGCCTTCCAGGTTTTAGCTGCCTTTTAACATATAGATTATGCAGTGGGTGAACCCAGGCCTGCAATTGGTGAAGTTTTTCTTTAACTTATTCATTAATTTAGCAAACAATGAGCACCTGTTCTATGCAGGCATTGTGCCGACAGTGGTGACGTTCTCATTGAACAAGATATTCCCAGTCTGCCCTCACAGACGAGGGGAAAAGACCATGGTTGAACAAAGGGGCATGAGGGTCTGAGGAGGCCAGTGAGGGAGGGAGGGAGGGGCTCCATCAAACAGGGTGTTTGGGGCCATCTCAGAAGTTTGAGGCTTTATCTTGAAGATAATGAGAAGTTATGTATGGACTTTAAGGAAGGAGTTTAGATAGTCAGATTTGGGTCTAGAAAGCTCATTTGTCATCAGGCTAGAGGAACAAGAATGGATACTGTCCATGGAATAGAAAGAAGAGGACTGATTTATGATGATGTGGAATATGGAGTCAAATACACAAAGGCCACAGTGCTCACTCATCCTCACCCTCAGAAACACGCTGACAAACTGTAGCCTAGTGGCAATAAAAATCTCAGGGAGGGCACTGCACTTCTTCTAAGTGTTCTTTCCAGCCAAGAGGAATCCAAGAACTCAAGGAATTATTTGGGTAATAATGGTCAATTCTGAAACAAGGAGTGTTGTCAGTAAAAGTTGGAAACTTGGGAATATAATACCATGGGACAAGCTTGTTATAGACACAAATTCTCTGTTCTCAGATCCTGCCTGGATGCATAAATCACAGTAAACCTAGAAACTGAAAAGAGGGAGCTACTTTTTTAAAAAGATATCTCATTGTATAAATGCACAACATCTTTATCCAATCAACCATCAAAATACAGTTCACTTGTTTCCATGTCCTGACCACTGTGAATAATGTTACAATAAACATAGGGATATATATATATTTAAAACAAATGTTTTTGAACTTAGGGGGCAGATACCCAGAAGAGGGATTGTTGGGTCATATAGTAGCTCTATTCTTAATTATTTAAGGACGCTCTGGACTGTTTTCCACAGTGGCTATGCCAGTTTACATTCCCACCACCCATGTGTGAGGGTTCCTTTTCTTCTCCACAACCTCCCCAATACTTATTATTTCTCGTCTTGTTGGTGATAGCCATTCTAACAGGTGTGAGGGGGACACCCTATTGTGGTTTTGATTTGCATTTTCCTAATAGCTAGTGGAATTGAGCATCCTTCCATATATCTGTTGGGCATTTGTATGTCTTCTTGCAGGAAGTGTCTGTTCAGGTCCTCTGCCCAATTTTTAATTGGATCGTTTTGTTGTTGCTGAGTTCCTTGAGTTTTTGTATAGAATGTAATACGACTCAGCCATAAGAAAAGATGAAATACTGCCATGCAGTAATATGGATGGACCTTGAGAATATCTTTAAAAGATATTCCCTTTTTATTCCCTTTTAAAAGATATTTCCCTTTTTATTTATCAGGGAAATAAAAAGAAATGTAAGTCAACAAAGACATGACAAAAGAGAATGAGTTTTTTGTTTTTTTAGGAATTTCTACTGTACCCTGTTTTGAGATTCAGTATGTTCCTTGAACAACGTCTCTGCTTCACAGCTCTGAGCCCCAAGAGAATATCATTTATTTCAGCTAAGTGAAATAAATCAGATGAAAAAAGTCAAGAACTATATAATTTCACTCATGTGGGATATAAAACTCAAAACAATGTATAAACAAATAAAACAAACAAACAACAAATGAAAGTCCATAGACTCAGAGAAAAGTATAGTGCTTACCAGATGGAAAAGGGAGTGAGAGGGAGGTAGTAAAGGGTGAAAAAGGGGGTCAAGTATACGGTGATGGAAGATTTGACTTTGGGTAGTAAAGACACAGTGCAATATACTGTGTATATTGATGTATATACACAGTATATTGCATAATGTAATACAGATTATATTATGTATTATACATTTGTATTATAGAATTGAACACTTGAAAATGATATAATTTTATTAAACAAATATCGCCCTAAAAATTTAATTAAAAAAAACAAATAATAAATATTTTTACCAAGATATATATATATATATATATATATATATATATATATACACANATATATATATATATACATACACACATATATACATACACACACACACACACACACACACATATATATATATATGTAGTTTTCTACTTGCATCGGATCACTTTCTCCAGCCTGGCAAGGCTGTGGCTACTACGGTGACGTCAGCCTTGAGCAATACTTACCTATTCTCAAGCCTAGCATTGGGGGCTATTATGGCTGTTGTTTGGGGACAGCCTGCCTGGGATGACCCTGTCTGTCGGATCCTTCTGGATGGAGAATCAGAATCCTTTTAATGTTCACATTTCAAGTTATTTAGACACAGTGCCTCTTAACGAGTTCAAGTTGAACCAGAAGCTACCAGCTTTCCCTGAGAGGGACAGCGGCCCCCAAGAGCAGGCTAGATTCATGTCGGAGGGGTAAGGCGCACTGAGTAAGTTTTTCAGATGATCCTGCATGGTATGGGGCCACAGAGAGTTTCACTTCTTTCTCAGTCACAGAAATGAAGCAAGAGATGTGGAGTTCAGCTTTTGGACAAACAGATAAGAACCTGAACACCCAGAGAAGGGTTTCCCCTGGCACTACACAGAGAGAGCATCTTTGGACAAGAAATACATACAGCCTGGGTTAAGAGTAAAGAAAGAAAATACTGATAACCTCCACCAGTCCAACCTCGGAAAAAAAAAAACCAGTACAAACTACCGGACAAACACTATACTGAAGGCACAGGCTGCCCAAATATGTGCTCCCACTTCAAATTTTCCATGTGTGTTGGCTAAAGCCAGGTCCTGGAATGTTAATTGAGACCTGATCGCACTAATGGACCAGAAATTATAAAAAGCCTTATGTTACCAGTCATTTAAACCAGATAGTTAGGAGTCCAGTTATGCTTATGTTCAAACTGAGGCTTAAATCTAATATATTTATTGCAAGTAACACTGAACACTCAAGTCCCCTCATTTTAAATCTAAATGACACCACGTATCGTATCCACTTCCTGCATCTTTGAACCATGCGGCAGCTGAATCTGTCATCCCTCTTTCTCATTTGGGAGTATTTAAAGTGACATCTCTTGCTATGTCACTCTACCTGGGAGAAAAAGGGAAATTTGGTTGCCATGCACTGTTTTATATTAGGAGCATTCAGTCTGAGGCTCTGATACAGAGTCGGTTAACCCAGCTGCCTGGGTTATAACCATGGTGGCGTATCAGTGTCATGGTCATTGTTACTTTTTGTCTTATCCTGTTTGTTTCATAAAAACATTTATATTTGCCTTGGTCAGTCATTATGGCACTTCTTTATTTCCTAGAATTATCCACTTGGAATGTGTACTACACAGGGAAATACAAACAGTAACCAGAGCTAAGAAGAGCCCATGCCCCCCGACATCAAGGTTTTTGTAAAGAAAAATACACCAAGGTAGCCACACCTCACTCTGGCTTCCTAGTAACCCCAGAAAAAAATTCCAGACATGTGTTTTAATTCTTTAGCCTGAGTGACAAAAAGGTTAAAATGTTTCCCAAAGTCCACTTAAGAATAATACCGACCTTGGGAAAATGGATTTTGTTAGCCCCAAAGCCTATTAAGATTAACGGCAAGAGGGGCTCATTATTCTACCAGAAAAATCTACTCAGAAACCTAAGAGGGGAGTTTTATTCTACGCATTTCAAAGAGAGGGGGCCCAGAGTGCCTGACAAACACCAACTAAGAGTGGGGTACATTTTAGGCCCAAGGCAGGGATTCATGGCAGCAACCTTACTTGGGGTGGCATTGGGTAGCCCAAGAAAGATATATTATAAGGGATTTCTTCCACAGATAGGTCACTCCATTCTCAAACATAAAACATACCACCCTGGCAACACGACCAGGCTTTATGGAGCCCAGAACAGTATTCAGAAGCTGGAGCCTTGCTCTGGATATAAACAGTTCTGTGCCTGTTGACTTTATTGCCCCTCAGCAGCAGGGGTTGTTGTTTCTTATTCAGGTTTGGTCATCGCAGTGACCCCCATACACAAACCTCTCTGCTTCTGCCGCCTCTCCTTCTGCCATTGCTGGCCAACTGATTCCCTGTATGCCTTGAACAGAGACTCCCAGGGAGGGCCCTGCAGTTCATCTGCTCACCAGGCAGTACCAGGTACCTCCATGGGCTGGCTGCCTCACAGGCTGCTGAACAGACATGGAGGCTGAATTTTGGCCACATTCTCATCCTTGGTCATCTTGGCAGGGCAGAGCACAGCAGCCTGTTGCTAAGAGATAGGAATTCCCAGACTCGAGATAGCTAGATGAGAACTCTGGCTTTGATTACCAGCTTATGGAATTGATGGGAGGCAAATAGACAGGAGTTTCTAAGCCTTCTAAGTTTTTACAGAATTTGGTTCAACCCAGGAAACCCAAGCTTGACCGATATAGCCTGTAATTACTCAACTTTTAAGGTAAGCACCCCAAATTTACACCATAAAGCAATGGAATCAAAAAGAGTATAGATCCCAAAAAGGGCATATACACTGAGATCCATCTCAGATGAGCTAAGGAGGACGTTGGGCAAGGGGGATCCTCCCAGGGGGCACAGCCAGGGTTTGCAGACTGGCCGCTCAAGGACTCAGTGCATTGCCAAGGCAGGCACCACCCCTGTCAAGCAGGTTGTGATCTAGACAATGAACTGGCAATGACTAGGTGTCTTCTCATTGCCCAGTTCTTCAGAAGTTTTCCTTGCAGTTATCCCCCACCAGTTTATGTTTGCTGTATTTATTAGAAAGAGGTCCAGGCTTGGCTGGTGCAACAAAAAGCCTAAAAATTCAGTGGCTCAGAGAAGACAGAGGTTTACTTCTCTTTCACATAATAGGGTAGAGTAGGACTGTCCAACAGAAATATAATACAAGTGGCATTTATAATTTAAATTCTTTAGAAGAATTGTAAAATAGTGGGTGAAAATAATTTTGAAATATTTTTATTTAACCTAATATGTCCAAAATATTATCATTTCAACATGCAGTCAATATAAAACATTATTGAGATATTTTACATTCTTCAGTTTGTGTTTATTCACAGCCCATCTCAACTCAGACCAGCCACAGTTCCAGTGCTCAGTAGTCATAAGTGGCCAGTGTCTACCGTGCTGGACAGTGCAGAGGTGGGAGGGAAGAAAAGCAACCTGGGGCAAGTAGACCATTTTGCTCTACAAGGTTAACCAGGGACTTGCAATTCTTCAGTTTCACCATTCCACCAATCCCCTGGAGAGGAGTTTCTCAACCTCAGCAGCACAATTGCCCCTTGAGACCACATAGGGTCTCCTGCTGTAAGGGCCTGACTGGTACATCGTGATATGTGGTCCTACACACAACTATGGTGCTCCTGTCCCCTACCTACTAGATGCCAGCAGCTCCACCTCCCTCCCTTCTCCCATACTGTGACAATCCAAAATATTGCCAAATGTTTGGGGAGTATGGGTACAAATGTCCTGACAGTGGTGTATCAGAATGGCCTGGAGAGCTTGTTAAAACAAAGATGGTTTGAGCCCTGCCTGCCTTAGTAACTCCCTGATGCTTTGCTACAGTCTTTTTTTGTCATTGTTTGTTTATTTTATTCATTAGATCCCACATATAAGTGAGATCATATGATATTTGTCTTTCTTCAACTGGCTTATTTCACTTAGCATAATGTTCTCGAGTTCCATCCATGCTGTTGCAACAGGTAAAGTTTTCCTTTTTTATGGCTGCATAGTAAGATCATCTTTCTTATTTTATTTAACTTTTCAAGGTTTTCTTAGTAGAAATTTTGTTCTGCTACACACTCTTCCATTACAGAATAAAGTAGAAGTTTCTGTTAACTTTCCCTATTGTTCTGCTAAAAGTGTGAATGAATTTGGCAACATTAGAAATATATTAGGAGTAGGGCGTTGTCTCCACTCAAAGTCACTGCTTATAAGTCTCACAAGAATTCTAGGTTATTAAAATGTACTTGCTTTCTTCATCATATATATTAGCTAGATCTTTATAGAAATATTTGTTAATTTTAAAAGAGAGATGTCTGGGCGTTGGTCCCACAGTTTCTGAGTCAGTAGCCTGAGTGGGACTATAAATATGCATTTCTAATCAGCTCCCAGGCGATGCTGATACCCTCTAATAGAGAACCCTCCCTAAGTTGTTGTGCTCCTCTGCCCAGCTGGCTCACTACCACAAGGTGTTCTTGCTTCCAGGAAGGGAAGCTGAGAGGAAATAGAGGACAAATAAACATATTTTAAGGATGTGATGGGGAAGCTGACAGTGTAAATTTGGCTCAATTGCATTCTTAAGAATTTGGACTCATGGCCACACCTAGGTGCAAGGAAAGCTGGGAAAGTTAGAATTTAGCTGGGTAGCTGTGTGCATGTGCCTTACATACCACTGATTTGAATCAGACTCCTGGTGATCTTAGAAATGAATGAGGTCCACAAGGTCCTGAATGAGGAACAATCCCGATCCTGCCTGTAGACGCACGCCTGTGGCTTATTTGATGAAGTCAATCCATCTCACATCTGGTCTTTCTCTTTTTCTGTTGCCTTCTATATATATTTCCCAGCATCCTTGTGTTTTTCTGAAGAACCCTGTTTTCTTGTAATGTGCCCCAAATAGGGCATCTTCAGTTTTGTCCTTTTTCACTCCAGGGATATTTCAGCCTTGATTTGCCCTATGTCTACTTTTTCACCTTCCTGGGAGTCCGGGATATCTGTAGAGCTCTCCTCCAGTACCATAGTTCTGATGAATCCACTTTTTCCCTACCAGCCTTCTTCAGTCTTTCATAGCCATACGTAGTAATTGGGAATATGAGGGTATGGGTGATCTTAGAAGCCTACGAGTCTCTAATACCAAAACTCTCCAATGACACCTATTTGTTCTTGGCAATCTTTCCTGGCTTTTCCATGGCTGCCCTTCCAAGTCTCAGCCTTCTTTTGATTTCTTGGCTGCAGTTTCCATTTGAATTGGTGACTCACATGGTAAGCAAAGTCTTTAACAATTTTGGTCTTCGCTGTCAATGCTGAAGTTGTGTATGTTTTCTGTGGTCATGATTTCTGTCTTCTTTGTGTTCAAATGATGCCCTGCGTTGCCACCTTCTTCTTTCACTTTCATCAGAAGCCATTTCAAATCACTGCTACTCTGTGCCAGTAAAGTGGTGTCATCAGCAAAACTTAAGTATTGATATTTCTCCCACCAGCTTTCCTCTTTCCCTTGAGACTATGGTCGTTTTTTGACTGATAGGTTCTGTGTACAGATGAACAAGTAAGGAGATAAAATGCACCCTTGTTTGACCCCTTTGCCTATAGGAAACCATTCTCTCTCTCCACATTCTGTCCTGACAGTGGCTTCCTGTCCACAGTACAGGTTACGTATCAGGACTATCAAATGCTGCGGAATGCCCATTTCTTTTAGAGCAACCATAGCTTTGGATGATCCATTCGTTCAAAGGCTTCATGTAGTCTATGAAACATGGACTAACCTTCTACCAAAATTCTTCAGAGCACTCCAATTCAGCAAATGTTCACAATTAGATCTTGAGTGCTTCTTCCTTTACTGAATCCAGTTTGAGGCTGAGATTTTGGGCATTCCTTGTTCCACATGACATAGTAAAAATGTGCCTGATTAAAATTCAGGCGTTCTGGCCCTGGTGAGGTAGCTCAGTTGATTAGTGTAGTGCCAATACACCAAGTGTGTGGGTACAATCTCTGGTCAGGGCACATACAAGAATCAACCAATGGGTGTGTAAATACATAGAACAATAAATCTCTCTCTGTGTGTCTCTCTGTATCTACATCTCACTCTCAAATCAGTTTAAAAATTCAGGAATTCTATTACTAAAGAAAGGATTGAAAGATTGGGTAATAGAAATGATTTGCAGTCTCTTCCACAGGAGAGGATAACATTATGTAGCCATAAGTTACAAGACTGTGAAGGGTTCCATCTAAAAACTGACCTAGAAAAAAAGCAATCAGCCACAGATCCTGGATTCCAAGTTCAAGACGAGACTTGAGATATCTCCTTTTGAAAAAGAGAAGCCTGTGGATTATGAAGACATAAACCTTTGAAGGTGTATGGTTGGGAAGAAGGGAGGAAACCAAAGAATGAATTTGCCAGTGGGTTCTCTCCTTCATATTTATTCCTCTTGCCCATTCTTTTTTAAAAAATACATTTTAGAGAGATAAGAAGAGAGAGATAAGAAGGGAGAGCAAGAAGGAGAAAAACATTGATGCAAGAAAGAAACATGGAGCAGTTGCCTCCCATATGCACCCTGACGGGGGATCAAATTTGCACCCTAGGTATGTTCCCTGACTGGGAATCAAACCCCTAATTCAGGAATTGAAACCACAACCTGACTGGGAATCAAACCCCCAAACCGTTGATGTATGGGATGATACCCCAACCAACTAAGCTACACTGGGCAGGGCTTCTCTCCCTAATTCTGAAGAAGACAAGAAATGCCCCAGCTTTGTGGTTTGAGAAGCTTTAACTCCACTTCCAGCTCCAGAAGTTAGTCCAGGTTCATCTGAGACAGATTTCCCAAGTTGCAGTGATTTCAGAAATGCGCCCATGGCCTACACTGGTCCAACCAGAGGGAAGTTTATGACTATTTTTTGATATTTGGAGGAGAAGCTATCTTTGCCACTGGGTATGAATGAGAAAACTATAGCCCTTGGGCAGCCAGCAACCATGTGACAGATAGAAGCAAACCTAAGGGTGAAGTCAAAACATAAAGGAGGGTCACGAAGAAATACACCTGAAACCCTGATGACATTTTGAACCTCTGGATCAAATCTATGTCTGAAGTCCCACTTCTGGAATTTTCACATTAATGAGAAAATACATTTCTTAAATTGTTTCAATCAGTTTGGTTTAAGCTTTCTGTCAGTTGTAACCAAAAGCACTCACAACATTGCTTTAACCTGAAGAAGTTTCTTCCTTGGCACCTAAAAGCACGGAATAAAAGCAAGGGCAAGTTTATCTCTTAAGCACCTACTATAAGCCCCTCACTATGTAAGCCCTTGGTGTGCATTAGCGTATAAGTCTCACAATAACCCTGGGGGTTACTACGCATCAGGAAATTGAGACTCAAAAAGATTAGCTCACCTTCCCAATGTCACTCAGAGAATAAGTGGCTGAACTGAGAATTGAGCTCAACCAATTCTGAGTCCGGTATTCTTTCTATAACTTTGGCCTCATACATTATTTTTTGAACCATGTATATAAATAACAAAGGTTTATATGTTTACTCAAACTCCATGTGGAAAACCATTCTGACTTTTGAAAATCTGATTCAATGATCAAAAACACATGTAGAATATTAGTTAGAAGGTGGTGTACACTGTAGTAGGATTTTATAGGCATCTTGGGCAGGTCCTTCAGAGTAATTGGGATGTGGAATGTGGAAGTCATTTTTATGGGAAAGTTGGGACATGGCCTCCTGTAGGCAGCCTGAGGCAAAAGAGTAAGTATATCAAGAAAAAAAATTGCATTGAACCTGGTGATAAGGTTCATGAGGATGTTAATTAAAAGGAATCTCATATTTCAAGGCTGTATTGGTGATATACTTTCAAGCAATGGTATATGATTATACACAGCAAAAACAAGGTTTTACCCCAGGATGTCTGTATTCTTTTGAAAAGTGTGTGTTTGGTTTATAATCTGTCTGTGGAATTCTTCTCTTGCTCACCTACCTTCTTACTTTTGCTTCTCTTCAAATACTCTAACTCAGCCACAAAAAGCAGACCTAATGCCTGTCTTACAGTTTGGTTGAGGATGGTAAAATCTGGTTCACCATGCTATCTGAGCCTGCTCTAAAGCTTTTCACTCCAATGTTATTCAAAATGACTATTCTCTTGTCCGGATTAGAAATAAGAACGGTTCATTTTTATATCCACAATAACTAACAATTCTGTGCTTGCAATTGATCCCTTGGATTGAATACTTGATCTATCTCCTAAGAAAGAAAATAACCATACGCATGCCTCTACCTTTACTCCATACTGAGGTTCCATTCTCCTTCAGAAAGTTTATGTTGAAAAATCCCTCAAACCTCCTGAATTTGGCTTGCAGAACTTCAGCTTCCCCAGTGTTAGTTCAGTGATAAAAATGGTTTAGAACTCGGCTTGGTCCAGAAGCCCATTTAGAAGAGGCTGTTTTTACCACCTAAACAGGCACACAATTATGTCTATAAATAAATGCTAAAATGTTAATGAAAGGGGCTTGATGGGATCTTTTAACATCAGGTGCTGAGCCATAAAGTAGATTTAATACCTTTACCATCTCATTTGTGTTCTTAATTTGTCTCTTATGAAGTAAAATGTAGTGAAATTTTTTTTCCTGCGTCCAGCTTTGGCATGATTTCTGTTTAAAAAGTTCCCTATACAAGTGTGCCATTTCCCCATCCTGGTCTATGGCAGGAATCATTTAAAATTTGGGTGTTCACTAAACATAGTTCTTCATAGGTACTCAGCTGAACCACATTTTACATCTCCCTTGCCTGAAAGTCATGTCACATGAATAGTCTTCACCTTTGGCACATGAGTGGAGGTGACGTGTCACTACTGAATAAAGGCACCTAAGATCAGAGGGTCCCGCACACCTCTTCCTTCACCTGTTGGCTAACTAGATGCAGAGGACCCAGCAGAGAGCTCTGAGGTCTGAAGGGACTGAGGAGCCACTAGAAAGAAAAGGCCTGGGCTCCTGAATAACAGTGTGGAGTTGAGACTCTAGCTGGTCCATATTGTACTGGGACATAAGCAAGCAATGAATCTTTGTTGCATTAAATCACTTAAATTTGGGGGCTATTGTTATAGCATTACTTCACCAACTAATTTATTGCCCTACTGAGAGAGCAGTTGAATATTGCCTACTTGAATTCATTATCCTATTGAGAGGGCAGCTGAATATTTGGAAGAAAAAAAAGAAGTGCAGGCATCCACTAACCAAGCAACTCCACGGCTCTAATAGTCTGAGGCACACAACTTAGCCTTTGAATTCATCCTTTGCCTTCCCAAGTTCAAGTAGCTGGGAAACAAAGACCTTGTCTTACCTTCTACTCTATAGTGCCTACTGCAACCAGCACCATCTTGAGTAGTTTAATCATAGTGGCTAATGAGTACAATTTCTGGGGAATCTGCTTAAATTTGATTAGAAAGGAGCTGAGATGGAGAGATGAAAGTAACATTCACAGAGTCTCTCTTGAAGGCCTGGAGCCTTAGAAGCTGAAATTCAGATATCCCTGGATATGATCCTCATCTAAGTAAGATTATCTGAAGCCTCCCATTCCACACAGTGAAGAAGGTCAAAGCCTTCTCTGCAAACATCCAGGGAAGCTAGCTCCCCCATGTTCATCCACAGCTCCAAATTCCTGCCCCTGCTTCATTCAGCCAGTTTATGGATCACCTTTCTACCTCCTACATCCTGCATGGGGCCCACCTCACATGAATTCAAGCATGAAGTTCAGCCTTCTCTTAACTTTTTATTTAAAAAAATCATACTCTTACAAGGTATTGGTGTGTATGGTAGACTTGGTCAAAGATGTAGCCAGTGGTAGGATGGTTTTATCCTAGTGATTCATTACCTAAACATTATCATTTTAGTTCCTCAAGGCTCTTTGGCCTTGACCACCAAGAACTTTTCAGTAGTCCTTCTTATAAGCCCAGACTTGACCTAAAAGTCAGAAAATGCTTTTCTGGAATAAGGCCACCCGAACTGAGCTCCAAAAGATGAGTAAGTGTTAACCTGCTAAAGAAGGATGGTGGGAACATTCTAGACAGAAGGAACAGCTTACAAAGGCCCATTGTAAAAGGAATCGTGGCAAGGAAGGATGAATGGAGCCAGTGTGGCTGAGCTGAAGGCACAGGAAATCCATGCTTTGAGAGGAGGCTGGAGTAAAGCAGTCTTAACCCAGAGCAGTGGGGAGCCCATTGAAGGGTTTCATTTCAGTCAAGACTCAATCACTTTTTCTTGCACATCAGTTACTTGCCAAACACAATTCCTCACCTAGGAACATATCACTAGGCCCATTTTCCTTTCTATTTCCTAGGAAAGGAAACTGAGTCTTTTGAGAGTTAAGTGATATGCCCAGGGCACATGGCTGGCAAATGTCAGAACCAGAATGTAAAGCCAGACTAGCCCAACTTTAACGTCCATAACTTCTCATCCAGTGAAGAAAGGAAAATGGACAGAACAAGGTGAGAACAAAAGAAAAACAATCCCAAGCACCTCTGGGTACCTGCAGGAACCTCTGTGCTCCGTCCTTCCCCGATCACCTGCCCCAAAGAAGGTGGCCTATTCCCCAGCTTCCGGGCCTCTCAGTGCTGCTCTTCCAGGTCACCCGCGGGCTGTGCCAAAGAGCAGATGCCAACAGAGATTTGCAGTCATCGATGGGAAACTGCTAATTAGAAGATCAAATAATCTCAACAGATCATCTAGCCTCAAGAATTGGAGGCTAGAAATAAGAAAAAGAGAGCTCAAATCTATATTTCACTTGTATTTTTTGTTTTTTGCGTTTTTTTTTTTTTTTTTTGGAAAGCTGGAGACAGTGGAAAGAGCACTGGATTTTGAGTAGAAAAGATCTGGTTTTAGCCCTGACAAGTCTTAGCTACAACATTTGAAAACCTGAGCTTTGGTTTACATAATTAAAGCCCTTAGAGGGTTGCTAGGAGCATTAAAATAGGTGGTGCATGTGAAAGTGCTGTAAATAACATTTCAGACATGAGACCGTTCTTGTGGATAGGGTAGATGACTAACTTTCACAGTTCTACAAGACACATCTATCACTCTATTTGCTTTAGAGACATGCTCACTCCTTGGTTTACTTCCCTTGCTGGCTCCTCCTCCAGCAAGCTGAGCACAATCTTAGTCTCCTTTCATCCCTCTGTTCTCAGTGGGTGATCAGATCTGGACCCATGACTTAAACACTGAAGATCTCTAAACCTCTCCCTGGAGATCCAGGGCCATCCCCCGAGTAGATGTCTCCCACGATATCCTACAGGTGTCTCGAGCCAGTTCAGAATGGAACTCGCTGTCTTTCCTCTATCCTTTCCACACCACGCACACCATCTTGGTGAATGGCACCATAAAACAGTCTCCCTCTCTCTACCTCTCTCCCCTCCAATGCTCTCTGTTAACTCTGAGTCACAATAATATGTCATAATAACATTTTAATATAATAAATGAATATAATAACATTTACTGAAGATTTACTGGCTATTGGTTTATATGCATCTTCTGACTTCAGTATTAAAGCAACCATTTGAGGTTACAATGCAATAGCAACCTGATTTTATGGAGAGGAAACATGAGGTTTAAAGCGATGGTAAACCGCCTGCTCACAGGGCCTGGGGCAGTGTTACTTCAGGGCTAAGCTGTTCATCACTGAGCCGCAGAGTCTCATGCTTCCTGTTTACCCATCTCTCATCCAACTAGTCACCGAAAGCACTTAACTTGTACCTTAAAAATAAATATTTCACAATTCCAGCCAGCCCCGTTTTTCTATTCCTACTGCCAATTGTTTGGTCTTGACCTTCAGTATCTCTTACTAAGATTTATTTATTTTTACTTAACAATTATCTGTAATTCATTTACTAGGTATCAAGCATATCTTGAACACTTTAAAAATATTAGCTGGCATTCCCATGAGGTGAAATTTTTTTTATCCATCTTGTAGATTGCAAAACCGAAGCACAGAACAAATAAGTAACCTGCTCATGACCACACAGCGAATAAATGATGGGGTTGGGATTTGAAACCAAACAGTCTGTTTGCAGGCTATGGTTCTAACCATTACCACACAGCGTCCCTCCAATACAATCACGGTAGTGTCCTTGCCACCAGATCTCTGCTCAGCCTCAAGAAATTCTCCAGAATGTACTTCACAAACGTGTAACTCTGAGTTTTCCATCACTTGCGACCTCCATTGACTTCCTCAGTTTAGAGCCGCTACTGCCTTTTGTGGCCAGATGTACATACCATCCAGGGCGCCTTTCCCACTGGGCACTACACCAGTCACTGGAAAAGCATTGCCCTTTACCATCACCACGTGCTTGCATATATTATTCCCTCTATATGAAATGCCCACCCCCCTGAAAGAAGTCCACTGCTCTTCAGGATTCAAATGTCACCTCCTCTTCCTTTCCTTCCTTTCCAGTAGTTGATCTCATTACATTCTAAGAATTTGCAACCCTCTCCTCTGCACATCCTTTTCCCCTGCCTCCCCTTCACCGCCTATGGGGCTGCTGAACCCTCTAAGGCTCACACCTATCTTGCACACCATTTCAGTCCATTCAGTGACTGTCCTGGGTTTACAATCACATTTGCAGGATGATGCTGTAAGGATTATACAATTTGTTCCAAGTCAAGGGTTCCAAGGTTCCAAGGGTGATGTTGGAATACAGGGCTATGAAATTCCAATTTGAGCAGAGGCTACGCAGTTTAAGAAAAGTAATGCAGAGCATGAAAACTTGCATTTCTGTCCATGGATGCAATCAGAGTAATCTACAGGTACACACGTTTGAGCAAAAAAATGGAGCCATCCTTTGGGGAGTTTTCTTATTGTTTACCACTCACTATATAACCACAGCCTGGTAGCTGGGGCATGTGACTCCCATCTTCTTGGGGCTTATATTTCTCAGGATAGTGGGGCATCTGTGTAGAATTCATCCTCAAAACTATTCCATAAATATTAACCGATATCTTTTGATGGGTGGTTACCTCCTCAGGTTTGTTTTTCCCTTTTTTGTTGTTCTTTGTTTTTTACTTTTTGTTTTATCTCTAGTTTCCCAACAACAATAACAGTAACGTATTTACTGAGCACTCACTATGAACCTGGCATTGTTCTAATGTTTCTAGAATCAGCTTGTGGACTTCCCTCTTGCGAGCACCTGAGTGAAACAAAATTACTGGATCTGAAGTTTGGGCAGACAATAAGCATCTTCGAACATAGATCCTTGTAAACTGGTGCTGTTTCTATGTCAGCCAGAATTCCAAACGTGTGGTTGCAGCGTCAAGAGAATAAGCAGTCCTGCTTTGGGAAGACACCACCGGGTCACACCGCACATTCCCACTGACAGTGCAAAGCAGCCACTCGCCTGCCTGTTGCCACCAACTGATGTTCACAAACTTCTTTTGTTTTTGTTAATTGATGAGTAAAAAATGTACTGAACTGTTTCATTTGCATATCTCTAACTCTAGAGAATGAAAGATCTTTTCATGTATGTTTGTATGTTTTTGGTTCCTACTTTGTGGATCTATTTATAAATTTGTCCCACTTACTACTGGGTTTTATTTTTCTTACCAGTTTAATGTTCTCTTTTTTAAAAAAAGATTTTATTTATTTATCTTCAGAGGGGAAGGGAAGAAGAGAATATCAATGTATGGTTGCCTCTCATGGGTCCCCTGCTGGGAACTGGCCTGCAACCCAGGCATGTGCCCTAACAGAATCGAACCGTGATCCTCTAGTTCACAGACCCACGCTCAATCCACTGAGCTACACCAGCCAGAGCTAATGTTCTCTTTACTTAGAGCTTATACTTTCCCCCTTCCTGGCTGGGGGAGGAAGGACGTTGGAAACAATTAAATGTACACCAGCAGGGCAATGGGCGAATAACTCAAGGCCCTGCTGGACACTGGACTTCAGACAAATGACCTAGATTTGTTTTTACTGACCTGCTGGAACCCATTGTCAGTGAAAAATGCAAGTTGTAGGTAATTTATTTAGTATGATTCTATTTTTGTTTACATAAATTAGATAAACCCTACTATGTGCACTTATGTATGTGTATAGATATATGTACTATATATATGTATTATGCATATGTATCCACTTTACTTATTACATACTAATTATTTACTTACACATTTACACATTTATCATAATATATATACATATTTTGTGGCTATATTTGTAAGAGCACAGGCAAAGTTGTGAAATGGTGCACACCAATCTAATGTCTTCAGAACGGTAAGATTAGAAGGGAGTGGGAGGCAACACTTTCTCCTTATAAGCCTTCAGATACATGATGACTTGCTTCATTGAGCATGTATTGAGATATTTTCAAAAATCTAATAAAAACAGTGAATTAAAAATGCTAACGATCTCTACCCAAATCTCCTAATATAAAAGTATACAGTCCCAGATATATTTTTAAGTGCCAGAAACTAGAAAACTTAGGGCATTTTTACCTCACTTTCAAAAATAGTTCATTTTGCTTGTATTACCGCTTAGGGGACCCTGTGGTTTTCTTCTTCTATTGATGGCATGCACGTAAACCAATTTCCTCTCTCCCATCCAACTCTAAGGATATACTTATAAACCTGAAAATCTCAGCATGTGAGTAAGCCCAGGGACGATGAAGAAAGAAGTCTTCAACAGGTGGGTCCTGCCACAGCCACAGCTCACCCCCGCAGCTCTCTCAGAGGGTGTAGGTTGCTCCCAAGAGCCACAAGGAGTGTCCCAGGTGAAACCGTACCTCAATTGCCCAACCGCCCTCTGATTATAGAAGTTCTGCCTTGAGAGTTTTCAATCCTTTGTTTAAGTCTTTCCTGCCCTTCTTTAAAAAAGAAAATTCCCCTAAGAGAAGCTATATACCAAGACTGGTGCACAATTGGCACCTCACTGAGAACGAGTTTATCTGTTTCTTCTCCGGAATAGGATTTAATAAGAGGGAGAGACCTGAGAGGCGCTTACAATGGGGGAAGGATTGCACTGGAGGAAGAAATTAGAAGCCTGGGACATGAACAAAAAAAACTTCCCCTAAATCACTCTTTTGCCTGAGGTTAAACAACTCTCTCTGACACTAGCCTATTACAGTGGGAGTGGAAAAGTAAGATATGGAAGAAAAGAAGATTCACATGATTCACACATACTGATAGCTAATAGCTTTGGGCCCTCAGTAGATAATTCTCTAAATCACCAAAGACCATCCTCCCTTTTAATGTTGTTTTTTTTAAGCCATCATCATTTAACACCATCTTATGTGCTTCATGGAAAGCGATAAGGTATGTAAAAATAAATAAATATAATCCAGGTTCAGCCAAGTTACTTAATGGATCTCAGTGACAATTCTCTTCAACAATAACATGAACATCATAATCCTTACCTCTTACAGCTCCGAGGAGGACTAAATGAGATAATGCATGTTTGGCACGGTGCCTGGCCCTCCGTGGAAGTTAGTGCCATTCCCACTGACCAGGGGAAATCCAGGCCATCCAAGGGAAAGTCAAGGCTCAACACAACTGCCCTTTTTTCTCAATTAAAGCCAAAGTATTTCTGGATGGACAATCCATGCTAATTTGTGTAATCTCTTGCCTATTCTGTGCTTTTTGAAAAATAAATAGATGACTTCAGCCATCAGCACTGTCACTCCAATCCTTCCCATGAGTGACAGGAGCATGTATCAAAGAAAGAATGAGAAAAGGAGAGGAGAAGAGAAGAGGGGAGAATAAGGGAGGGGAGAGGAGGAAGAATAAAACTGGTTTGTTGAACAAGCTACTACACAAGCTTATTCTTCTAATAACTTGGCTGACATCTATGTAACACATCAAAGAGAGGGGCAAGGACCCTGGCAACGTGTCGGGCATATTGAGGAGCTCCAGTACATTATTAACACAGGCCCTCTCTCCTTTCTTCTTGTTGCCTTTTGCCCACAAGCATTTGGCTGGCATTAAACCAAGACAATCCTACTTGTTTTCTGTTTATATGATCCCTTGACTTTTAAAAAATTTAATTTCATTTTGCTAGAGAGAGAGGAAGGGAGGAAGAGAGGGAGAGAAACATTGATATCAGAGAGAAACATTCATCCGTTGGATGTTGCACACCCCCAACTGGGGACCTGGCCTGCAATCCAGGCTTGTGCCCTGACCACTGAGAAGTGAACCAGTGACCTTTTGGTTTTTGGTACAACACCCAACCCATTGGGCCACACCAGTCAGGACAGTCCCTTTGCTCTTCCACCTGGAGTATCAGAGGACCTTTATGTTGGGTAGAAGATGTTATTTCACACCGAGCTGGGGCCATATTTCAAGATCCCCCATCTAGGCGTGAGTCAGACTGAGAATGAGTAATTCAGCCTGCTGGGCCAAAAAAATTACTACAAAGAGAGGAGAAAGCACCACCACATCCTAAATAAATCAGATAAAAATTAACTTCTACTTTTTAATTGTCTTTTTTTAATCAAGTGATGTAGTGGTGAAGAGGGCAAAAGATCTTAAGTTTAAACTAATTGTTCCTCTTTCTTTTGCCTCTCATGTTATCTCAATGTCATTTTCTCTTATTCTTTCTCTGTTGCTTGCTCACACTCTTGCACTTTCCTGTGTCAGAAGTCTCTCTCTCATTCCCAGCAATGTGAACGCATTCTGAAATGCGTGCACACACACCTATCTCCCTTTCTTCCCCTCAGACATCACCATACATCTCTGCTTCCCTTTGCAATAGAAGTTCTGGAAGAGTTGCCTGCTTATCCTGTCTCCTCTTCCCCATTTCCTGCTAATAGTTTGTGGACTAGCATTTCATCCATCATCTCCCAAAACCTCCTTTGCCAACATCACAAATGATCTACTTGTAAACCAATCCAAAAAGCACTCTGTGTCTCAATAGCTTTCATATAGTTAATCACTCTCCCTTCTGTCCTTCATCCTAGGTGCCACCCTCATCCTCTCTTCTGCTCACTTCACAGCCACACCTTCTGGTATCTTAAGCTGGCTCCTCCTCTGACAGACCTTTCCTTCCTTCCTTCCTTCCTTCCTTCCTTCCTTCCTTCCTTCCTTCCTTTTTTTTCCTTTCCTTTCTTTCATTTGTACCTTCTACCTTGGACACATGTTCTTGGCACTCAAGGAAAGAGTTGAAATGACAGTGCTTATGGCTGAAGCAATCTATTCACCCCTAGATTGAAGTTAGAATTCTCTGGGCTCTTTGCTCCTTTATCTACAACCTCTTTAGAGACTCCCATTCATTCCATGCTTTAGAAACATGTTTATATTAATGACTTTCAACTTGTAGATCTGTCTTCAAAACCCCAGCCTTGTATGTACCACTACTTTCTTATTAGTTGCATTTTATAACTATATCAAAGGTATCATGGCCAAAATGGTGCTTTTGATTCTCTGTGACCCCCAATCTACTAGTCCTCACCCCCGACCAAACCCGTTCAACTCACGGTTTTCAATTTGAGTAAATGGCACCACCAGAAATGTGATAATCTTTCTTGACCCTGTCCTTAAAATACACACACACACATTCTTTTAGTCCATCAGCACATCTTGAAAGACTTTCCTCCCAAATACAGCTATAATTCCCACCATTCTCCTTCTTCACTGTCACCAGCTTGAACCTGGTACCAGCACCTCTCACCTAGACTATAGATTATTAAAATAATTTGAAGACTGGTCTCCTTTCTTTCATCTTTTGCTCACCTCCAATGCAGTCTTTAAAAGAGGCCAGAAAGATTTTTTTAAAAATACATGTCATGTTGCCCTTTGGGAGAAAAAAGCAAACTATTATCATAGCTTCAAGATCTAAGATCTGGCCCCTGCATGACCCTCCAGTGGTGTTTCAGGCCACTCTCCTCTCTCACCAGTACTCATTCACACCATCCTCCTAACAATTCCTAGAAAACACTAACCTCTTTCATCTCACAGCTTTTTCACCTGCTGTTGCCTGAAGTGCCTTTGCCTGGGCCCCTTGCTCTCCCTGAACCTTTCTTTGGCTGTTTCCCTTACTGCTCTTAGATCCCAGTTTAGGGGACACTTCCTTAGAAAAACTACCTAAATGAGGCCCCACCCCTCTCCCATTGTTTATCACACACTTTATTACTTTTTCAGCACTTTTTACTGCATGTGTTATGGTATTGTGATAGCTAGCCTCTAAAATAGCCCCCAATGATCCACACCTCCTGCCATTCCCATCCTCTGTGGTTCCTTCCCACACTGCACTGGGGCCCATCTGGGTTCCAGTTGAATGTAGAAGTGATGATATGTTAATTCTGAGACTAGGTTACCAAAGAGACTGCATCACCCATCTTGCTTTCCTTTTTCTCTTCCTTCTTGGTTAGCTCACGCTGGAGGAGAGTATATGTCATGGTGTGAGCAGTCCTGTGGAGAATCCCATATGCAGAAGTACCTCCTGCTGACAGCTACACAAGTGAGCACAGACCCTGATCTTCCATCCCACTTGAACTTGAGATAACTGCAGCCTGGGCAGATACCTTGGCTGCAATTGCATGAGAAACTCTGAGTCAAAATTACCAGCTAAGCGTCTTCTGGATCTCTAGCCCTCAGAGGCTGTGTTAGGTAATAAATATTTGTTGGTCTGAGGCAATTTGTTACTTAAAGAAGATATTTAGTGTTACCTCTTCGCTGTCTGTCTTCCCCACCAGAAAGTCTAACTCTCTAAGACTGTCCTGCTATTTTTGCATCAATAAAACACTCTTTTGTCACTTCATAGTTTCAAAGTACCTGCATTTTCTCGGTTAACAGTAAATTGATTAGTTTTTCCATTTCATGGTGAGAAATCTGAGGTCTGAAGATCCCAGGCAATTGTTCAAGACCATCCTTCCACTATATTATAGGGCTGCTGCTCCAAGCTGGGCCTTTGGCTCCGGCCTTGTTCTTTCCTCTACACACATTGAGCTCTTCTCCGTTACCCACAGAGCATGGCCTTCATCATTCTGACATTCACATTTACGCACAGAGAACCCAGCATATTGGCATCTGAGGCAGCCACCTCCTGCCCATCCAACCTGTAGCTTGATTCATCACATGAGAAGAATGTTTGGACATTCAACATAATGGGAAGTATAAACTAAAACCTCAACTTACTATAGGAAGTTACAGATAAAATGGTATAGATTATGGAATCACAGAAATGGAGATCACATGGAGGGTTATCAGCAGGGAGGGGAAGGGGGGAAAATGGGGGAATAGGTACAGGAAATAAGAAGCATAAGTGGTAGGTACAAAATAGACAGGGGGAGGTTAAGAAAAGAATGGAAAATGGAGAAGCAAAAGAATTTATATGTATGACCTACGGACATGAACTAAGGTGGGGGAATGATGGTGGGAGAGTACAGGGTAAAGGGGAATAAAGGGGAAAAAATGGGACAATTGTAATAGTGTAATCAATTAAGCATATTTTTTAAAAAGAAAAACCAGAGGCATGAATACATGAAGCAGACTGACAGGTCTCAGAGGGGAGGGAGTGGCAAAGCCTGAAAGAAATTAACCAAAGAACATGCATGCATACATGCATCGCCCATGGACATAGAGAACAATGTGAAGGCCAGGGGAGGGGCTGGATAGAGGGGAGGAAAGTGGGGGACACCTGTAATAGTGTCAATAATAAAAAGAGAAATATGGTATTTGTATACAATGTAATACTACTGAGCTGTAAAAAATAAAATCTTGCCATTTGCAACAACATAGGTAGACCTAGAGAATGTTATACTAAATGAAATAAGACAGATAAAGAAAAATACTGTATCATTTCACTTATTTGTGGAATCTAAAACACTCAGCAAATGGCCTTGGCTGGTGTAGCTCAGTGGATTGAGCGCAGGCCTGTGAACCAGAGGATCGTGGTTCGATTCCCAGTCAGGGCACATGCCTGGGTTGTAGTCCAGTTCCCTGCAGGCCAACTCCCAGCAGGGGACACACAAAAGGCAACCATACATTCATGTTTCTCTCCCTCTCTCCTTCCCCTCTAAAGATAAATAAATACATAAAATCTTTAAAAAAATAATAAAATAAAATAAAACACTCAGCAAATGAACAAACAGAACAAAACAAACAACTCACAGAGAGCCCAAATTGATAGTTGCCAGAGGGCTGGGCGATGGTGGGAGAGGCAACAAGCGAAGGGGAGGAAGAGGAACGAACGTGCAAGGGAACCACAGGGCTGTGATGGGGGCATAGGGAACACAGTCAGTGCTACCGCAGTGACTGTGTGGTGACAGATGGCTACTAGACTTCTCCTGTCAAAGCACTGCGTCGTGGACCTGAAACTAATATAATATTGTGTGTCAACCAGACTTTAATAAAAAGAGCTTTGTATTCCAGGAAAAAATTTTAAATTTACTATCACATTTTTCTGATGATTTCCATTATTTTTCATCTACCTGTAAGGAAAACTTAGTCCTGAGATAAAATTAGTTTAATCAAGTTAGAATCCCAGATATGTTTCAAAAGCATTCTTGAACATGTGGCCTCTGATTTATCATATGTAAAATGAGGATAATAAGATTTTTACGTTATAGGGTTGTTATTGAGAGAAATAAGTGGTTAGAAGTGTACCTGGCATATGGTAATTACTATGTACCTACTGACTTCATATTATTCTGGCTGTTACTATTATATTATTATTATTATTATTATTATTATCAACATCTACATCATTGCTTCCCTATTACATATATATATATATGCTAAATATATATATTTATTGATGTGGATGTTGATAATAATAATACTAACAATTAAAATAATACAAAGTCAGTATATATGTATGTATGTATATATTTTCTGCATGAAGGATACACTCAAGACACATAAACATATGTACCCCCTCCCAATTGTTTTCTCCTGCAAGGCTATTTAAAGCAAATTGCTCCTATACCTTCAATCATTCCCTCCCCAAACAAAAACATTATTTAAGAAGGGTCTTGGAGAGAGTCTTGAATATTATTCCTACTTGTACCACTGTCTTTCTATGTCATCTTGGTCAGGAAATGTCTCTAATCTTCTGCTGCCAGGTTTCATGATTCCCATAGTGAGAGATGCTGGGTGTAAGACTTGTTTTTAGTCTTATTCCTTACCCCGAGGGTAAAAAGGAGTAAAGGAGATGGGGATTCTTTGTCCAGATGTCTCCAATCGGGATTAGCTTCCCTGAGTCACTTCCAAAATAAAACCTTAATTGCCTTGTCTCACACACCTGCGATAAGAGGAAATATTTACAGAACAATAGAAATTTTACAGCGAAGTCCTTGATGTGTTCATTTACATGACAGATTTTTCCTCACCACTAGTAACAGAGAAAGTAATGGTTTCGATTGTTTCAGATCAATGATACCAGATAGACAGATAGATAGATAGACATTAAAGAAGCATTATGACATGTAATAGAGCAAATCTATTTCCACCCAAAATAGAAATTTAAGAAATTTCCTTAGTCCATTGAAAGAAAGGTTTCTGAGAAGTTTTGTGCACATTGGTTGACATATGTTGTGAAGTCTATGCATTTCCAACAGTAATCATTTAAAATAAACCATGATTAAGACAGTTCAAAACTAGACACAGAAAACTTTCATTTAGCATCTTGCCAGAGCAGGATTTTACCACAACTCGTCAAGCTCCAGAGGCTGCATTTTTATGCGCTGCACTCTGTGCCGTTCCAGTAGATTCTATGACCTCTTTGTCCACGACAGAACTCTCCAGCTCTAGCTCCGGCCTCTTTCCTGAGCCCCAGGTCCACATTCCTAACTGCCTACTAGGTGTTTGTACTCAAATATCTGACAAAATGCCTCAAATTTAAATGCTAATCAATCATTCTTGCCTCAAATGTTTCCATGACCCATTAGATAGCCCACGATTATGGTCCTTCTCATACTATAATTTAATCATCTACTTATGTTTCCAGAATGCTATGTTCCAGAATGTGAGTTCACAGAATGCAGAGACCTTTGGAAAAATCTATATGTTCCTCGTTTTAGTACATGACAAGTATTTGATAAATGTGTACTGAACAAATACCTGACTTAGTAACTACATGTATGACTCAGGTTAATAAGAATGTAGCACTCTCAGGCAGACATGGTGCGGACAGGCTGGCTGATTGGGTGGGGGAGGGGAAGAGGATAAGCCCGTACAAAAGTTCAGGGCAAACAACAGTCATCATTACAGGTCTCTAACCTATCTTTACCACATACCTGATACCTGAGGTTCAAATCATATGAAGCTCCAAATTGTCATGATTGCCTTCGTCAGTTTCATGTCAGTTCTCTTGGCAATGGGTTTTGCCAGAGTGTGGGAGAATTTCATGTTCAAAGCCTCAGAGAAACCTGATACTTCATCCTTGTCAAATGGGTCAAATGTCAAGCAGTGAACAGAGGTGGTTCAGATTAGTCAAAACTGCACCAAAATATTTTGGCTCTTTGGAGTCTCGCTCAAATCAAAATTGTCCTCGCATGTTGAGACAACCAAGGATGTCATCTCCCAAAGCTGTAAAATTCAACTCTCCCAGAGCTCTAAGACATTTTTGCAGGGCTGCACGAGAAAGAGTTCACCCTGATTAATTTTTTTGAGGTACTATTTCAATGTAACAGAATGTAGAAGGGCATGTAGGATCAGGAACACAGGCTTATAAAAGATGCCGTAAATAGGGTGGCCATATAATTTATTTTCCCAACTAGACACTCCAGGAATGGGACACCAATAATCAGTACACAGAGACAACAGCATAAGCTGGGACTGCACCAGGCATGCCAGGACTCGAGGTTATTCAAGCTACAGAGAAAGGATCGAGGGATTTCGGAGTGAGTCTACACCTCTGTCCTTGTGCCGCCCCACGCTAATAAAGCGACACAGAAAGTTCCCAGTCATTTGTACCCTACTAACTCTGAGTCTGTGCTGAGTGCAGACACCTCAGATGCTTTTTGTACCTAGTATGATTACTTCATCTGCCAAGAGTTTGTAATATATGGGGTGGAGGCATGATAGATCTTGGCCAGTCTATATAAATCCTCTCTATCCAATTATCCATTTGGTCTTTCAGCAAACCCTGGATGAGCACCGAGTACAATTTGGGGAAAAATTGAGGCTCTGAGCAAGTCAGTTACAAAAGTGAATAAGGCATATATATACCTCCCTTCAAAGAGTCTGTGTGCAACATATGTGAGCTACATGAAACCAAGTAATTACAATGCAATTTATTCAAATGCCAAAAGCACATATTTCCCAAGAGGGCATACATGACTAGTTAAAATTCTTGAGGCTGCTGGCATCTCTCATTACACTACAGCACCTCATTCTGTGATGTGAAACCCAGGTAAATGTCAGTCTTCCTTTTCTCACTCTTCTTATTGAGGTCTATTTGTATCTTAGTTCACAACATGTACTTAAGACTTATAAAATTACATGTATTTAAATATCTTTCATAATTCAGGTTGTTAACTGAAAAAGAACTCTCCTCTTTCCTTCCTTTCTTCTAGCTTTAAAGTACACGGCTCCATGATTCTCCTTTGCCTTTTATTGCATGTGAGTGAAGGTTTGCTTTGCAGTACTTATTTAGAAAACGTGGCCACCCCAGCCAAACTGAGATGCCTAACACACTGCGCAGGTCTGAGTGGAAAGACTGTTGAATGAACAGCCTGAAATTCCCATTCACTTCAGCACTGCTGAGATGCCTCAGCTGCAAGGCCGCACTCTCACGAACTTCTCTTTCGTAGTATAATTCTATTTGATAGACGTGATCAATTCCCTTCTGAGAGTTGTGATATGTGCTTCTATTTTTCGTAATGATTTTAGAGGTCGTTAACACCTCTGGATTTTGTATTTATCCAGACAGCTGCAGACTGTAAGGCATATCACATACAGAAGCTCACTCTGGCTTCATTTCTTCTGAAATTAAGAAACCTTCCCAAATGGGTATGTTTATTTGAGAAATGTGGACAGTACAAATCATGCATTCATTTTTGTATCTGATGTCTTACATTATTTCCCCAATTTCACATGTGGTGGAGTAAGATGTGGTAGGGATCTCTGACACCATCAACAGAGCAACCCCCTTTCTGCTTTTTTGAGATCTAATCCCTTACTGTCTTTTCCCATAACCATAGCCCCTGTGGTTACTCTGAAGGTCATATGGTCTTACCTGATCCAACTCCCTAACCACAATTGGTGGGTCCACAGTGGGCATCATTTCCAGCTGAGCCAATCATAGCACTGTGCTTCCCGCCCAACCACCAGCCTCAACAAGACCCTCGGTTTGCGGTAGGTCTGTCTTGGGCCAGTGGAAGTCTGTTCAGATTCTCTAAAAAGTGCTGGGTGAGACAGTCATTACTCCTCTCTGGTAAAAGAGACGATGACAAGCAAAACTAATCTACATTTATATTCAGTACACTTGAGAATTTCACATCCTTCCTACCAGGGACTTACCAGTCTTTTTATTTTTTGCTATTCTGATGTTTGCTATTCTTTTTGAAAAAAAGAAAACTTGTTATTTTAATTTGTATTTCCTGAATATTAATAAAGTAGAATTTCATATTACATGTGTATTGGCCATTAGATTTTCTTTTTCTATGAAACTTCTGCTCATATATCCCTTATGCATTTTATATTGGAATATGAGTGTTTTTCTTATTGATTTATAGAAGTTCTTTAGAGTTCATGAACTTTAACTTTCTATCAGCTTTATATGTTAAGTTTCTACAATTACAAAATAAGACATTTCACACGTAGATCCAGCTATACATTGTTAAGTTAATTAAACAAGGAGACCCTTAGACTGATATGTCACTAATGCCTTGATGGCCTCTGAAAGCAAACTAATATCTAACCCTGTAAATGCCTCAGGGTTGTGAAATCAAAACCCTGAGGACAACCAATCACAGCCAACAAGGCTTTAAGCTATAGCCAATCAATAATTTCTAAACCCTGGCTGGTGTAGCTCAGTGCATTGAGCAAGGGACTGCGAACCAGAGTGTTCTGGTCCGATTCCCAGTCAGGGCACATGCCTGGGTTGCAGGCCAGTTCTCAGCAGGGGATGCACGAGAGGCAACCGTACATTGATATTTCTCTCCTTCCCTCCTTCCCTTCCCCTCTAGAGATAAATAAATAAAATCTTTAAAAAATAATAATTTCTTTACTTTGCTTCCACCTTTTTTCTATAAAAGTCTCTCCCCAGCTTCTCTTAAAGGAGTACTCCCATCCATTTCATTTCTGGTGCTACCTGATTGAAATTGGTTTTTGCTAATGTAACCAGAGACATTGAAATTAAGAACAAACTGACAGTAAACAGAGGGGTGGTGGGCAGGGATAATGGTGGGGTGTTGGGGGAGGGGAAAGGTTTTCAGGAACAACTATAAAGTACCAGTGGGTAAAACCAAGGTGGGGTGGGACAGGGAAGGAAGGTGGGGATGGCTGGAGTGGGGGGAAGTGATAGAGGGGAAAAGCAGACAACTGTACTTGAATAATAATTAAAAAATGGATTTTTGCTCAAATGAAGTCTTAAAATTTTTAATATGCCTTCATTTATCTTTTAACAATATTTAGAATAGATACATTTAATGCAAGTAATAGACAAAGGTTAAAAAAACATTAAAATGAAAATCTATACCAAGAAAGTGGTAACAATAACAAAGTAAGTTTGACAAAACAAAACTTATTCAAAATGAAATTTGAGAAAAGAAATAACAGGCAAAATATTATTTTAGCTTTTAATAAAACTAAAAATCTAGCAAGAAAATTTAAAAGGTCAGAATTATGAGTCTTTATATGTTAATAGCCACATACTTAAAATATAATTTTGAAATATGAAAAATAGAAATTATGGGAAATATAAAAGGAGGTCTTTAACAACTTGGCCCTGAAATCAACATGCCATTCAAAGGTTATAAATAATAAAGTACCATGCAGTTCTAAAAAATAATCATAAAACTTTGTATGCAACAAAGAAAAAAATATGCTCAACATCTATAACATATTTATTGGAAAAAACGTATTATCAAGCAATATGCTGAAGCTCACTTAATTTTCTGAATAATAAAGCAAGCTAGGTGCTTATTCTGAGCACAGTAAAATAAAAATAAAGATAACAACAAAATAAGTAAAATAATATCTGATTATTATTGTGATTTAGAAATTTTTAAATATTTCTAAATAATTATTAGATGAAAATATTACAATGAAGACTACAAATCTTTGAGATATGGCTAATTTGACAAGACAAGAATTCTTATCTTTTTTATTTTTAAATGAGCCTATTTAAGTGTATACAAATTACCTAGCGACATTGAAATTAAGAACAAATTGACAGGAACCAGTGGGGAGTGGGGCTTGATGGAGTGGGGCTCCATCAAGACCAGTGACACTTTATTCCAGGAACACAAGTATGGCTAAACATTCATTTAATATTTATAGAATTAAGGAGAAAAATCACACACACACACACACACACACTTATATGATTTACTATTAAATTCACCCAACACATTACTATTCACTAAGCACTCTTCTAGGCAATGAGGATGAAGTAACATAATGAACAAAACAGAACCAAGCCCTTCACGGAATTTACACTCTAGTGTGGAGAAACTGACAACAAACAAATAAAATACTACCTATGCATATACATATGAAAGAGTAAAAATTCTGGATAGGAAGAGGTATTATTGGCATTATTTGAAGACATTGTAGTTGACTACCTAGAAAATCAAAGATAATAAAGACTAAAACTAAGAAAGTCCAGCAAGGTAAATAGATAGGAGATCAATATACAAAAATCAACAGCTTTCACCCTGGCTGGTGTGGTTCAGTGGATTGAGCATGGGCCTGTGAAGCAAAGGGTCGCCAGTTCAATTCCCGGTGAAAAGACCAACCACCCAATAGAGAAATAGACAAAAATAGGAGCAGGCAACATAAAAAAATAGGAAGATGAAAAGATTTTCTACAACAGACTAATGTTTGCTGGAGGGGAGGAGGGTTGGGGTACCAGTGAAAATGGCTAAGGAATTAAGAAGTACAAATTGGTAGTTACAAAATCGTCACAGGGGGTGCTCGCTTCGGCAGCACATATACTAAAATTGGAACGATACAGAGAAGATTAGCATGGCCCCTGCGCAAAATCGTCACAGGGGTGTAAAGCACAGTATAAGGAATACAGTCAGTAATAGAGTAATAACTGTATGATGCTAGGTGGGTACTAGAAATATGGGTGGGCAAACTTTGTATAGTGTTGTCTACCCACTATGCTGTACACCTGAAACTAATACAAAATAATCTTGAACATAAACTGTAATTTAAAACTAAAATTAAAAATAAAAATAAAGAAGACATAAAATTAAAAATTGTAACACCAAGTAAGTGTCAAGGTTCACCCATCAGACAAGGAGTGTCAGTAGCAAATCAAAGTATCTGAGAAGTCCTTTGGTGCATAAACTAACTTCAATTTGTTTCACCCAATGTGTCCCATATTTGTTCATCAAATCCCACCACCCCACGATTGCTCTAGGAAACATAGGTATAGTGTAAAAAGATGGCCAAACAAAAATTGAAGGCACCTCTATTTTAATGAAATAGAATTAATTTGGGGGTCGGCTAAGAATATTTAAATCTTTTCAAATCTTACATTTCGGCAAATATCAGACTGTGTATTTCTGTACTCACATTGCCTTTCCCTTCACATGCCTGAGTTTCACGGAACAACTTCAGTCACACTCACGCTACGTGCCTGCGGAATCCTGTCTCCATCAATACTGGCGCCATGTTCCGTGAAAGATTAGCACCAAAATGCTTGCAAAATGACTGAGGTCCTTAAATAGGGTAAATAAAATACTTTTTCTCTAAAATTTTTGCCATAGCTACTTAGTAAACCTTTTTCTTTCAAGATAATCCTGATATAATCCTTAACTCACTATTAAATGATCATAAATTCTGATTGTGGTTTAAATAAAAAGCTACTTATCGAATAGCCAAGGTCTTGTTGGTAGAGAGCAACGGGTGTCTTCCTCTGCGTGTCCCATCAGGGGACAGAGCTAGGGCTCACTTCACCAGGAGGACAAATGAAAATCTTGGCAGGGAAGAGGAGGGAGGATGCCACAGAGGGCGTGCAGTTTGAAATAGCCTCAATAACATTCCATTTGTCTCTTTGGGAACACGCCTCCACCTCTAGCTGAGAATTACTGGTTTAGAGAATATAGTTTTATCCAAGAAAAAATTTTCTCTTCTATTTTCTACTAATTTACCTAGAAGTCTCTCAACAGCTTATTTAACCAGGCTATTTTACTTACATAGTATTCTGATATATATAAAAGCATTTGCAAATAATAAAATAAAATAAAATAAAGTTGATAGCTCTGTGTTATTCACACACCTATTCCAGAATAGTAAAAAAGCAATCACTGAAATTCAGCTTGTTTAGAAAAATAATTTTACAAAACTTTATTTTTATCTATCAAAATTATGTTTTCTAATTTCCAGAACAATTTTTTCACATTCCTTTTATACATTCTCTAAACATCACCTTTGCAAAGAAATTTAAAATGTGGCTTCATCTGCCTTTCTTCAGAATTAAAGCCTTAATGCCTTAGTAACTGTAATTGCAAAACTGGTCAAAAATTTGTACCCTCAGTAAAATAGAAACATTTACTTGTAGATTGCGAAATGCATTTGTAGATTGCAAAATTTATTTTGTAGAAATACAAAAGGATATCTTGGTATGTTAATATTGTGATTATTTAACATTTGTTCACTGTACTTGAATATATTTGTGAATGAAAATTGCAACATGATTATTTTTATTCCCCCTTCCCTTACAATCCTAATCACCAATCTTTTAAAAAATTATTACATTATCTACTAGAGGTCACAAAATTGCACACCTTAAAATGGTGTATTTTACATTATGTGAATTTTATCTCAGTTTTTTAAAATTATTACTTCATTATAAGTCAGATCTTGGAAAATAAGCTTAAGATGCTAGAACAAATCATCCCTCCCTAATA
Organism: Sturnira hondurensis; assembly: GCF_014824575.4. Taxonomy (NCBI): domain Eukaryota; kingdom Metazoa; phylum Chordata; class Mammalia; order Chiroptera; family Phyllostomidae; genus Sturnira; species Sturnira hondurensis. The sequence goes on from NW_028079044.1 coordinate 23,241,427, forward strand.
ACTGGCTTTTGAACAACAGAAGGTCCTTTGAAGTATGGAGCTCTGCCACCTAAGCCTCCTTCCCTGTGGTTCTGTAAATTACAGGCTGTTTATCGTGCATTGAACTCTTCCCACAAACTCATATTTTGGATACACGGCACTGTAAAACAAGCATTCTTCACTGCCGATGGTAAAGCCACTGTCCTAATCTGTCGTTCAGTTTAAAATCTGATAATAACGGTTACTTTACCTCAAGAGAAATCCTACAGGCAAACATGTCATGAGTGGCCCAGTTTGACTGAGAACAGATCCAAGCCACTGGTCATAAAGGGTAAACACTTGAGACATTTAACCCAGTCCAACAGTACTAAATGGAAGGGGATGGTCATCTGGATTATGAATCACCTAATTGACATGTCAGAAAATAAGCATTTTATTGACAGAAGGTGATTGTAGGGGAGAGTCATTTTTCATGGAAACAGCCAGATACTGTTCCTCTTTCTCTTTGTATTCATCCTTTTTCAGAGAAGGGAGTTGGGAGAGTGAAGGGCATCAGTGAGAAAAGAAGTAATTCTCCCCTACAGTTTATCACTTGATATGTAATAGTTTATTTCTTGTTTTGGCTTTTGTTTCAACAGATCTCCAGAAATCTGTAATTGTTCACAGTTTCTAAACAAATGTCAGCTTTTTACGAAAGATCTTTAACTTTCTCTGTAGATCCTATTGGTAGTTTTAAGAAGGAATTTACAAGGGAAGGTTGATATTACTCCCCTGACCACGTCTTTCTCAGTCGTTGGCAGAACAATGGCATTGTAAAAACACACAACTCACCACACACACACACACACACACACACACACACACTTGTGTACAATAATGGGAAAGAATTAACTCCAAAATGGTCTAATCTGAAAAACACTTAAGGTTGAGAGCCTGTTACCCGTCTTTACATCCCCTCCTTACCCTACCCTTCCCTACCCTGTGTTTAAACCAGCTACTTATGCATAGTAGCTACTTGATAAATATTTGTTGATTTTAATTCGTCAATTAAATGTTTGTTGATTTCATTTCAGTTTGTTGATGCTTCAATTCCAGAAAAGTTAGCAGATACCCTCATGACAGGATTAATAAATTTTAAATGGGAAAGCAGAGTCATTTTTAAATTAAACCAAATCATTGCACTGATTTCTTGCTTAAAACCTTATTTTAATTCTAGTATAGGTAACAGGCAATTGGTAAGCATTTCCAGACATCAACTTAAATGAATTCTTTTATGTGATAAGGTTTCCAAACTAACTCCCTGATTTCCAAAGAGTTGTCTCATTCTCTACTGCCTTGAAAACCCTGTCCTGGGAGGAGGGCATCTTTAGCCTAATTTACTTTTTTCTAAGTGAGATTTTGGCTAAATAAATTTTTAGTATACTTTTGGCATCTCCGCTCTGGGGCAGGGTTTCTCAATCTTGGCGCTACGTGCATTTTACGTTCTTCGTCAAGGGACTACTGCAACTTTGCTACCACGCTCTTTGTAGGAGGGACTGTCCTGTGCCTTGCAGGATGACTAACAGTACCGCTGGTCTAACCACTCGGTGCCTGTAGCATCCCACCCCTCAATAGTTCTAATGAAGAAAAATGTTTCAAACATTGCCAAATGCCTCCTGGAAAAAATGCCCCCAAATGGAGTTGTTACTTCAGTGTTTCTCCCTGATTAGCTGTGGGCTCGGGAGAAAACTGTTCACTCCTTTAAAACTCACCAAGTGTGCCCCAAATACCTTGTTTCTGGGGGTAATACAAAGAGAATATAAATCCAGAGAGTATGATCTAAATAACCTGTTTTATAAACTGCAGCTGACCGAAGGGGAACGAATTTTGAGATTTCTTCCTACCTCCTGCTTGTTTCCTGTTGATCAGTGCTACCTTTAACCTTTACCAGGAAACATCTTCCTGGCACTCGGAATACTTGAAGACCAGACCAAGAGTTTTCTCCAGCCTACGTTCTCAGGATCTTCTGTCTCAATTCCTGTTACTCGTCTGAGGATATTCCTCTTCATCTAGGTCAGCAGTTTTCAACTTCTTCATTGCACAGCACACATTAACTAATTACTGAATTCAGCAGCACACCAAAAAAGTTGTATTTTTTGCTGATCTGACAAAAATAGGTATAATTTTGATTCATTCACACTAGACAGCTATTGTTCTGTTGGTTGCTGTCATTTTTTTATTTGACAGTCTAGAGGAAAAGAGGTCAGTGCCCCTAAGTGGTCAGGTATTGCATGTTTTAAAAATTCTTGCAACATACTGGTTGAAAATCTCTGCTCTACGTAACTAAAACAGGAATGATCTCATCAGGATAAACATAGCTGAATATAAGAAAATAACCATGGCACTTCTTTATTAAGACGAACATTGCAGTTTCAAGGGGGTTATTTCCCTATACAGGGTCATACATTACAGTTCTATTTTAATCTAATTATCCTAACAGTCACACATGCACTCATCATTTTTCTGAACCCGTCCACTGCTTTATGATCCCTGAGAATTGTTATAAAATACATGGTTAGAAGGAAATGGGAGGAATTAGTTTTTGGATGCTCAGTTGGCTATTGCCTCCTCAGTACATCTGCCTTGGCATGCGGTGATGGACCTGTTCGATGACAGGAGACTGACATTTCTGTTGTAAAGCCTTTCGCTTGTTTTTCATCACTGCGACACACAATTTCCTGCATTCTTTGCCTTCGGGGTGTTTTCTGCAAGAGAAAACATTACTTTCTACTTTTAGCCTATCTGCCCTTAATTAGCCTCATGAGTTCTCTGCACTCTCCAAAACCAAGGGATAGAACAAACCCTAAAATTAAGTAGAACCAACAAATGCAGTGTTTCTTGGAGAAAGTTTCTGTAGAACGGTTTGGGCTGGGTACAATCCTCCACACAGAAACCAATGAGGAAGACCAACTCCAACAGGTGTTTGAGAATGAGTGTGGGAAGTTTAGGGACCATGCTAAAAATTCCTAAACCATTTGGAAATGTTCTTAGGCTCAGAGAGGTACCTGTCCCAAGTGATAAGGAAACCAGAATAGAAAATGTGTTTGTTAGTTTTTGAAGCACTTGGAACAGTTCTGGCTTGACCATCTCATGGCACAGGGTCACATACTTTTTGGTGGTATATGAGTATACCTCCCCAGATCTCTGTTTCTTAATCTGAGAAATTATATATATAAGCCCTGGCTGGTGTAGCTCAGTGGATTGAGCATGGGTCTGCAAACCACATGATCGCAGTTCGATTCCCAGTCAGGACACATGCCTGGGTTGCAGGACAGTTCCCAGCAGGGGACTCATGAGAGGCAACCATACATTGATATTTCTCTCCTTCTCTTTCCCTCTAAAGATAAATAAATAAAATTTAAAAAAATAAAAAATAAAAATTATATATATATATATAAACACATATATATATAATTATATATATATTACTCCCAGGATCTTACGTATATTTTTCAGATTGGAAGTTCTCATGAGTGCTTTTTAATAGAAATTTGTGAGCTGAGGATTTTGTCATGAAAACTTTTTTCAAAATATTCCTTGGTTTTAATTCTCCTACCTTCCATTAGCGATGTCATTCATTGATTGGTTACTGCACTGCTTGAACTGTCCTTTTGAACACTTATTTTCCATTTCTCCATCCCCTACTCCTCCACCTTTGCCTGCCCAAAGCTTGCTCACTTGATAAATCTTGGCTCAAGCACTAACCTCTCCAGGAACACATTTCATTCACCTATACAGAATGAGGCTTTTTTCTCTGCATAAGCCCATCAGTGCGCTTAGCGCAATATACTAAAATGATCTGTTTTAGGAAATTTTTAAGTTCAGGAACCATATCCCTTCTATCTTTATATCCCCACTGCCTAGCCTAGTAACTAGTAAATAAAAAGAAATACATATTTGATGACCCTTGTTTAATGAATCTGTGAATATAACATCTTTCCCTGCAGGAACAAGAACTCTAACTAACATGTTTCTCTAAAGAAATATAATTTTACCTATTAGACATTGTGTCCTAAATGAGGAAAGAGGGACTAAGGGAGAATTTGAGAAGTGAGTGATTATTCAAATTTTAGAACAGAACTTTAAGTAAATATAAATTGTATAGCCAAAGGTAAAATCCTTATACGGGCCTATAAGGCCTGCATAGTCTGCCTCACCCCCTTTCCTGTATCTCATCCACTCCTTATTTGCTCTCTTCCTTCCCTACGCAAGTCCAGCCAAAGGCACAGTCACACTCTGGTCTCAAGGCATTTACATTTAATATTCCCTTGGTCTAAATCCCCACTCCCCAGTTAATCGCATGCCTCTATTCAGGTTTTTGCTCATAAGTCACCTTTATAATGAGGTCTCCCCTGATCATCCTATTTAAAATCGCATTAGTCATTGCCCTGAATGACGTGGCTCAGTTGGTTGGTGTCGTACTACAAAGCAAAGGTCTTTTCCCGGTCATTGGGATGATTCGATTCCCAGTCATGGCACGTGTCTGAGTTGCAGGTTTGGTCCCTGGTTGGGCTCATACAAGAGGCAACCAATTGATATTTCCCTCACATAAATATTTCTCTCACTCCTTTTGTCCCCCCCACTTCCATGTCTCTGAAAAATAAATAAATAAAATGCATAAATAAGTGAAGTTGTATTAACCATTCTACTCCACTCCCCATTCCCCTTGTCCATCTTCTCTAGACTTTATCACCACCCAGCATACTATATATCTGATTTGTTTACCTTGCTTATTCTTTGTGTTCAGTTAAAAAGTATATATAAGCTCTAAACATATCGCCCATCTTACACAGCACTATTTGAGCAAGAGCAATTCCATGCTTAGAGCAATTCCTGGAACCCAATAGGTGTTAAGTAAACATTTGTTAAATAATAAATACAACAGTAGTTTCCCTTTCTACAATTTCAGTTACCCACCTTCAACCTCCATGCAAAAATATTAAATGAAAAATTCTGAAAAGAAATATTCATAAGTTTTCAGTTTCATGCTGTTCTGAGTAAACTGATAAAATGCCCCCTATCCTGCACCATCCTGCCCAGGATGCGAATCATCCCCTTGTCCAACATTTTCATGTGGTGTACTGTACAACAATGTATTTTCAGAGACCACATCTGCATAAATTTTACTGCAGCATGTTGTTATATTGTTCTATTTTATTATTAGTCATTATTGTTAATATCTTACTATGCCTAGTTTATAAATTAAACCTTATCATAGGGACACATAAAGGGTTCTATCTGTGATTTGGGGCACCCACTGGACATAATTCTCACACTATTTCAAAGTTTTTTATGACCACTATGTTTGTTGTGGTTATCCTTACTAAATATACTTCCAGATAATAAGACTTGAAAGTTGACATTTCTCTTTGGTTTGTGGGTGGTAGGATGGATGTTGTGTTAGCAGCATTAATCTCAGTGTGCATCTCCATCAGAGCTCTTCCGTAACCAGGTGCATTTTCAATGAGCAGTAATATTTTTGAAAGGCATCTTTTTTTCTGAGCAGCAGGTCGCAAGAGCAGGCTTAAAGATGTTGTAAACAGATGTGCTGCTATTCAGACTTCGTTGTTCATGCATACAGCACAGACAGAGTAGATTCAGCATCCTTTCCAAGGGCACTACAATTTTCAGAATGGTAATTGAGCAGTGGCTCCAACTTTAAGTCGCTGCATTAGCTCCAGTAAGAGAGTTAGCTTGTCCTCTGAAGTTTGAAGGCAGGTACTGACTTCTCTCTGGCTATGAAAGTACTGGATGGCCTCTGCTTCAATATGAGGCTGTTTTCTTTAAATTGAAAATCTGTTTAGCGTGGCCACCTTCATTAGTTCCCTTAGCTATATCTCTGGATAACTTGCTGCAACTTCTCCGTCGGCACTTCAGCGTACACTAAGCTTCATTATTCCTAGCTTTTGATTTAAAATAAGAGACATGTGATTCTTCCTTCCACTTGAATACTCAGAGGCCATTGTAGAGTTATTAACTGACCTAATTTCAATATTGTTGTGCCCAAGGAGAGGGAGGGAGAGGGGGAAAGGGCTGGTCGGTAAAGCAGTCTGAGTATATACATTTGTGGATTAAGTTTGCTATCTTATAGGGGGGTGGCTTATGGCACCCCCAAACAACTACAACAGTAACATCAAAGATTACTGAGAACCATAACAAATATAGTAGTAATGAAACACTTTGAAATATTATGGGAATTACTAAAGTGTGACACAGAGACACTAAGTGAGCAAATGTTGTAAAAATTGTGCCAATTTTTTTGTGCCAAGGTTGCCACAAATGTGCAATTTGTCAAAAATTATAATATCTGTAAAGTGCAAAGAAGCAAAGCACAGTAAAGCAAGGTATGCTTGTAGACAGGCAGTACCAGCACCTTCCAGCCAGTTGATGAAGCCAAAACTAGGCACTCATTCAGGGCAGAGAGAACGCTGTGTGTTACAAACCTATTTCATTTTCTTCCTATTTCATTTCTTGGGATTAAATTCTCAAGCCCTCCTTCACTCCCTGCAATTAAACATGGTTAAGTTATTGAGTCCGACCAATAGAATGAAGACAGAGGTGATGTACTCCACATCCAGCTGGCTCCTTAAATGCTCCACTGTTTCACCACACTCTTTCTGTTCTTGGTGATTTGGGAAGCTATATGTTGAAAATAGTCCCACAAGATGTAAGAACCTAAATGTGAGGTGTTCATTCTCCTTACTCTCCTTCTGACCCATACTGAACTGTGATGTGAGCAAGAAAATAACTATCAGTGAATTAAGTCACTGAGATTTGGAAGGGGCTGTTTGCTATAGCAGTTTCCACCCTGACTAATACATAATTTTGTTATATTCCTTTTCTTTCCACATCCAATCCCTCATCCAAATTCTGAGAATACTTTCATTACAACAATCTTCAATTATTCCTTCCCTCCTCATCTTCATTACCAACACCCTAGTCCAAAGGTCTACCTTTCTTGCTTGGACATCTATAATAGCCCTTATTTTCATTCTTGTCACTCTCAAGTTTATTTTCCCAAAGATCTTCAGTAGTTTCCAATGTATTTGTAATTAAATCCACTTCTCTCTCATGACCTGTCCTTCACCTCTCGCTTACATTTTTCTTCTCTGTATTCACTGCAATCCAGCCTCTCTGGCCATTTCTTTAGGGTAGAGAATCCTTATAGGTTCTGTCCTTCCCTACACCTGAAGTATGTTTGCAGTGACTTCTAGTGTTACAGGTCCTTTCTCATCCTTCAGGTCTCACCCTTCTGGCCTCACTTTTCAAGAAGTGCTGTGAGTGGTCAGTCTAAAGTAGGTGTCCGGATTACTCTGCCATAATACTCTGATTTTTCCTTCATAGTACTCAACAGTTAGCAATTACGTACTTATATTTATATGTACTTTTTTCTACTACAAATCATATGGTAAAATCCATAAGTGTTGAGAGCTTGTCTATTGTAATCATCACTAAATACCCAGCACTTCTCACAATACCTGACATGTGGCATGTTCTCATGAAGTATTTGTTGAACAGTCAAGTGGAATTGATCGCTGACTTTGGAATTCATCATTTTCTTTTTCTCCCAATGCAACTTGTTCCTCCCCATATCACTTTATACATAATTGTGAGGGCATTTAAAAAATATGCAAGCTCTCATCTAATTTTATCAATACCTGATTAATATTTATAAGTATTAATAAAATGATATATTTGGTCAATCAAGGTGTATTTTTCAAGAAATAAATCTATAGATCACATTTTTACAACTTATAGATCACATTTTTACAACTACATTCCAGACACTTTTGTTTAAAGATTTTAAGACTTTTTTAAAAGAATTTCTTTTAAGATTTTATTATTTATTTATTTATTTGTCCTTAGAGGGGAAGGGGAGAGGGAGAGAAACATCAATGTATGGTTGCCTCTCATGTATCCCCCACTGGGAACTGGCCTGCAACCCAGGCACGTGCCCTGACTGGGAATCAAACTGCGATTCCCAGTGTGGTTCACAGGTCCATGCTCAATCCACTGAGCTACACCAGCCAGGGCCAAGGTTTTAAGACTTTTATTTTTAATAAGAGAAAATTACCAACATCATCTCACTAGCACACTACAAAAACTATTCTCATCATCATTGTGTGTGGTATGAAGGGGGCCCTACAACAGCAGTGATGGGAATGCATGCCGAGTGTCAGCCATGCTAGAGTGAATTAGTCTGTGATCTGAGCAAAGAGAGTGGGATAATATGAATTAGCAAGAGATTTCCCTAAGACATCTCTGGAAGTTTCTAAACAGTGAAAAATCCAGGTCCAAACCTGAGTTTGAGAAACAGAATTGAATCAGGAACAGAGTTCTTAGCAACAATACACAAATTCTAACCAAGGAGCTTTTGGTTTTGTGATAACTTTTCTTTTGATCACCAGGGGTTCTTGGCCTCAGACACTTGTCCTGTTACCTCTCAGTTTTTACCTAGTTCTATATATTTTATACAGTTTAAATTGCAAAGCCATGAAATTTATATTTCATCTTTATGTTACTGCACAGATTTTATACCATTTTAAAGGCTGAATAATATTTCACCAAGTTGCTATACAATTCTTTTGTATACAAGACATTACAGCATAGAAGTTAAAAGCCTATACTTTGCAGCTTCATGGAGTTCAAACATCAGTCCCGCTATTTATTAGGGCCTTGAAAAATTACTCATCTCTTTATAACATTCTCCCTCATCTATAAAATAGGACAAATAATACCTACTTCATAGGGTTACAATGAAAATTAAGTGATGTATCAGAGATAAAATATTTAGATCAGTATTATAATGTAGCCATTTTTACTGTTGGATATTTATGTTCTTGATTTTTTTAGACCTACAGATAAAACTACAATAAATGTTCTAATTTATAAAACTCTTTTCTCTACTGTTGACTGTTCCCCTAAGCAGATTTTTTCCATTTTTTTGCATAAAACATTAATTCATATCTCTCAAAAAATAAAGAAGTCATATCTCTCCTTTGTTAACTGTAAAGCCTTTAAACAATTGACAACTAGAAACCGGACTATGAACAAGTTTCCGCTGGGACAATATCGAGTAGCAGAAAAAAAAAAGCACCCATTTTTTCCAGGGCTTGAATTCTAAGGTTGAACTCAAAGTAAACAGGCAGGTGAAGAGTTTGGGATGATGAAAGACAATAGACCATTACCCAAGACTAATGGTGTTGTAAAGGAGATAAATGTCTTTGAAGTAGCACCCTTAAAACCTACGACCTTTAGGTTGACCTTTCCTTTCAGATTATGGTATGTCAGGTTGTCTTGGAGTCTGTGCAAAGTCAGAAATTAGAAAGATGGACCTTGAGAGAAACAAGTCTTAAAGGAAGCTGCCTCCCCAGGTATGACTCCACTTCCTCTACCAACACCCCAATGGCTGCCAAATTCCCAACCACTTCCAATGTTGTTGCTCTCTAGCTCATGCTCTCATACAGGCACATTCTCCGAGAGAGAAAATGTGTTTAGTCCCACAGCATTACTATAGTCCATGCTGTGAGTGCAGGAAAAAACAACAACAGTATAATTTGGACAAATTGCCCTTCCTTGTGAGGAAGAAAGTAAACAGGTAGTTAATAACCTTAAATACCAGTAGTCTGCAAATAAACTGATATCCATAAAATGTATTCATTTTGCTAAGAGTATGGAAAAAAATAGAAAATTCATGACTTTGCTAGAAGGTACCAAAAATAATACACCTTTGATTGGATTTAGTAATTTAATAAGTAATTTTATGGAGATAATTTGAAGTAGCTCACACTTATACAGTATGTTAAGCTTTTTGAAAATGTCTCCCTTGTGACACAGAATTTTGAGATATGAAAGCAGATATGAGTATTGTTCTCCCAGTACTTAGAACACTTACTATTTCTAAGTGAAATATGCCAACCCATTTTGGAGCCTGACACAAAAGACAAAATGAGCAACATTGTTCTATATTTATTAAAAATTTGATATTTTGGTACATCTCCTTAGTCCATCACAATTCCATTGACTTTTTTGTGATATAATCATTTTTTATTGTTGTTCAGGCACAGTTGTCTCCATTTTCCGCTCACCACTCCTCCCACCTCAGCCATGTCTACCTCCCACCCTCAATCCTGCCTCCCTTTGGTTTTGTCCACATGTGCTTTATAGATGTTCCTGAAAACCATCTCCCATTTATCCCCCTATTCTCCCCTCCCACCTCCTCTCTGGTCCAAGGCCTTCTAAGTGTTACTTTAAAACAGCACCACCCTTACAACCCAACATTACTAGTTAGTAAACTTTGTTAAATGCTGTAGAAGTGTGTGTAAATTTTGCACCTAAGGCATATTTTGTTTTACCTGTTACAGCTCAGATGCTGGTATGCAACTCTGAGAAACTAGTTCTCTTTATCCTTCCCCTTCTCCTTCTTCTCCTTCTTTTTCCTCTCCTTCTACCTCTCCTCCTTCTTTTTCTTTCCTCAGTGGAAGCAGATAGTACTAGGAGATATAGTTGCTTTCTATTTATTTTCTTGAATTTCTTGTTTAAAATATTCTATAAATATGCCTTTGTAGAATTTTGTCTTAATCAAAGACTAAGGAGAGCTTAAAATGGGGAATATCAATCTTCTGATCCACTTTTTTTGTTCTGCTTTTCTAGTGTAACTTCCAGAAGCAACACTTTTAATTTCTGAGAACTTATTTCTGATATTTACTTCCATTATTTTAAATAAGACACTATGGTTTTACCTCTTGATTTATCAAAGAGATGTATTATTTATGCTGTTATAATAAATATTAAATCTTATTACACCAACATGCTTTTACCTTCTCAAGAAATATTTTTAGTAAAATTAATAACATTATTATAACATCCCTGGCTGGTATGGCTCAGTTAACAGAGTGCCAGCCTGCAAATCAAAAAGTCGCTGGTTCAATTCCCAGTCAGGGCACATGTCTGGGTTATAGGCACATGAAAAGCAACCTATTGCTATATCTCTCACACATCCATGTTTCTCTCCCTCCATTCCCCTCTTTCTCTAAAAATAAGTAAATGAAATTTTAAAAAATGATATTATTATAACAACACATAATGTTCTCTGTACAACCAAATAGTTGTAACATAGTTATTCTTCTTATACAACTTTATTTTTTTACAAGTGTTACCTAATTACCTTCCTTTTACTCATAATTATCTATAAACACATCCATCTTAGATGAAAGCAGAAGTTTCTATATTGGTTAAATAATGTCGCCCCAATAAATTCAACAAAAATTAAAAACATAAAGTAAAATAATGGTAGCTCTTTGGCTGGATGCTCACTAAGCTGAACTATCTGCTGACCCACTCTGGACCTAGGAGAGCTTGATGACATCTTCCAAATTTGAAGGGTGTGGTAATTACCAACACTGATGCCTGTTCAGTGTCTGGATGTACAGAAGGCCGTGAAGTGAAAAGCTATGAGGCAGCATGTTGGAAAAAATCAGATCCTCCTCTATTCCATCTCAGTACTTCTGGAAAATGTAAAAAGAGAGTATCCATGGTTTCTCCCCTCCCACCGAAACGACCGTGGAGGCTGGAGGAGAAAGGAGAGGTTGTGGAGCTGCTCAAACGGCTCCTGGCAAAAGGGAAGCCTGGCTGCCTTCCCTGTGCTTTTCTACCTACATAGAGAAGCATTAAGCAGATGGGAGCATTGAGCTGAATGCCACCCAAGAAAACAACAGACCACATCAGCAAAACCCCCAGAATTCATGAGAAGTACTTGTATAAACACAACCAGAGGACTTAACAAAAATAACCAGAGGATTTAACAAAAACATTCAAAACCACTTGATAAGTAGTAATATATTGCAAAATTTAAAGACAAGAAATTGAGAGGAAAAAATCGTATAGAGAGATTCAGACTTGGGTTCGTCTAGTAACTTCTTGGTGATATTTTCAAGCCAATGTGTATGATATTCTTATCAGTCATTAAGTGTAGACCCAAAACTCAAATTCATCTGACTCAAAAAATCTGTTTCCTGACTCCCATTTTCCCCTTAATTCTCCAAATAAACCCTCCTCAGGATCAGACCAGACTTATTATGTGATGACCTTCTCATCTCTGTTCATGTTATTCCTTCTACTTGAAATGTCATTTCCTCTCCTATCATGCACACATTTTTTTTTCATTACTCAAAGCTCATCCCAAGCCCCACTGGTCTTTCAAAAGTGTATGTAAAGCACAAAAATTGTATGTAGAGAGTGGGGTGATGTAGGTCCACACACATAAATATGTTGGAAAATACACTTGACTGATTGCACAAAAATAAAAGTTTCAACTGTTTACTTTTATATTAAATTATATTTTTCCACAAAAAAAAAATCCCTGTGTTGCTTTGTAGTGTTTAATGTTGAAAAGTCCAAAGTTTTTCTTATTTTTGTTTCTTTGCATGTAACTAGTTTTCTCTTTATCCCTGGCCTTCTGGAACTTCATGAGATTTCCAGATATTGTACCTTAGGTCTATTTTCATTCATGGTACTTGTTTCTCAGTGGGATCTCTCAGTCTCAATATTTATAGTTTTATTTTGGGAAGACTTAGAGGTGAGGGGGCAGAATTTTTTTGAAGTAATTTCCTTCCTTTGACTGTTCTATTCTTTTCTTACAGTATTATCATTGGACCTAAGTATCATCAGGTTTCCATTTGTGGTTTTTGTCCCCCTGAGAGATTTCCTTTGCTTTATCTCTCATCCTAGTGATCTCAACTGGGTATTTTTGAAAGTCCCTATGATTTGCTGTTTCATCTTCAATCCTTTTGGGTTTTTCTTTCGGTATTTCTCATTTTCATGTTACATGCTTTTCTCCAGTAACTGTGACTTAAAGAAAGAAATGTCATAGTGAGCCAGGATCATTCTGTCATTACAAAGAGCAAAGAAACTATGATTCTGAGGTAATGATTCCTATTTCAGAAGGATTCATCAGCAAAACTCACTGATCACAAATGGGACAATTTAAGCTTCAATTGGATAATAATAACAATAGATTGGAACACATTAAATATGTTTAAATCCACGAATTCATAAGAACAGTAAAGCAAAAAAACCACAATTGGCTATGATTGGAAGATATTAATGAACCCCCTCATTATTTAGAAAACTTCAAATGAAGAAAAATGTCAAACATGTATCATACCCCTAGATGTAAGCAAATGTCTAATGAGAGAAACTTTCCCTTTATGGAAACATTCTAATAATAAGAGATGGACTGAAAGAATTTCACCATTTTGCATCCCCTAATTAATTGATGAGTACAAACAACTATTAATACCAGAAAGCAGAAAGACAAACCAGGTAGCATGTGCCTTGGTGGAAAAATGCAACATCATCTTGAAATTTCCCTTTCCAAGAGAATTCAACCTAAATATGATCAGGCCTTTAGACCCAATTTGGGGGAAATAAACAAAACAAAGGAACATGTTAAAATACACCACCACATGGATGCAATCATTAAATCAATATGGGCACTGTCCAAGAAAGAAACCCTGATTTCTTCAACAAATAAATTGCAGATGAAAAGAGAAAATTAAAAAGAAACATGATTAATGTAAAAAGGTTAAAAGACATATCAACTAATTGCAACAAGGGAAACTAATTTCAGCCTGTTTCAAACAAACCATAAAAATTATGACATTTATAAGGCAGTTGGAAATTCAAACACTGACTAGGTGTTGGATGATATTAAGGAATTATTGTTAATTTATTTCAGTTCTGATAATAGTATCCTAATTTTTTAAAAGAGTCAGTATCTTCAGAAAAAATGAAATACAACCTAAAATATTTAATGGTGAAATAATGTAATGTCTGAGATTTGCTCCAGAATAATACAGGTGGGTGAAAGTAAGTAAAGGTATATAGATGGTAAGATTGGGTATGAGCTGCTAATTGTTCTCACTGAACAATGGTTGTATGAGGGTTTATTGTGTTACTCTCCTTATTTTTATATGTGTTTGAAATTTTCTATAGTCAGAGATGTTTGAATAAGCTATTTGGAAACTCTGTGCAGATTCAGGACTTGTGGGCTGGTAGCCTCCCCCCTTGGGAAGCGTGTCAGCGGTTTGTAAGGAACTCCCTGTCATCAGTGTGTGAAAGCACTTTCTCAGGAGCAATTTCCCCCCAAATAAGAGTTTGTCCAATGTTCTGTCTGAGGGGTAGATCCCTGGCTATTTATGTTTACAGAGGGAAAAAGGGGAAGTATTCTAAGGGTTCCGGATTTCATTATGGAAAATTTTACTTGATAACCCTCTGCTTCAGTTCAACTCCCTCCCTAACCTCTTATCTGAGATCCCTGGATGATTCCAAATAATAAACTTTCATTGCTATTTGGAGGATAAAATCTGTTAATTCACCAGGGAGATCTTGGGGTTCAATGGTTCCCTCTATAAAATTTCAATTCAGCATCTCCTGTTCTTAGTTCCACAGTTTATTCCTGCCCTTAGGGTTTCCTGGCACCTGTAAATGCTTAAGTATTATAGGAGCAGGTTTGCTCGGGACAATTGATTTGCCTGTCATCAATATTCTTTCTGGTTCCTCATCAGCAGCCCTCTTAAAAGGTCATTTAAGTTGTAAAATCCTCTATCCTACTAGTCCAGATACAATTCTTTGTTCTGCTTTCAATATTCCAAAAACTGGTTTGAATTTCTCATCCTTGTATATTTTCTCTTTCCTTATGGGGGTCTCTGGAGCTAGAGGGAGAGGGGGAAAATGCAGGAAGTCAATGCATCAATTTAACTGAAATAGTAGTTAAGACTCTGATATAAAATAAAAGCTGCTTTATGGGAATGACTATATCTGTTTATCATGTTTATCATCACACCTAACACAGTGTCAGGTGCAGGAGTAATTTTGAATAATGTTTATATTATTCACATTTTTTAAAGATTGTGATGTGTGGCAGGAGGTCAAAGGCACAAGAGCAGATGAAAACTCTTCTGCTCTGCAAAGAAAACAGGAAAATGGCCAGAGTTCAGAAACCGATTGGTAATGTATGGGCCATCATTCTTTTTAAAGCTACATTTGAAATATTTTTGGCTTTAACTTTCTTTTCCTTATACCAATCATGTTAGTTGTTAAGTTTGCTTAGAAAGTAATTTTTAAAAGATCACACTGATAACCCCAAGACAGTTTGAGACAGGGTAAGTCTGCTGATGTGGAACTCTTAAAATGTCCATTAGCACACTTCTCTCGTCACTTATCACCCAGGGGGTCAAGCCTTCGCTATGAAAGTTGTTTATAAACTGGTAGCTTTATTTTTAAAACAGAAAGGAAGGACTGGGATACAGCTGGGCAGATGGTACACTGAAAGTTTTAGAGATCTGAACACATTATGAGCCAGCCCTGGGTTTGTGAGTATTGTGGACTCAACCACACTACCCACTGACCTCCTGCTGGAACTTGACGCAGAAGTTCTCAATCTCTTTCTAAAACTGGGAAGTACTGTTGGGAAGCCAATTTTTGCTATGTAATCCTTTAACAAAAGGACATAATAACTTTTATTTAGATGACACAATATTACAAAGTTTACGATGACCTATTCCACAGTTATGTCAACATTCTGGAAACCTTCTATAATACTTTCCATTATTTGAGATACAGTTGTAGAGATTGAACTGACCTAATTCAACCATCTTACAAGAAATCACACCTTCTTTGAAATAACAACTTCCCTCATGACTATAGTGGGTAATTGTTATGTGTGGGCCCAACATTCATTCATTCATTCACCCCTGTAAGATTTTTATTCATGCGACCTCCTCTCCCCTACCCACATATCCATCCTAGAAGCTGACAGTTCCTCCAGCCCACAAGTCACAGCTTTGAGTGCTTAATCAATTAGTATGTTCTATTCCCCTGACCCTCGTTACTGACTCGGGGGTGGGTGTGACATCTGGGAACCAATGGGAGTGAGCCTGAGGACACTTGCTTTGGAAGATAGAAGCCCTGAAGTGCTGTCATCCTTTTTGCCACCATGATGTAGGTCAGCCTGAGAATTGTACTGACAAATGATGGGCAGCAGAAATAGCACGATCATGGAGAAACAAACCTGGGGCCCCAGTTGTTCATCTACTTTTAAAATCTGACCCAATTAGGACATCTTCTGGGATTTAAAAAATCCCCTTTATTGTTTAAGCCAGTTTGGGGTAGGTTTTCTGTCACATACAACAAAAAGTGTCTAAATACATATTACAGCCCCCTAGGAGTCTACACTTGAAGAAGCACCATTCCAATTAAACTTAATTTCTTTTATATATGTGGCAAAAACAAGGAAAGGTACACTGAACATCAGAGATGGGCATAGAGAGGTTGAGCAATTGGCCAAGGTTGCAGAGTGTGTTAACTTAAAAATTAAAAGGTCTTCCAAAGTGAAAAGCAATAAGAGTTTATTTGAGGGGGGGCATGGTGGGGTGAAAATGGAAACAACTGTACTTGAGCAATAAGAAAAAAAGAAAGAAAGAAAGAGAGAAAGACACCATTTTCTTGTTGATTCCAAGGTCTCGAGACCATTTATCCATCACTGTCAATGTGATGTCAAAGTCTCCATAAAATTACTGAATGACATTTTATCTCTACCTTTATGTTTGTGAATAATTGCTTTACAAATTTAGGTGCTCCTGTATTGAGGGCATAAATGTTTTTTTAATTTAATTTATTGTTATTCAAGTACAGTTGTCTCCATTTTCACTTGTTTATAAGACTTATACACTCTTGTTGGATTGATCCCTTTACTGTTATGTAGTGTCCTTAATCGTCCCTATTGTGCCCTTTGTTTTGAAATCTACTTTGTCTAAGTATTGCTACTATAGCTTTTTTAGTTTTCATTTGCATAAAATATTTTCCCCTAAAAAAAGAGTTTATTTGAGATCAATAAAAATAGCTATTCAGTGGCCATCATAAGCAAAGTAATAAACAACAAATGTTGGAGAGGTTGTGGGGAAATGGGGACCCTAGTTCACTGTTGGTGGGATCACAGACTGGTACAACCACTATGGAAAACAGTATGGAATTTTCTAAGAAAACTAAAAATGAATCTGCCTTTTGACCCAGCAATTCCACTGTTAGGAGTATATCCTAAGGGCCCTGAAACACCAATCCAAAAGAACCTATGCACCCCAATGTTCAAGCAGCACAATTTATAATTGCCAAGAGTTGGAAGCAACCTAGGTTCCCATCAGTAAATGAATGGATCCAAAAACTATGGTACATTTACACAATGGAATTCTATGCAGCATAAAGAAAGAAGGAGCTCCTACCCTTTGCAAGAGCATGGATGGAACTGAAAAACATTATGCTGAGTTAAATAAGCCAGGTGTTAAAAGACAAATACCATATGATCTCACCTTTAACAGGAACCTAAACAACAAAACAAACAAGCAAGCAAAATATAACCAAAGACACTGAAATACAGAACAGGCTGACAGGAACGAGAGGGGAGAGGAGAGAGAATTTCAGGGGAAAAGGGAGAGGATTCACAGGAACAAGTATAAAGGACACATGGACAATAACTAAGGTGGGGGGTGGAAATGGGAGGGAGGTGGGGATCACTGGGGGGGGGGCTGGGATGGGAGTAAAAGACAGAAAACTGTACTTGAACAATAATTAAATAAAAAATAAAAATAAAAAAGAATAGCTATTCAGGATGCACAAATTTAGACAGAAGCTTGAATATTGTTTAGATTAGGAGACAAAGGCAATGGGTATTTATTAGAAAGGGAAAGGGAACAGTTACATCAAAAGAACAAAGGAATTGCTTTTTAAAATATTTTATTTATTTATTTTTAGAGAGGAAGAGAAAGAGGGAAAAAGAGAGGGAGAGAAACATTGATGTGTGAGAGATACATCAGTTGGTTTCCTCTTGCATGTCTCCAACCAGAGACCTGGCCCACAACCCATGCATGTGCCCTGACTGAGACTTGAACTGGTGACCTTTTGGGTTGCAGGCCAGTGCTCAATCCACTTGAGCCCCACCAGCCAGGGCAAATAAAGGAATTTCTGTTGGTGCACACAACATAGTAATATAAATTCTAAACAATGTTTTTAGTTTTCAGCACAGTAGTCATCAGCCCAGTAGTCATAGCAACTGCTTTCTTGTTCAATCCTTGCAAACAGTTCTTTGGGACACGATATTGCTCAGGCCCAGTCCAATGGTTATTTTTCCCGGTTTTAACTTTCCAAAATTTGAGGCATAAGACCTGAATGGCATCTATGGCTCCATTTTAAAGTGGCTTCATTTATATTATTGTTTACAAATGAGTCAGGAAAATGAACTTAATTTCTAGATGGCTTTCTATGTGCATGCTTGCATGCTCATTCTCTCATACTGATGGGTTTTTATGTTTCGTAAAGTATAACTTTCACTTTTTCAACACACTCCTCTACTTTATGGATGTTCTAAAAACCCATGTAAAATATTTAGGTATCCTTTTCATATGAACCAAACAAAGCACTCTCAAGGGAAGTGGAGAAATAACATCTTCATTAGCCAATGTTGCCAACACCAAATGTTGCAAAACTTCTTGGACTATTTGGTAGGCAGAATAATGCTCCCACCCCCTCCCCAGTGATGTTCATGTCCTAATCTCCAGAACCTATGTGTATGTTAGGCTGCATTGCAAAGGAGACCTAAAGTTGTAGATGGAATTAGACTTGCTAATCAAATGAATTTGAGATAGAGATGATCCTGGATTACCCAGACGACCCAGTTACTCATGTGGTACTTCTAAGTGAAAGAGGCAGGCAGGTAGAAGAATGAGAACTCAAGAGGTAGCAGGAGGAAAAGGATCTCAGCCTATGGTTGCTGGCTTTGAAAATGGACTATTAGAGTCACAAATCAAGGACAGTGGATGGCCCCTAGAAACTGGAAAAGGTGAGGAAACAGATTCTCTCCTAAAGTCTCCAGAAGGAATTTCACCTTGCCAACACCTGAGTTAGCCAGTGAGACCCATGTCAGACTTCTAACCTCCAGAACTGTAAGAGAACAAATTTGTATTGTTTTCAGCCATTAAATTGTTTTTGTGTGTGATTTGTTATAGCAGCTAACAACTAATACAAACCACTACTATGCTTTTCATTCAATGGAGCTTTCTTTTACTAAGATGAAAGCACATTTTGGTCAGGCAAAGTTAACAGGGAGTCTAAGGTTCTTTAAATTCTGGAAAAGTCATTTGACATACCTTCTACACATTTTATGAATGTAGCTCAACAATAAAAACTGAAAGGTGGTTGTTTTTTTAAATCATAGAGACAACTTGTGGAAGATTTTCTGGATGTTCTCTCTCACTACATTATTTTTCTATATGTCCTTGATTCTACCACATAATCAGGGTATGTTGGTTAGTTTTTGTATAAAACATTATTGCTCATAGTCTTTCAAAAATATCCATTTTTCTAGTTTTATAATAAAAATGCTGTATACAATGTAGCTTTTGATATTTACATGTAATGGTCCTAAATATTTATTTTCACTGTCAAGATATTATTCTTAATAATTAAAGTTTATGAAGCACTTTCCATGTGCTAGATACTGTACTGAACTCCTACATATATTTAGTTAATTCTCAAAATAAGTAGTTACCATTGCTATGCCCCATTTTCAGATGAGAATACTGAGGCTTGAATGGGTAAAATAATCTGTTCAACATCTCAAAAATAATAAATGGGATTACTGGCACTTAAAACTAGGTCTTCCTTACTTCAAAACCCAAATCTTTCATTCTATACATATCAAAAGTGTGGGAATTTCAGATAAACTCTGAACTAAATCTAACCAAGTTCTGGGAGTCATTTGTAAGTGGTACTTTCCAAATTTTATTTGTTCACTAGGGTTTTAGTCTTCAGTTTGTTTGTTTATTTGTTTGTTTGACTTAAACCCTAATCTTGATTTACTGCCTTATTTGGAAAGACTCCAGTCTTGGTTACTTGCATGTTCAAAGTGGCTGGGTCCTGGCTAATTGAGGGTGAACTGTGAAAATCCAGCATAGCACTGCTCTTTTTGCATGCCAACAATAACAGCAACTTGCACATGGAGGATTAGCAGGTTGAGCCCTTGAAGCAGCCTCAGCCAGGACCATTTGCTACACCTCTAAGAGAACCAAAGGTCCTGCAGAAAGTAAACATACTTGACTTAATTCCACTCTGTTGCGTGACTTTTGTGAGTCACCTGATGGGTCTGTTGAACAAACAGAAGGTGGTTTCTTCAAGAATCTGTGAACCATAATCACCAGCAACTACCTGTCAATGAGAGTGACTGTGTATATGAGCTGGGACCGAGCCTCTGTGTCATCCCACTGATCTGGCCTGAGTCAAGCTGACCCCACAATGCCCCAGCAAGCCCCATCCTCACTCTTGGGCTATGGTTCCCAGACCATAATCAGAGGATGGCCTTCTCTGCAATGCCACAACTGCACTTTCATTGATAAGAATGAGGGCCACTGTTCCCTGAGCTCTTTTCATTTGCCAGTGCTAAACTAACACCTGCATTTTATCATCCATCACAGAAACTCTTCAACAAAAATACGATTGTCCCTATTTTGCAGATGAGCAAGATGAGGCTCATAAAAATTGAGTAACTTTCATTAGTCAGGTCCGCAAATGTGGGATGAGTACTTAGTACTCTTCTAGACATTTCACCAGGCCCTGAAGATACAGAGATAAAATTTCACTGCTCTTAAGGTATCCAAGGTCTAGTAACAGCTACAGGCATAAAACTGATAATTGTAATATGTTACAGAAAGCCAAATGATAAAGCTACAAACAAGGTAATACGGAAGGAAAGAAGTGCAGGAGGATGGGGAGAAAACAAAAATTCAGGGAAAGCTTCCTGGAGGAGGTGACATGTGAGCTGAGTCTTCACATTTGCCTAAGAATCACCTAGATAGAGTCTGAGAAGAGGAAAAGAGGTTCCTGGGAGAGAGCAAAGTAAATAGAGGCAAAGAGACATAAAGCAATTTGATGTATGAGCAAACTCATGGAGTTCAGTGAAGCTGGAGCATAAGGAGAAGGAAGACAAAGGTGGGAAATGAGGCTGGAGATGCAGACAAAGCCAGATTTTGGTGGACTTTATAATCTATGATAGGGATCTATGATTTTGCTCCTGGAATTTTAAAGCATTTCAAGTTAGGTGTTAACAATAATACAATGTATCAAGTAAAGAAATACTCATCTTCTAGATGCTGAAGTTTTATGTAAAAATGTAGATGTGGAAACAACTTAAATGGCTATCAACAAAGAAAATGTGACAGATATAACAGAATATTATTCAGACTTAAAGAAGGACATTCTGCCATATGCAACTACATAAATGAAATTTGAGGGCATTATGCTAAGTCACGGGATGAGTACTCCATCACTACACTTTTATGAAAAAATCTAAAATAGTCAAACTTATAGAAGCAGAGAGTGGAATGACAGTTGCCAAGACCTAGGGAGAGAGGAAAGCAGGGAGTTGCTGGTGTGAAGTTTCACTTGTGCGAGACAAGTAAGTTCTAGAGATCCACTATCCAACACTGTGCTTATGGTTAACAATACTGTATTGTGCACTTACAGACTTGTTAAGAGGGTAGTTCTTATATGTTCCTGCCACAGTAAAAAGACATACAGTAGTCCCCCTTTATCCACAGTTCCATTTGTTGTGGTTTCAAATACCTGCTGTCAACCATGGTCAGAAAATATCAAGTGGAAAATTCCAGAAATAAACAAGTAAACTGTAAGCTATTATAAGTAGTGTGATGATTCTCAAGCTGTCTCACTTCATCCCACTGGGGACATGAACCATCCCTCTGTCCAGAGTCTCCACACTATATTCGCTCCTTGCCCATAAGTCACTCAGTAGCTGTCTTGGTTATCAGATCGACTGTCAGAGCACTGCAGTGCTTATGTTCAAGTAACACTTATTTTACTTACTAATGGCCCCAAAGCCAAGAGTGGCAATGCTGGCGATTCAGATATGCCAAAGAGGAGCCATAAAGTGCGTCCTTGAAGTAAAGAGGTGAAAGTTCTTGACTTAATAAGGAAAAAAAATGTATGCTGTGTTCGCTAAGATCTACAGTAAGAATAAATTTTGAAAAAGGAAAAAGAAATATTGCTAGTTTTACTGTCACACTCCAACTGCAAAATGTATGGCCACAGAGCCTGATAAGTACTTACTGAAGGTGGAAAATACATTACATTCGTGGGTGGGAGACATGGAGAGAAAATGTGTTCCAACTGACGGCAACACATTTTCAGGTGCTGCCCCTGAAAGCATTGAGCTTCTATGTTGTAGGCTAGGAAGACCTTAGCAAGCAATCCACTGAAATGAGTGGCCACATTTATATAAACTCTTACGACAATATACTGTTATAATTGCTCTATTTTATTATCAATCATTGTTGTTAATCTCTCACAGTGCCTAATTTATAAATTAAACTTTGTCTTAGAATGTAGAAGCAAAAACAAACCCAACTGTGTGGAACCCAAAGGGATCTTAGAGACACATTGGTGCATCCCCCTCCTTTACCAGACCATGAAACAGAGCCATTACAGAGTTAATTATTCTTATCCATAAAGATCACCCCAAAGCCCATAGAAGTCAGCCAAACTAGAGAAGTAGCCTCACCAAGCCTCAAGAGGAAAGAACCCTGTGAGTCAAGTGAGTCATAACAACCTCTTCTAATTGTGGGAACCAAACAGTAGCAGGTTGTAAAAGGAAAACATAGCCTGTCCCCATAAACCATGGGGTAAGGCCCGGAGACAGTGTGTAACAGTCTCAAGAGTGTTCTCCTCTATCTTATCAACCATGGTGCTATCCTTGGGGAGGTTGCAGGCTAGTCAATAAAACAAAATATGCAGTCCTCAGAATAAGTTTAAATCACTCTGAGAGCCCCTTTCATTCAAGAGCAAATTCATAGAATGTAAGTTACAAAGAGAGAAGCATCCAGAAATAAAGGAATGTCATACCATCCTTTGAAAGACAGGGAGAGCCCGTCACTCATGGACAAGCAAGACACCCCTCATTGCCCATCCACCAAAGACTCACTTTGGCTGCTTTCCCCAGTAAGAAAGAAGGGCTACACCAAAGCACCCTGCTTGAGCGTACTGGCTTTCGAGTTTAAAAGGGGCCTCTCATAGCAGTCCATGGCTACATTTCTATCTTCAAACCTGTCTGTCCTTTTGAGAGAGCAACATAGTCATGGGCAAAAATGCCATACTCTCTGCAGCTAGCTTCCTGAACTAAATTAGAAGATAACATAAAAGTGACACCAAAAAAATCATGAACTTTGACCTGAGCCTTTCTTGCCTAAGTCTGTGCCATTATCAGAGGTAGAGTCCCAGAGAATCATTTCTCACCTCATTTGTTTACATACAAAGTTGCCTTCCCATTGGTCAGAAATAACTGCACTCATTCACGCACACTGCCTTATGCTGGTCTCCTTGTTCGTTTGCTTGTAAGTCTCACAGGACTTACTCTCTAGAAGAATGGTCCAAAGGAGGGTATGGGCTGGGGGGCTCAGCAGATGAAGCATCCTGGGGTCCCCACTTCCCTCTGCCCATGGGATTAGGTTCTTAAAAGAGAAGTGCCACAGGCCTGGGATGCTATAATTATCTCAGCCATTTAAGGATTACGCTCCTGGGAGACTATAATTATCCAAATATTGTTGCATTCAGGGATATTTTACTTACAAGGGAGTGCTTTCATTTTTACAGGATCTTTCAAGGGGGCCCAAAAGGTGTGGCCTCTCTAATGTGGTTCCTAAAAGAAACTAGAAATAAACAAGTGCATCTGGCACAGAGGTAGGGCCCGGCTGGATCCAACCCTCCCAAGGACTTTCGACGTGGGACGAGGAACAAGCTAGCTCCATTGCCTTGAGAAATAGTTATCGCCCACTCCAGACCCAAACCCAGGGACTTTATTCTTTCGTTGTCCCACCCTTCTCCTTCACACCCATCCACAAATACCTCTCCAGACTGAGGTTCATCTGTTTTGAGAAATTTTTAAAGAAGGTTCTGAGCATTTAAGATGCAGCTTCTTCCTGTGGCCTACATATCATATTATTCACATGATAATATGCCTCCACCTGAAGGTTGACCCTTATTTACTCCCTCTAAATCCAATGAGATGCTACTTGCTATAGCAAATTATATGGCCTGAAATGGGGGTGGGAACTAGAGAAATAGAGAAGGACCTACAGTATGATAAAAGAGATGCTTAATTCACTTCAGTGAACTTTCTTGATTAAAATACCTTAAAAATGCAGTTTTTTTCTATGTGGCAAGCATTATTCCAAGAATTCTACATATCTCATTAATCCTGACAGCATCCTTATGAGGTAAGTACTGTTACCATCCCCACGTTACAGATGATGAAGCCAAGAAACAGAGAGGTTAGGTGAGTTGCTCAGTGTCACATAGCTGGTATGCAAGAGGAAGTCTGTCACCTGGCAATCTGACCCCACACCCACTCTGAACCACTGCGCCATGATATGCCCTCATCTTAGGTGCTTCTCCCACACCAGGCTTCATAAGCAACATGATGAGAGAAGCAGAACAACAAGAGCACATGGTTTTTGCTTCTAGGGCCCTTTAAGCTACAGGAAAGAGATTCACAAAGATCGCTGCAGTGCACACAGAATGTGACACATATGATTAGGCATACTGCTGCAGGAACTTAGAGAAAGGCCAAACGAATTCTGATGTAGCATTTGGGATGGCCTCAGAAGTAGTGGCATTTGACAGGTGAATAGATGCACAGAATGCATGGGGTGGATGGCATTTTGTGCAGAGAAGAAATATCCTCACATGCCCTGGGATGTTTGGGATGAGCTAAGACAAAGCACGTGGTGGGGCTGGTGGGGGACAGCTGTGAGGTTGCAAAAGCCTGCTGGAGTCAGGTGTGAAGAACAAAGGAATGGCTGGGACTGGAGCAGGAAAGGACACTGTGGCTGAGGGGAAGCAAGGATGAAGACAGCCATTGGTTTTAGGGTTTGGCCAAGTTTTGATTCACTGTGATCAAGGAGAAGGACATAAGTACCTGCTGATTGAGTCAGAAAGCTGTATTTTCCTTATACTTCTGACCACTTTTCCCAGATTACCTCTCTTCAAGGTTTCATCCAGGCTAGTTCAACAAACAGCTATTGAGTATAGTCTTCGGTTGTTGAATACCAACCACCCAAACACTTAGTGATTAAAATAACATATATTTGCTCACAATTCTGCCATTTGGGAAGGTTTTAATGGGGACACCTCCTCTCTGCTCCACATGGTTTCAGCTGGGGCTGGAAGATCCACTATCAAGATGGCTTCACTCTTATGGCTGGCCAGACGTTGCTGTCCATCATTAGGGTGTTCAGCTGGGGCCTCATTTCCCTTTTGGCTGGCCTCTCAATGTAACCAAGTTGGGTTTCTTATAGCACAGCAACCTAGGCATCAGATTTCTTCAGAAAGGGCTGCCAGGTCTTCTTAAAGACTTGTTCTCAGAAGTTCCAGAACATTGTATCTACCACAGTCTATTTAGCAAAGCAGTTGGAGGAACCAGCCCAGATTCAAAGATAAAAGACAACCCAAGGTTGTCTAGCTACAAAAGCAGTGATCTACCATTATACCTATTATTGGTCAAGTTCAAGACTAGAGATAAGATGTGTTAACATATGGTCCTTGCCTCAAGAAACTAGTAGTGACCCATATCATGGGGATTTCTGTTGGATTAAAAGAGCATGAAAACACACAACTGAAAGGAATACCTAGACTTTAATTTGGTCCTGCTTTTTTTTTAATCCAGCTAAAAAGGTATCTCCAAGATAGTGGAAATTTAAATATAAACTCAGTATTAGGTTAAATAAAAAAATTGATATTAATTTTTAGGTATAATAGTGGTATTGTGGTTATGTAGGAAATTGTCCTTATTTTTGAGAGAGGAATTATGAAGTATTCTCAGGATAAAATATACTATCTTCAAATTGCTTTCAAGTGATTCTAGAAAAAAAATATCAATTAGTAGAGTAAACATTGGCCAAATGTTAACAATTGTTGAGTGTAGCTAGAGATATGATTGACCAATATACTACTATTCAAGTTTTCTAAAATGTTTTGCAATAAAAAATTGGAGATGAGAAGATAATAGCCTAGTTCTGACCTCTCCATGGAAGAGGTTTTCCTAAAATAAACCAACAAGAAATACATATAAAAGGAAATTATAATTAGATGTATAAGATTCCTCATTGCATACTCTGAAGGTTCTTGTCAGTAAAAATGGCCTTCCTTCCCAAAACACTATGCAGAAACCTCAGGTTAAAGTTTGAAAAGAGACCCTCCTGGAGAAGAAGGGTCACCACATCGAGCACTGCTGCCGCCCTGCTGACTACCCTGTGCTTTATTTCCGGACTCAAGAGGACCAAATTCTCCTCCTTCATTCTTTTCTGCAGCTGAGAGAGACTACAACTGTCAAGAGACTCCTTTTGACAAGGGGAAAGCAGACTCATAAGAGATATACAATCCGCAAACAACACAGGACAGTTATCCTACCACAGTTTCCCACCAAGCCTGCTACCTTGTCTATATGAAAGCATCATCTTGATACCAACCATGGCAGCTCCCCCAGGATGGCTAAAGTTTGGGACCATAAGGAGGTGTTAACTGTGCACCCTCTCATACCTCCCTAGAGTTTTGTGTCTGGGTTCTGGTCTTGGGCCTGTGGACATACCTCTTTCTTAGACAGTAGTGCTCCAAATGATCACACCTGTCCAATGGGACTCCATGCTTGACACCAAAACCACAATTTAATATGATTTAAGAGCTATTGTATTTCTGCAAAAACAATACACATACTTCCTTCTCTGTACGAAGCCTCCTCGCCTTCTTCCTTCTCAATAAAAATCACTGCTTCTCCTCTCTTCTTCCACCACACACCTGTCTCTAACATTAGTTTAAGTTCATTTTATGTTTTTTAATTTAAAAAAACTTTTATTGTATTTTTTTCCAGTACCATTTAACCTCCTTATACTCCCTATCCCCTGTATCACCACATTATTGTCCATGTACATGAGACTTTTTCCCCTTTTCCTCAAATTCTCCACCCCTTACCTAACATTAGTTATATGTTCATTTTGTCCTCTACTCATTCCTAGACACACACACACACCGTATCATTCAAGTTCTCTGTTCCCCTGGATTCCATAACACTGTCCTCTTTTAAACTATCTTCTATGTTGCTGATCTCATGCTCTGTGTCTTTCTCTAACTCCTTTGCCATCTTAAATGAGCTATTCACCAAGGATGTGTTTTTTTTTCACTCAATTGGTTTTCAATTCTGGATGAATGCCAGAATAACCTGTTGCTCTTTGGAAGGAAATCGGCATCAAGTCCTCCTCTTAGAGTTTCCGGTTCAGTGTGTCTGGAATAGAGAGCAGTCATTTGATTTTTTGTAAGTTCACCAGCTGATTCTGATATACATCTACAATGGAAACCACTATTCTGCCCATTTTCTACATGAGAAATCTCCTCAAATAAATGAATAAATGAGTGAATGAAGGAATGAATAGTTGCAACAATTATGCCCATGTTGATGACACCCTTGTCAAATAAACTACAAGTTTTCTCTGGATATAAATTCAGCATCTTAAAAAGACATTTATTAATTTTCTTGTGCCACACAGCTAAGATTTAACTCTAGCCTTAACCACATCATTGGTTTCCTGTAAATAATTATAAATAAGTATTGTAGTCATGTTATTTCTGGCCTTTATAGGCTCTAGTCCAACATGTCCAACTGTTCACAAGCATGCCAAAGTAAATTTGTCTAAAACAGAACTTACCATCTTTCATGCAAATATTGATTTCATAGCATCACCACTGTCTCAGTCTCTCAGAACTAAAACCTCAGCAGCAGCATTGTCTCCATGTGTGTGCAAAGATTAGATCTGATTAGTTGCTAAATTATTTCAATTCTTTTCAACAGTGCACTCTGCATCTTAGCCATGGAATACCCACTCTTGAAATATGCTACTTCCAGGTGCTAGATGCAGTAAATTATCCATTATTTTAAAGAGGATGTCTTGGTATGTTCTTAGACCACAAGATCTCTGAAGGTTTGACTGATAAGGCAGGCCCTTGAATCTTCTACAGTTTATTTTTCATTCTCTGGAGTCCACATATGTTATCAGTGCTCTAAATTTACTTGCCACTTTTTAGTCATTTGGTTGATTGGCATGTTGTTAGTAGGTCTGAATGTCCAGGTGGATCAGATTCCTTTGAACTATATTATAATATAGAACAGGTGAGATACTGTTATAGAGCAGACCTGGCCAGGGTTGGGGGGTGAATGATATACTATTACAGAATGGACCCACCCTTGTGGTTCAGGGGTCCCGCACCCTATACTAGGTTCATGCTGCCCACCACCAGGGAAAGACATCTCTCAGTGCCAGAAATTGGTGAAAAGGAAAGGAATTATTTATTTAAAGAGGTATACAAACTTAAGAGTAATAACTTAATGTCTTCATTGAGATCCCAAAATCCTTTAGAATACCCACAAATGCACAGCCCTTCCTTCCCCCTCTGCCCAGTCCAGGGTACCATATCTCAGAAAGAGAAATAGAACTCTATGGTTCTTCTCTGCCAAAGGTCAAAGTTCCCATGGCTGTCACACCTGGGTTTAAATCCCAGCCAGTCTTCCTGTCACACCATTTCCAGCTCCTCCCACAATTGGCCTCAGCTGCCAACATTCTTGTATTTTTCCAGCTTTATTGGGCTGCCGTAGCAAGTCCAGGCAGGTGTGGCCTTATAGTGGGAGTTGCTTCCTGGTTACATCATGGTTTGAAGTCACTTCTATTCCCCTGGCTCAAAGCGTAACCACAGCTATTTAACATATCTATGAAACCAGTTAGAGGTTATTGATATGTTAAACGACCATTCTAGAGATTATCTGCAAAACTGTCGCTATTCAGAACAACTCTCAATAGCCCTGCTCCTTGCATCCCATCCCCCAGCTCAGACTTGTGGGGATGAGGATAACCTATATATATATATTTTTTTTTCTAATATCTCCTGGACACCAAGTTCTGGACCCCATTACAAATTCCTGTTTGCCCCACCTTTGGCTACACCCTGTGACAAATCCCTCCTTTCAGATATACAACCCCTTTTAACCATATAAAGAACAATGGAAGAAGGTTTCATATTCTTGTAACTACTGGCTGGACATGGATGTTGTCCTACCTACCCTTGGGTCAGGGATGCCCTGATAGGATGGGGGGTGCAGCACGGAGGGAGTTCTTCCTGTAAGGGGAAGGACCTTACAGAATCCAGGTCAGTTGGCTATCACCAGGAAGTTGCAGGCTCAATGTCCAAAGGCTGGCATTACTGGAAAATTGGCATCCTTGTCATATTCTGGAGGTAAAGAATGGCTTATCTGGAGGAAGGTGTACAAGGTATGCTACACCTATCCAAAACATTTGTGGACCACTATACTTAACTTGGGCTGAGGGGAATATATTGGGATTTCCCTCCTTTCAGATTTCTGGGCCCTTTCTGTCCACACCTTTAGGACAGAAAAGGGAAAATCTGCTCTAAAGTGAAGCCCACAGACCACCCCAACCCAACCACTTAGTTCAGTCAAACCACTGAGTCTCAGGGGGCAATAATAAAGATTGGCTTCTTAAGTAAGGCCTATATTATAACCAATCACTCAGTTAATGAGGTACTAGGCATATGCCCTATAAAAACAGAAGGAAGAATACATGTTAATTCATACAACAATCCCCAAGCCAGTCTCTGTACCTGTGAGACTGTCTTTTGGGAATACATCCTGTTGCAAGGCATCTAACAGTGGCACTTTGACAGGTCCTCTGTGCCTATAAATTGAACATCTTTGGTGATATTACAAATCCAGTTTCAACTTTCAAATGAAAGCAAACTTTCAAGACAGTTAGCTGCCCCATTCCAATGTCCAATACTGGG
Source organism: Sturnira hondurensis (assembly GCF_014824575.4). Classification (NCBI taxonomy): domain Eukaryota; kingdom Metazoa; phylum Chordata; class Mammalia; order Chiroptera; family Phyllostomidae; genus Sturnira; species Sturnira hondurensis. The sequence goes on from NW_028079044.1 coordinate 23,271,400, forward strand.
CATTGTGATTTTTCTTGAACCAAGATTTTTTTCCCTAAGATCACCCGTATTACTATCAAAGGGACTACATTGAACCCAGCTTTTAATTTTGCCTGTTCATTTGTGTAAACCCACCAAGAGTAGCCTGGATCACCTGTGATCATTAAGTCCACTTTGCTGGAACTCACAAAGGGAACCTTTAGGTTGACTTCTCAGTCCACCCCTCAGGGCACAGAAGCAGAGCCACACATCTGCCATCTGGCTTCACCTGTACCATTTGTTTCACTAAAATCCTTGAGGTTTCCATTATGCCTACGGGTTTCTTTTTTTGCTATCCTTCAGGAAAGCAACCTTCGTTCCTTCTCTGGAAAACTGCCATGAACTGCACAGCCAACCAAAGTACCAGGTTTTTTCGTACAGGCTTCAAAAGTCAATCCCAGTTCCTCAGGGCTTTCTCGTGATGACCAGAACCCAAACATGCCTCCTTCGGGTGTGACATTCCAGTCAAAATCTTGGTTAATAAACCACCATTAATGACTGGTCTTAATGGATTTATGCAAAGGAAACTTAGGTCATCACTCACTCCTTCAGAATGCCAAATTCTGGAGGGATCAAGTAGGGAGAAAAATACAAAGTATGAAGGAAAATCCTTTTCCTTCTGATATCCTTTTATATGCCTTCTTCATATCTTGCACTTTCCCTTGTTCACTTCCCTACAGAGTGTGAAGTGTTAACCTTCCCTGGAATTCTCAATTTCCTTTTCAGAGCAGATACAGAGCAAAATCCAAAACACAGACAGAGTTCTAGAACAGTACACAGGTAGAGGCATTCTCTTGTACCAGTATATCCACTGGTGCCTGTGCAGAGACATGCTCCTTTGCCTCAGAATGAAACACTCATCAGTCCTGAATGACCCTTCCTGGGTCCCGAGTGGCACAGGCATTCTTCCCAACTGGTTACAGGTGACCTGCCATTAGGTCTTATGAGTGACCTTAACTAGGTCTTCAGGTACTGGAGATTTCTGATCAGAAACAAAACCAATGACAGAGACTTGCTCCTTTTTCATAAAACCAGAAAACTACCAAAAAGTAGTTGAGGATTCCCTTCCTCTAGATTTAAAACTTTCACAACTTTTCCTACATAGTTTTACCCATCCAGATATCCATGGGGCAAGGTTTGCCACCTGTTGTCCACTCCAAGTGAATGCCAACTATTTCTGATCCTCTTTTCTGATATGGGTGGGGGAAAATCATTTACCAGATTCCCAGAGCAGTGGCTGCATACCTCCTGTATACCTGAGGACAGGTCAATCTGTTTTAGCAAAGACACTACATCTGGAAGAGCAGCCTTACATAAAGCCTTCTTACGTTGGTTAAGGATCTACTATCATCTTCCATGATCACCTGGTTTTTGTAAGGATCAGACTAATGAATTAAATATGGACATAAAAGGGGCCATCATCCTTGCATGTGTTAGACCTTTAAAGGTGGCAGCCTTCTCTATCATTCTCCTGAGAAGCAATATTGGTTTTGATTTACTCAAAACTGGAAGGGGAGGGCAGTTCCAGAGACTTCCACTTGCCTTTCTCCACTGCAAGAGCTCTTGCTCCAGAAGCCAAGGAACCAACTACTAAGTGTTTCCAGGTGTGTTTATGTTCCCAGGGGACTCACTCTATGAACCAGATCTGGGCTAGAACTCCACTTACCACTGAGGCCCTGTGTGTCCTTACTCCAATAGCAGGCTATGATGACGCTTCGGGTCCTCAGGTATAAAGTCAACCATGACTAGGTATAAAGTCAACCAGGTATAAAGTCAACCAGGTATAAAGGGCTACTTCCCTTTCTCCACATATAGTTACATCATCCATGACAGAATAAGAGTTATTTATGAAAGATTTCTAGCTAATAAAACAGAAAAAAATAAAGCACCATTTGTGGCCCCTAATGAAAGACTAACTGTAGGCAACAATTGTCAATGGGCAGTAAAACCATTAACTAAATGGATGAGAGGGAATGTTATAATAAATGGGTGAAGCCAATGACACCCAAACCCATTGCTCACCTCTAAAAGCAGTACCCATTATGTGACTCCTGACATAATAGAATAGGAAGTACAACTAGCCTTGCCTAAATAAAATGAACATGAATCTAATTAATCCTAGACCTTACCTAACAACCCGTTTATAGGAAAATAAAAGGAATAAAATAGTGAGATACAAGGCACCAAAGGAAGCAATCAGCCAAGTCTAAAATGTGAGACATTCTACAAAAAAACTACCCAGTCTCTTCAACAAATAAACAGCATGGGGAAGGGAGTGGCTGACACAGATGGAAGAAGAGACACAACTAAATGCAATGTATAAACCTTGTTTGGATCCTTATTTGAACAAACCAACTGTAAAATGGCATTTAGAGAAAAATAAAGAAAACTTAAAATAAATTGTGCATTCACAGTATTTAGGGAACACCGTTAATTGTGGCACGTGTGATGATGATATCACAGTTAAGTTTAACAAGCAGCATTTGGGTCAAATGATGTGGAACTTGTTTTAGAATGTCCAAGGAAACCAATGCTAATGCCTGCTTTTTTCCCCTGCATCCTGCTCCCTCCCTTTATGAAATATCAGCTAACATGACAAAATGGAACAAGATGTGACAAAACATAACTAAAAAAATCCCTGTAGAACATAATAGGAAGCACCAGTGAACAAACACTTCAGGAGGAATTACATTATTTTTGGATGAGATACTGGCAAGTGGTTTAAGCAACAGATATTCAATACAAATCTAGTTCAGTGAGCTGAGAGCCCTCAGAATGCAGAAAGATTCCAGGACAGTATCGATGAACCAGCCATGAACCCGAGCTTTAAGTGATGCTCATGTGAGCAAAACTTTCTGCCTGTCTTGTTGGATTTTTTTTAAATTAGTGGTTAGGAACCAGTTTTGCGCAGTATGGCTGGTCTCCCCTGAAGAGAATTTAATGCACATATCTTGCAATCCAACACAGGATATAGAAATCAAAATTCCCAGAAACAGAGAATATCGCTGGATATCACTCCATCTCAGAATATCTGAATTTCTTCCAAATGATAATGTGAAACCTTCATATGATATGATCTATTAAAAATCAAGACCTCAAGAGTCAAATACCAATGTGAAAGTATTTAAAACAGCGCTTGGAGGCTAGGGGGTGGAGGGATTGAGCAAAAAAGAAAAAGTCCTCATGGACAATGGTATGGTGATTGCAGGGGGGAGGAGAGTAGTATAAGGGGGTAGATGATAATGAAAAATTACAATTAAAAATTTTAATTAAAAATTAAAAAAATAAAACAGACCTTAAGCAAATGCCTCCCTGCAAACCTGTATATATACATACATATATATATATATATATACATATACATATACATATACGTATATATGTATTCAATACAAACTTTATGAGCAACAAATTGTATGCAGATTGGAGGCCTTCCCAGATCAAATCTTTGTACAGAAAGGACCTTTTAAAAATCCAAGCAAATGCAAACTAAATCCAATATAGGTCATAATCATGATTTTACATAAACATATTATCATTCGCACACCCATTTGATCATAGTCACACTGTTGTGCTTTAACCGTTGTCCCATCAATAAACACTTGTTAAATGCATGTTTAGGGTGTAGTATTAGTCTAGACTGTTGTGAAAATATCTGGTGATTTATAAAGAAAAACTCAAACTGGTTTATGAGGTTTAAAAATAATGATGGCGGCACAGATTTATTCTCTGACATAACTAGAAAATTTCAGGTCTAGTCTGGTTTTAGGTCCAAATGAATCAGGTGACACAAACAATGGCATTGGGCTGTGATTTCTCTCCGTCTCTCGGTGTCACTTTCCTTTGAATGTCTCTATTCGCAGCCATGCTCTGACCGGGGCCACCAGCACTTCAACAAGACGTGCTCCTCTCTGCAACCCCAGCAGAAAGAAGTATTGGGTTGCCCAAAAAGTGTGTAGAGTTTTTTCCATAAAATGAAGGCCACATTTTTCATTTTCACCAGTAACTTTGGTGATGTGGATATTTTTAGTATGTTGGTGATCTCCCACATGGTACACCATTGATTGTTCTCAATTAGTGTCTAGATTTGATCCCTATCCACTTTAACTGGTCTACCAGTTGAACATTGTCCAGTGAGACATCTCCAGCATTAAATTTCACAAAGCACTTTTGACGTGTTGGATCAGTCATAGAACCTTCTCCATATATGGCATAAATCTTTTATGTTGTGTTTCAGCTGTGTTGTTATGGTTCTTCAAGTAATAAAGCATAATATTGCAAAAATATTGCTTATTTTCTTCCATCTTCAATATCAAAATGGCTACACAAAAATTCACCAATTTTGACAAATTGTTTAATGCATGCTGATATGGCAGCTGTCACAATACAATCTAACAAAATTGTTTCAAATGAAGATAAAGACAACTAAGTGCTACTAGAACCATCTTACAGAAAAAAAGTAACTTTTTGGCCAACCCAGTATTACACAAAAGGGCTGGCATTCACTTTGATTGAATGAACTTGCATCCCTTTTCTCATCCCTGCACCAATCACAGGGACCAAGGGAATTTGGTGTTACTGTTCAGCACCGTGAGCTTAAGGAGACTCAAAGCATTTGGTTTCCTGATTGGCCAGCCTGTGTCTCCTGTCTATTCCTGGCATGGAGAGTAGTCCCCTATGGAATTGTAGAACAGGGGACAGGAGGGGTAATCCCAGACAGAAACTTTATTGTTGTTACCTACAGCAAGGGGCAAAAAATGCAAGCTCATTTACATTTGTTTCATGCATTAAGTTCATGGTTTTGCAATGAAAGAAAAAGCTACAGCTAATGTCAAGTGATTTTTCTTATCCACCATCTGAGATGATTCCACCGAGTGGGAAAGTTTGAATTCAAGGCCATGACAAGACATTTTAGAAAGTTAGCCCCTGAAAGCATGCTGACATTATCACAGAGATTTGCTTGGGACTTGGTACAGTGTAAACTCAGTCTTTCTGTCTCCTCCTACAATTGAGAAGCATAAATCTAAAACTAATGCAGAGGAGAAAGGAAAGACACAATAGGAGTCTGACTAAAGAGTGATAAACTTTCAAGAATGTAAGCCTCTAAGTGAGTGCTTTCTTCAAAGCTGCCATGGGTGAGAGGCATGGTGATGCCGGCAGGCCCGCCATCAGGAACCCCTTTGAAAGAGTCCATTCTCAAATGCCGCTGGAAGCCAGGGACCTTGTCTGTCTTGCTGGCTGTAGAAGCTTCAGAGATGGCACAATTCCTGGTACAAAGCAGGTGTTCAATAAATGTTTTTGAGCCCTACCTGGTGTGGCTCAGTAGATTGAGCACAGGCCTGCTAACCACACGATCGTGGTTTGATTCCCAGTCAGGGCACATGCCTGGGTTGCAGGCCAGTTCCCAGCAGGGGACTCACAAGAGGCAACCATACATTGATATTTCTCTCCTTCCCTTCCCCTCTAAAGATAAATAAATAAAATACTTTTAAAAAAATAAATGCTTTTGAGTGAATGGGTAAAATACTTCAAATCTCCTAAGACTGACTTTTAATTTTGACACCACCTCTTGCCTCCTGCAAAGCGCTCAGCTATAAGTGGCTTTTGTCTGTTTGCATCCTCATAAAGAGGAAAAAAGTTCCTGAATATTAGTAAGATATCTCATACGATAAATTGTAGAGATGTTTTCAGCATGCTATCACATATATACTTAACAAAATGATTCAGTTCAGGACAGGGCATTAATATTACGATGATGGAACTGTTAGATGCTAGAAAACTGAGGTACTAAGGTCACGTGGCTACTAAGCCCATTCTCACTCTATCGTATATATCGTATACTCTCTAATCCTCATGTTGCTGTAATCCATGAGACCTGCAACAAATGTCTAAACAGTGCATCCATCTCGAAAATAGTTGAACTAGGTAGAGTAATTTTTCAAATATTTTGTGGCAGCAGAATCTATTTTTCAAACGGGAGTCCTCCCCGGTTCAAAGAGGAGGGCGTGCCTAGATTCCTGAGGCAATTCTGCTGAAGCCTAACTGAACATGAGTTTGATAACCCCAAACTTTCTTTCCAGTTCCTGGTTGAAAAGAAGAGAGCTTTATTGTTATAAACAAGATAATGGCCATTAGTAGCTACTACTCAGGATAATTGCCACTGGGTTTTCAAATAATATGCCACACATTCCAGAGGCTCTGCCAACAAGTGAGTTTATCCAACCCATCCCAAGCCCCAAAAGCTTTAGCAGTTTTGAACTAGACCAGATTCATCCCATTATTTTTGGTGTGGGTAGAGTCCATGTGTATCTCCAACTTAAATGTAGTCATCCAACCAGTATATCCTGAGGGCCCATTCAGTGAGGGGCACGTGTTAGAGCAGAGGATTCAGAGCTGAGGAGAACGAGGCATCTTCCCTAAGCCAGGGCCGGGTCAACTGGGAGAGAGTGACATTGGCACATAACCAGGGACAGCTGTGCGAGGAGAGCCATTATAGAGGGTGCCATGGGAGGTCCAAGAAAAGCTCTTCAAAGAAGAAGAGACTTCTAAAAGAAAGGTTGAGTGGGAATTTTATATGTGGGCAGAGAAGAGGAACATTCCAGGCTCTGGGAGTCACATGGGAAAACATCCAGGCAGGACAAAGCAGTGCCTTTATGAGCAACTGAGGGACAGCTGAGGGACTGGGAGGCGGGGGTCAGGGCCTGATTCTGGAGAGCCCCAGAGATCTTTTGCAGAGTTAGGACTTTACGCTACAGGTAATGGATGATTTGGAAAGTGTGATGATATGATTTCCTTTTTTTTTTTAATTATAGAGGCTAGATTGAGATGGGTAAGGCTAAAGCCACAGAAACTAGTTTGAGTGGGTTTAGCCATATAGTCGACATTCCTCAAGATCACCCACATGCTATTTCCTCTCCTCCCCGAGTGCGTGTGACAGCTACACTTTCTCAGCTGCCTCACAGTTGAAAAGTAATGTTGTGGTGAAGGCGGGGGGAGGGGTTGGGTGGAGGGGGACAAATGGGTGGATAAATGGGAGACATCTGTAATAGTGTCAATAATAAACAAATAAAGATGTATACAAAGCCAATTTTAAAAAATAATGTGTGTCACTCCCAAGCTGAGGCACGAGGTAAAATACTTCATTCCTACCACCAAGGACATTTTTTAGAGAGGAGAGAAAATACCCATGAATCCATCCAAGAATAATACAAGCCAATACACAGCTGAGAGTAAAATCAAGTGGACAGGTTGTCATGTGAGGAGTAGTCTGGAAGGCTTCATGGAATAGGTAGCCTCTGTCAGAACCTTGAAGAATGTCAAGTAGAACTTGAAGAGGTCACAGAGGTCATTGGGCAAGTGGTTGAAAGGAACATCACAAATATGCCTGCTTTAATTGGGAAACGCTTGACTTCTCATGGGCAGGAATCTATAAAAGGATGGTGATAGCTCAAGTTCCATCTGATTGTTTTTCCAAGTGAGGAAGATCGAGCCTGGTTTGTTTTTTTAACAAACCATATTTTTAGTGGAGTCCATTATGAATCTTACATTTTTCAAGCTGTCTCAAAGCTTATTTTATGTTGACATATTTCAAAGCTTGCAAAATTCTTGCTCAGGCCGAGATGGGGAGTTCAAACTGAAAGGAAAATGCATAGACAAGAGCATTACTTCACAACCGGTTTAAGAAGAGGGAGCTCGAGAGAGAAATGCTCATTTGTGGAATCCCTCACGTTATTATCCTGCTATTTTAAAACGCTCCTGTTTATAGTCAGCCCTGCTCGCTGAGAATTCACTGCAGACCAGGTGGCCACCTTCAACTCAGTCCCCTCTTCAGAGTCTAGTTCAGAATGAGTCACCCTCTCTGACGGCCGTTTGGAAGGACTGGAATCAGGGTGCACAGGGAACCCCTATAATTCCTTTGTCTCTGTGCCCTATGCTTTCATGTACCACAGGGCAAAAATGCAGACTCCCAGACTTAGTACTAGACTTGACTCATTTAATATAGTTCCGCTTTTAATACCCGATCCTAATTAATTTGTTTGGTGATTCATTCAACAAATGTTCAATGACGAACTACGTGCAATACACAAAACGTGGTACTAAGTGCCAAAGAAGAGATGAAGATGTAAGTCTTCTCTTCAAGGGACCCAGGTTTTCTATCCCCTTAGCTATGTGGTTAGGCCAGAGGTTGCTTCAGAAAGCTGTTCAGGTAAATCTGAGTTTTCCCCCATGTGGGAAATCAAACTACATCCTCTGATCTTGGAACTATGCCTCTCTACTAGCTATTTCTTGGGCAAGAGCCAAACTAAAGTCTCAGCCACAGCCAAAGTCATCACCCTCCCTTCTTCTAGCGAGAGTGAGAGTACCAGCGTGGGACCTCCAAGAGACCCAGACACGGCTGTGGATATCAAGTCGTCTCTCTGGACTGCGAAACCCATCTGGGCACCCCAGATTTTCACACACAGGTAATTCAAGAGAGAAGCTATTCTCTTGCTGGCCTGCTGGATGGGGTTTTACTCAACCATCAACCAAGCTGGTTAGCAAAATTCATAACTAAGTGTGGCGGACTAAACAGAACTTACACAAAGGAGCTCTATGTTACCCAGAGAGAAGAAAATGTTCCCCCTAAAATCTGATAAGTGACAGTCTTAATTTAATAATCAGAAATAGCGTGAGCAATAACTCGTTTCCTCCACTCTGCTTCCAAATATACCTGGCTCTGATATGAACAGGAAGAGAGAGTGGGGTCGGACTCAACAGCAGGAATATGCTTCTACTTAAAAGCATGAGCTAAGCAAGTCAAAATATTAACAATAACTTTATCACCTGAAAAAAAAACAAGGGCTTTAATTTTCAGCCATTATTTTTTATTTAAGTTCCATAAATCATACATAAGTTTTTAACATGACAGTAAAATACATAATTTCATAGAAAACCTAAAATGAGTAATTATGGAAAAGGGATTAATGGTAGTGATTAGTGATGCTCTTATGAGGAAACTTTTCTCTTGGTTTTCCTATACATTTTATTTAGTGGCTGGTTTGTTGTATGTAGTATCTGATTTATTCGTGGGCTCTGTTTTCAAAAGTGAAAACATTTATTTTGTTTTGTCAAAGAATTGCCTTAAAAAACACACTGTTGTTCTGAGACGTTTAATTGAACTGGCATCATCCTGTGTTAAAACATCGCAGTGTTAAGTAAACTTGACCTGTGGTACCAAAGCGCTCTTTCCTCTCCAGCTGTGCCATGCCACCGAAATGCATTCGCACATATGTCATAGCACAACTTCTCCAGCTGAACAAAAGTAAGCCTCTCTCCGAGAGTTAATAAGGACCTTCTCCTCACCTACCAAACTCTTCGAATCTCACCTCTTTTTGAAGGCAAAACTCTTGCACCAAAAGTTAAGCATTCTTATTTCCTATTCCCTGGGCAAAATACCTTCCCTGGAATTAGCTGCCAGAAGTGAATGTCCACCCTTAGAACTGGACTCCCCTAATGCACCGTGGGGGTGGGTTAAAAATGTGGCAAAGTCTTCACGAATCCTAAGAAACAGATAAGGATATATGGGCAAACACATTCACTATAGTATTCTTCATAATTGCAAAGAAAAAGAAGGCAAAATGCTCAATATTGAGAGACAGTTGTGTAAATTATAGTTTAATTCTTATGATGAAATATTGTGCATCCTTTAAAATTATGTTAATAGAGAGTTTAGAGAGTTAATAGCACGTGGAAATGAGCATTATATAACAAGTAAAAACATCAGAAGGCAAAGTACAGAATAGTCTCTGCTACCTGAAAAAGTAGAAGGGAGAAAAAAACTACTGAAAGTAATAAATTAAAATGCGTATCGATGGGCCCTGGCTGGTATAGCTCAGTGGATTGAGTGCGGGCCTGCGAACCAAACAACCACGGTTTGTTTCCCAGTCAGGGCACAAGCCTGGGTTGCAGGCCAGTTCCCAGCAGGGGATGCACAAGAGGCAACCATAGATTGATATTTCTCTCCCTCTCTCCTTCCCTTCCCCTCTAAAAATAAATAAATAAAATCTTTTTTAAAATGTGTATCTACGTTTGCGATGAAGCAGGGATGGGTGTGGAGACTGGGAGTTGAGAGTGATTATCCTGTTCCATGTTTTTTATATTCTCCAAGTTCGCCACAGTTGCATATATTACTTCCATGTTTGGTTGTTGCAGTTTTGCAGCTATCAAGGCAGAGGACCAACCAGGTCTGCCATCGCTGGAGCACAGCCCAGTTATCACCACGACCCATGTCTAACTCCTTCCAAGGTGGTTTTGTGCTCTTGGAATTGCATAGTAACTGATGCATTTAAGAGAAGACTGAATTGGGGGAGAATTTAGAGACACAAAATCCTTTAACTTCTATGTAAAAATACGTGGGGGAGGGGGTGTAGAATATAAGTAGGGAACTTCACCAAGAGGAAATGGGGTGGAAATCATGAGGACACCACAGCATAGCCTTGTGTGAGGTCGGGACCAAAATAGCAGGATTTGAATTTACAACTGATGCCTACGTGTCTAAGGAGGGGAAAAAAACACACGAAATGCACATGCTCCCTCACACTCACCGGATTGTTAAGGCCTTCTTCTCTGTTTGGAGAGTACCTAATTCCAAGATTTCCAGATGTGGCTTCCCCTTACTCCAATGCTTAAAGCAATCAAATAAAGCTGGACGAGCCTCAGTGTTATAAATAAGCCTGCCTGCCCCTCCCCTATGTAGATAGGCGGATAGACACCACCTCACAGAGAAATGAGTTTTGCCAGGCTTGCTTAGGAAAATGAGCAAGCTGGAAATAGAACCAAGTGATTGAGTCCAACCCTTGTTCAAAATACACCAAGATACGTGAGAATTTCCTAAAAGCAAAAATAATGAATGAAGAAGAGTAGATAATAACTTAAAGAGAAACACTCTGTTCTTAAATTTGGTGCACCTCTGGGCTGTTAGGTTAAGGGAAAAAAAAGAAAAAGAGAAAAGAAAAAAGAAAAACACAGAAAAGAGCCCCTTGTGGTTACAAAAATCACATAGCTATGTTATGAGGACCAATAAAACTATTAGCTATTGGCGCAAAGCCAAGAATCCATTAATGACAGACTGGTATCTATCCAGGAATGTAAAATGTTTTACTAAATAAACACTAGGGCAGGAAACATTCAACTTCTGTCATTATGTAAAAACTTAAGTGTGATTCTATCCTGAAGTAGAACAGCAAACAGGCCAGTTCAAAAAGAAGAAAAAAGAAGCTCTCTGGTACCAGGAGGAACCAACAAAATTTAAATATTCTACAGTGTAACTTACAGAGCCTGCTACATATGGTGTAACACTATTGTTAGAGGAGCCAATGGTGGCATTTAAAGAAACGAAATGAAAGAAGAAACTCATTTAGACGGAAGTGGAGTTAGCCACCCGGGATAATGGTTAGTAATTAAACTATAATGACTGATTTTTACAGCTTTTCAAGGGTATACAAACACAAGATTAAGGCTAATTGAAATATGAGATTAAAATAACAGTTACTATTTGTTACTTGAGGCTAACTACAGCTTTCTCACACACATTTACATTTTTCTTCGGTGTAATGAAATCTTGTGAGTATTACCAATAAATACATGGCAACCTCCCTGAAAGCATAGAGCATCTGATAATAAATTAAAGCAGAATAATGCCTAAAACACTGAGGACTTTGTATGTACACCATAACAGTTAGGAGTTTTCATGTGAACTTGATCTGCATTCTTGTAGACTACAGGGAATAGTTTTCAATCTGACTGTGCTTGAATCAGCATTAGATTTCATCCGTTAAGGAGATCTGCGGGGGTTATACAAAATTAGGTGCCATTCAACCAAACAGGTCATTTTCACTGCAACAATCACATTTAACTAAAGAATACCCGTTTTGCTATTTTATTCTTCCCATCTTCTGACATGAATCTGTTACGTAATTGCTATACCCTCTGGGTGTCTTTCATCCTTGGTAAGCCAAAATAAATGTTGTGGTTTTTTTTTTAAATGACAAGACCTGAGTTTTATTCTTGAAAGAAACTCAGACTGTCAGTCAACAATGAATTCGTTCAGACTTTTCTATGTGTAAGACAAGATCATTTCTAGGATATTGTTTTTTTATCCTCGGTTGTCAGAAGAAGTGAAAACGTGGTCACATAGTGGATGTGAATTCAGAGGCAGCCTTCAAACCCTAAGCTACGAAATAGAAACACAGTCAGCGCACCAGCTACTGCTATAACCTGACAGCCAAGCACGAGCTCCATTAAGGAGCTAGGAATTTAAGGGGTGGCTCTTTAGAATGCCAGGGTCAAGTTAGGAAAGTTAGACCCTTGATCTTTCAAATATTGTTACCACCTGTCCATAACACAGAAGTAGGAAAATCTTCATGTGAGGACACCAGGAAAGATTCCCCCCTGGCAACAGTGCTCTCCCAAGTCCTTCCCCAACGTTATCTGTATTTCCATTGTGATGTCCAGTTTTAATGTTTTTTGTTAACAAGATGCAAAAAATACTGCCGAAAACCTCACTTTTGAAATCTATTTACTACACCTGTTTTTCTAGTACAGCGATAATTCAGGCAACTACTTTAATTAACAGGAAGAATAAAATCTAAATTAGTAGAAAGGCTAAGTGATAGAATTTTAAAATAACATTTTTTTGAATTTCAAATGTATAAACTTTTTCCTATAATAATCTGTTTGTAATTAGAGAATCTCTATAAGTTTAAAGAACCATAATCAAAACTTCCATTTTTCTTAAATTCTGTTGAATTTTTGCTGCAATTCACCTTTAGAAGAATGCATCAAATTACAGAACCTTAACTCTGCATCAGAAAGTATCTTTTAAAACTTCTAATAAATCCATATCCTAATTATTAATATATACTGGCCTATGCAGATTAATATCCCTGAGATCTATATGAATATATAGATGAGATTCTTATTGTTTGGAATAATAATCCCTGAGATTATATGAACATATAATATTCATAAATTGAATTCAGTTACCATGTTATCCAAGACAGAAAAGGGGGGATTTTTACAATGTTTAACAACAAAAAGAAAAGTTTGTGCTGCAAAAAAATTAAATGACCCTATCAAGATTTTACCACACTGTTCCAACGTCCTCTACAATCTGACTTACACTATTATTTGCTTAGCAAACCTCTTACTCCATGCCAACAGCACATTTAAACCCCATCCAGGCCCTGGCCGGTGTGGCTTACTTGGTTGGGGAGTCATCCCATAGCTGAAGGTTTGCGGGTTGGAATTCAGTCAGGGCACATACCTGGGCTGTGGGTTTGATCCAGCTCCCGGAGAGTGAGGGAGGGAGGTAACCAATCAATGCTTTTTTCTCACATGGTTGTTTTTCTCTCTCCCTTCCTCTCCCTCTAAGAGCAATGAAAAAAAATGTCTTCAGGTGAGGATAAAATAAATAAATAAAGTAAAATAAAAATAAACACAGTTCATGATGAATTATCACAACTAAACTAGGAAACTCTTGATTAATGGGTTTTTACAATCTTTGGAAATCTCCACCCACAAGCTGTTTTATCAAAAATGCCGCTACCTATTGCTGGTAATAATCGTACCTGATTGGACCCCAAAGTTGAGAAAAACAGTTTACTAAGTCCTGTAACATCAGTGTGACAAAATTTTTTTATAGGTGTTTCCAAAGCTTTTAGTGGTAAGAGTGATTTTTAAAATATAAACTCTGAACTACAAGGAATTTTTTTTACATGCTACAATCGCACAAAATTGACAGCGATTAGTAAAAGAGGAAAGATTAGACTAAATCTGGAAAACCTCAGAACGAATGTGTTCAGGAATAGGAGTGTCAGAGGCTTTTCAGTAAGGAAGAGACATAAAACAAAGGGGTGTGTATTATAGGGAGAGCTTGGTAACACAAATGCTTACGTTCTATGCTAACATAGAATTTTTGACATTCTCTCGTATCTGGTGAACTAATTACTACCTAAAAAACAAAATGTGAACTCATGAAGCAATTATTTATAATATATACCAAGAAGCCACAAAAATAACTCTGTTTATGGATACATACAATATATACAGGTTTGTTTTTTTCATATTAGAAACTAAAATACACATGGAAGATTTATACTAGTCCCAGAAGACAACAAGGTCCTTCCTAGGTCTGGGTAGTAGTGTGGGTGTGGGTTTTGTGTGTACATATGTGTGTGTGTGTGCATGTACTCCAGCAAGCAGCCACAGTGTTCTGCAAACAGACAACTGTTAAGGGTAGGAAACGTAAAGGTGGAAAAGTGATAAAGTCCTTATGACTCTCTTAAATGGAGTTAAGACCTATTAGGTCAAACCCTGCTGGGTAAATAAACTGCTCCCTGGTGTAAATTAGAAACTTCGGAGGTGCATTAACTTTTTCAGGCCCCTGAGGTACTGTTTAGTAAATTACTGTTCCAGTGAACTAAATGATACCCTAGGGCCCGAAAGAGTTAATGCACCTTCAAAAATGAACAATTTACTCTCTTCTCCCCAGTAGGATATCACACACCTGCACACCTTTGCCTCCCCAGCTGAGCATTGTAGATCAGACGTATTTGTTCATTCACTCACTCATGCAATGACTGTTGGTCCAGCTCTACCCTGAGTGCGTAACGTTCTAGACAGGCGCAGTGGAAGGACAGACAGACTTTCACAAATTTGACATTCTAGCAGCGAAAGACCAACACTTAACAAGTAAAGAGGACAAGCCCGGATTGATACCTGAAAGGAAGACACTAAAGCGAGCTGATGCGACCATCTTCGGGGACATGGTTACAAGCACCACAGGCCGCAAACACAAGGCCTCGTCCAGACAGGCAGGAGGTTGGGGCTTGTGGCGCGGGAGGGGACAGTAAGGAGCGGCTCACTGTGGACCAGAAGCTCCCAGTTCTGTCCAGTTCACACTTGGAAAGCAAGCGAAGGGATGAGGAAAAGAGATGTGGGGATGACAGCCAGAACTTTTAAAAATTAAGAGAGAAACACGTATTTGGGATGCGGGGTAGCACTTGGGCGGAGCTTTTCAGAAGGATGGGAACAACAAGCTGCAGGTGACCCGGGCCGAAAAGGTAACGGGGCCCTGGGCGATCAGTACTGGCCTTTGAAAGTATCCTGTCCTAAAATGGGCAGGTTCCACATTGGTTGGGGTTTTCCAGAGAAACAGAACCAGCAGGGTGTGTGTGTGTGCGCGCACACACGTGCATTTGTGTAGACAGAAAGATTATATGAAAAAATTGGTTCGTGTGATTACGGAGGCTTGGTGAATCCCAAATCCTCAGGGTAGACGGGCAGGCTGGAGGCTCTGGGAAGAGTTGCGGCGTCATTCCAGCAGTCAGCTGCAGAATTCCTTCTTGCTGGGGAAGGTGGGGGTGGGATTGTCAGTCTTTGTTCTTTGAAGGCCTTCACCTGATTAGATAAAGCCCAACTACTTTATGTCAGGTAATCTGCTCAAAGCCTACAGAGTTAAATGTTAGGGAAGCTCATCCAAAAAGCACCCTCACAGAAGCATCCAGAATAATGCTTGAGCAAATATCTGGGCCCTGTAGCCCATCGGAGAAGATAGGTATAATGAACCATAACAAGTTCCCAAGAGGAAATGAGAGCAGATGGTCTGTGTCAGGGGCATGAGTCCAATCCAACACTTCCGGAGCCTTGAGTACCGTTTCTTGTCCTCACAGACCTCACACCAGCGGAGAAACTGAGGGTCCTGAGGCAATTCTGCCTCGCTTCAAGGTCAGATCTCTAAGAAGCCTAGAGCCTACAGCCTCTGCCTTCCGATGTGAATTGAACTTTGGAGTCAGCCAGACCTGGGCTTGACCTCTGACTGTCACATGAGTGCAGACAAGTAATGCAATCTCTCTGAGCCCTCATTTTCTCGTCTGTGACAGGGGGCACTGACAGCCACCTCAGGGAGAATTTTGGGTGACTGTACGATGAGATGATACCAACTGTGCTCAGTTCATCCAATAAGTGCTAGTTCCAGTTGTTCACTGAAGAGTCTTTCCATGTCTGTCCTCCAAAATCTTTGAATCCTGGTGTGTGTGCACATGCCCATGTGTGTGTGTGCAAGTATGTATATATATGCATATATATATATATATAGACACACACACACACACACACACACACACACAGATGGCAAGAACAGGGAAATGTCCACAGTAAAATTCTGCTGAACAGGTGAGGAAACCACAGTTCCCCTCATAATCCAACATATTTCAACAACCGAGGAGAGAAGTTTCTTTGGAGGACACTTCTCATGCCTCAGAGAGCAAACTAACTTCTTGCTCTCTCCTCCTCTATCCTTCCCCCTCCTCCTCTGAATTGTGTCAAAGGCCATTGTTCTCTAAAGGTTTCAGAAAATTATACGGGCCCAAGCATTGGCTTCTACATTCAGAAAACTAAAGGGAAGTGGACTATGTTGATTTTCTCAAGGTTACTGAGGGAATTGGCCTCAGAGAGTCTTTTAGACATATACGTAGAGAAATTGGGAAGTAAAATAATAATATTCTCTAAATAAGTTCAAAAAGTATTTGCTAAATAATCATTCAATGTTGCTGCTAAACATCCACAGGAATCAAGTATTTAATAGGTAGCATAATAATAAATCCTAATAATTACATGCTTGTAGTAAAACCAACATCTTGCTGCTAAAATACTGCCGAGAAACACCATGGGTTAAACCGGAGATGTGTCTGAATGAGGATGGAGCCCTGGGTCTCTTCCCTCAGGTCACTCACATATTTTTCAGTAGCCAGTGTCTTAAAAGAGAGAATCTCTTTGAACAAGGAGAGTAAGTGCAGCCTGCAAGTTGTGTCAAGTTGGGCCCGACAGCTCGCATTATGCTGCACAAGCCTCACCCACACACGGCCAGGCAAATCCTGGCCCGATTGCGTTGTAATTGCTTTGCTGAATGTAAAGCGGCCTATTAGAAGCTGCTCCACTTAATGGGACAGCTTTTTAAGCAGGCCAGCCCCTTATAAAAGTGAGAGGAAGAGGCAATTACTTCCAAGAACTGAGTATTTAGCAATTGCCTGTGGGTACAGTCAATTGAAGAAAGCCAATAGACAATCAACTTGTCACCAAGCAGAAGACAACCTGATAAGATTTTTAAAAAGTACTCTGTTCTAGTCCAGTTCTAAAAGAAGAAAAACACCCACAAAGGTTGGTATTTGAAATCTAGTGGTTGCCCTAACGTTGTAGCCTTATATCTCACAAGCTATCTTGTTACAATTGCTGGATGGGGAGAAAGCCCTGAGATGCCAAGCCAGAAATGATGCTTTGGGGCTTCAGGCCTCGGCCAGTTCACTGGGTTGTGTGTGACTTTAAATATAAAGTTTAGTGGAGAGTATAATGTATAGGTAAAAGATGCCAGACATGACATTTTCCTACTCATTTCCTATTCACATTCCCAATAAACTCCTAACACAAAGGTAGGAGGAAGGTAATAATGCTCATGTTGTCTGCCCAGTTCCAGGACTGCTAACCAGTGGAACCAAAACTTGATGCCCTTATTTTCAAATTCATTGTCAGTGCTCATCCCACTAAACTACACTGCAAATAGTCATGCATCTTTGAGGGCGAGAATCACATGCCACAGTCTATGTGAAATAGGTGTGTGTGCTCATGTGTATGTGTATATCCCCATCCCATCATGTGAATAGAAAGCTCTTATTGAGGGTTTTGTTGGTTAAGGACAATAACCATGTAAATGGACATTGTAGAAAAATAGTTTTATGATGTTGAAAAATGTTTGTGGCATTGTTAAGTCATAGCAGCGTTATTTACAATAGCCAACTGCAGGAGCAATGTAAGTGCCCATCAGTAAATGAGTGGATCAAAAAACTGTGGTGCATTTACATGATGGAATACTATGCAGCAGAAAGAAAGAAGGAGCTCCTACCCTTCACAACAGCATGGATAGAACTGGAGAGCATTATGCTAAGTAAAATAAGCCAGGTGGTGACAGACAAATACCATATGATCTCACCTATAAGTGGAACCTAATCAACAAAACAAACAAGGAAGCAAAATATAACCAGAGACATTGGAATAAAGAACAAACTGACAGTAACCAGAGGGGAGGAGGGAGGAGGATAATGGGGGAAAGAAGAAGAAGGGTCATCAAGGAACATGTGTAAAGGACCCCAGGAAAAACCAAAGGGGGATAGGATTGAGGGTGGGAGATGGGAGTCAGAGGGGCAGGGGAGAGTGGTTGGGGGAAAATGGAGACAACTGTACTTGAACACAATTTACATAATGACATATACAATGATTCCAATTTTGTAAGAAGCAAACCGTATGTACATGTGACTTATGTGAGTAGACATGCTTAACCATAGAAAGAAAGACTATACAGGGGTATCAAAACCATTTTCACTGGGGGCCACATCAGCCTCCCGGTTGCCTTCAAAGGTCTGAATGTAATTTTAGGACTGTATAAATGTAACTACTCCTTAACAGTTAAGCGAGAGCTCGGTGCTGCTGCTGGGTAGAAACAAGGTGCTGGGCCAGATAAAATAAGGAGGAGGGCTGGGTTCAGCCCTTGGGCCTTGTGTTTGCCACCTGTGCTCTAGAAGATCCATAGCAGCATATGACAGTGGCTGTCTTCAAATAATGGCATCATAGGTGGTTTTAGTTCTCTTTTGTACTTTTCAGTGTTTTCCAAATTTTCTAACATGGACATATTTTCTTTTATAACAGAGAAAGAGATCATACATATACACTATTTATAAGCCAGTGAAATCTCTTCTTCAACTATGAAACAGTAAAGTCCTTTGATGCCAATCTAAGTTCAATGAACTCTTACAGATGAGTCATGAAAGCATAAATTTCTGCAAAGCTTTTGGAAAGCAATTTGGCAATATGTATTATGGGAATTGAGATCATTTATACCTTTTGACCAATAACTCCACTTCTGTAATTTATTTTAAACCACTCATTCCAGATTCTTGTGCCTAATGATATATACAGTATTAATTATAATAACAAAAAATTGGAAATAACCAAAGTATTTAACAATAAGGGATTGAATTTAAAAGTTTTAAAAAAGAAGTCTTAAAGAAAATTATGACTTCCACTCAGAGAAATATTAAGCTACTATTAAAAATGATGTTTAGACAGAAACCTTGAACATAATGGGATCAGAATATAAAATGGCCGGCCGGTATGGATTTTTAGTCCACAAACCCGAGTGAAAAAATATTTTTTCTGTGACAATTCAATTTCCCTTTTGAGTTATGTTCCTCAGAGGTTCTTTCTTTCTCCCAGCCACTCCTATGGGCACCTATGGAAAAGTCCATGCCTCAATCTGGCCAGGGTCCTCATTTCCAGCCAAAGTCCAATTTCAGTCTTGAGTCATTCTGCCGCTTCCAGACCCTGGTGAAGTACAGCATACTCGGTAAGGACATTCTGGTTTAGGCTTTGTTGCCTGGACACACTCACAGCCATTTCTTCTCTGTAATTTTACCACTTACCTAGGTCCTACCTGGAAAATGGGAACAAGCTCTGCTTTCAGATCCAACAATTGGTCTTTAGTCATTGCCATTTTCCTAAGGATAAACCTGGAGAATGGGCCTAGAACCCCTCCCTCCGGAATCCTCTGAACTTCCAGTAGTTCCTTTCTCTTTTCCCAGGGAAGTGTGTGTGTGTGTGTGTGTGTGTGTGTGTAGAACTCTGAACTCTGACCTGTGTTCTCAGAACTCTGATCTATGATTTCTACATGCCAAAGTGCATTGGATTTTCACACCTCAAAGCCAGGGAGAGATTATTTTCTCTTCTCTCTGCTCAGTCACATGTTTCTCCAGAATGAATGAGCCCAGAATAGTCCAGATGGTTGGGAAGTATAAAGAACATAAAATATGATACTTATATAACCATTAATAAGAAAAAAGGAATTAAGCATAGGGGGGAAACCCACTAGAAGTAAACATGCTAAAATGTTAGTGGTGGCTATTGATTCTAGAGAATGGTCTTATGGAAGATCTGTCATTTTAATTTTTTCCCTCTTCTAAGTTTTTTTGAAAGTCTGAGACTATGAGCCGTGAGGTGTAAAACAGCTATTAGGAGGAAAGGACACCAAATAGGTGCATATACTGTGGAAAAATATAATTGAGATGTTATTGAAAATATTCACAATGTCAGTTTTTAAAAATCTTTTCAAAGATAGATTATGCCAAGGTGTAACATGCAGTGCATTAAGAATGACATTGAAACAATAATGTAAAAAAAAACTATTTAAGCACTGCTAGGTTATATATTGCACTGACTATCTCAAAATATACAATTTATATCTCTTAAGGCTTCACCTAACAGATAACATCTGATTGAAAAAAAATGTTTATTCTACCTGGTGGACTTTGAGAATTGATTCAACACCAGTGCCCAAAACACTTTCAGGTTTCTGATGGGTCTGCTCGTTTAAAAGAGTTTGAAAATGAGAAGCATTTAATAGGGTTGAGCAGAAAAAGTCCCTAAAGGAGAAGATTTGAAAGTTAAATGTGGAACTGTACTAGTGCTACTAGCTTGTTAACTAAGCTAACTAACCCCATGAGGTCACAGGGATCCACAGGCAATTTTTCTTTCCTTTGGCTTTGCTTGTTGTTTTGTCAGTTTTATAGCCTTTGTAGCATACTGTCTAATTATATGCCGGTCTAAATGAGCTTCAAAGAAAGAACTTTCCTATGCTACTAAAGGTTTGGTCCCACCCCGATTCAAATGATCTCTTTCCGACTCCTGAATAGGCAAGTTTCTATAAGAAGTGTTTACTCTTGTCTTGTCATTGACTGGCTATGTGATAACTATGGTACTTCCCCCTTCCGGGACTCATTGTTCCCTTCTATCCAAATGTACACTCTGGTGCTCCGTTTTGGAGATTCTCTTCAGTAACTGCAGGTTCTTTCTCAGTCTCCCTTTTCTTTGCACCCATTAACTTTAGTTCACCTTGGGTGCATTTTAGGGCCTTCTCCCTTGCTTATCCACACTCACCCTGAGGATGACCTCCTCCAGACCATGGCTTTCAATCTACGACATTTATGTACAGATGATTCCCCAGCTGATTTCTCCGGCTGGGACCTCTCTCCTGAACTCAGATGTCCCTGCTGAATACGTGGTTATCATCTCTGACTTCACATGTCTCAGTCGAACACTTGCACTTCCCCCCAAAACCTGCTATGCCTGCTGCTCTCTCCATTTCAGTTAACAGTAACAATTTTTCCAGTCGCTCAGGACAAAAATCCTGGGGTCACCCTTGATTTGGTTTTTACTCTCACACACCATTTCCAGTTCTTCAAGAAATTAACTTTACCTTCGAATTTTATCTAGAACCTAGCCACTTAACACTTCCTCTGTTTCCACTGGGTCCAAGCCACCGTAGTTCTTTCATTGGGTCTCCCATCTCCTTCCGTGCGTCCTACAGTACTTTCTCAGCACAGCAGATGAGTGATCCCATTAACACAGCCAGCTCTTTGCTCTCCTCTATTCTAAGTCCTCCAGTGGCTTCCCTCTTATTCAGGATAAAAGCCAGATCCTTACGAAGGTTTCCAAAGCCCAATACAATCTGTTACTCCTGTCCCTCTCATTCACTTGGCTCTGTATTCCCTGGGCCCTTGTCCCTCAGACAGCCAAGCCACCAAAGGCCTTTGCCCTAACTGCACCCTCTGACTAGAGTGCTCTAGTCCCTCATAGCCACACAGCTCACTCCCTCGCTACTTACCCGTCTTCCCTCAAATATCTTTCTCTCAATGAGGCTTACCACCAAGACCTCATTTTTTAAGTTGCAACCCCAAATCCATCCTGCACACCCACTCCCTGCCATTTGCTTTATTTTCTCCCCATAACATAATCACTTTCTAACAGAACTGCTACCATTGACTAATTTTTTATTTTTAGTTGTGGTAAAATACACATAAAGTTTAACATCTTCACCATTTTTAAAGGTACATACAGCTCAGCAGTGTTAATTACATTCACACTGCTGTTCAATCGGTCTCCAGAATTCTTTTCGTCTTGCAAAACCTCAAACTCCATACCCCATAAACACAACAATTCCTCATTCCCCCCTCTGCTCAGCCCTTGGATGCTACCTTTTTTTCCTGTTTCTATGAATTTGACTACCCTAAGTATCTCACATGAGTGGACTTATACAACATTTGACTTTCTGTCACTCTCTGTCATTTAGCATAAGGTCTTCAAGCTCCATCCATGTTGTAGCATATGCCAAAATTCCTTTTTTTTAAAGCTGAATAATATTCCATCATGTGTACAGACCACATTTTGTATATCTATTCATCCATTGGTGAACATTTTGGTTGCTTCCATGTTTTGTCTGTTGTGAATAATGCTATTATGGACATGGACATATAAACATCTCTTTGAGACCCTGCTTTCAATTTTTGGGGGGTGGAGGGTAATATGACACACTCAGAAATGCAATTGCTATATCACATGGTAATTCTATTTTAGTTCTTTTGAAAAACTGTCATATTGTGTTATATGGTGGCTATACCACTTTATATTCCCACCAATAATGTATATTGTTTTAATTTCTCACTAACACTCATTATTTTCTGGGTTTGTTTTTTTAAATTTTTTTAAAGATTTTATTTGCTTATCTTTAGAGAGGAAGGGAAGGAGAGAAGGAAAGAAATATCAATGTATGGTTGCCTCTCATGAGTCCCCTCCTGGGAACTGGCCTGTAACCCAGGTATATGTCCTGACTGGGAATCGAACCGCGATCGTGTGGTTCGCAGGCCCACGCTCAATCCACTGAGCCACACCAGCCAGGGCATTTTCTGGGTTTTTTAATAGTAGCTATCTTAATGGGTGTGAGGTAGCATCTCATTGTGGTTTTGATTTGCATTTTTCTACTGATTAGTGATGTTGAACATCTTTTCATGTGCTTTTTGCCCACTTGTACACCTTCTCTAGAGAAAAGCCAATTCAAATTCTTTGCCCATTTTTTAACCTGGTTATTTATTTTCTTGTTGTTATTGTTAAGTTGTATAAGGTTTTTCTTTAACACACTCTGGATATTAATCTCTTATCAGAAACATGACTGTTAAATATTTTTTCTATTCCATAGGTTTCCCTTTTCATTCTGTTGGTTGTATCATTTGATGCAGAGAATTCATTCACTTACTAAGCTTGCTGTTGTGTCGTCCGTCTCCCCCTCTAGCCCGTGAGTTCCATGAGGGCAAGGCCATGTGCATTTCATCCACAGCTGCATCAGGACGGCACCTGGAACTTAATGGGATCTCAGCAAAGTTTTGTCACATAAATGAACGAGTGAATGGACAGATCTCAGATGTGACCCAGGCTATTTGCGGTTCCTAAGACCCACATGCATTGTAAACGTGGGTAAAATCCAAAGCATAACTAATAGTTATTTAAAAGAATAATGCTCTAAAACAACAGTTGACAAATAGTTTTCCTGAATTAAGGCCTTTAAAACAATCTTTTCTCCCGTTCAGCTGAATCCCCAGGCTGCAGGGGAGAGCACGTCTGCCGCCTTCGGAACCCATTAAAGTGACAACTCTGGACACGTGTGAACACAAACTGCTCTCCCCGCTCCATTTCCTTCACCGGCACGACTGGCTCTCCTCCCCTCTCCCTGCCCCGTAGTGCCTGGCCTCTCTCCCAGCCCACTTTCCTTTCTGGGCTGCTCCCTATGGCCCTCTCTCAGATTGCAGGGCCCGGGCTGTGTCCCCATCTCTGCTTTATGTCCGAGGTCCCAGCCCGCTCTGTCAGGGATCACTTTGCCTCCATTGTTCCGCTGAGGACCACACACCGGGGCAGGGCTCAGGTACCCTTCACTCTGAGGAGGCCTGTGGGAATCTGGGAGAAAGGAATGAAAAGGGACTATGATTGAACAGTATTTAGGAAAGGGTTGTTAAATGTCAACCCCGATTAATGATAATGGTCATTTAGAATCTGCTTTTGGTTTCCATTGTCAAGCCTTGCCAAGTTTCTAACATGGTATTTCAAAGGGTTCCGGGTCTGGCTGATGCTGCGATTGGCTTTCCACTGCAGGGGTATCAGCGGCACAGGGTGTGTGTGGTTTAACAGGAGTGGCATGCCTGGCAGTGTGTCCTGTCATTGACGCGGGTCCTGCCTGGTCAGGTGCGCCTCCTCATTCACATTCACGGCACCCATCCAGCCCAGTGCAGCCATTTAGAGACAAGAATCCTCACTTATTTTCACTACAAAGACAAATTGTTGGCTTGTCCCTTCTCCCTTCCCCTTTCTTCCAGGTTTCTATGTTGACCCAAGGGGGTGGTGGCAGAAATTACACTTCCCAAATGAGAACAATGGACTTGCACTAGCTTTGTTCCAGAGGAGGGTTAGAACCAGTTTTTAAGCGTAAATATGTTGGTTGCTTTGAGATCTTGAGATTCAGAACCTTGGAACTCTCAGCAAATCACCTAATCTCCCCAGGATTTACTCTTTTGATCTAAAACAATGGTGATGATTTTAGAACCTCCCTTGTTATCTGTCATGAGAAGTAAATGAGATACCGCAGGTAAATCCATGAGAACAGTGTCTGACCCCTGACAAGTGAAGGACAAATGTTAGTTACTACTGTCATTATCCAGTTAGTGCAGAAGGGCCAAGGGCCTCGTCCTTCAGAACATGCATTCTCAGTTCAGCAGTGCTGCATCTGGGACCTTATCATTCTTGGCTGTGGGAGGTTGTCTGTATACTGAAGGATGTTGAGACACATCTCTGATCTCTACTTCCTAGATGCCAGTGACAATCTCCCTTCCCCCTTTCAACCCTTCTCCACCTCCCCACCCCAGTTATGACCATCAAAAATGCCTTCATACATTATTAAATGTCCCTAAAAAGGGATGGGAGAGGGAGAGTAAACCTCTCTCCTGGTTGAGAACCTCAGCTTTAGGATAAACAGCAAAAACTCTGTCAAGGTACACATCAGTGGCTAGGCGCTGCTGGGCAAAAGAGTTTTCCTTAACCTGGGAATTTCAGTACTGCCAGAGCAGCTTTGAAAAGTTGAGATCACAGAAAATTATCCCAAAACACTTTATATCCTTGTCGTCTTGGTTGGCCACTCTTAGTTCCACCATCCCACTTTCCTCCCTGTCGTGCAAAGGGTGACCTGTCATTCCTTAGCTCCCATCTGGCTCACCTCCCACCAAAGAAGAAGATGATGAGGCTGCTGCAGATCACGTGGTGTGTGTGCCCCTCCCTGGCACAAAGCCAGCACATAGTAGGAGCTTAATGAGAGCTTACTGACTAAAAGCAGAAGAGGTGGGTCTGAGTACTTGAGCTCAGTTTCTTCCCCCCGCCCCCATTTTCTCTTCTGTTTTGACTCATAGAACATTATCACCTTTTCAAAAAGCAGCAAATTATACACAAAACAGAATCTGATTGGTAAAACAGGAAAATGGAGGCACAAAGAAGCCCCAGGGAAGAACAAGAGAAATTGACAATGGAGTGATGGGGTGGTGGGGTGTCCTCTGAACCACCCTGGGGAAAATTTTATTCTGTTTTAGCAAACAGTGCATTCCTTTCTCTATTTTAGGGCTGTACTGAGCAAAGGAAGAGGAGGAGGAAGGTCCTCCCTAGAAGCTTAGAGAGATCAAGTCAGTTTACTCTCTTCGCTTGCCTGGCTGGCTTAGGAGGTAAAGCAGGGGAACCTCTGAAACAGAGTGAGACCTTCTCCTCCAGAGGAAAATGAGAGCTGAGAGCAAAGCTCAGAGAATTCAACAATGGGAATGATACCACCAATATCTGACCCTGGAGCTGAGGTGGAGGAGAAAAGGAAAGAATGTATGAAAACCTGGGAAACATCTAGGGATGGTAAATGAACAGGAACGTCATAGCTGACCCAGCAAGTCTACCTAAGAATTCATCGTCTTGGTCCTTTTTTTCTCTTGGCCATAATCTGGGCTCAGACCAGTGGCCATCTGAACTGTGAGCACTTGGTAGTAGAATCTTGGGTGAGAAAATGATACAGATAGAAATATTTTCCTGGATTTTAATAGGGGATAAGGAGGACATTAAAAGGGAATACATATTCCTCTTCAAAAGCAGAAATTTGTTTCCCTGAGAGAAGAAAGAGACAAGTACCCCATGCCCCAACCCTCCCATATAACAAATGAAGACAGGGACAGAAGATGCTAAGGTTGTGAGGGCAGGCAGAAAAGGGGCTATATGGAAAGCTGGATGAGCTTAGAAAACTAAGGTGGAGGAACAGGGTCCTTCCCCAGGCCTTCTTCTTAACCTCTCTACTGAAATTCCCCTCTTCTTCCTTGTAATATCTGATACTGCTGATTATCTGAGACAAAGTGGTGTTGCTCTCATTTTCCAGGAATTCCCTTTCATCCGTGTCTCCCCTGTGCCTACCAGAGGGAGCCTTTAGACAGGAGTTAGCACTGAACTGCTTGGACTATGGGATTCCTTGGAAGAGCTCTTGGATAGCAGATTTGTTCATGGGCACCTTGAGCCTTGTTGCAGAATGCTGTCGGCAGTTGTCTTGCTGTTGGAATCTATACTTTGTAGCAGCTACTGCTCTTGTTCTTCAGTGGAGCATCTGTTTATCTACTTCCTCATAGAATCTGCTCTCCGAAAATGGCTGTCACGCTGCTGGCAGCATGACATAGGTCACATGCTGCCACCTTGCTTTCACGTCATTTGTTGGGTGAGCTGTGCCTTGGCAAGAGCTCGGTACTCCCAGTTGCCTAGGCTAGTGGGTGAGGCAATACCTGGCCAAAAAAAGGGGGGGGTGGGATATAAGAAGGAAGGACTAGACAGACTACAATTTGTGGAGGTTAATATTTACCTGGCCAAGGAAATGGAGACAGGCAGACCAAGATGAGGTGGCTCAGCATCTTAGTCAGTTCAAGCTGCTATAACAAAAATACCATAAAACTGGTGGCTTAGACAATGAATGTTTATTTCTAACAACTCTGGAGGCTAAGAAGTTGAAGGTCAAAGTGCCAGACAATTAAGCTCCTAGTGAAGCCCATGTCCTGGTTTGCAGATGGATGCCTTTTTTCTGTGTCCTCACATGGGGGGGGGGGGGCGGGGAGGGCAGGGAGGAAGCAAGTTGTCTCACATCTTTTCTTATAAGGGCACTAATTTCATTATAGGGACTCCACCTTCATGACCTAAGTACCTCCCAAATACCCCATCCCCAAATACCAACACAATGGAATTAGGAGTTCAACATATGGATTTAGGGGAAACACACACTTGCAGTTCATAATATTTGGGTCACTATCAGAGTGATCAGCTTGAAGTTTCAGGAGCCAATTAGAGCACCCTATTGTTAACGGTCTCCGCAAACCAGTAGACAGAGAAGGTGGCCTACAGTGTCTGAGTCTTTGGGTAAGGGTACCATCCTGGAGGTTACGATGAGGTGGGCAGGGTCCTTGTCACAGATCTTGCTGATGAAAAGAGTGCCCATACTAGACCCCATGTCTTTTACCCATCCAGCGAGTCAATAGGAAACTGTGGAGCCTGAAAGAGCTATACATCCTTACTATAATGGAGTCCTAATGGTTACCAAGATAACGTTAGATACCTTATTATGATAATGTCTACAATCTCTTCTTCTTTCTTTCTGTGACCCTTGCCGGCTCTAGACGGACTAAAGGCAAAGTCTCCTGGCCTGAAGATCTTGCCAAAAGGACTTAAGCAAATATATTTCGCAGTCTTTGGCTTATAATCATCCTAGATGACCTGGGGAATAAGGTACTGCCTGTGGTTTCGTTATAACACCTGCAGATCTGGTCTGCCTGCACGGCACCGTTCCATTATCAGTGCTGGTGGGTTCCAATGCTGCCCTCATCACTGAACACTAACCAGAACTGAGCACTCACGTGCTTGCCATGGTGGACAGCACAGCTTGGATAGGCAAGGTTCCCCTCGGGGGTAGAATTTACTTTTATTTATTACTCACCTCAAAGTATGTGGAGAACAAGAGAATCACACATTTTTTCCTTCCTATTATTATACACTTTAAGAACAGCACACGGCCCAGGAAGTCACGGCTACTCTGTCTCAGTTCGGAGACTCTCAGACCACAGCAGCTCTGGTTCTTCCTATATTTTTCTAATTGCTTTCGCCTCTGTTAAATTACAAGTGCCTGGAGGGCAAAGACAGTGTCTTCCCCATTCTATCAACTGTTACTGTGTCTTAGAGGGTATTCAAGTCTGGTTCAGTGATTCCATAATCACTGGCTGTTTGAAATGAAAAAACTTTGCACACTGTCAGCTTCACAGATATCGCTCACACTCTTCATTCCTCAGATGTGACATGTGGGTAGATTTGGCTTGAAGGAGGGAGAAATTTCAGTGGTATCAGGACAGCAATTTTTCAGGGCTCCATTATTTTCTGCTGCTCACTTTTCTTGTTGTCAGAACTGAAGAAGCACCAGCTACACATACATCAAGATAAGAGCCGTGCTTCCATTAATGAAAAGGGAGGCTTTGGTGGGAATCAAGTTTTTTACATTGCAAATGGTAAGAGGGAATTTGTTTCGGGGTCTTATCTGGCTTTTGATCATCTGGACAGGCTTACAGAAGAAAAGTTGGTATTTACTTTAAAGACAAAAATTGCTTTTCATTGCAACACATGGGTGTTGCAGCTGCTTAGACATACTTCTTTGGAGGCAAATGGGGTGAGCCTATCCAACCTAGGTATACAAGGCAGTGTAAAAAGAACTGTACTTAAAGCAACCAGCTTGTAAAAGTCATGGACTTTCTAAATCCACATCTGACTGCTGAAATGAACAGCATCCTACAATAACCAGAGGTTAACACAGTTAATAAGGAAGTGTCCATTTGCATTAAGAGAGACAGAACAGGAAAACAGAAAAAGCCACCTTCATCTGGTTCCTCTTTCCAATGTGGGACCAAGACTTCAAGAGAGAGCAAAGCTCACCTAGATTGCCAATGCCAAAACCAGAAGTTGTTTCAGGCATCTGTTAACTGCACGACTCCATTAACTTATTTTGGCCACATAGATGCCACTCTGTGGCTCCCTTTGAGGTTGAACTCATGGATATCGGACTGCTGCCTGGTTTCAGTGAAGCACTTTGAGGAAGGAAACCATGCCTTTTACACCTTCTGATTTTTAACATAGCATTTTGCAGATGCTAATAAACTTTTACCAAGCAAATGAAACAAAATACAATAAACAAATGGATGGATGGATGGATGAACTTGTATTGGTATTCCAGAGTGTGATTATTATCACCACAAGTTGTTCGCTTTATATATACACAAGAGAAAAAAATTGAATCCCCAGGGCATATTTATTTTCTAGGCTCACATCCACCAGTGAAATGTGCTCTACTCCAAGGGTGCCCTTCAGATGTTAAATGTCTAGCTAGTCCAGTTGGGTCATCCCTGCCTTTTACTCCCTGTTAACCTTATTTTTATAACCTCCAGCAATCTCTTTGCTTCTCCCTCTCTTCCATTCCCACTCTTAACTACCTCCTTTCTTCTTCAGTCACCTTCTTGTGCTTCCCTAACATTGCCTCATATCCTTTTATCAAGTGTAACTCTTTCTCCAGCAAGTAAGAAACCCCAATCCAAATGCCTAAAGTGCAAGAGAATCAGTCAGTTACTCACATAACTGAAAATCCCATGGCTAGACCTAGCTTCAGGCATGGGGCTCAGATTATATCATGAAGACCTAGCTTTCTCTCCATCTATTAATTGTCCAGTATGTTGTCTGTATTCTTGAGAGATTAGAAAGTGTCTGCAGCAGCTCCAGTTTATATCCTCCTAGGTTAAAGTTCAGCATAAAAGGAAGGGTCCTCTCCCTCTATAGTACAATAATGAACCCCAGAATTGAGCCTCCCTAGCTCTGATGAGCTATGTGCATGCACACGTGCCCACCACTACGCTCAGGGGGTGACATACACTGTTAAGATTAGACCACATGTCGCATTCCAGTGCTGAGGCTCAGGGCAATCGACTCAATGCTAAGCACTTAAGCTAAGCATTGGCTAAGGGTAGTCTCCCCAAAATATGCTCAGAACATTCTTGTCCAAGAAAGTGGGTTTGAACGTCAGGTGGCAAAAACAGCAAACGCCCACTAGCATCCTCAACTTGTTTTATAGTTTTCTTTTTTTTCTTGTGTCATCGGCACCTACATGATTCCACATATTCCCTCCTTTTCTATCATTTTCCTGGTATCACTACTGATACCTGGGTCCCTGTGTCAAACACATATTAGTTCCATTTTTGTCCCTGGTGCTCTCTGCCTCTGAAGCAATATCTCTCCTTCCTCCTGCTCTCACAGTTGTCACCTGGATTTTAACTCACCACCATTATCTTCAGGAATCAGCTTACCTGCTGGAAGCAAGCCTACTACCAGAACCTTAACATCTGCTGGGAACTGTTTGCTTTCTCTTGTGACCACAGAATCTCCCTCATTTTTTATCAGCTTTTTCCTTCTGTTTCTATAACCCCATCAAAACCAAATATACCCTGCCTTCCCCATCCATCTTAGGAAACAAGACAAAACCACTTTCATTCAGCCTTGGCAGCATGCCAGCCCCCACCCTTCTGCTTCCTGTTCTCTGTCCCCTCCCCCAACACACTATCATCCCATCTCAACCCCTCCAGGCTTAAGCCTGTCTCTGCTTTCTTTCACCAAACTCATTTCTTACATCCCTGAAGTTCTGTTTCTGGGGCTGTCTCTTTTCACCACCCTTCCAAAGATTTCTTCACAGTCAAAATATTTGTCCCTTTTCTCCCTCACCTTCCACATCCAAACTGCCCACAAGACCTCTCAAATAGACCTGTAAGTGTTCCTTAGCTCCTCCCCTTCTACTCTGTTCCTTCTGAAATATCAGGAATTCTACCATAGCCCACTGTAGCTCTGCCCTTCCATCCATTGCTCAGAGTTGATTTGTAAAAGACCGCTTCTGTAACAACGTTTCATGGTGAGTCATGGGATAAAATTCAGATGTTCACATGCCCTCCTCACTGTTACAATCCTAGAGCTACTCCGCACTCCAGCTGCACCTCCCTGCGTGTGCTCACACTGATCCCTCTACCTGGGATAATGTTCTCACCCCCTGCTCTGCCAGTCCTACAGCTGAGGAACTCATTCTTTCTTTGAGACCCCCATCAACCATCTCCAATACTTTGACACTAGCTTCAGTCCCTTCTTCCCACCTTGAAGAAGATCAAGCCCTCCCTGACTGTGCTCCTTTAAGAGTTAGCACCCTGATTTATAACTGTGTACCTGTGATTGTCTTCAAGTATGAGACCATGAACACTGTGATGGTTGCCTCCATGCATGACTTGAGCCTGTCTTTCACACATGTTATGTGCCTGGTATAGATGGGAAGTGAGATCTGTATCGCTCTCTATTCCCAAAGCTTCACCTGCTTCTTCCACTTCCAAAACCACAGCCTATAGAGTTGCTCTCCTGTCCCCTTTATCTGACCCACTGGGAGCAAGAATCCACAGAGCCCTCCACACTTTTCCATAAACATATTTTACCTGAAAAGGCAAAGCAGCTTCCAACTGCTCTCTTTCAGGCTTTCATCTCTCCCATTCTTCACATCAGGTTCTGCTGCCTCCACCTGCACAAAATTTCATTCATCTAACAAGTATGTATTGTTTGTCAACATTTTCTTCTTTTTGTTTAACAGGAAAATATCATGGAGAGGAACCTGAGAGAGAAAAGTGTAGGTACTTCAGAGTGATCAGGAAAGATCACTTCTTTTTAAAAAAATTATGATTGATTTTAGAAAGAGAGAGAGAGAAGGGGAGAGCAATATTGATTTGTTGTTCCACTTATTTATGCATTCTTTGGTTGGTTCCTGCATGTGCCCTGACTGGGGATCAAACCTGCAACCTTGGCGTATCAGGACGACACTCTAACTAAGCAACCCAGCCAGAGCTATCACTATTTTTATTTAATAAATACCTGTTGTCCCTAGAGATGTTGCCATCTCATAGAGCAATGCATCATTCACTTGTGGTCCCTTTGTGACAAGAGATCATGGGTTAGGTCACTTTTTCAATCATCCTAACTTTTTGCTTCTTTTTACAACAATCTGTCCAAAACCTATCTCTCCCCTTCCATATGTAAACTAAGGTGAGGGTGACTGTGTCATTTGCCAACAAACCAGATGCCTGAACAGTGAACGAAGCAGCTATTAATAGATTTACCTGAACAGCAGGTATAAACTGGAACCTTTCCTAGCCAATCAGTACATCTGGCCTACCTACCTATCTATAGCCCAATTACCTGAACCCTTCCCTGCCAGGATCCACCACTTTAAATGTTTCCACCACCATCCAAGGTTTCCACCATAATCTCCTTCCTCTTCACTCCAACCCCAGTACTTTTTAGTGATCCCCTACTGCTCGTGCCATCAACTTCATACTCCTCTTTCTCCTGCACTTGGCCCCAAGTCTGCCTGACCCAAAGTCTGTTCTGTCGAGCAGAAACTGGAGACTTTTGTTGGGTTTTTTTCTATGTCTCTTTTCCCATCCAGTCCTCACCTATAGAAATCACCTCCCCTTCATAGTTCCAATTTACTTTTCTTCCCATAATTAAAACTCAACCTGAAGTTCACCTTCACCAGTAATCCTGCCATGATTGGGAAGAACTGGGCAAGAACATAGTCCTATCCAAAGCCAAATGTTAATTCTCCCGTTTATTTGCATTCTGCATTATTTACGAGAAAGAGACACTAAGAAAAAGGGGGAGGCATGGAAACTGCAGTGTGTATCCACATCATCTCCTTCGCATTTTAACCTAGAAGTACCTTGCAGATGGGATACACAGCTTCTGCAAGATTCAAATGCTAGCACATGTGTGTCTTGACAGTAACAATGTCAAGGATGTTGAAAGCTTTCTCAAGAAATGCATGCACATTTAGGAGCAGCTTCTATATATTTCCTGAATAAAGTTGCCCAAAATTCTACCTAGGAGCTCAGAGCCACCAGAAAAAAACTACTGATAATTTTCCGCTCTCAGTGATGTTTTTCAATTTTAACAAATGCGTTTAGTCTAAAATTTTAGTCTGAGCATTTTTGGACGTAGGTGCCCATTCTACCCTGCCTGTCCCCTCCTCACCTTCCCACGAAGGCTGCTCCCTCTTTGGGTTAACGCTAAGGGTCAGAGAAGACGAAGGAACGTCTCTCCCCTCCTTCGGAGTGCACTGACGTGGAGTGTGAGAAAGACATGCATCTGTCTTTCTGGCAACACGAACACAAAGATGTGAGACAGGCTTCACTCAATCCGTCACTTTGGGTTTAGTCAGCTTTGTGGGGCTTTCGCACTCAGGGAGTCGGAGCATGCCCACCATCCCTCCTGGCGACGGCAGAAGTTGAGGAGGGACTCTCCCTCTCCTACAGCCTGAAGCCCTGCCAGCCAGCGTCGCCTGGGCTCCGGCCCACGCTGCTCCCTGTCAACTCCACACCTGGGAGCCCTGCCAAGCTGTAAGGGTCGTTAGAAAGACGCCAAAGAGTGCTCAGAAAATGAACTATGAATTTCGGCTGTCAAAACAGACACTAGAGAAGCCCAGTTAGAGTTCAAGCATTTTTTTTTCTCCACCAGCAAACCCAAGGCTTTGTCGGTCATAGGAGATGGAGCAGATTCTGGGATGTTTACGAGACAATATTACACGGTG
Source organism: Sturnira hondurensis (assembly GCF_014824575.4). Taxonomy (NCBI): domain Eukaryota; kingdom Metazoa; phylum Chordata; class Mammalia; order Chiroptera; family Phyllostomidae; genus Sturnira; species Sturnira hondurensis. Next base: position 23,305,076 of record NW_028079044.1, read on the forward strand.
GTTAAGACCACCGTGGGCTTGGGGATCATATTGCCTTGTGTGGGTCCCAGCGTTGCCTTCTCCCTGGCGGTATCCACAGGCATTTTCGTTGACCTCCCTGAGCCTTGGTTTTCAGATCTGTAAATTGGAGTTTTCCTTATCTAGGTGTGGGGGAGGTAGAATGCCTGCAAAGCACTTAGCATTGCTCACATCATGTTGAAAGAAGTCAGTCAATGGTGTTTTCATTATTGATGGTGGTGCTTCTTCTGAAAAGCAGTAGGTTCCTTTTCTTTTCTTTTCTCTTTTTTTTGTTCCCTTTTCTTGAATGATCAGTGCTTTGCCCACCTTTCAGAAAACTGTCTGAAAATCAGTTTCTTGGGGGAACCCTCACTGGTAAGTAACAGTTTATCGACTCACTAAAAACGTTCCACGTGAATGTAACACTGCAAAGGAAAGAGAAATCATTCTTCTTCTTACTCTCTCCTCGGTGAGGCTGCAGCATAGACGACGCCTACATAAGCAAAATGGAATTTGAAAAGTAAGAGGCCGAGTATTTTGAAAAATTAAAAGTTTCTCATACATCTTTACGAAAATGCATCTGTGTCAACACAATAAAAATAATAGCCAGCCCACTGGCTTTCATCCTCCAGCCCTGCATAAGCACTAACTCAGCCCTTCCACGGCTGTGCAGGGGGCAGGCAACCACCTGCTTCTGCTCTCCGGGCGCATAAATGAACGCTCTACCCACATCACACGGACTTCTCCCTCACAGGGTCACAATTTTCCGGATAACTCAAGAAAGCAATCTGTTAAAAGCCAATCATACAGTAACACTTAATAATATTAAAAATAAATCACCTTTATAATTGAGAAAGGTTGGCAGTTTTTTCTGAATTGTTAAAAAAAAAACTCATCCAATATTCCTGGCTCCTCTTTCCTTTTCTGTTCCCAGTGATGCATCCCGTAATACCAGGGAAAATTTATGCCAAGGCTCTTCTTAAGATCCATGCAGCATGGTAATCTATACTCATGCTTATTATCTCAGAGACTGCAAATATCTTCTCATCTTCTCAATATCCATCTCTCCCTTCTTCTGTGGTTGCAGAACCTCAGTTTTACTCCTAACAATAATATGCCCAGGTAAAAAGACTCTGTTTTCCACCTTCCCTTGCAGCCAGATGAAGCTTCGTGACTAAATTCTAGCCAATGAGATGTAAGTGAAAATGTTACATGGAGCTTCAGAAAGGTTCCTTAAGGGTGGCTAACACTGCTGCGTTGGGGTGCATCCGGCTTCCCTTTTCCTCTTACTCTTTCTTGCTTACAAGAACATGGATGTGATGAATGGAGCTCCAGCAGCTATCTTGGACTCTGTGGCAAACTTGAGCATGAAAACCTCATTAAAGAATGAAAAAAAAATTCCTTGATGACTAAGAAATTACCATATTAATGCTGAGATTTTGGGGGGGGAAGAGAGAAATAAATTATCTGGTTTAAGCCACTGTAATTTGGGGTTCCTATTTTAAATAGATGAACCCGATCCTAACTGATACTTTTGTGGAGAAGGGGCCCAGGAAGAATTGTCTGCATTGGCTCACCTGAGTATCTGTGCCCAGAAGTGATGCTACCCAAGATAACACAGCAAGGTTTATTAGAATACTCGCTCCATGACCTTTAAGATAGCTTACTAAAATTTAGAGTCCACACAGACCTAGAGAACAGACTGATGGTGGCCAGAAGGGAGGGGGTTGGGGAACCAGGTGAAAGAGGTAAAGGGATTAAGAAACACAAATTGGTAGTTACAGAACAGTCACAGGGACGTAAATTACAGCATAGTCAATAATATTGTAATAACTACGTGTGGTGTCAGCTGGGTACTGGAAATATCGGTGAGGATACTTTGTAAAGTATGTGATTGTCTAACCATTATGCTGTGCACCTGAAACTAAAACAAAATAATGTCAGTGTACCCTGTACTTAAAAATAAAAGTAAAATATAAAATAAAATAGTCCCAGAAGAGTTAGCCCAGCATGGTTAATAAGACATGTGTCAAAACTTTGATTCTCCAAAGCCATTGTTCATTTTAAAAGAGGCCAAACATTTTTATGACCACATGCTGCATGCTAAACTTGGCAGCCCCCTCACCAACGTGAGAGGTTAGCAGTCAGGTGGATGGCTCACCAAAACGCAAGGGAGCGGCACCTTCGTATGAAGGAGATCTGCTTCCTCCCCTATAGTGTGTTATTCAAACCTCTAATAACGCTAAGGACATTGTGCTGCAGTGATGTTAGCATGTCTTCTGTTTCCCTATGTAAGTCTGTATTCTTAGTGCTATGCACAGCACCTGGCAAATGATGAATATCCCCAAAATATCCGTACTCTTTGATCAATGGTGTACCTGACTGGGGACTCATTTGAACTATCATTTCTATCTACATCATTCATGAGTCAATAATTACTGTAGCTTTCAAAAATGTGTTTGAAAATAATATAATAATGATAATAATCATTAATAATTGCTGAGGTCCTTCTACATACTAGGTCATTTATTAAGCTCAAAAAAACTGTGAGAGAGGCATACATATGTGTGTGTTTCTGTATCATTTCTAGATCTATGGCCCATGCTTCAGGTCACACATATCCTCATAAGTAGCTGTGCAATTTGGTGCCATGACCCCTGGAAGCTTCTCCTCTCCACCCACCACCCCAAAACCCACAGAGCCCGAACTCGTTTCTAAAGGGCTGAGTGAGCCGACTCTTCCGAAGAAATATTTGTCTGTAATCCGCCTTAGGAAGCAAAAGAACACATGAAGTTCCTGGGCACTCGAGTCTTGGCCCACGGGAGGAACTCCACTGTTGACGTTCATATAAGTTTATCACTTTTACCATCTGTAGAATAAAGATTGAAGTATGAAATAATGAACAGTGTACGATGTATTAGGTATGAAGCAAAAGAATTTGAATGTATATATATGCATTATTTACAGGACTTCACATAATCCTGATGGTGCCATCCAGGCCATGAAATGTTGGTTTGGGTCGCGTTTCATTTTTTTTATCATAGACAGTATCACAAGTATCACTGACATTATAATTGCTTGAAGTAAGGTGGTCTTTTCAACTGTCTTATTGAAGATCTTTTGTTTGGAAGCTTTCAATTCTCAACTGTGGTCAGTCTAACTAGTCCTTACCTCTAGCCATTGACCACTGATCAAAAGCCCAGTTCGGCAATACATTTTAATCACAGTTAGTGTGGCTTAGCACCTGCGGCTCACTAGAGTTTTCATTTCTTGTCTATCATGGTTGAATGACAATAAAAGCAACACTCTCGTGGCATATACTGGGAGATTGCCTAAAATAAACTAATTTATAGCAGCACTATCCACCACTGTCCAGCACTGGGGCCCAGAGCACACAAGCAAGCGCTACTGCTTGTGGAACACACTGAGACAAATGAAAGAGTTGCCTCTCAGACAGAAGTGCCCTGGGGCAGGTGTTAGCTGCTCCAACCCCAGTATCTCAACACACCTGTAAACCTCTCAGGGCCCATTAGTTGCAGAGCTCAGAGTTATGAGATTACATATTGCGTTATACAACATGTAGCACATGGAATGGATAAAGATAGGTAGTATATCTGAGTGCATGAAGTAACAGGATTATTTATACATCTATAAGAATCTCTGTCTGGATACACATACAGCCTAGAAAGAACACCTACAATAGGAAAGTTAAAGTTAGGATGAGATCCTCTACCTTATGCCCTTTCCTTCCCACAGGAAAAAGTCAACCATTTGTCTTAGCATGGACTTGTTCTGTTCTCTCAGTTTAACCTCCTTTATTCCAACAATTAAGTAGCTAAGTCAGGCTGGTGTGCCCTATAGATCCAGGCATTTTCGATCTGGAGGGAGGAGCAAAGGCCTTTGTCTGCCAAGCCTCTGCTTGGTGCTCCAGTCAACCTTTTACTGGAGAGCCTGCATTTCTCGACCATCACGTCAGAGACTCTGGTTTCCCTGATAGCTACTTGTACTCTGTGTGATGAGCTGTCTGGGTTGGAAACCCCTTGGGGTAAGGAGATATACGTGGTAAGATTGGGTCCATGCTTTAAACCACAGTATTAAGAGGTCGCTTGTTGCCTAGTGGAAGAACAGCCATATGCTAAATGGAGTCAGACTACATTTCCTAATTTCCCTTGAAATCAGGTGTGAATGTGTACTGGAAAGGCTCTTTAAGGGGAGCTGATCCTGCTGGAAAGAGCACCTTTATGCCCTTCTGGTTTTCTTTTTTCTGGCTGTCCTCTAGGATATGATGTCTGAACTTCAGCTGCCAACTTGGGCTATGAGGTAGCTTAGAATGCACTGGAATGGTGGAGCAGAAAGACAGAAGGAATCTCAGGCTCTGAAGGCATTGTGAAACCATAACTAAGCCCTAGATTGCCTATCAATGATAGACAGTCCCAGGCTTACTGGACTTTTGAAAAAATGTTTAATGTTAAAACACCTTTCTTATTTTAGCTAATCCTCACCTGAGGGTTTTGTTAAATAAATCTAAACAAAGGCCCAATTAATATAACCATCTATTACTGTCAAAACTTTATCTCTAATTTCTAATGGTTAAAATGACCGACATTATTACCATCATCATTGTCTATAACCTTATATAATAGAGCAGTCAAATCTCATCATCAACTACGAAGTCCACCAACATCCCAGCAAGAGTGAGCAAGTGCCTGTCTAATGACCCCTCCCTCGACGTCTGAACTTGCTGGGAAGATACAAATCCCTGGCTACTTCCTTGCTACCTGCTAGAAAACAAGGGTTGACTTACAAGGACTCAGGAAACATGATCGTAGGGTGGCCACTCACAGCCTGGGTCACGCCAAGCAATTGAGAGACACTGACTTGAAGGGGTTAGATCTGTCTGTTCCTGCACCACGCCACTAGACAAATGGCCCAAATTCAAAGACTTGGGGTAAACTGAAGAAATTCTAAAATACAGTCGCCATACAGATCATGACTCAAAAGGGTCTTCTCATCCACTCCGCTGGCCCACTATTTCATCCAGGCCATTTGTGCGGCCAGCCAGGCAACAATAACTACCAAAGTGCTGGCTCAGAAGCCATTTTCCAAATAACACCAATCAACTTTAGTAAACACAAAACTGCTTTTTAGATTTAAATATTTTGCTAGGCTTTTAATATTTGTCCATATTATTTCTATGTACGATGTGAGGTCAGAATATACTTTGATATTTTTCCTGAGGTAGTCAATTTTCCTAATACCAGCGACCGAATTGCACATTCTTCTCTCCGGACTTGTGGCATCTAACCATCAAAACTTCTGGGTGTGTTCCAGGCATGTTGTGTGTTTTGTGTGTATTAGTTTTCTTCTGGTCAGTATTTTTGTCCCAGGATTTTATAATTTTTGAGAGTATGATAGAATACATGTATCTTTTTTCCCTTAAAAAGTTGCTTTTTAATAATATTGTTATCTTCTTTTTGGGGAAAAACCATTTGTTCACTGCAGCATCAGAGGTTATAGCTCCATGGCAACTCAGTGGTTGGGTTTTAGGAAAAGTGGAACTTAGGAATGAATACATACAGTTTTGTTTGACCCAAAACCAAACATTCTTATAAGATGAACACGGTTGATTTACTCTGGCCAGCAATTTTAAAGTGAGCACCATTAAAAGTTCTTTCTGATGTGAACCAAGGGCCTTGAATAACTTTAAATCTTCTGCTATGATTTGAATATTTGTGTTACCCCGTTTGTGATGTTGAACATGGATGGAAGGGTACAGAGTACCCAGGGCTGCAGATGTTACCCTTTTCCCAACCTTCAACCTTAATCCAATTCTCCTTGCTTCCTCAAATAGTTACTACAAAGGAGGGGGCATTCAGCTTTCAGGGATTCATGAGTTGGGAAGGAAAGGAATAAGTCATAAAAAGTCTCTTGTGCCCATAGAACTAGATGTGGAATGAGGTATATGGAGTTTACATTAGATGTCTTTTAAATACCTGTAAGAGTTATAGCTCTTCGAGACAAAAAGAGTATAGAAACATGTATGGAATTCTGATCACCTGAGTTTAATGATGGAGCTGGAAGAGGGTGTGGAAAAAGAATGTAAAGGCAGAATAATCCGATAAAGTGATGGTAAAGCAATTTTAAAGCCAAAGGTGAAAGCAAAGAAAGTCCTAAGATCATTAAGTAGCTGTGAAATCCAGTTGATCGGTGACGAAGATGAGCTATAATCTTAATGAGAGTATAGAATTCAATTCACTCAAATCGGAAGGAAAAATAAGTTCATGGCCTATCTTGAACCCAAGAGAAACCAACTCATTAGAGTCATGGATTTGGGGTTCCTGTCATTAAAGTGACTATTGAAGGTAGTTGCGCGTTGGTCAGCGTCTCAGAGAAAGTCCTTCTCCTTCCTAGGTCGAAGCCTCTGCTACATTTGCAGCCGTAGCCTGCTGAAGTCTCCCAACTTGCTGGCGACACTATGATTTTTCAGTAGTGGATTAGTGTTTTTACCCCCAAAATATTGTAGAATAGATTACAAAGACTAAGCAAATCAAATCTACATAATTAACACTTGTGTGAAGTTCGAATACCACTTTTTGAAATCATTGAGACAATCTATATATTTGGTATTTAAGATGTTTGCAAATTTTAAGAAAATATAGTTTATTAAGGCATTTAACACATTAGCCTTCTAATATCAATTTAAATAGATCATTGAGTAATTAAGTTTAGATACTTGATGTTAAGTCAAAAGGATAAACAGTGTTCGAATGCTTACTAGAACTTAAGCATCATTGCATTTAGAGATTTATTAGCTCTACTTGGAGTGGTTTCAGTGGAAGGAAAGCTTTTTCTTCCAAAGATATTCAGAGGGCTTTAAAGAGAAAACTGAATACTTTAAATTGATGTAAGTAATGCACAGTATTTAAAGCCATCAGTATTTAAAGCCAGTTTATTAACTAGGTTTGTAATCAGAAGCGATTAATTAAGGGAGGTTGGTCCAGTCAACTTGAGTTGAGGAGACATAAATCAAAAGCTCTCCTGGAAGTGCTTATTAAAATTAATGGACTTGTAAATAATATGACATTTCTAAATTTATTTATTCAACAGATTCATTGAGTGTCTGTGATGTGTTAGGCACTATTGTGCAAAAGATGCTCAGAATATAGTAATGAACAAAACGGGGAGACCAGTGTTTTGGGGGGACTACATTCATTAAACTTAGGAGCTTTAGAGAAAAAAAACTAAGTTATCAAGACTTTGACTTGAATATGTTGGATAGTATTGTTAAAACAAGTTAGCTAATCTCTCCAATGCATAAAAGGTCCCACAAGAACACCAAGAAATCACATTGACAAATGTCCCCATTCATCTTTGTATCATCAATGCCTAGTTCACGCACACCCTCAGAATTATGTGTAGTTTCAGTGCTGTTTTCTCGTATTGCCTAAATTTTTTTCACATCACTCACAAGTGACCTGAGTTAACCAAGATTTCCTTTTTAAAATCCAAGTGTTTCCAAGGTCGAGGAGCCAAGAGATATTTACGTGTTTGTGTGATTCAATTAAATTGTGTTTCTCCTAACATCTGAGTTAAATAAAATTTATGATGGAGGGCAGAGAGGCAAATAACTTTGGAGATGGAGACATTTGTGCAGAAAAGGGAAATCTGTAGAGTGGAGACATGTTAAGGAAAGGGGCCAGGTGTCTTTGGGCTGCTGGGGGGTTAGGGGAACTGGGAAGAGGCATATAAAGAGTGGTGGAAAATGCAAAGAATTCTCAACTATTTAAAAAACAACCTCTGCTCAGGAAAGAGAAAGACCTCTGTTTTGTATTCCCGAGTGGTTCCCTGTTCCCCAAATCCAGAAGTCAAAATTGCTTTGTTAAAAATTTTCATTTGAAAGCCCTGGCTGGCGTAGCTCTGTGGATTGAGCGCGGGCCTGCGAACCAGACGATCGCGGTTCGATTCCCAGTCAGGGCACATGCCTGGGTTGCAGGCCCGTTCCTTGCAGGCTAACTACCAGCAGGGGACGCACAAAAGGCAACCATACATTGATGTTTCTTTCCCTTTCTCCTTCCCCTCTATAAATAAATAAATAAAATCTTAAAAAAAATTTCATTTGAGTAAATAAAGCTTTTGTAAAACGACCTGGAAACATAAATGAACATTGTTTTCCATAGGAAAATGTTTCTCAGTTATAAACAGCCTGCTTACAACTAGTCTATGGAAACATGACCTCTTTGTAAATTGACCATTACTCTGATCGTCAAAGCACGAAACCTGCACCCAAGACAGTTTCAGAAAACTGTAGACGAGAATCTACAGAAGTCCATCAACGACCTAAACTATGGGTTTTTCAAGGCAAGCCTGAAGCTAAGAATTCACGGAGTTTTGCAATCCATACCCAAGCATCCCAGCTGCCTCAATTCATACATTCATTCCAAAACCACAGGCAACCCTGGGGGCTGCAGTGGCAGCCCCCACTGCTCCACCGGCTGGCTGCCCCAATCATTGTGGCTAATTGCAAATTTCCCACACTGACATTTAGGGACCAATCAGAGAGCAGACACGTAATCTGGGGGCACAACTATACAGAGGTGAAACTCCTTAGGCTCTAGGATATGAAAGAACTAGGTCTAAATCTCAATTACTACCCCCTGGCTCAATGCCCATGGCTGGCAATTTAAACTCTGCACCTGTTTCCTCATCTGCAAAACGGGAATTATTATCATAACTACCTCATGAAGATTCTGAGGGCTTTAGGGGAGATAAAGCATGCACAACATTATTTCTAACATGTAGTAAGCATTCAGAATCAGGGTACTGGGTTCCCTAATTTACAGAAGGTAAACATCTAGAAAAACATGTTGTATATTCTGCTTCCAATAGGCCATAAATGTAAGTAGTAATTACCAACATCTTGGTTGGCCTAGGTAATTCACAGCTTTCTTTTTTTCAACATTAAAGAAACCAAGAAAGAATCCAATTTCTATTGGGGACCTTGAGATGCTAAAATGGAGCACAGGCCTATAAACACTGTTCTGATAGCTGAGAGGGATTTGGTGAAAGAACATTTCATGGGAAGAGAGTTATGGAAGAGTTATGGAGAAAAAGTGTAATTCTCTAAATGATGGCTCTTAAAATAACCAGTGTCTTTTTCGACCGACATTCAGTCCCATACTGGAACAAAACACCCAGGCTGAGTTATTAAGGGAGAACACGAGTTTAATAATACAGTATTAGATTGAGAATCATCCAGGAAAAGTATACTGTAAAAATGTTTTGAATATCAATTGACCTCTGGTAAATTTAGTGTTGTAAATACTTGCATTATAGTGAGGTAGACAGTTTAAAAAAACTCTCCATTAGACAGACTTAAAATCTTGTAATAATATTTAGGAAAATGATAACATTAAGAAGGAATGAAATATCTGATTAATGTTTAACTTTGTACAACTCGAATATAAACTTTAAAAATATTAGAAATTATAACATTTGAGTGCATATAACATTTTGTACATTAAGATGAATTGCATGCTATCCATTTCCTCTTTGCACTTTAAGTCGCCTTAAATAGACAAATATATACAGCCTTTAACAGAACAACAGTGCATCCAAAGCAAATGTGCATTTTAAATTATTTCTCTTGGCCAAGTCTTTTTTTCCTCAGCATTTTATATTAATATTTATTATCATTCTAACCCTTCCTTTGACATACTGTAGTTCTCTGAACCAAACAAGCAATAGGTTTAGATCAAGAGAGAGCAAAACCACTTTGGAAAAACAAAACTTTTTTAATGGTTGATACAAGTTCCCTTGTTTAAACCACTTCATGGTCAAAGACGAGAAGGAAGCAGACTTTTCAAGGGGCTTACTTATGGGCAATGTGGGCAATGTTTGAGAATAATAGTGGTGCAGACTGGGGAAAAGTTTCTGTTCTTGACAATCCGGGAGTGGCTATTCCAATGGCTCTGTGCTCTCTCTCTCCGTGCTTTCATCCACCCCTGCCTCCTTCCTCACTGCCAGCTCTCCATCTTCCACCCGAAGCTCAATGTAACACTTAGCTCTTTTCACAGTTTCTCACTACTAAGTTTTTAAAACATTGCCTAACTGGTAATTACAATCTGCAACAATTCTTTTGGGCAAGCCCTGGGCTATTGGTGGCTGGTAATCTTCCAGGAATGTCAGAGAGAGGAGAGGAAACACAGATTTTAAAGAAACTTGGTAGCCTGGGCCTCGTGTACCATTCATCCTTCTCTGCTCCAGGCCGGCCCCTTCTCCCCATCCTCCTGTGGGGCCCAGCATCTCCCCTTCCAACTTTGCCCTTCTACCTCGGAGGTCATTTTCCCTCTGCACTTCTTTCTTACCTTAGCTATGTTGGTCCCCACACCTATTCATTTTTTTAAGTGGGAAATTGCCTTCCCCTTAAAATGAGATGTCTGAATTTTGGCAAATTCTGTTCAAAGAAATCAATTAGAAACTGACATCAGGAAGGGCTTTTCCTAGGTTACCTTCAGCCAGGGCTAATGCACCTCAGTGTCAGGCATCAGAGACAGGCCTCGTGGTTTCTCATTATCCTTCAGGGGGTTCCCTTTGGACTCATTCCTGTCATTCCATCCATACCAGCTTTCCTTTCCCTCACCACAAAAAGCAACTGTAAAGGCAGTGCGACCTGAGCTCCCTGGAGTGTAATACAGGTTGCCAGTTCCCTGTACTAGGAGAGGCCAGGGCAGAGCCCATCACACTAGTAAAAAAGGCCAGCTTGGGCCCACCTCTCTCCACACTCTTCTAAAAGCAAGGCCTTTCTTGGCTTTCCTGTTCCTGGTGCTGATTCCTCTATTCTAACACGCTCTGCTCAGGCGGCCACAAGGCATGGGCTATAACGTGGCCAGAAAAACACATCTTTTTTAGACAGGTAGAGAACAACCAAGATGTAGTTTGATTGTTAAAGGTGATTCTTCCTCCTAAATTGTTTTCCTTCTTAAACTATTTTTTTTTTCAATCCATGAAGCAATTAAGAAACTGGTGTCTCCCCTCCCCCCACCTTCTACCAAAACCTGCGGAACACACAAAGAAATCCAAAGCTGCAATAATAGAGATAAAAACTAAAGAAATCCTCCTTGGCGTGTTTTTCCAAGGAAGCCAAGGCAAGGAGTGAAAAACCCTATTTCCCTTTGGGCTGGCAGGTGAAAGGTTCTGGCAAGGCTGAGCTCCCTCCTCTCCCAAGCGGCTGTATATTCAGGCTGTATCCCCACCCTCTGCCTCCAAGGCCGACTCCTCTTCCTGCTTCTCTGCAGTGAGGCCTCCTGCGGTCATGGGCCAAGGCGGCAGGAAAGGCGCCGCTGCTACCTGCAGCCGCACGACTCCACCACCATATCTTCGTATTGCTTGTAGACCACGTTGTTGCCGGCGTCGATGTACAGGATGCTGATGGGAGTCAATTTGGTGGGCACGCAGCAGCTGGGCGGGGTGGAGCCGGGGTCCATGGAGTTCATCAGCGTCTGGATGATGGCGTGATTGGTGGGCTCCAGGTGCGAGCGCAGCGGGAAGTCGCACACGCCTTCGCAGTGGTAGGCCTCGTACTCCAGGGGCGCGATAATCCAGTCGTCCCAGCCCAGCTCTTTGAAGTTGACGTGAAGGGGCTTCTTGCTGCAGCGCAGCCTGGACTTCTTGCCATGACGCTTGCCGTGGCGGCTGGTGAAGGCCGTGCGCCGCCGCCGGCGGCCGGGCGAGGGCAGCCAAGGCCCGGCGTCTGGGGAGCCCGACGGTAGGGGCCAAGGCCCTTCAGCATCTACTCCCAGGCCCGCAGCCTCGGCAGAGCCTAGCTGCTCGCGCGTCTCGGTGAACAGGTTCTTGCTTTGCGATCGTGTGAACACGACGAGCAGGGCGCGTTCTTGGGGGGACCGCACCTTCCGGCTGAAGCCCAGACTCCGAAGGTCTGGGAACTGTGGCTGCTGGAGCCCAGGCGCGCGCTCCTCGGCCTCCTCGGCTGCCTGCTCGCCCCACGCGGCCCGCAGCTCCAAGCACAGCTGCTTCCACGGCTGGTGGCGCAGGCCCTTCCACACGTCGAAGACTTCCCAGCCGGCCCCGGGCGCCCCCTGCAGGTCCAGGGTCCGCGCGTCTAGCAGCTGGGGCGACTGGCAGGGGAACAGCTGCACGTGGAGCGGCCCGGCGGGTGGCCCCAAGGGCGCAGCGGACGCCTGGCGAAAGAGCCGCAGCTCTGCGCCCACCAGCTCTTCTTTGTCTGAGAGCGTGGACACATCAAACAAATACTTCTGTCTCCGGAGAGCAGTGTGCGGGAGATCGTCTGCAAGATAAAAAATAATTACAGTCAGTTTCACTTAAGGGGGAGATCAGCCCGGTGCTGTGCGGCTGCCCCCGGGAGGAAAAGGGCGGGGAGCAGGGCCGGCCGACCCGGAGTCCAGTTGGGCCAGCCCGGGGCCGACCACCCGGGCTAGGGGAGGCGCATCAGCCCAGTCCCCTCCTCCCCGTCAGCCCGGGACTCCCAGGGCGGAAGTCGGTGGCTGCTGGAGAGGCGGCCGAGGCAGCCTCCCGGCTTTTCCCCCAGGACCTTGCAAGCAACCACTAATGTGCCCTTTGTGGTTGCGAACCTGGGCCGCACTTCCCCCAGCCCCCCTCTCAGCTGGCTCATTCTCATCATTCACGGCTCAGCTTAAATGTCACCTCCTCCGAGAGGCCATCCTCTACCACCTTGATCTACAGTAACCTCCCTCGGTCACTATCACAGGACCCCGTTTTATTATCTTCCTGGCACTTAACACTATCTGCAATGAGCCTCATTAATATTTCTCTTTAGTGGTCTGTTCTCCCCAGCAACACCCCTCCCCCCGCCACCAGCCAGTGGGAGCTGGGGGCATGTCAAGCCTATCTCGTTCATTGTAGCACTTACAGCCTTGCTCGACCTAGTGTACATGCAGGTCAACACGTGAGAAACTTCTAGAGCAGCCATTCTCAATTTGGCTGCCGGCGATAATCACCTAAAGAACCTAAAAATTGCCAGCTGCCCGGGCTTACTTCAGGCAACTGAATCAAAACCTGAAAACAAGGCCTGGGTATTGGGGTTTTGTTGCTGTTGTTGTTAACTTTTTTTAAGCTCCCAAGACCGTTTAAAGGTACAGTCTAGTTTAGACCCACTGGCGGTGTAGGGGGAAGTTTGCTGCCCATCGGGCAGACAGAATAACGAGTTACGTGATTTCTTTCTTTCTCTTTTAAATTCACCATTTAAACACAAACAAAAGAGCAATGAGGTTTTCAGAAGCCTTTCTTCATTTGCAGGGGGTCAGAGGAAGAAGCACACACACCAGGCGTCTATCCATTGAGAAGATCCTACAGCCCATGAGAAACAGACACTTCTGGAAGGAGAAAGCCTCCCTCTGCCACAGCCCCACACCCACCCGCAGTGACGTTCTCCACTCCTCCACCCACACGACCTGAAATCTGCTTGCTTTTCGACTAAGCCTGAAGATAAATCTTTAGGTTACAGGTGAGAAATAGAAATTTAGGGCATGTGAGGGGGTGGGGGATAACTGGCCTTTAAAATCCAAGGTGAGTCCTTTGGGATGAAGACAAAATTGAACTTTCTGGGGGTTTGGGCTTTTTGTTTTGTTCTCTTTTTTTTTGACACATGTGTCTATAAAGCCCACTCCACTTCAATGTGCAAGGCAGAAAGTTAACCAGATTTTTCTGGGCTGCTTGCTCATAAAATATTTACAACCGAGCAAATACAAAAATCCCCAAAGCCCCCAGCTTTCCCCAGAAGCTAGTAAAGCTTGGGTCAATTTCAATAGTAAAAGTGTCACTGGGTCCCAGGTCCGACCTTCACTGCCAGTCCAGATGTAGCCCCAGGACACTGGCTCTGGAGCCTCAGCCATACCCGGCCCCTGCTCTGGGCTGAGGGTAGGGCTGGCTGCATCGCTCGGATACACAAGTCCCAACCTGAGAGGGAGCTGCGGGAAGGGTTCGAGAGGTGAAAAGGGAAACGCTGCTGGAGGCAGTTGATTTATGGAAGCCAAGACCTTCAAACTTACCAGGGTCACATTAAAATCAGTGGGAAGTCAGCACACTTTCTTCTCCTTTACAGAGACCTGTGTCTGCCACCACCATCCCTGCACCCAGGGCCTTAGGCTGCACTTTCCTGCTTCTGATATTTCTCCCCCAACCAAGGCTGTGGTGAGAAGGGCGACCCTAAGGCACTTGCTGCACCAGCTCAATGTTGTGAGGCCTGATGAGTCTTTTCGTCCTTACGTTGTCCAAAAGCACAGAACAGGTCTCTAAAGTAAGTACCCCTTTGCTCCCATTTTACAGATGGGAAACTCAAGACTTGGAGAAATGAAGTTAATTACCAAAGTCTGAGAGCTAGTAAGTGGTGAGGCTGAAATCCAAACCTAGTTCTGTTTAATGTTTCCACAGTGGGAACATTTAGCCCATAAGCCCCATTGCCCCAGGGCCTCCCCATTATATTCTAGGTACAGGAATCCAAAAGCAGCCAGTAGCTGCCAGGGTATAAAGGATGTGACATAGTCCAAACTGTATTTGCAGGGCTTGCTGGGATAAAACGCGTGGCTGCGTACATACGTAATTCCCGGGAGTTTGTCACTGGCTGGAGAACGTTAGGCAGGTGCAAAGGATGATTTGTTTCTCTGGTGCTACACAGAGAAATCAGTCTGCTTTTGTTTGCATTTTTAAGTGAACTAATCAATGCCTATCTACACAGCTAAATCACATTTCTCTGGTCCTCAGGAGTGGTCAGACAGAGAAAAGTATCTGTAGAGAGAGGGCTCTATTGATTCTGCAGCCTTGGGCATTCTTACTCTTCCCAGGGCTTGGGAAAGAGTGCAGCTGGGGACTTCAGCCTGTATCCTGCTCCTTCTCCATAGCAGCTTCATTGCCTGGTTTCATGGACCTCACCTGCAAGTGTAGGTAGGGACACCCTCACAGGACCAAACTCCCAGGCTACAGGTGCACACCTCAGTGCTGTGATACACTCTTAGGAGGACAGGTCTGA
This sequence comes from Sturnira hondurensis, assembly GCF_014824575.4. Lineage (NCBI taxonomy): Eukaryota > Metazoa > Chordata > Mammalia > Chiroptera > Phyllostomidae > Sturnira > Sturnira hondurensis. The sequence continues at coordinate 23,320,095 of NW_028079044.1, forward strand.
TGGAGAAGCTCTTCAGGCCCTGGAAGTGGGCCCAGAGCTCTTTGGGCAAGAACTTTATGGCTCAGGTACCGCAATAGAATAGTAACTCTTAAAGCCACTAAATCTGCTGGTGCTCCTCGATCTGCATCCTCAGTTTCACACAGAAGCTTGTTAAAAATGTAAATTCTCTTGGGCCTTAGAGGTTTGTGGTGGGGCCCAGAATATGCATTTTTAGTACGCTCCCAGGCGATGCTGATTCTGCTGGTCTGGTCTGGGATCCCACTTTAAGAACCACTACTCCAGATGAGTACTCCCTTGGTGCTTCAGATTCCCCACCATTTGGGGAAGGGCACTACTGGAAATGGACAAGATAGGGCTCTCCAAAGCACAGGGCCCAGGGCAGGGTTGAAGGTGGTACAGCAGAATCAAGTCACCTTCTTGCCCCAGTCCCTTCCTGCCTTCCCCTACCTCATCCAAATACATATATATATTTTTTCAGCCACATGTCCTCTCACTGGGTGTCCTAAACAGTGTCCCAAAAGGTGGTTGCTCTGTGCAGCTCCTCCCAGACCACATTCCCCACCTGTCTGGACCTGCTCTGGATCCATGTATCACAGAAATAGCCCCAAGGAGGCATCTGACCTGGGGAGTGAACAGACCACTGTCCTTCTGCTGTGACCCTGCAGACACCTTGCCTATTGACTGGGCATCACAAGGCTCAGCTCTGCTGCCATGGCCACTGGTGTAGGAAGCTGGCCCTTTTCACAAGCCTCCTCTCCCATTAAGTCCTGTATAAATGAGGGCCCTCTCTCCCACACCTTTGACGAGAACCATTGCACCTTTCATTCCAAAATCTGTTTGTGACACTTCTTTACATCATGGGAATGAATCATTTGCCTTAGGCCTTGAAACAAAGTTGATCAGCAATACATCATGATATTTTCTGTTTTGTTTGTTTTTTTATTTTTGCTTTTAATTTGCATCAACCCGGCTTGCCACAGCTTGGCTCAGACCCCAGTTAGCTCAATGTTTGTTGAGTATTAGGGAGACCTTTCAAGTTACAATCACGGGATTTGCCCTTATCAGCTTCCACGGTGGTGGTAGAAGAAGGGACGGGGGAGGAGAGGAGAAGGAGCAAACCTCCTGCATATCTGAGGGAAATTCTTCATAAATAGGCCAGCCTTTTCTGAGTTCAAAACAAGTTGGTGAAAGGCAGGGGATACTTCAAATGCACATCAGGTGTGCAATGGGTAGAAATTTTAAAAAGAAAGAAAATAAGTAAATGGAGGAAAAAGCGAATCATTTGCCAGATGGGGACTTATTAAGCCCATGTGAAGTGAATGAACTCCCTAAGAAAGGCAAAGGCATCCGTGCAGGGTCACAGTACATGGCTGGAGGAAACCAGAGAAGCAAACAAACACTAGATAGGAAAGGACAGGATGCCCAAGGGGCCATAGACCAGACACCCTGGGAACCTGAGCCCCTGGAAGGTGGCTTAAGGGAAATGCACCAGGCCGGCCCACCCACACTCTACCTGATGCCTGGCTCCCCTGGACCACCTTGTAGATGGTTTCCTGAAAACCTGCCATTTCGTTTGGTCTGGGGCAGAAAGAGCCCACACTGCATTTTTTCTAAGACTGCCTTTTCGATAAGGACACCGCCCGAGGTCCCTGTTGAGAGTCCTAGTTGGAATTTCCGTCACTCACTGGCCCAAAGGTAAGACTTCTCTCAACTCCCAAAACCCACTGCGCCAAAGACTCTGGGCTCCCCCAGTGTTCCTCCACACCAGTCCAGCTCGCTGTGACCTGGGCCACTACTGTCTGCTGTCTGGTCTGCCCCCACCCGCCTCCTCCAACCCTCCTGCCAAACATCACACCCCATGCTGTCCTCAAATGCACAGACCCTGCTTTCCAACTCCAACTCCCCTAGGTGGAAGGGGTGGGAATAATCACAGTGTTTATAAAGGAAACTCCAGAAGTCTTTACAGCTAAGCCTCTCCCTCACCCCTCATTTTGAGCCAAGGGAAGCAATGAAGTTTATGTGCCAGGCACTTGCTCCTGGCTTTGATGGCCTTTGTCCCTGAATCCTCACCTCAAGCATCTGAGGTGCACCCTACAGCTCTACTCATTTGTAGATGAGGAAACGGGGGCTCCAGGAGGTGTCTCAACTTGTCCACTATCTTGAAGCTAGTGAGGCACAGGATTTGGAGGTGTTAATACCAACTCCTGCCTTTAGTTCTGTGGCCACACCTCTCTAACAGGGTCTGACAGGGCCTTGGAGCAAAAAGGGAGGGAGGAAAATGAACACATATTCATCAGCAATGCCATTAAAAAAAGGGACTGACTTCCCCCAGGAAGTCAGCTTCCTCCTCCAGGAGTCACTGCTTCCCTGGGTCCCTCGGCTGTAGCACTGCCCTGAGATGCCACAGTTGGAAATAGAGTCTGGTGTACTGGGTGAGGAAAAATGAACCACTAGCCCTCTCCCTGCCACAAGCCTCTTTTCCCATTAAATCTATATAACGGGAGGCCTCTGAGTGCTCCAACAATGACACTGTCCCAGGACACAGTGGTCTTCAGGGCATCCCTTTGTACTCTTGTCCTGAGGCAGGCCTCTGTTGAGATGTGAGCCTTGCAAATGGCTGAGCTTGCTAAGCATCCACAAAGAGGCTCTGATTTAGGGCATGGTCCACACAATTCAGCCTCTCTAGGGTGCTTCTACTTGACCACTCAGCATAATAATCCTAACAGGAAACACTGGTGTCACACTTATTATATACTGGGCACAATCTAAATGCTTAATTTACAATAATTCATGTAAAGCCTCAAAACCACTTACCAAAAAATATATCACCATTATCTCCATGCTATGAATCAGAAAAATAAAACTGAGCTTAAAAGCAACTTGCCTAAAATAGTATGAGACCTGGTTCCCCGTATCTGTGCTACCAACCTGGACATCCCAGACTTGACCTCTGTGCCTGGCAGAATCCCTGACAAGGTCCAGCTCTCTCTCTTGCTGTCCTTGCCTAGAGGAAAGGATCAACCCCTGGTCTCCAAAAGTCACTCACTTTCTAAGCAGAACTGAAGGAATGAATTGGACTTTTGAAAGAATTTATAAGGAAACTTAATTTTCTCATCTACAAAATGAGAATAATAACACTAGCTTACAGTCACTGAGCGAGGGGTGGAAAATGAGATAAGGAGTGGGAGAGATATTTGATGATATGTGCAAATATTAGTTACTCTGGACAACATGAATGAGCACTGGAATCTAGAGTCTAGGAGAGGGAGAAGTAGACTTGAACCCTGACCTGTGCTCTATTGGCTGGGTGACCTTGGGTGGACTGAGTCACATGATCTCTTCCAGATTCATATGCCTTACCTATAAAATGGGAGAACGACCTCCACTCTGCAGAGTCATTGTAAAGGTCAGAGTCAAGGCACCCAAGGCACAAAGAGTACCTAATGAATGCAGCCAGTATTATACTACAACTACCTGCATCCATCTACGGGGAGTTGAATGCACCTGGTCTCCTCTTGGCCTTATTTGAGGAGATGCAGTTTAGTTATCTCCATAGGATTTCCAGAAATAGTGGAGGAAAGGTGCTGGGCAAGAGGGATAAATACAGAAGCAGATGCCTCTGGTTCCTGGTCATGTAAGTTCCAGAGAAGAGCAAGCCTCATCCCTATCACCTTGATCTTTTTCAGTCCCCCCCCCCCCCAAGCCATATCCACCACTGTGTCCCTCCCACAACACCAGGTGAGCAGACAACCTCCAGGCCCAAACTTCATTTCCGAGAGGGCCCTCCATACAGGTTTGCTCCTCAGGGCCAGCGCTAGCCAATATGCTAATCCTTTTGGCTTCCTGGCTGGGCGGTAGCAGTCCTGAAAGATCTGGGCATTAATCTACCCTGCCTCACTCCCTACTTCCCCCCTTTGGTGCCCTTTCCTGAGGCAGAGTCTGTGCATAGAACCAGCCTGGGGTGGAGATGGGGGCAATGTTCCAAATCTTCACTCTGCAAAAGCCAAGTGTGTGTTGGAGGGTAGAGGAGGGGTTATAGCAATGAATGACCCCTTGGGTTGCAGTGTCAGCCAGCCAGCAGTTCGAATCACCCTCAAAGTTCCCCTTGGTTGGTCTACAAGGGTGTGTGTCTCCTAACCCACTACCAAATCCTCAGCCCAGCTCCTCTCTGGGTCACTCAGCTTCCCTGGCATTTCCCCCAATGAATTGTCCTGCATTTCTCAGCTTCTTTCCTTTTTTCAAAGACCAGAGGGGCCCAAGGTGAGTTTTCCACAGAGTGTTGGAGAAGCTTACCCACCTACTCTCCAAGGTGCTCCAACCCCACCACCCTCCTTCCAGGGTGAGCCTGGGCCTTGTAAACCCTGTAGGATTAAGCAGGTCCAGTGGCCTGAATCTGCAGAGAGATCTATGTCATCAGAGTAAACTCTGTGTCAGCGTGAGGCAAAGGCATGAGGTTGGTAGACCTGACTGCACAACCCAGTTCCCAGTGCCTCTCAGGAGCCTCAGCCTCCAGAGCCAGTGCCCTAGGCAGACGCTGGCCAGCCCCCCTCTCCCGAGCACTGGGCACCGGGCATGCCCAGCGGGAGTCCGAAGGAGCTTCAGGGAGGCTCCTTTTGCCCCTAGAATAAATTGGCTTCGTTTATAAAGAAGTTTCCATGAACTTGGCGTAAACCTCTGACTGCGCATTCTGAGAAGGGCCCAAGAGCCAGAGACACGATGTCGAGATCCAGGACACTTTAGCAGGCTTCTCTTTTCACTGTGGTCCCTCCCTAGCCTCCGGACTGCAGCAGCTCAAATCTTAACTTGACGTCACTTTAGATAAATCCCAAACAGAAGCTCAGTGCGGTTCCCACACGCTACCCACTCTCCCCACCTTTCGGCTTCTCGAAATCGACCTGCGCCCGATGTGCCTCTGCTCCACTGTCCCCCAGACGTCGCTGCTCATCCCCTGGGGCCGTGCTCGCAACGCCTGCCTGGGACGTGGAACTTGCCAGGGGCCGCCCCCCCTGTGCTGTCTACCAGTGGTGCCTCCCAGGAGCCCTGGAGACCGCCAAAGGCCGGTGGTGGCAGCCCGAGGTGGCGGCGGGTGGTGGGAGTGGCAAGGAGAGTGCAGGAGGAGAGAATCGCAGATGTGTTGAAACCCTGCCCTGGGCAGGAACGGGATCGGGTCTTTGGACTCAGGAACGTCAGTGTCCAAAGTGGAAGAAAAGTTTCCCACTTCAGATGGTTTCCCTTCTCAGACCAGTCCTGACGTTGCAGGTGGGGGAAGGGGTTCAAAATGGCTTGTGGTTGTGGGTATGTGAACCCTCAGGGGCCAAGGGTTTTCTGCGCAGGAGAAACCTCGCCGATGGGTTCTTCAAAGTGTTATGCCTGGCGCAGCTTGTGAGGGAGAGATCGCCCAACCCTGCTCCTCCTGGGGAGACTCCCGCTATAATGAGGTAGCCAAATGCGGGTTGTGGTAGCAGCTACGGGCCAGAGTCTAGTCTCGTTCAGTGTGGTCCCTTCGTGTGTGTGGAGTGGGGGCAGGACCCACTTGCCTTGAAGCCAGATTTGCAAAGCAGGCCCGCCGATTCTCTTTGGTTTTTACATTATTTAGGAAGGGGTACATGTAAACCGTTACCACCACCACCACCCCAAAGCCAGCACTCTGCGCGGCCTTGGCTCCCGCTTTCTTGGGGGCTCCTGAAGCTAAACTCTGCCAGTTTGAGCCAAAGGCCCGCCCCTCTCCTCTCTCTTTCCTCTCCTCTCCCTCCCTCCCACTGTGGGAGCCCTAAACCATGCCCCGCCCCCAGGCTCCCCGGCCACTAGCGAGCTTCCCGGGGCGCGCAGCTCAGGCCATGCGGACCCGAGCGGCTCACAGCCCGCCTCCTCCAGCTCCCACAGCCCCTCTCCCCAAGCGCACCCAACTCTCCGCCCCCAGCAGCGCTAATGGACTGTTCTGGAAGTCAGGAAACTGTAACCCTGGAACCCATTAGGCTGAAGAGGACCTATTTAATTCCTGTAAACAGGAGATACCATTTAACCAACATTGAACTTAAAAAATAAACATCCCGGGCTTTTTATAAGGAAGGGAGAGAGGCAGTGGACGCCAAGCAACGAAATGGCCTGGTGGACCCACGTTCCCGCTTTCCACGCCTCATGTCCTCCGCTCAGACCCCGTCTCCGGGCCCAGAGAGTATCATTTGAGCAGGGTTGTTCAACACTCGAGGGGTTGTTGAACTAATGCCCTTCACTTTACTTAAAGCCCCAGGATTGTTGTTGATTTGCTGGTCCGCTGGTGCACGCCGCAGTCCCGGAGAGAAACACGAGTTCTTATTCTGCCCTATTTCTATCACGCCATCTCCCCCATGCCTGTCCACCAGGTTCTCTTCTCCCTCTCTCCAAGCCGCTCACCGAATCCAGGGAGGTGTGCCCCCCACCCCCGCGCCAGCACCCCGAGAACTCCCTCTAGAGAAAAACAGGGCGCGCTGGGGCCTCCTCCAGTGCAGCGCCCCACGTTTCCCTCGGGCCTTGACAGCACTTGTCCTATCTGGTCCAAGAGGGGGCCTTTCATGTCCGAGTTCGGTTTTCTGAGAAGATTCGCAAGGCCTGTCGTGGACTGTGGCTTAGGTAAAAAAACCAATATATATATATATAATGTGCAGAAATGGCAAGGATGTTTGAGCACGTTTTTCGATCCCTTCCCCCTCCAGCAATTCGGAGGGGCCAACTCCCAGAACCAGAGAGCCGCCTGCCGTGGGGAAAACGCTCGGTGTCCTCAGATTAGCATCTCCTGCCCAGAAATCTCTCCCAGAATCCCGACGCCAACCTGCACTCTGGCTGCAGATGACTCTAGACATTCGGAGCTTCATGCTAAGGCGGCCCCTGGAGGGTCCTGTGGAGCAGTCCCTCGGGCCTTAAGGATGCGTGTGACCATAACTGATATTTAACAACAAGCCAGTGGCCATGGGGCTGGTTTGTGGCCTTAGTGTTTTAATCATTCCTACCAGAAGTGCAGAACACACTGCAGTCTAAGGCGTCCTTCCTTCACCCCCCGGGCTTTTCCCCAGGCCCTTTCGGTTCACCTGGTTGGAGAAGGGTCCTGAACCTGCTGGGCAACACAAACCCCCGGGCCGGACTCCCCGGGGAGTGCGCGCACACGCTCACACTTGGACGCTCAGCAATCCTTTTCCAAGGCTGTTCCCTCTTTCCGGGGAAATAAAGCCTAGATTGGAACCTTCTGCCGGCTTCCTCGCTTGGCCGTCTGGTCTGCATTAGTGTTTTTATAAGGGACTCAAACAAATCGAATACAAGGTCACCAAATAATTAACAGTTGTGAATTCCCTCCGTCCCCATTAAAATACTTCCCCGCTTATATTTCATTTTCCGTTTGCCAACGACAACAGGGTCCGGGCAAAAGTGCTTCTGCGTTGATTACAAAAGCGCTCTGCGGCCCAGGTCCACCCAGAAACTCGCTGTTTTGCATAAACACGCTGTACCAGACGGACTTCAGTCGGAGGGGAACTCTGCCACTCGTAGAATGCCCTCTTAGCTACCCTGCTCCTCTCGCAATTGTTCTGCCCTGCCCCCCGATAATCGCAACCCAGAAGGTAAACCAAGAAGCCAACAAACAATCAGCCACAAACTCTCCGAACATCCATTGCTAGGGTGTCAAGTTCTTCAAGGATGTTCGATCTCGTTTTGGTTTTTATCTGTTCCCTACTGCCTCCTTTCTGAGAGTGCTATTGTAACCCCCCCCAAAAAAATACTTTCAAAGAGTATTCTTATTTCAAAATCATCTGGAAACCTAAGTCACAGCAATATTCTTAGACTCATTTTGGTTTCCTCATCGTTGGGAGGTTTTTTGGTCCCCCTTGTTGGGATTTTGTGACACTTTTCACTACATAAACTGAAAGTCTGGGTTTTGTTTCTCTCCCTCCCTCTCTCTCAGCCATGTTGAATTCATAGATGTTCTAATTGTCAGACTTTCCCAGGTCCCAGTGTTTTAATGAGTTATCTCTTGTACTCAATGTAATTTCTCTATATCTAGTCGGGTTCATTCTGATCCTACGACTGTACTAACACACACAGGCACACACTTTCTCATCTTTATAGCTCCAAAGTCATTTAAAAGATCAATATGAAGGCATTTTTAGAAGATCAGGGACAGCATGGTTTGTGCCCTTTACATGGTGTCTAGACCCTTTAATCCAAAGTCCCACTCCGACTGCTGAGGCTTGAGAGACTGCAAAGGAGACTAGAGGCTACTCTTAGATGGGGCAGGAAGTCTGTCCGTCGTTTTGCTTCTCGCCACAGTCTTTTAGACAAGCCCTGCTTGCTTATAATGCTATAGACACGCACTCGGGAGCTAGAACCAGATATGAGCTCCACCTCTCACTAGATGTGGGACTTCAAGCAACTTGCTTAACCTCTCTGTCTTCCATCATTCCCTTATATAAAAAAACACTGGTTGTAGCATTTTCCTGGAGATTGTTGTTCGAATTAAACATATAACAGGTTTTAGCATAGCCCTTGGTGCACAGTAAGTGTTCAGTATGTCTTGGTTACTGTTATTACCCCTGAGTGTTGGGATAACAAGTCAAAAGGAGGGACACGTTGGGCGTGGAAGGAGGGGGAGAAGGTGCCAAGGAGTGTGCAGGACAGAACGCGCTGTCTTAATAGATCTAAAGCGCTCTTCATTCACTGTGGAAAGAGTTTGCCCCTGCTCGTCCACGCTTAATCGAAAGCTTCAAGTGAATCTTTTGAGGTTCCGGATTTTCGGGTGAGGAAAGCTTTTTACCAATACTGCACGGGAAAAAGTAGTCCATGCCTGTGAGCCGGCTTCGGGATTCCTGCCATTTCCTTTGCTTCCCGCCCGCCCCAGGGACCCCCGCTCCTGGAAGCCAAGCCTGCCACATTAGATGGCGATTTAAACATCCTCGAGGCAAGGCGCCAAGTGAGCGTGGCTGGCCCAGCCCGCGGCGGCTGCCCGCCACCCTTTCCCTGTTGCCCCAACGTCCACGGGTTGGGGGAGGGGATGTTGAAAGGGTCCGTTCGGTGGAGAGTCCCCACGTGAAAGGGGCGGAAGTCCTCGCCGGGCCGGGGATGCGCGGCTGGCGGGTCCCTTCCCTCACGGGAGACTAGACACCGTTTGATGTGTTATGACATGAACCCCCAATTAGATCACTGAGTTGAAACACTCCAATCAGGGGGCCCAATGCTAAACAAGCCCCGGAAGGTCCAGCCCGAGGTCACCGCCGGTGACACATCAAATCAAAATCAGTGAGAGGGAAAGTGAGGCTTTCCCTTTATCAAGCTGAGGCTGTACCCCTCCTCTGTGTGCCCCCTCCAGCACTCCTTCGCCCTCGCGCGGTGTGTGACCAGCCGCGTAGCCTTCCCAGTCAGCTAACTGCCCGTCTTCGAGTTTTCTGGGAACCCGAGAGCGTGGGGGAGACCGCGCTTTTGAAGCTGTGGTCCAGGTGGTCACGCCGCTTCTCCTCTGGCGGGGGACCGCGTGCAGCTTCAGCTCTCTACGACATTCCGGAGCTGAGGCCGGACGTCTGGATCTCGGTCCGGCTAGCCTGGAGACCTTGGCTCGGAAACAGAGACTCCCCCCACCCCCAGCCCGGGCGCACGGCCAGGCCCTTCCCTACCTCCGGCGCCCAGGGGCGTCCAGCGCGGTGCCCGGGGAGAGGCTGCAGCTTAAGCAAGGGTGAAGCGAGCCCGTGTCTGACCCAACCCGAAGCCCCCAGAGACTTTCCTGAATGCCACAGGCTTCGGGAGACACCTCCAAACCGCCTGGAGGGTCCCTTGGTCCTGTGCCAAACTTACAGGGCTCAGGGAAGCAGCTAGGGGTGCCTGCTTGGGGGAGGGGCGGAGAGTCTTGGAACTTCCCTTAGGGAGAAGAAAATGCGCGCCCAACTGCCCTCCAGCTTGGGCTTCCAGGATTTCTTCCCCTGGGGAAAGGCCTCTTGAGAATTTTTCTCTAAGCATCCTTAATATCATCTTCGACTAGGGCGGTAGAAAAGGAGGACAATAAACAAGATTAGGAGGGAGGGAAGCAGAAGCAAAGGTGGGGGTGGAGGCGAAGTGGGCCAGCTGAGCCGGGAGCACGGCGGCCAGGGACATAGTTCTAGCGCTACAAAGACACCACGTGTATACACAAAAGTGGCTTTAGAAGTCCTAAAGTCACAGCGTAACCCCGGCGTTAATTTGCTGCGTGGACCTTTCAGCAGCTCATGCCCCTTGCTGACCTCTGGCTGCAGCATCGAATCCAGCACGGGCCGGACCCTAGCATATTGGACCCTTGCCCAAAAGGAAGGTAGCTGGAAGGGAGGAGTCTGGGCTCTGGAACCCGGAAAGCCTCGGGCTATCAGTCGGCTCTGAAAAATTTCAAGGACATGCGGGTACCCAGAGCAGAGCAACCTCCTCAGCCTGAACCCCGGGGTTGTGGATTCCTGGGCGGTCCCACTCTCAGTGACCAGCAGTGGGGGGCGGGGAAGGGTCAACGCGCGGATCCAAGTCTGGGCAGGATAGCAGAGCATAAACCAGCCTAAAACTTTATCCCCTCCTTCCTTTCTTCTCGTCCCCTTCGCCCCCCCTTTCCCCCTCCTTTCCCGTCTCCATCCCCATTAATGTCTCTCCACTTTGAGAGCAGAGTTCCGGCGCCTGTGGATCCCTCTACAATTTCTGGGACTGTGGAGACCTCGAGGTTCTCTCGAAGGCATCGCTCACACTGCAGTACAACGACTGTGGAAAAGGGGGTGGGGCGGGCAAACGCTTCTGTAGACTCACAGGCAGGCGCCCGCACTGGCAAAGGGGTCCTAGAAGGCGCGCGGAAAGGGGAGCATTGGCTGTTGGCTGACTGAGGAAGATGTATGTGCACATCCATGCATCCGTGTGGTTTAAGTCCTGTACCAATAAACCCTAAACTTATTAGCTGCCCCGCCCCTGCTCCAGGCTCGCCCTGCCGATTGCCCCCACTACCCCAGCAGAAACTACTCCGCTGCGGCCTCGCGCGTTGTGGTAGCAAATAAGTCCGAAGGCGTGGGGCTCTCACCCAGCCGATGATCCCCACATCCAGTATAGGACAAGCCCAGAACCCGCGCAGCCGCGGGGAAAGGGTACTACCAGACTCGCGCAGCTCGCTGACTCCTCCTGCGAACGCAGGACTCACGTCTGCCGACTTTTCTCGGATCGGACGGGAACTCGTGGTATTATTGCCCCCGGGCCCACCCGGTTCCGACCCTAGTTCAGACCTCGGACCCTGCACCCCGTAAAACCTGGGACCCCGTGGCACGGTTCCGTCAGGATCCGCCGCGACCCCTCTCCATCCCAGACCTTTTGCCCGCCACCTCCCGCCCTCGCGCTTCCTTTACGAGCCACCAGAGGAGCGGCCACCACGCTGCTTTCTGCAAAAGACGTGAGGAAGAAGGAAGAAAGAGAGAAAAGAAGGAGGAAAGAATGATTGTAAACTGTAATTAAATCTGCGGCCGTATCAAGAAAGTTACTCGAACTTTTGAAAAAAAAAAACAATTCAAGAAAAGAAAGGCGAGGTGTGCGGGACGGGCAGGAGCTGGAGCAGCGCCCCAGCCGCGGAGCTCCCGGGGAAATGAGTGGGGTGTCTTTTTTTGCCACTTACCTAATCCTCTGTCTACAAAGCTGCTGATCGTATTAGCCGACTTGGAGGACTGGAAGAAGCTGGCGTTGATGCCCAGCTTCTCAGCGATGGAGTAAGTCTTGTAGATTGACAGCATGTATTCGTGGGGCACCACGCGTGGGCCTTTGCCCGGAGGCTCCTGTGCCTGGGGCTGCTGCAGCGGCAGGCGCGGGGGCTCATCTTGTGCCAGCGGCTGCGGCTCCTGGAGCTCCGGGGGCGCCCGTGCTGGGGCACTTTCTTGCGGCGCCCACGGCATCTTCCCTTCCTTGCGGCTTCGCATTCCCTTGGCGGAGCCCAGCTCGACAGAGGACGAGGCGGATGAGATGGAAGCCTGCTGGAAGCCAGGCAAATCCCACAGGAAACCGATGAGTAAGACAGCTAAGAGCAGGACCCTGGGAGTATCCATGGCCAACGAGTGGCAACGTCTCCCGAGAGACTGCGGCACAGCGCGCGAGGAGCACGGAGCGGCTGGACAGCGGCTGGGGCCAGGCTCCTAGGGCTGAGTCGGAGTGTGAGGATCTTGGTCCCAGCTACAGAAACCTCGGCCCCCGCCACGCCCCCTCCCGCCCCTAGTCGGGAGGGGGGCGGAGGGTGGGAGGAGAGGCCGGGTGATGCGGGCAGGAGGTGTGGGGGAGAGGGTCCGCAGAGCGCTGTCGTGGCAGGGAGACACAGCGCCCCCTCGGGATGCGCTCAGGAGTGGCGAGCGGTGCGCGCAGCGGGCGCTGGGCCAGGGAAGGCGGGCACGGGCGCGGCCGCCCCCAGTGAGGAATCCAGGGGCGTCCCCAGTGCCAAGGTCCCTCTCGCACTATTCGAAGCTCGGTCCCTCCACAGACTCTCAAGGTCTGGATTCTCTCCAGTCGCCTCCACTTTCCTGGGAGCGTTCAGCCCCCGAGGAGGGAAGCAGAGGCGGCGTCTCCCAGAGACAGCTCGGTGCTGGCACCCCTGCAAGTTCCCTGGGCGCTGGATCCCAGCTGTGGTACCTTCCTTCCTCTGCCCCAACCTTCGGGCCGAGGTTCGCCCCGATTAGGGCCCAGCCCAGGGCCAGAGAAGCCTTGCCGAATGCTAGGCACGGGGCCCAACCCTGAACAGCCCCATTCTGTCGGTGGGGTACAGCTCTCCATAAAGACAGGGCATCTGTTTCCGACCCTCAAGGTCAGGCAAAGGCCACTCTTTAAAGTCTGGATGGATGCTCAGAGCGGCTACGCTCTTTCCTCCAGGCTGCTGCCCATCTTCTCGAAGTCCCCAACCTCTTCTGACACTGGCTTTGGTTGCTTCCTTTTTCTGCCTGCTCCCAGGATCTTGTCGCCTCTGTTGGCCTGTCCCCCACCTCCACTGCACCCCCATTTTCCTCTCCTCCCTCCGCCTTCAATACTTCCTCCTTCCCAAGTGCTTTCCGCGTTCCAACTCCTCTTTCCGAGGCCCGCTTCTCTTCTCACACTGCCCTCCCATCGCTCTCTGCCTTTCCACTCTCCCCCGCCCGGGCCTCCACCTCTCCGTCGGTGGACCCTCCCTGTGCAGCTCTTCCCCAATCTGTTTCTTTTCAGCCCAGCCTCGCCCCATCACGAGTTTCCTTGATCTGTCCCCAGATTTTCCAGGCCCGTCTTCCCGCCCACTGCCCAGCTCCTTCCTGGGCTTGACGCTACCAGTCGAGGCGGAGGAAGCCTTCTCTCCCGCAGCGAAAGCTCAGTGCCCTGGAACTCGAAGGACTGGCATTTCCCTGCACAACGATTGGGTGCTGAGCCCCCAACCGTCAACTGCTCTCCCTTAACGTCCCAGCAGCTCCGAGACATTGGCCTTACTATTTTTACTTTCACAGATTTTAAAAAACTGGATGAAGAGGGGATAAATGACTTTTCCAAGGCTGCTTAGCCAAGAGGACACACAGTCAGGGACAGAACCCAGGGCTCAGACCCCAAACCCAGTGTCCTCCCCATCGCATCATAGAAGAATTCACCACTAGCTCATTATCTTACTCATTCTTGCCTTCTTTTTCCTTTGTGGTTTTATTTGATCTGAGACCATTTCTCCCCACACTGCTGGGCATATGAGTATTCCCCTCCTCTCCACCTCACTCCCTCTCACTTTCTCCCCCTTTCTTTCTTTGGCCTTTTCATTTTCCTGTCCCTGCTGGGACCACTCCCTGACCGTGGCAAGAGGAAGTTTTGCTTCCTTGCTCCCTTCACTTTGTAACTTCCTTCAGGTTTGGGCTGCACACTCCACCCTGGACACTGGCCACTGGCCTCCCCCTGGACGTCGAAAAAGAGAACCTGTGGATTGGGCAGGGTTGTAAGTCCTTCCCATATTTTATTTCATTTAATCTTCAAAACAGTCTTATGTGGTATTACCTCTATTTCACAGATAAGGAAACTGAGGCCCAAGGTGACCCTACCAGAGGCTGTGAGCTCACGAGCCCATTGGGCTCATGAACTCTGCTCGTGAGGTCCTCTGTGGGTTCCCTTCTGACCCAATTCTGATTTCAGTTTCATGAGTTTTAACTTCTGAGATTTTAGACTCCAAGACTCTTTACCAGAACCTTTTTTTCCTTCCTACAACAAATCAAATGTTTTTTGCTTTTGTGGGTCCCCTTCCATTCCTTCTTAATTTCTTTATGCACACGTTATTTTCATATTGTAACACAAGAATAGATGCTATGTTGTATTCTTCCTTTAAAACTCAACATTACGGCAAATAACATTGTGGCCAAAACATGCCTGCTGGTTCTTTTCTTGTTTTATGTGTGTGTGTGTGTGTGTGTGTGTGTGTGTTTTGGGGGGGTTGTAGTTTTGTCTTTGGACCTCTCTCCTCTGCCCTCTGCCTCTCTCTGCAGGTCTCACCCCCCTGCTGTTGCCTGCCATGGCACTTCTGCCAATGCACAGGCTCAAAAACCTTCATTTCTCACTTGAAGATGCAGCATTTCCCCTTCTACCTACCCGTCGGCCCTGGGATACCTCCCAGGTCCTGTCCAGCCTGCTCCTGTCCATCCCAGGTCCTGTTCAGTCTTATTCTGTCCATCATGCCTCAGCATCTTTCCAGAGAAGCCTTTTTCTTGTGGTCTCTCTCTCTACCTCCTCCCTCAGGTCAATGAACACTTGCAGTTTGTATTATCAGATTTTAATTTGTATCAGCATGAGTCTAGTTAATGATGAGTCATGGTTTCAGACTCTCCATTCAATAAAATGTTTCCTGCCAGCAACTGCAGCCCTGTGTACTCTCTTTTCAGTTTGCCCATAGCTACTGTATCTGTTTCAAGTTATCTGTAAACAGGAAACAAGGTGATGAGCCTATTTGCTCTGGCTTAGGATCTCTCAGCACATTAGATGGGGGTCATGTGTAAGAGTAAACGATACTGAGACAGTGACCATAAAGGACTCAGTCCCTCCTTGGGTTTGGGATTCTCCTGGGGCAGATATCACCCTCCTTCACTGCTGCCAGCCTCTAGTGTAGACCACGAAAGTGGCAGCTGCCTCGTGCAGGAAAGGACTGCAGCATGGATTTCAAGGCGAGCAAAGAGAAAGACAGGCGCGGGTAGTGGGAGAGCTCGAGGTCACAAGCTGTCAGAAATCTACCCAGAACTAGGAGGCTGTCCTTTCTGGCTCCCAGTCCAATTCTTCCCCTATATCCAAAAACACTTCACTTTTGATTCTAGGAATGATGACCCCCCAGTAACATATATAGAGTCTTTTCTCCCCCTCCCTTTCAAATCGGAATTCACCCCAATGTTAGCAGGCCACGCCAAAGCCTTTGCTCTGTGGGTATGTGGGTGTGTGTTTGTGTTGTAAAAATGAAGATACAAAGAGCACACTACAAGTCAAAGTCTGCCTTTAGATGTCACATTTGGAGAATTTGAAATAATACTATAAAATTTAAGTTTTCTGTCCAGTCTTAAATTCTTTCATAATTTCTTCAGCAAGTTCATCTATGAAGAATATGAAAAAAAGGCAAAATGTGCATCAGCTCAATGAGAAGGCACCTTTAGCAGTTTAACCAGGGCCTTCTTTCCTGGTTAGATTCCCGCCCTCCCGCCCCGCCCCCCCAAAATACCAACAACTGTGCTATCTGGTATGTCCTGCCCCCCTGTGGAAATTGGTGGAATTGCCTGCGGAAAACCAAAACCGTGCTGGACGTAGGAACATTTACAGGAGGTTGCAAGAGGGACAGGAAATAGTGACATCTATTAACATGATTTGAAGAAATGAGAGAGTCATATATTAGTTGTGGGCAGCATCTGGCAACCAAACATCTGTAAGTGAACAATCTGACTGTGCAGGGACATGGGACCAAAAGCAAATCGAATTTCCCTGTTGCTATCTGAAACCCATGCTCTCTGATTTTTAAGTTATTATTTTATATTAACCTAAGAAGAGAAGATTCTCCTAAATAAATAAACATACCCCCTTTATTCTGTAATTTTTATTGAAGTGTCGCTCAAAAGGCAACTTTTATAAAAGTGACTGAGGAGATTTTACCTTTAGTGTGGTCTTTATCCAGCTGGAGTAACCATTCCTTAAAAGCTCTGGGGATATATCCTAGGATGAATTCCTAGCACCCGAAATTCACACAAATAAGGCAGTTGCTTTAGTTTGAGGTGCTATCTTTATAAGATCCCAGTTAAAATACAAATGCCAGTAGGATCCCCATTTATATTTTACTACCACTAGAGTACTATTTTGAATGATCATTTGATAGGATTAGATAGCTGACGTAAGACTTGTGGATTCTGATTTTTAAAAGGGGGAAAGGACAAAAATGACTGGGGCAACTGGCTTTGAATTTCTGCTCCTTAGCGCTTCTGGGGCTTTCTGCAAAGAGGAGTGAGGACACGAACCAGGAGGCATCCACATTGCCACGTTTGCTCTGAGCTGAGCAGCCCTGCTTTTATGTTTTTGACCTTTTCATAAAATTTTGTCTGCAGAAAAGATTGCAGAACAAAGAGAAAAACAGAAAGAAAGCCAATGGCTTAGCGTCCTGAGCTGCGTTCCTCAAACAAGGGGTCAAGGGTGAAAAATGGGTGGGGTCCTGAGCGTCAGGAAGAGAGGTGAGCACTGCTGTGGGTCGGCAGAAAGTGTTTAAGAAGGGGGAACAGTTTAGGGAAAGGTGCACCTAAGATAAAGCGTCCCCTCGCCCAGCTCAGCCTGGGAGCGATGGGCCCCCGTAATTCCTTCTGCTTTCCCCAGTGTATGTTGACACTGATTCTTTTCATTCCCCTTGTTTGGGCACTCCCGTTCCGCGAAGGAAAGGTTTACAGACAAGGTAGAAGAAACAGAATGAAGAGTTGTGCCCAGTGGTATCATAGTCACGACCTCTTTGGGCCTCAGTTCTCCCAGTCCACTGGCTGGACTTGGTGTGACCCAGAGGTTGAGTCAGTCCTGTGCCTGCCACCACTATGAGAGCCCTGCGATTACAGTGGAAGGTAATTGGATCCAATTCTGGATATTGAAAGAAGCGTGAAGACCCACTGGGGGTGTGAAATCCGTTCAATCCCTGCTCCCCTTTGTTTGGTTTTACTAGGGCACGCAGATGTCCCGCCGAGTTGTCTTTGCCATACGTCACCTTCAGTGCTTCTCAAAGGACAGCCCAGGACCAGCAGCATCAGCCAGCATCACCTGGAAACTCCTTAGAAGTGCACATTCTTAGGTCCCACCCACGACTCTGGGCCTGGGCCCAGCTATCTCCACTTTAATAAGCTGGTGTGGGGCGGGGGTGGGCGCATGCTGAGGTCCACAGCATGAAACAGGGGCAATTGACCTGCCAAGAACTTCAAGAAATGCTTCGAGTTTTAAGAGGAAGTTATAAAGGAAACACATAGTATGCAAGTTTATTATCCAATTAATGATTTTCATTTCTAATGAGCAAATAATTTTCATTCCCCGTGCAAACCAGGTGTGTTTAATTGCTTACACTCATACCAGGCTGAATGTGGCTACTCTGGACAGATCTCCGAAAATCAGTAGAGCTGGGCCTGTTGAGAACCTGAAAGGGAGACAGCAACTGCATCAGAAGGAAGCTGATTGCAGACGTCTTCCTGTGAGCTACGGGGGGGAAACAGAAGAGGAGGGCCATAGCGCCCACAGCTTGGGTCCCAGCTCTGCCACACCCTAGCCATTCAGACTCAAAATCTTCTAACATTAGTTTTTTCACCTCCATTTGAGGTTTTCTTAATGCTGATTATATACATCTGCATACGTAAATTCTTATTACAGGTAACAGTAAGCATGGTGATTATTAGTTACTCAACTGTGCGGATTTTTTAAATATCAAATAATTCTCTGTTGCTTTGAGTAGTTCTCAATCTTCATACTTTTTTCTCTGGACTGACATTGTGGAAGTTCAATTTAACTACCTTTCGTATCATCTCAAGCATTTGTTTTTTAAAATAATTTTTCTAAAAAGGCTAACATTGTTTGTCATAGTGAGCTTTCACTATATTTCACCGTGAATTTGTGGCAACCCTTTGCTTCTGTAATGATTCGCCATGTATTATGCTTGTCCAAACATTCTAGATTAAAAACACATTGCAGTTTGCTAATAGGCATCGGGGTACTCGAGTTGAGCGGACCAAGTGCCTTCGCGAAGGAGAATATCGGGTGCTTATGAGGGTAAAGATGGTCGCGTTCTAAGAATGACTTGATCCTTGCCAAACCTTGCATAGAAAATTACAATTACATAGGAAATTATCTTTCCTGTTTGGGATCAGATTTGGTTTTAAAAATTACTACCAACTTTGTAAACATTAAAATAGAAGCAATAAAGATGTGAAATTTCACACAGGGGATCTACAATATTTGGATAATTATAAGCATATGGCTGCTTTACATGAGATCTCTGTTAAAAGTATATTTACTAGGGCTCTGGGAAAACAGAGGTTCTCTAGTTTAGGGTTTATTTACATGTACTGAGAATGTCACGTTGACTATCAATTTATCATAATCTAGTTTTACTTTAGAACTTTAAATAGTATTAGCTAAATGATTGTAGTATCTGTTGTTTATTGCTCTCTTGCCCATTTGTCAATATGCCATGTTTTATTGGGTTGGCCAAAAAGTCAGTTTAGTTTTTTTCTGTAAAGTAAAGACACGTTTCTGATTTTCACCAATAACTTTGTTGATCTGGATATTTTGGGTGTGTTGGCTACCTTCCGCTGTTGGCTTCTGGTGGGTAGAGGCCAGGGGTAATTCTCAACATCTTCCAATGCATAAGACAGCCCCACAGCAAAGAAGTAACGGGTAAATACTACCAAGAAACTTCACAAACCACTTTTGACACATTTGATCAGTCACAGCACCTTCATACACTGCACAAATCTTTTATTTTTGCTTTAGCTGCATTTTTCCTTTCTTGAAATAATACAGCATAAAACACCAAAAATGTTGCATATCTTCTTCCATCTGCACTATTAAAATGGCTGCACAAAAATTCGCCAATTTTGATAAGTTTTTTTTTGTTTTGTTTTTGATGTCCAGTAAGCTGTTTATACGTTTTTTTTTTTAAATGCATGCTAATATGGCAGCTGTCACAGTACAATCTAACAAAATTGGTTCAAATGAAGTTAAAGACAACTGAGAACTACTGGGGTCATTGCAGGAAAAGAACTAGACAAACTTTCTGGCCAACCCAATACTTGTCAAAGAAATCAAAAGAACAATGAACTATCCATCAAAAGGGGTGCATAGTTTCTCAATAACTTTAGAAACCATTTCTTATATTTCATGGTAATATTTAAGGTATGAGACTATACTGACTAGCTTTAGTATATTCTAGTCAAATAGAAATGATTGATATGATTATTTAATGTCATGTACTTTTGTAAAACAATACTTTAATGTGGTTTTTCCCAGGAATAACTTAAAAGAAAGACAATTTTGTAGCTTACTCACTTAGAAATAATTAAATGAACACTTTGAATCTGGGAAATGGTTGAAATTTCATTTTGAAATTGATAAACATGAGTTTGAAAAGTCAGTGTAAGCCCCACCTTTCCTCAAAAAGCTTTCTGTCCATGACTTTTCTCTCAAAAGCTAAGATTATGAACTGCTACAGTTACAAGTTATAATGAATTAGCTTTAAAAACAGAGGCCGAAAGTAGAACCGTGCCTGCCAGAGGCTGGAGGGACGAGGGAACGGGAGTTAGTGCTTAGCGGGTACAAAGTTTCAGTTTGGGATGATGAAAAAGTCCTGGAGTCTGACGGTGGTAATGACTGCACAATACGAATGTACTTAACCTCAGGGAAATGTACGCTTCAAAATGGCTAACGTGGGCCCTGGCCAGGTGGCTCAGTGTCACCCGTGCACCAGAAGGTTTCCGGTTCAATCCCCAGCTGGGGCGCAGAGGCAACTCATCCATATTTCTCTTTCACATTGATGTTCTCTCTCTCTCTTCTCTCTCTCTTTCTACCGCTCCTCTAAAATTAGTAAAACCTATGCTCAGGTGAGGAAGATAAATAAATAGCTAAAACAGTCATTTTTATGTTGTGCATATTTTACCACAATAAAAAGTACAAACATTTTTATTTTAACTTTATGCTTATTTAGTATTCTGTTACAGTTGTCTCAATTTCTCTCCCTTTGCCCTCCTCTGTCCAGCCCAACCCCCTCTCCCACGGTCCATCCTCACACTGTTGTCCGTGTCCCTGGGTCATTCACATGTGTTCTTTGACTAGTCCCCAAAAGTACAAGATTTAAGAAATACCCATTTGTACATTAATATGCTTAAGACAGAGCTTTCTAGATGACTTTGTTGCATGTTTCAACCTTTTAATCCCTTTGCACAGATTCTACTAATAAAAATAACTGAGGATGAATTTATATCTGTTTACCCAAATGTCAAGTGGAAACTTTATGTTTGTCCTTTTGGAATTCAAACCCAGCTCCCCTTCACCTCCTGGGTTATATCTTGTGAGCTATTCTCAACTGCTCTTCTTACCTTTTCCCTTAAATAAGATCATTTCAGTTTGTTTTCCACTATTTCTACTTTCCCGACTCCTTCAGACTTTGTCTGAGGGGTGTGTGTGTGTGTGTGTGTGTGTGTGCAGGCAACCCACGCGCGCTCACGCTCTATGGGTTGCCTGCATAAAATTCTGAGGGATGTGGTTCAGTTAAAAAACAACAACACTTCTTTAGAAAAATTATCTAACACTTATTAGAATGGCATACAGCTAGAAAGTAGGGAATCACTGAGGAACAATCACATCCTAACTCCTTTGGGATAAATGGCTCTATCAGCAAAGGCTTCTTGTATTCATTCCTTCACCTGGGTGCTCACCTACTTGAACTGTGTTGGTGGTTCCAGCAAAAGAACCAGGAGAAAAGAGGGAGGGAGGGACAGCGGGGCTCTGGGTGGGGCTGTGCATTGTTGCTGCCTTTCTCCAGAAAACCAGCCAGTGGGCCAGCCAGCCCTACACCCCTGAGCAGAGCCTGCAAACTTCCGCCAGGACAGGTTGAACTGACCTCACGATTGGTGGCTGGAAAAAATATTAAAGGCACCCACTCAAATGAAAGAAGGGTGAAAAAAGCTGGAGTTAGTGCCTCCCAGGGCAGAGCTCCCCCAAAGAAGCCTGCCAAGCAAGTGAATGTTTCCTTACAACCTGTTTGCAAAATGTGCAGATGGACAAAATGCCTACAAAATCCTCAGTACGCCGCCAGCTAGGTGGATTGCCACAGACCTAAAGCTTTCCACTGCCCTGTGGTTATCTTTCTTTCACGCTGGAGGTGAAAGGAAACCAGTAACAGAGGCCAGTTAATACAGGCTGCCATGCTCCCCCGCAAAGCACTAAACGATCTTCACAGCAACTGCCTGAATGTGACTGTTTCCTTCAAGACTCTCGTGAAACTCAAACCCACAGACAGCAAATGTAACCTGGCTATGATTCCTTGCCCTCTCCCTGGCTCCCACCAAGTCACTGTTGTTGAAATTTGTTGGAAAACCTCAATCCATGCCATTTATCATTAGGGTACAGGAATGTGATTTAGAACCAGGTATTTGAATAGCTTATAAGGACATCGATTAATCTTAAAAAGCCTGTGGGAAGCTTTAGCAGAGTGCCCGAGAGAGGGGCCAGCCATCTGGGTGCTGGTGAACTTTGCTGCCTTGTAGGGCCATGCTTTCTTTAACACTGAACTTTAGAATGTGTGGGACCTGCATCCCAGGTCTGCACCTTATGTCTGGAACATAAAGTGAGAAAGGAAGCCTCTTTCCTCCTGCTCTGGATATTTCTGAGGATCCTTGGAGGAGTGTGTTTATCCTGTCCCTCCTATTACAATGCTCTGTTTATTCTGAACTATTCGCTTCTGCTGTTCCCTGTGGCTGTCTCTTCCTGCCATCCTGCCTTGAATGTAGTCACCATCCCCTTGACCTCTGATTTCCCACAACACACAAAGCTGCCCTGTGTGACAGGTTGGTGGTGAAGGGGTAGAGAAGCTAGACCATCTCCTATGTGGCCTGGAAGATGATTTGAAAGGCAATATCAGATCTCTTTGTTCTTAAGCAGTCCTAATTGGGGGCTACCTCTGAGACCTTCTCGAAGGCCATGTCTACTCCACTTTCTCCTGGCTTCTGCCATGTCCCTCCCTCTTCTCCTTAGATTACCCTGGGAATCTTAAAATCTTGCTTCTTCATTATACAGATCAAATAAGCTTCTGTTTATCCCCTCACCAGTGCTCCAAAGACAGGAGACCCATTACAATGCCTTGCAGAAAAACCAGAGTCAACCATGATGCCTAGCCTCCATTCATTACATATAGAAGCTTGCCAACATCATGAAATCTAAAGCTTATTTTTTTAATCAGCCCAAATTCTTGGCTCAGGCATGCTTATTCTGATCTGAAATATACTACCCTATCTTTAAAAGCAAAAAAAAAAAAAATACAGACTTTGTAAAAATGTGTTTCTAACAGCCTTTTTCCTCTTCTTATTATTATGAGTATTGAATAAACCTCTTGACTCAGAAACTAATTTTTAAAACGTGATATTTAGAGGTTGTACAAGCCAACAACATTGAAGGAATTTTCTGAGCAAAGGAATATGTGCTTAGTCTTCCAAGACTTCAGCGTAGCATTGTGTTGCTGTATTCTCCATGCACACTAGCCAGTACATTGCCGGCCCAGCCATGCCCCCAGCATGAAGATCAGTGTAAGTCAATGGTTAACTTCACTTTGCCTACAGGAAAAGCCCCAAACCAAGAGCTTCAGGTGAGTCTCTGAGCCTTTAGCACACTTGGCTGGCTGTTCACGGCAACACTTGGCTGGCCTGATGCCTTCAAGGCAAAAAGTGAGACCTGGACAGGACGAGGTACACATGTCACCAAAGCAGAACGCCATCACAGAAGCCAGCTTTTTGTCTTTTCTTGAGCTGCCCTGACTAGTTGGCTAGAGCGAGGATCAGGAGGCTTAGTTCGGAGTACATTCTGCTTAGTTACGGGCAGCCGGAAAGAGAGGACCCAGCGTGCTCTAGCAGGGTTCTTTCGCAGTAGCCGTATCTGCATAACACGGCCTTGGAAGTCCCTAGGGGCAATACCTTAGATTCCATATTGAAAATCTTATTCTCGAAAAAGAATTGTTTTAAAAGTCCATGCTCTAAATCTCCAGTAGGCTATATATCTCTTTCTAAAATATGTTTTTGTAATTTTACAAATTTTAGTATTTCTAGTATGAATCACTTCGTCAGCCTGATGTCCAAGGAAGGTTTCATTTCTTTTTAAAATTCAAGTAAAATCTGGTGTTAGCAGAGCACCCACTTTCTCATGTCCTCTCCTCTTCCCTCCTTGCCGCCTCCAGTTGAAAGGTTCAAGAACCCCAATGGCTTATTGGGCCCAAAGGAGCCAGTCATGTCCTCTCCCTCCTGTGCTTCCCCCCCAACCACGCATGCTCCACACCTGGGATTTCTGATGGAAACTTCAATGTTCGTGCTCAGGAACTGTCCCCAACTCAGCCCTTTCTGACAGCATCTGAGGGTGAAGACTGGTTCCCAAACTCAAACATACACTGGACACCCTCCTCTCCTTCCTCTGAGTGTTCTCAAAGGGTCTTGGGGGTCTTTCTTGCCATGGACTTCAGTTCAGAGCATCTCAGTTCATCAGAAAGGTTCTAACCAAAAAGGAAGTGCTGGGGTTTTACTTCCTCCTGGGAAACTCCTTTACCCCCGTGCACATTTCTCCTCCTTCCCCTGAACTGCCAGACCTACGTACTAAGGAGCACTGGGAAGAGTACCTTCGCTTTGCCACAGAAAGTCCTACTATAGCTACTCCTCCCCCAAGCCCAGTGAGTGCCCACTCACATTCACGCATCTGAGAAGGACTACCCTAGTTACCTTCTCCTGGGAAAGAAAGGCAGCCAAGTGATGTTTGTCTTACACACTGTACAGTGATTCCCTTTCACATGTATTTACTTCCCACACGACAACGAAGAGCCCCAAGGCAAAGGGCCACACACTGTTCACCTCCCGGTTGGGCACCTGTGGGTCCCAATCCTCAAGAAGTAATAAGCAGTTCTCTCACTGTAGAGGACACGGTTGTAATAAAAGTTAGAACTGAATTCCCACATATCATAATGTGTTTAAAAATATACTTGTTAAATGAAAGTCTTTATTGTCGTTCTCTCTGGGGAACCAACTAAAGCCTACATGACAGATTTAGAGGACAAATTCTTAATAAAGCAAATGTTAAGTTCAAATACAAATGTCAACATGTGGACGATATAATGCATGTATCTGGCACTTAATAAAACTTGGTAAATTTTGTAAATGCCTTCCCCAGTCTATTTCTTTAGTAGCAGAACTCTGTTTCCTGGTTGTTTGTTTATTTGTTTTTTCCCCAGTATCCTTTACTCTTTGCTCTGGACAGAACATTCTTTGGGGAAATCTGTGTAGCCGTAAGGAAGGGCCCAGGCCCAGATTGGGCCAGTCTAACCAGAGTACTTTAGTGGTGCCCCCCGGCCTCTGTGACTGATTTAGCATTGGGGAAAGACAGCCTCGGCCAATCAGGACCCTTCCCCAAGGTCTTCTAAATGGAATTGGGGAAGATGGCCCTTTTTCAAACTCTACCGGCAACATTAAAATGATGTCAGCAGAGAAGAGCCGGCAACCTTGGCTCAGGCCCCCTTAGAGAAAACTGGAGGCCCAAAGAAAAGAGTAGAGACCATAGCCCAGAATGGCTAAGGTAAGAG
The DNA here is from genome assembly GCF_014824575.4 of Sturnira hondurensis. Classification (NCBI taxonomy): domain Eukaryota; kingdom Metazoa; phylum Chordata; class Mammalia; order Chiroptera; family Phyllostomidae; genus Sturnira; species Sturnira hondurensis. The sequence goes on from NW_028079044.1 coordinate 23,344,888, forward strand.
GAGCAGAAAGAGAGATGGAGAGATGGCATGGGGTCTGCGGTTCCCTCCACCAGTGGTCCCTCCTTGCCTTGTTTGTGATCCTCCTTAAGCTAGTTTCAGCTGGGTTTCTGTCCCTTGCAACCAAGAATCTCGACTAACACAGAAGTTGCTTCCAGCCACTGACGACCCCAGATCTAACCCTAAAGCTCGCATGACCAGATGCTTTTTCGATTCTATAAGCCATGCCAGAAGTGTCACTGCAGTGAACCCAACTTCAGTTTAAGATTGTTCAAGCTGGAGTTCTGAAACTGGCATTTGACTTTTCTGGGTTCTCTTCCTCTTTCCTCAGTTTCTCCAAGACTCAGTGATCTTTAGGAAGAAAATTGTTTTCTGCTCCTCCTCTGGAGACATACAACACATTTGGTCCCGTGAATGTGGTCAAGCAGAGAAAAGGCAAAAAAGGAATGCCGTCCTCAGACTTTTCTCCTCAGGGTGGGACTTGTTCTACCTGTGAGCCTTATCTGGTTACCTTTGAGAGCTTCTCCAGCCCTGGTTGCTCCGGGCTATTCTGACCTCATAACAGATTCATTCCTTTGATCTCAGGGAGTGTGCTCTCTGCCTCACAGTGCCTGGTAACAGGGGCCCAGTCTTAAGAATGACTGAGTGCACGATTAAGCGTGATTGAAGGGGGAAGTCGCCTTTAGTCTTCCGTTTTGAGTTGTTCTCTTCCTAGGTTCCAGGGGCACTGTCTACACTCTCTCTGGTCCTTATCCTTTGTACAGCAATGCCTTTCCCATGTGTTCATCTCCCAGAAGACAACAGACAGCCCCAAGGCAAGGCTGCCCAGAGTTCATGTCCCTATGGGGCACCTATGGGACACATATGGGACACAGTGGCCAAGCCAGCGTGTAGTAAGTTATTAATTGGGTGGTAAATAAATGAACAGAGTCTGAATTATGGATTTCTAAGTGTGTTTTTATTATTTTCACAAACGTAACAACTACCTGTGTTTCCAGCTGAGTGCGCTGCTGAGACCAGCTTTTGTGGCCTTGGGAGGTGCTTTTATGACCTCCAGCTACGTGTGCACAACTAAAAAGCTTTGATCACACCCCGGAGACCTGCACAGTCTTTATTTGCTCAAACCGGCGTTTGCTCCTTGAGCCTGTTCTGGATCGGGCCAGATTCCAAAAGGTGATACATTCTCCATTCTCCAGCTCCTGCTGGCTGCGCTCGGTCCCTGTGGTGGACCACCTGGAAAGGGACCACTCCAGAAATACTTCTGCACAAGGGTGGGCTGATGGGAACTGTGGCCCCACCCAGCAAGGGAGAGGATCCGCTGCTTGGTTTTGAGATGAGTGAAGTGGCAGCGTCTGGATGAACTTCCCACTGAAATTATTTAAAAGAGTGCCTCATACTCCATAGAAGGTTCTGTGCTTCTCGGGCCCAGAATCACTGTTATTTGTCCCTATGCCTGGAATGATCAGTTCCTTGGAAACCATTTAAACCAGATTTATTCATACTTATTCATCTTGAAGTTGGGCAGAAAGAAATCAAGGAGTGGCTACCCTATTTTACTGTTGGTGAACTGAATCCACAGCAAAGAGCCAGCTACTGGCTCTAAAAATAGATCTAAAATATTGGGTTTTATTTCACAGTGTCACATCCGTCGGGCTCTTTTTGATCAGAGCGAAGGCAGGAGTCCAGAACCCAGGCTAAGGGCGCCCTCTGGTGTTCAGCCGCGAGTGAGTCTTTTTAATGCTTCCAGGGCTGGGGCAATCTACTTAGGTGACTTGCTTTGTCCTGTTTTTGTCTGGCGTGGGGAAAGACCCAAACTGCTGCCTTGGAAGCTCATCCTGATAGCCCAAAATAATCCTGAGGATCCGCCCGCTGTGAGGAGTTTGGCCAAACCAGACTCCTTTTATGTTTAAAAGTATAGGACGTCACTGTCCTCCACGCTCTGGGGACAACGTCCCAGGATCCCACGTTTGGCGTCTGGCTCATATTCCAACAGAGACGAAGCGGAAGGGAGTTTGCGTGCTGCGCGCCACTCTGCTGGGTGTACGATGGTCGCCCGGGCCGACACTGGGTCTGGGGTGCGGAGGGGCTGCGCAGAGAACGCCCAGGGCAGACAGCCCGCTGCGTTCCTGCACAGCCCGACCTCCTCCTATTGAGAAGTGATTCCACCCGTTCAAAGGTATTTGAAGTACTTCTGCCTCCTCCTCAGAATGGCCCCAGAGCAGCAAATGCAGCCCAAGGTTGGCCCAGAGGGAGTCGATGCTACCAGGGGGGTTGCTTGCCACAGGGTGGGCCAGGCGGCTGGAAAATGGGCGAGTCCATGGCTGCCTCCGGGGAGTGCTCACGGGAGAATGAATCCTGCCCCTCCGCCTTTTCTGAAAATTGGTGGTCCGAGGAATGAGAAAGGAGCCCCAATAATTAACTTACAGTGAATGAATGCCTCACCAACATTGGAGAATGGAGCCCAGGGCAGGTTATTATTTAGAAAAGTAAGGGAATGAAAGGGTTTGTGGGGTGTGGTTTTTTGCCTTTTTTTTCCACCCTGTGGCATGGAGCACTTCACATCTGCTACATGTATTTATTGATTTCCCACTTCATTCCACAAAGGCTTTGAGATCCATAAGAGAAAAAAAGGAAAGAAAAACTACCCGACTAAAAATGAAGTAATGAATAGTTCCTTGGGGGCTGGGGGTTGTCAAATACCTGAACCCTTTACCCATGTCTGAGAGATCCCCTAGCACTGGAGTCTGGGTGGGAGGCAGGGCCGTCTCTCATAGCTCACAGATGCCTAGAAGGCCCAACCCTCTCTGCGCACTGCTCTGCTGGCTGGGAGGGTCTGGGCACGTGACAGCTCTTGTCCAAAGGGACCCATCTGCAGTGACAGAGGCTGGTGTGCGGGGCCCCAGCAGCAGCACCACCGTCCTCTCCTGGCTGTTCCTGTGACACAATTAGGCTGTGGTTTTGACTGTCCAGCCTCCAATGGACCTGGCCTTTCCTAAACCAAACTTCCTAGAGGTTAGTCATAGTGATGATAAATATAGAGTGTCAAGTATAGACTTTGGAAAAAGAAAAATGCAAATATGCAGAGCCTTACAGCTTCTATAGATGCTGTATAAGAGTTAAATATTTGCCCCCAAGTTTCCTGGAAGTTGACGGGAAAAGATCAATATTGCTTGTTACTCACCTCCTGAAGACAAAAGTATGCCCTATCTTTCCCAGCGGAAGTGAACATTCTTCTAAAGAGCTGACTTTGAAAGGAATTTCTCACACTGGGGTTTCTCACAGTGGCTTCTGGGACTGTAACTATCGCTTCTCAAATGTTCTTCTAGCAGCAAATGAGTCTTGAGGTGGTTTCTCTGAGAAATTCTACGGTGGAAGGCCGGGGCCAAGTGCACAGTTCATCTCAGCGGAAGCCACCTTCACACAGGGCAAGACTGATCATTTTCTGAAATACGGGGTCCGGAAAATGACACCCTTTGTATTACAAAGTCATAGGCCTGTAATTCTGTCACATACCAACATCACACGCAAACACACCATAGGACATTTGAGGTGAAGTGTTCAAACCACTGTCCATCTCGCATGAGGCCTTCGCGCACCCCACCCACCACACTTACTTCTGCCCTGTGTTTGGAAAAATGAGGGAAGGACATGCTTTTATGGGAATTTTTCACCAAGTTGTGTTTTTAGGAGTTTAACAAGACATTGTATGAAGTTATTGTCTATGGTAAAAGCCTGGGGACTTCTGCATTGTTAGAAATGAGGCAATGGTGAAACTGACATTCTATCCTGAGAAAATAATGATAATAATAATAGAACTGAGGTAGAGGTACTGAATATATAGGTGATTTTAATACACTCTTCATTCATCAAATGGGCCGTGCTTGGTGTACACCACGGTGAATCTGCACTTGTGGAACTTACCCTCTGGGGCGGGGCTGGCGGGGGGGGGGGTGGAACACACAGTAACCAGTAAACCAACAAAGAAGCATTGTGTCAGATAGCGCAGAGTGTCACATAAACAATAAAATGAGGCAGTGTGTACAAGTGTCAAGGCATGGGCTTTTTTGATGGGATGGTAAGAAAAGACCTCTCTGACAAGAGGATATTTGCTGAGGACTGAAGGATGGAAAGAAACGAGCCACACAAATCTGGTGGAAGAGCTCTCTGGGCAGAGGGAACAGCATGTGCAAAGGCCCCGAGGTGGGAAGAAGCTTTGCATGTCTGAGAAACAGGCTTTTATCTCACGAATCCTTGTAAACACTCATGACATGTTGTTCTTATATTATAGGTGGGGAAGAGCTAGAGAGGTGAAGTAGGTGGCCCCAGACCCTGTGCCTCAAGAGAGAGCTGGGATCTCGGTCAGGCTTCCCAGATTTCCCCCGAGGAAGCCAGCCCTCTGCATTCTTCATGGATGAAGGCCAACGCCACAAAGCTCTTTAATGGCAGGGGTGTTCCTGTTTTCCCAACATTTCATTTGCTGGTTTCTTCCTTATGATTTTGCAAAATGTTCACCTATTCTTCCCCCTTGAAGGTCTAGCCCTGTGCCTGGCTCTTCTCGCTCCAAATCCAGGAGCAGCTTCAGGAACCTGAAAAGCAAGCCGCAGTGATCTTGCAAAGCAGCTGAGATGAGTATGAGGCATGAAAGTTGGCGGGCTATGTGTGAGACATCGATGGAAATCTGTCTTTGTCAGAAGCATCTTGGTGACATTACTTTTAGGAAAAGAATCTGTAGGGTGAGAGGGGGTTATTTAGCCCATTTCTGTCTCAGAGCGGAAGTGGACTCAGACACCTTCAGATAGATAAAAACCTGGACCTGAGGTGAGGAGTGGGCCTGAAAAGCACTTCAGAGATGAAAATTAGTGGTGGACATTTGTTCATCTGTCCCTCTCAACAGGAAACTTCACTGACTTCTGGCATTTAACAGCTGACATTTAACAGACTTCTGGGAATAGGGTACAGAGTGGAGATGGCAGTCCCAGGCCATAGGCCCTGGTCCAGCAAGGGAAGGCGTGGCTCATCAGAGGAACGTACAGCTGGAAGGAAGAGAGGCACATTCGGCTTGAGAAGCAGTAACAAGGGCAAGGTTAGCAAAGACTCCAGAAGGGCCAAGTATCAATGGCCAAGTCCCTGGAGAGGCTGGAAAGGAGACTGGTGGCTTGGAAAATCCACCAGCTTCAGTTAGCTGAAGTATCCAGGGTTTCAAAGGCAGACAATTCACAAGAGATGCTCTGCTCTCTGCTTCCCTTACAAATGGCCCACTTGTCCTGGAAGGGTTCTAAGACCCCTCCTGTTTCTCCAGCTCCTCTAAGGCTCACCCTCGGCCTCCCTGGTCTTGCAACACTGCTTTTGGATTCCACACCCCGTTTCCTGAATTTGCTTTGATTCCCCTCTTCTCAAGGACACAATTCTGAGCCTCTTCTCTCCAGCTTGAATCATCACACACTTGAGACATCAGCTCACCTTTGTGAGATCTGCTTGAGCCTGGCTAGCCCTCCCCCCTCTGCTCACCTCTGGGTAGAAGGGGGGTATATGTTAACGAATGATGGTCACGAATCCTGAAGTAGACTCGCCTAACCCTCTTAACAGAAGGTCATGAGCTAGATGTGCAATATGGTGCCACCTGGTGGTTTGGAAGAACCTGGAGGTTGTCTCAAGGTCATGGTCAGTTTCTGTCCAGTATTCATCTATGTGTGTTGAATATTGGGGAATCTGAAACCAATTGTAGTGATTTCATTTATATACATATACCTGTATGCACACACACACACTTTGGGGGTTCCCATGGCTATCTCCAGGACAACATGCTGTTTAGCATGTGCAGGCCCACAGGTGGACGTAATTTCTCCTTCTGGGTTAGCTGTTGACAGCTGGGTGCAGGGAGAGGCACCCACAGAAAATACAGGGTTAGTGGTTTCCAAGTAGGGAGGTAGCCAGCTGTGTGTTTCCAGATGCCCAGTAAGATGCACTGGACTCATCCTGGCTGGTGTGGCTCAGTTGGTTGGAGCATCGTCCCGTGGAATGACAAGTCGAGGGTTCAATTTCTGGTCAGGGTACATACCTGGGTTGTGGGTTCAGTCCCCACTCAGGGCAACATGAGAGGGCAACCAATCAGTGTTTCTCTCATATCAGTGTTTCTCTCTCTAGTCATTGAAAAAAATCTTCAGGTGAGGACAAAAAAAAAAAAAAAAGGATGCTTGGGACTCACATCAACAGTCTTCTACAGCAGATAATTTTGGAGCCAGGGCACGGGAGCACTGGAGCTTGGTCTCAGCTTTCCCACTATCACCGAGGGTTTGCAAGGCACGGGTGGTACCATTAAACCAGTTGTTCCCAACCCTGGCTTTACAGTTTTGGAATTGCCAGGGGGATATATTAAACAATCCCATCACCCAGACTGCTCTCCAAAGCGTTTAAATCTGAATCTTTGGGGTAAAATCCAAGTAATCCTGGGTAATTTTTGAAATTACCCAGATGATTTTAATTCATGACCAAATGTGGGAACTGCTGTTTTAAAGAAAGCCATTGATTCCAGCAATCACCGTCATCACTAACATCACCATCATCACCATCTCCACCCTTATTTATTTAACCTCTTGCCCCATCTTCTCCCAAAGCGACATATTTTGACATAACAGAAAAATTAGTTGGCTCAGAATAAGGCAACTAAGAGGTTTTTTAGATTCCATCAGTAATTAGCAGTGTGATCTTAATAATACCACAGTTACTAACGTTATAGATGATGATGGCAGCTTATATTTATTGCATCCTTACTATGTGCTAGAAACTGTGCTAAGAGCTTTACAAATTTTATTTCACTTAATCCTCACAGCTACCCAGTGAAGGAAGGGTGAGTTTATGGAAGAGGCAACCGAGGGTCAGAAAGGGGAAGGCAGTTGTCCAAGATCGTAGAGTAAGCAGCAGAACCAAGATTTCAGCTCCAACTGTCCGACCCAGAAGCCCATCTCTTTGACGCTCTGTGATACCACCTCCCTCAGTAACTTGCCCTAATTACAAAACTGTAGAGAATACAAGATTCCCTTCCACATCTACCTGACTTCCAAGTTCACCCTTTAACTAGTTTGCTGTATTTTCCAGGTCATCTACGCAAAAGTTAGGTTGGGTTGATATCTCTTCTCCCGACCTACTCACTTTCCTGAGAGAAATCTGGATGACAAGGAAAAAGTATTCATGGCTGGAGAGATTTAAACAAACGAATCCAGTGACGGGCATCACTGCGTTGAACAACAATTCAAGGGAAAAGCAAGTCCTCCATCTAAATGTTCAGAGATTTTCATTTGTAGGAAGAAAACCACAATTCATAGATAAGACTTAAGACCAGAAACTGCAGATTTGAAAGCTGGTCAATTTTGCTTGCACTATAGTCCATCTGGGAGTAGCAAATGGAGTCTCTAATTTCTTTGATTTCTTTAGAGACTGTAAGAAAGTATACATGTGCAAAAATCAATGTGCGTTTTCTTTTCTGCCATTGCACGTGATAGGCAAACACAAGCTCGTCCCCAAACAGAAATTATATTGCACGTTAGATGGCCCCAGAAATATGTAATAACAATGTCTGAACTCGTAGGCATTTAATTTCAAAGTGTTCTGGTGTCCAGGGCCAGAATCTCATGGGAGTGCACATTCAGATGGTGCCTGGTAAGCACCGAGGATATCTAAGGCAATATCTGAAATTGATTGGAGTCATATATTACAGGAGAAATGTTTTGCATGACCTTCCTGGAGGAGACTGTCATCACACGCGGATGAGACCTGCGAGTGCGCAGTAACTCACACCCGACAACAGGACTTGGTAGGCAGGAACAGGCGAGAGGCCCACAGTCATCCCAGTGGTATGTGACCAAGTCATGGGTGTCTCTCCCTGTGCAACCAGGTGAAGAAAGCACCTTCAAAGGCTGTGTGCCCTGGAAATTTTATTACAGGCGTGTTCTAAGCAGGGCAGGGGGAGGGGAGATTTAGGAGGCCCTTCTGGAGGCTAATCTTCTCTGGGTCCTGGACCATGTCAGTGATTTACAGTGTAAAAAGTGTGTGTGAGGGAGAGTGAGAGAGAGAGAGAGAGAGAAAGGAGAGAGAGAGAGAAATGCAGGAATGCACAAGAGAGAAAAAGATATGTTTTCTTTGGTGCTTCACTCCCATTTTCAGGTAGAATGATTGCCTAAAGTGAGAAAGAAGAAAAAAGAAAAAACATTCAAGTTGTTCTTCATCTAAACCAAGAATTAAATGTGGGCTCTTTCATTAATTCATGTCTTCATTCACACACTCAACAAATACTGACTCCCTATTTGACTTAATTACGCTTGCCATACTCAGTCAAAGAATCATACAGGCAAGAAAAAAAATGAGGGCCTTAATGACAGGAGAAGCTGGGGAAGGGAAGGCATGGGCGGGTTTTGGATAAGTGAGAAGAGAATCTGGCCTGGGGGTGAGAATGTTCTGTGCTAGAGGAGCAGCCAGGCCTGGAAGGAAAAGCAAGGCATCTCATACTGGAAGCTCTTTGTTTCATTTCCAGTTCTAACACCACAGGGTTTATGACTTTAACCAATTATATAGCTTCTCTCTCTCAATTTTCTAACCTAAGATAATAATACTTATTTCGTATAGAAGTGATCAGAAGTAAATAATATAGGTTTAAAAAACTCTGCAAAATAAAAATCATTACAGAAGTATAATCATTGAACCTAAAGTGTGGAGAGATAGGGAGGGGCAGACAGGGACAAGAGGCACGCCGAGTGGAGGTGTGGTTTGATGCAGGGGCAGGACTGCGGTCACAGGATGTGGGAAAGGGAAGAGAAGCTACTGTTTATCGAGCAGCTGCTACAGGCTAAGCGTGCCTCTCTCACACTTACCTCACTTAAACTCCACAGCAACCTATAAAGTAGATTCTAATGTTCTTGTTTTGTAGCTGAGGACACCAAGGCCCAGGAGTTTTAAAGCAGATAAAATTTGCTAATGAATTGGATAAGAGAAACAAAGGAAGGGGAGACGTTAAAGACGAGTTCTAGTGGGTTTTTTTTTTTTGCTCTATCACCACGTGAATAGTGGTGTTACTTAAGGAAGCTGAAAACACTTAGCAGGAGGGGTGGGCAGCAAGGTGCGGAGCATTGTGGTTGGACACACGCGTTGGAGGCGGCTTGGAGACATTCAAATGCAGAAGGAGAATAGAAAGTTGGAACTTGGAAGTTGGAAAGTTGGAATAGAAAGTTGGACTCATAAATGTTGTGTTTTTGTTTTTTAAACTGTGTTATTGAGGCCACTGAGGGGTTCTGGTGAGACTGGGGAGGAGGAGTGTGGTTGGGAGAGTGCCGTGTGTAGAGGTTTAAGTAAGAAGCATACGGACTGTGGGGTGCCCTGGTAAGCAAGTGAATCAAGTGTTTTGAGAAGGAAGGGTGACCAACTGGGACACATGCTGCGGAGAGGTAGGAGAGGATGAAGACTGAGAACTGACCTTGGTGGCATCATGGGGATGACTGACAACCTTGTCTTGAAGGATTTCAGAAGAGGGATGGTGGCAGACCCCAGTTACAGAGGATTGAGGAAAGGGTGGGAGATGAGGACGTAGAAACAACGAGTGTAAATGTTCACTTGAAAAATCTTGCTATAGAGGAGAAAGGGAAATGATGCAGTGTCCAGAGCAGGACTTCAGGAAAAGGAAGAGTTTCTTTAATGTGGAATATTCCACAGAATGTTGGCGTGCGGAAGGGAATAATGAATCGGAGAAAGAAGGAAAAGGCAGCAGCAGGGCCCTCCGTGGGTGAGAAGTGGTGGGACCTGGTGCACGATGGAGGGGTTCACTCCAGGGTGGAGACAAAGATAATCAAAGGGTTACCCTTCCCAACAGGAGGGAAGGCAGGGCATGTGGGCAGGTGCATGGACTGGCTCTTGTTCTAATGATGGAGGGATGGAGTAATTCCCTCCTGACTGCTTCTGTTCTCTCTGTGATGTGAGATTGGAGGTCCTCAGGGAGAGTGTGAAGGGGATGGTGGCACTGTTGTTTTAGGAGAGGAGAGAACACGTGAAGTAGTTATCTTGGGCAAAGAAAGTGCAAATTGAGGAGAAAAAGATGATAATATCACCAGGCGGTCCAAAGGGCCTACTTTTGATTTGTAGTCATAGACTCAAAGGAGGCAAAAATCAGCATTCTGGGGAGTTTTCCTCAGCTGAGTTAGCTGCTCGGGTGCAGGCACAGAAGAGTAGTCAGAGAGTTGGGCTTAATTAGAATTGGGGGTTTTCCAGGTGGGTATCATGGAGCAAAAGAAGGATCCCAGAGTTGAGGGTACATGCAAGAGAATGACTACCATAATGGATTACAGATTTCATGCTGGGTTAAGACAGAAATGGAGGGACTTCCGCCAAGATGGAGGCATAGGTGGAAACACTGTGCCTTCTCCCACAACCAAGTTTGAATACAACAAAGGTTTGGAGAAACAAAGACACAACCAAAGGACAGAAAATTGAATTATACGGAAGTCCGACTACATCTAACCGTTCAACGGGGACGGTAAGAGGGGCGGAGCCAGCAGCGAGCAGGGTCGGGCAGGACAGGGCCCCCTACCCAGGCACGCAGGCAGACGGGAACCAGTTGGGGTGCGGGGCAGACTGACCGCGGGCGCATATTCGCGCACAGTGAGACAGACCACGCAGGCCCCAGGGGGCGAGGGCTGACGGCAGTGGCACACTCGAGTGCAGTGGGACACAATGCATGGGCCCAGTGACAGCAGCAACTGTGGCACCGGTGAGGGCCGTGGCGGCAGGCGGCGGACAGGGCGCCATAGTCCCTCTTTGACCCCGCCCCCACATACAGCGTCACAACCCAGCGACTTAGTTGCCCTGTTCTAGTGAATACTTTAGGGCTCTGATCCTGCTATGGAACAGGCACGAACAACCCGAAAGATGGTGCAAGAAGAACTCAAAGTCCCAGAGCCAATAACTCTAAGCGACTGAGAAATTCCCAGCCTCTCAGAAGCACAATTCAGGACACTATTTATCAGGATGCTCACAGAACTGGTTGATTATAGTCACAAATTAGAGGAACAAAGTTACAAATTAGAGGAACGTGTGAGGGCTGGACTGATTGAAATGAAGGGAGATGCACAGGAAACCAATAGTGATGGAAAGGAAACGGGGACACAAATCAATGGAATGGACCAGAAGGAAGAACAAAACATCCCACCAGAAAGGAATGAAGAAATGAGAATTCAAAAAAATGAGGAGAGGCTTAGGAACCTCCAGGACATCTTTAAACGTTCCAACATCCGAATTATAGGGGTACCAGAAGGGGGAAAGAAACAGCCACGAGTGGAAAACGTATTTGAACAAATAATAAAGGAGAACTTCCCCAGTCTGGCAAAGGAAATAGACTTCCAGGAAATCCAGGAAGCTCAGAGAGTGCCAAAGAAGTTGGACCCAAGAAGGAACACACCAAGGCACATCATAATTACATTAGCCAAGACCAAAATGAAGGAGAGAATCCTAGAAGCAGCAAGGGATAAGGGGACAGTCACCTACAAAGGAGTACCCATCAGACTGTCAGCGGATTTCTCAAAAGAGACCTTACAGGCAAGAAGGGGCTGGAAAGAAGTATTCCAAGTCATGAAATCCAAAGACCTACAGCCAAGATTGCTTTATCCAGCAAAACTTTCATTTAGAATGGAAGGACAGATAAAGTGCTTCTCAGATAAGGTCAAGTTCAAGGAGTTCATCATCACCAAGCCCTTATTATATGAAATGCTAAAGGGACTTATCTAAGAAAAAGAAGATGAAAAATATGAACAGTGAAAGGACAGCAAACACACAGTTATTAACAACCACACCTAAAACAAAAGCAAACCAAGAGGACAGCTAGATCAGGAGTGGAACCATAGAAATGAAGAACACATGGAGGGTTAGAAACAGGGGGGTGGGAGGGGGAGAAGGGGGGAGAAGGCACAGAAAATAGCATAGATGGTAGGTAGAAAATAGATAGGGGGGAGGGCGAGAATAGTGGGGGAAATATAGAATCCAAAGAACTTGAGACACGTGGTTATAAACTAAGGGGGGGAGAATGGTGGGGGAGGGAAGGTGCGGGTGGAGGGGATTGAAAGGGGGGAATAGAACAACTGTAATGGTATAATCAATAAAATATATTTTAAAAAAAAGAAATGGAGATTTTGGGGGTGGAAGAGACAGTGGTGAGGAACAGTGAAAAAGGAGCGAGGCTTGCCCTGGCCGGGTAGTTCAGTTGGTCGGAGCGTCGTCCCAATGCACCAAGGTTGTGTGTTCAATCCCCAGTCAGGGCACATACAAGAGCCAACCAATGAATGCATTAATGGATGGAAGAATGGGTTGATGTTTCTCTCTTTTTTCTCTCTCTCTCTTGCTCTCTCTCCTCTCTCTTCTTGTCTCTCTAAAATAAATTGTTTTTAAAGTGGTAAGGCCAATGGTTTTGAGATGCTGATGAGAATAACACATTTTTGATATGAGAGTACCAAGCAAAGGAAGGAATGTTAGATGCTGGAAATCAAGATTTAGGAGGGGGTGCAGTTACAAATAATGAAAAGATTCTGGGTCAAACCATGGGAGTTGGGGCTCATAGGGGCTTTAGGAAAGAGTCATTGGAAGTAATGAGGTCAATGAACGGAGGCCAGAGGGTTCAGTGGATTATTTATGTGGATACTGGGGGTACCACATGGAATGACAGGAGTAAGGGCTCAGAAACTCCAGCACCAAGATGCTCTGCACCATCTTTGGCCCCATGCCCTGCTTATGACACAGTGTTTTGTGATTCCCATCATGTTCATTCTTCTTTATTACAGAATCCCCACTTCTGAAGTTACTATGAGAGTGCTTCCATTTCTTATATCCTTAAGCCACAATCAGAGATCACCAAGAGTTCCTCCTATTTTCTGGTAAAAAAAAAATAGTTTCTATTTTATTTCTCCTGAATCCTGCTAACAGAACCTGGGAGCTAGTATGACAGATGAGATGAGGTTGGGTCCTGGAGTGGACAAGAAGAGGAAGGCAGGCTGCAAATATTCTTGGTTTATTTTTTGACAGTAGACTGGCCAATTTGTTCTAAAATAGCCCTGAATTGCTGTTACAAGATACATGAAATTCCCTCCATTGCACACGCTGGCCATTGTGAGTATGAACCATGCTCTGCACATGCAGGTCAGCCATCCTGTGCTTTGCAAATTCTGCTTTTAACTTTTTTTTTAATTTATTTTTTTATCTTTTTTCTCCAATTTTTTTATTTAATAATTTTTCAAGTACAGTTTTCTGTCTATTACTCCCATCCCATCCCACCCCCCATGCTCCCCCCTCCCTCCCTGCTTTTAAATTTTGATCTATGTCCTAGATTCCTAAACACCATCTTTTTACAGAATAACTACAAAACTTTTCAGTCATATCATGCATTTTACTGGACTCTCTTAATTCTAGGACAAGATTTATGATGAGTTAAAACTCAACTGAAGCACCTAGAAAGATTTGTTTTCCAAAAAAAAAGAGGAAAAAAGAAAGAAATGAAAAATAGACACAATGATGTCATTTGACAGATTCTGCTTCACTAAAACTCATTAGCACATCATTGCAAGTGATTGAAATTTTCACCAACTCCTACGTTTTGGCTGCCTTCGCTAGACTGCAGCCTGCGAGAAGACCCAGCTGTGGCTGTCCTTCCAAAATGAAAAGAGATTATCCTCAGAAATGAGTCCCTAAAATGTGTGGCATATGTGCCCCACAAGCTAGAATACCAAATGCCAGTCTTTTCCCTTTTTCTTTTCTGCAGGAAAACCATGTAACAGAAATGGATTTATCAGGTGCATTATCACTAATGTTCTCTAGAAGCTGAAGTGTCCCTGTGGACTGGCCCAGCTAACTTAAAAACAGCTGCTGCCTAACCATTCGGACACATGGAACAGATGAACAAGTGTAGCACATCATAAGAAACAAAACCCAAAGAAAGGAGGCCTTCCCCCCACTATGATCATCAAAAGGCACTTGGCATGTGGAACTCTTGCTTTCCTGCCCAGTGACAGCACCAGCATTTGGGAGACGTATTAGAACTGGAAGATCCCGTGAACTTGACTGCCTTTTCCTCGCCCATGAGCTATAAGGGGATTCTGGACATAAGCCAGGAAACCTGCCTACAGATCTCTAGAACTAATCACGCGACAAAGCTTTTTCAGCCAAAACACCACCAGCCTCTCAGCACAATGGGATTTTGGCATAAAGAGGTTTTGTTTGTTTGGTGAGTTATTTCCAGAATGTGTGCCTAATGCAACACTGTGTGTGTACTTAAGTTCTCTTGGGTCCTCACAGTTTTTATGGAGGAGAGGAGGAAGGCAAGAAAACTAACCTCACTTCCTGGATGAGAACCCAAGGCATGAAACAGAATTTCATATCAGTAGTTATCAGAAAAAAAGCTAACACTTCATAGAGAGTTCCTTAAAGGTGCACACCGTATCTTACTCATCTTTGAATTCTTAATGCTTTGAGTATTAAGAAATAGTATATGACTTGAACACAAGCTGCATGTTTGAGGAACGTTTTTGAAATTAAATATGTGATGCCTACAATGCTCTGCACACATGCGTTATATCATGTGATCCTTGAAACAGCACCATCAGGTAAATCTCGTCACCCCCATTTCACAGATAGGAAAACGAACAGAGAGGTTCAGGAGCTTCTCCAAGGTCACACACACCTGGTAATTGACTATAGTCTGTAAAATCAAATCTTGGCTTCCCAACCTGCAACCTTTATATTAGCCATGCTGTCTCCTCGTAGGTTCACTTAGCGGCTTCGCGTGACTCTGCCCAAGGCAAGCCTTGATTATAGCATTTGCACAGTGTTTGGCTGACCGTCTTTTCGATCAGAACAGGAATTCCATAAGGGCGGGGCCTCCTCTAGGTCATATCTTTAAAGGAGTACAGTCCACGCTGGGTAGACACACTAGTGAATTTATTGTTTATCTTCGTATGCATAGTGGCTGACTGAGGGGTTGGCACATTGCAGGTAATAATGTAAGTAATCAAACTAAGTAAATCAATAAGCAAATTGATTGTGAGTCTAAACTAATCTACATGGAAACCAAACCCTTGCCATGAACTGTGCTCAGAAACTTTGTGTATGTTATTTAAGGACTGTGAGTCTCGCCACGAGAAATATTTCTCAGTAATTCAATCTTTCGTTGCTTTGACAATGTACTGATATGTAGCCCTGGCTGTAAAGAAGCAAATTCTCTTTTGAAGAGACAACCCCCCAAAGTTCTAGCCTAGAAGAGTTCTGGAAGGAGAAACTCCAAGCGTGACAGGGCCTGGTTAGGGCCTTTGTCAACTCCTCCACCCCATCTTCTCAACCACCTGCCACCCACTTTGCCATTCGCTATGTCCCAAAGGACCTAGAGACACCCACCCTCACCCCACAACACCATTACCCTACCTGCTGTCACTTTGTCTTTGCTCACATTGACCCCTGTGCCCTATGTTTTCCTCCCTCCCGCCACTCTGCCTGGTCACCCCATCTCCTATTCACATTTTATGACTCAGTTCAGATGGCAGCTCTTTTCGGACTCCCTGGATTTCCTTCCAGGCTGGCAGGTCCACCTCCCTGGCACTTCCCTGTGTCTCCCAATCACCACATTTCTACCTTACACTAGGCTGTGAATTTCTCCAGGAAAAAAGCTGTGATTTATCTGTGCCGCCACCCTGTCAGTGAGAGCTTAAAAGAGGAAGGAAGATAAGATGAGAGAGCTTCCCCACAGATGATGAGTTTGGGACAATGAAACATAAGGAAAGCAGTTCCCCAAAGTGGGAACAACTTAAGAAAGGATGAAGTTGGCGGGAACATTTTTAAATATTAGAGGAGAGGATGCAATTACAACAGGACCAACAGATAGAAGCAGGAGGGAAGCGGATCAACTTCCTTGGTATTTGCTGCCCACAGCAAGAAAACAGGCAGCTGTAGAAGCAATCTGATTCTCTAGCTATATAGACACTGCTGGGATTTTTTTCATTCTCATTACTTCAGTGAGTCTTAGAGCATGTGCTGGACTTCTAGAAGCTCATGTGGCGGGGCCAACTTTGCATAGTGCACATATTCTGTAGAAATGAATATTTATGCTGGGAGAGTTAGACAAATACACAACTCATTGGAGTTTCTTTCCACAAAAGCCATCAAACTGAAAGAAAAGCTGAATCCATGTATAATGGGATTTATTGAACATTTGTCCCAGGGCTGTGCCAATGTGGGGCTAGTAGAAAAGTAATTCCATGTCTATTAGGTGGTTAAAAGCAGTTGCATAAAATCATCACCAAGTATCATTTTCATAGGGCCCCAGTTCACTCTCACCAAGTAATTCTAGAGTTAGGAACCTTTCCAAAGAATTCCTGCAGAGCTATACTGGGATAAAATCTGGCCCATTGTGAATATAAAATGGCAATTTTATTTAAACAGTTGTAACTCCTTGGGTCTCTTCTGGCTGACTCTAATATTGCTCCTTGTCTATGTACTTTGGACACATTTTCACTTTTCTCTAAAAAGTGCTCTACAGCTTAATCATCGTCCTTTTGCTACCTCTGCCTTCTGCTGAGTTCTGTGTTGACAAAGTGGATTAATTCTTACTTGGCAGTATTTGATGAATTCCACAGGAAAGTTAGCACTATTAATCCCTACTATGTGTCCCTAAATTTGGCACTCTGACCAAGCCACTTCACCTTCCTACTATTATTTTTTTAGCTGTTAATTCAGCTAAGTCTTAATACCTTTCATTTCTACCCCTAGTTTCTCAACCGCTAAGGGTTCTACTGCATTGCCTTCCTACCATTCCTTTGCCCAGAGCGAGTAATGGCTTCCAACTGTGTTTAGATTTTTTAAAAAGATTTTATTTATTTATCCTTAGAGGGGAAAGGAAGGAGAGAGGGAGAGAACTATCAATGTATGGTTGCCTCTCATGAGTCCCCTGCTGGGAACTGGCCTGCAACCCAGGCATGTGCCCTGACTGGGAATTGAACCACGATCCTCTGGTTTGCAGGCCTGCGCTCAATCCACTGAGCTACACCAGCCAGGGCTAGATTTTTTTTTTTAAATAATAGGGAAGACTCAGCCATCATGGGTGTTTTAGAAGCCTAAGGATATCAGAATGGAGTGCCAGTTGTCATATTCTTTTAATAATAATATATCTTCAGAGTTTTTGCTTCAACACTTAGAAAGAATTCATTTTCTTACTTCATACCAATTAAATATGCTGGATGAAACAAGTCACTCATTGCCTATGACTTCATAGAAAAAGTTGTTTTGTCAAAATACTGCACCTATTATTAATCTGACTTTGCATTGACTATGTTGAGTATATTTATAGATAGTGAACTTAGTTTCTGAAATTTAACTTTTTATTAGCAATTAAAAATAAGTAAATAAAAGGCTGAAAAATTATTGTCCCACCTTTGTCACTTCTGTGGCAAACATGAGCTAATAAAATGCATATGACCTGAAAAATTTTAGTAGTTTTTTGCATGGGATTTCTAGTTTATGAAGATGAACTTGAATTGACTATGCGCTGGCCAAATAATCTCATTCAATAATAGGTTATAATTTAATTTTTGATTAGAGGGCAAATTAGACTGATTTGTATAGCCAAGAAACCATTATTGGGTGTGTGTTGTGTACCTAGAGTGGTAAAGAATGGTGAGTGTGTTGGTTGGTTGTTTTCCTTTCTTGGTGGTGACGGTGAACTATGGGTGAAGTAGTTTCCATGACAATAGGTGTTAACAAGGGGGCTTATAGGTGCCCAACAGGTAGTGTCTAAGCAAGGGCTCTGTCCTTGTTCCAGTCTTCTGGTACCAGTTAAGGATGGTCATGATTTTATCCTTTTCCTCTAAAACCCCTCGGCGGAGTAAACAATCATACGTGACTTCTCGTGAGTAACGGGCATCTACGGGCGAGCACACCACACAAGTGGCACCAGCCTATGTTTGCAACCTTGCCTAAAATCTATCCTAAAAATCCCCCTACAATAACCATGCAATTTGCGACCAAATGTCTTGAAACAGAAACCCGCGTTCATTGCCAATATTTTTTACCCCACTTTGTTCCCTCCTCAGTTCGTCTTCACCGCCACTCACTGTGGGATCCAATCACATTACTTCGCTGCTCATAGAGCTTTTCTGGTTCCCAGAGGCCCACCCTATGGGGCGACCCCCCTTACCACCTACCAGTGACCTCTTTCTCAACGGGGCTCCACTGTACCCCGTTCAAGTTTTATCAGGTCAAGCGTTTTGTTTCATAATCTCAGTAAGAAAACCCCTTAAGGAGGTATTCCTTTCTTTTGGGGTTGTACCTTAGCATGTAGCAGAGACTGAAGGCGTATTGAATGGCTTGGCTCCATCTTCAGCTCCCTGAGATTTTCCTCGTTCCTACCCTCATGCCGTCCCTCACAACCAGAATTATCAACCCCCTCCTGGGCACTCCCAGAGCACTGCGTTGCTCCACCAGCTGAGCACGGGGCCTGCAGAGAGTTGCATGTCTGTCTGTCCCCTGCCATTTGATCCCTGTTTTTGTCCCTGATCTTATCTCCTTTAGTGTCCCCTTATTTTTTTCTGCTCCAGCCACACTGGCCTCCCATCCCCTGTTCCGGCAAGCACATTGCCAACACAGAGCTTTGTACTTTCTGGGAACTCTCTTCCCCAGAACCAAGTGGCTCACTCCCTCTTTTCCTTTCAGGTTTCTTCAAAGGGTCACCTCCTCAGAAAGGCTGCCCTCAAACATCCTGTCAAAGTAGCAACCCTACTGTCATTCTCTAGCTCCTGTTCTCTTTCCTGCATTGATCCCTACCTACCTGAAAATTTCCGCCTCTTTGTATGATTATTGTCATCTACAGTAAAAGGTAAGCTCTTTGAGCACAAGGATTTTGTGTATTCTCAGAACAGTGTCTAGCACATAATAAGCACTTAATAAATATTTGTTGAATGAATGAATGAATGAACGAACAAACGAATGAATTCTCTAAAGGACTATGAGTCTCCAGAGCCAGAACTGTGTCTTACTCATTCTTTAACCTCCAGGTAATGGTCGGCTTGGGCAAAATTTGAACTACTACCTGATTTATGATGCAAATTAGTGGTATGTGCAGCAAAGCAACTAACCTGTACTGAGTGTCTACCCAGGGACAGGTCTCTGCTGTGTGCCTTAGGGATGAGTCTTGGTTTCATCCTCACAGCTTTATGAGTAGTTACAATGGCCCCATTTAAGAGTGGAAGAGACTCAGTGTCAGATTGCTGATGCAAGTTGCCCAAGGTCACAGAGCTAGTGAAGGGCAGACTTGGAATCTGAACCCAGTACACACACCAATGCCTATATTCTTTCTTCCACCTCATGGCCTCCCCTGAGACCCCAGCTACATTTAAACAAATGGATATTTGTTTAATTTGACTAATATAAAGTCCTGTAATTAATGAAGTAAATTACAGTAGAGAAATTAGAAGATGGTGTTCTAAGTCAGCAATTTTACTTTCCCTGATTTTTAAATTTATTTTTCTTTTGGCCAGTGATATTGGCAGGCTCCCTGTAAAGAGTCATTATCATTATTATGATAATGACCATGGAAGTTATTGAAACCAGTTTTGAAGACCAAGTGCTATACAAAGCAATTGTTGTGAAGCTAAAGCTAGTTATTGTTTTGTGCGTTTCTTACAAAAGCTAACTTGCTCCTGCAGCTCTTTTACCTTAACATAAAGCCCTCATAAATTCATTATTTAAAAAAATAGGGATTTATAAACACTCCCTGCTTCAGGTCTCAGGGAAAGACTGCCTTTACCTGGAGGAAAGGGAATGCACTGTTCGGGGTGTGAGGGAGAAAGCAGCACGAGACAGGCTCCTCTGCAAACTGTGTTCAGGGAAAACCGTTTGGAGACTGGGGGCTATTTTGCAAGAGGAGTAAAGCTTAGACTGATTTTATCAAATTATTGATTTTTAAATATTTTGCATTTTTCTAAGTCTGAAGCCAATACCATTGCAGGATGATGCCATTTTCTTGGTGGTTGCAGTCCATGTGCCGAGTCAGCTGAGGACACACCAGGTGAGTAGACGTGTTTAGAGACAGTTGTTTGTGCTGCTTTGACTAAATAAAGGTTTGGCGGATGGTGGTCCCATCAAGTAAAAGATGACAGCAGTTGCCTTCACTGTTTAAGAGCTAAGTTTCCTCAGCTTTAAATACAGCCAGCGTGTGGTGGACTCCTCAGCTTACACTGTTCATCTGAAGCCCTCGCATGGACGTTGCTGCCCATCTGTTGGCTGCTGCTCTGTGTCTCCATTTAGATGTCTGAAAGGCACCTCACAGATAACACAGCCCAAACTGAGCGCGTACCTGGCCTTCACCTTGACCACCTAAACCAGCTCCAACTGCCATCTGCCCTGTCTCAGGAATGGCAACTCTACTTTTCCAGTGGCTGAAGTCAAAACTCTTGGAGTCATCCTTGGCTCCTCCGACCTCTCACACCATAACTCTGAAATATACCCAGAGTTTGGCCTCTTCTCTCCACCTTCGCTCTGCTACCCTGGTCCTAGCCACCATCATTGCTCACTTGGACTCCAACCAATGTCTCCTAACTAGTCCCCTTGCTTCTGCCCCTGTACCCAACACCGCATTTAGTCCCCAAAGTGATTAAAAAAAATGTTAATCCTTACCCAAGGACATTTTTTCATTGCTTTCAGAGACAGAGAGAGAGAGGAAGAGAGACAGACATCAGTGTGAGAGACAATCTTCAATTGGTTGCCTTCTGTATGCAGCTGTACCAGGGATCACATGAACCCATACTGGGGATTACAGGTGGACCAGGGATCGAACCCACAACCTAGGCATATGCCCTGACCAGGAATCAAACCCGAAACCTTTGGATTATAGGACAACACTCCCGCCAACTGAGAGCCATGCTGGCCAGGGCCCCAAAGCAACTGTTTAAACAAAAATCAGATCATGTTGTTTCACTATTCAAAGTCCTCCAACGTTTCCCCACATCACTGAGAAGGTAAGTCAGATTCCTCAGTGTGACCTCCAGGGCCTGGATGACTTTCCGAGGGCTTCTGTAACAGATTACAGCAACCTCTGTGACTTAAAGCAACAGAAATTCATTGCCTCGCAGTTCTGCAGACCAGAAGTCTAAAATCCAGGGGGTGGCCGGCTGCACTCTCTCCAGGAGCTCTAGGGGAAAGTGCATCCGCTGCCTCTTCCCATGTCTGGCGCTCGATTCCTCAGCCTGCGGCTTTTCTCTCTCTCTCTGCTCCATCTTCCCGTCACCTTCTTCTCTGTCTTACAAGGACATGTGTGATTGCATCTAGGGCCCATCTGGATAATCCAAAATCAGCTCCTCTTCTCAAGATCCTTAGTCGTATTTTTGCCATATAAAGTATGGAAAAATACTCAAAACTATCTTTTGTACCATAAGGGAGTATTCACAGATTCCATGGGTTAGAGCGTAGACATATATTTGGGGGAGTTATCACATAATCACTGTAGGGCCCCACACAATCTGCCCCTGCCACCTCTCTTGCCCCATCTCCTGCTCCTTTCACCCTTGTTCTCCCCTGTCCATACTCCCTGGTCTCCTTGCTGTGCCCCATGTACAGCAAGCTCATTGCTGCCACAGGGCCTTTGCCCTTGCTCTTTCCTCTGCTAACAGGCTGGCTCCCTCACGTCCTTGGCTCATAACTCAAAGCCACCTTCCCAGTGAGGATTTCCCTGGTCACCCTGTCTAAAATTTCACCCCTCACCAAGATTTTAGTTACCCCTTCCCTGTTTTACTTTTTCTCCTTAGCACTTCTAGGATAGATTTTACCGTAAGTTAGGTTTTAACCATAAGTTACAATACATCATTGTTTATTGTCTGTTTTCCCCACTGGAATGAAAGCTCTTATGGGGAGCTTTGGAGCCCCCTATTCTGAGGTTCTGGGAACTAGGAATTCGACATATGAATTCTGAGGGGTACACAGGTCAGCTCATAACACAGCTCCATCAGTCAGCAGACAAAAAGGAGCCCCCTGTTCTTAAATTCTTGACCCATAGTTTATTTACGTCTGTCATCTTTTTCTATCTTTACCAGCTCCTTCTCTTCCACCCACAAATACACACACATTTATCCATTTTTTAGAATTCTGAAGTTTTCCATCCCCTTCAAGTTTTCATCCATTCCCTTTCATTTCACTGCCAAACTTCAAAGGAGTCTCTCTTGTTCTTGTTTTATCCCTTGAAATTGACTAGGAGGGAGATAAGCCCACACACCCAATTTCCAGATCTAGAAAAAGATACTAGGTCCTGACCTTACACAGAAAAGAACCTCAAGCCAATTGATTTTAACCTTGAAGGAAAGAATTGTTCATATTATCTGTAATCGAATTTAGAATAACCCAGAATAGACCGAATGATCTCATACATGTAGTCTACAGCCCAGGAGTCCCCTATCGGGAATATGGTGCGCATTCGGGAGACCTTATTAGGAATCTACACTCTTGAAACAGCCACTGCAAGGGCTTCAGTGCTACAGTCAGGTTTGTAAACTGGCATGAAGAGTGTTACAGATCTGTTTTACTGGGCTGATGAGTGGTGCTTAAGATACGGAGAGTGGCCTCTGTGAATGGGGCATCAAAGAGGGTGAAGCCGGCAGCCTAATGCCTTTGGAGGGTCCTGTTTCCATCACCTCCTAGTTACTCCATCGGCGAAGGAAGCATTTTTACCCTAGGTTTATGGAGAGGACCGAATATGTGGCACTTGGCCGTGGACAGGTAAGATAGCATTTTATTAGTCATAAGTACTCACAGCCTGAGGGTGCACACCAGTGCCACACAGAGGCACACAGGGACTGGCCCTGGGAACAGAGGGAAGTGGCAGGGGCAGTGGGAGGCAGGCGTTGAAGTATCCAGACTGTGAAGTGGCCCCGGCTCCACTGAGAGGATGTGATTGGCCTGTTCGAATAATTCCACGGGCTGGCAGGGAACAGAAGCCTTTACTCCGGGACAAGCAGGAATTGTGCCTTGTCCCCATGTTAGTGAGGTTTGTTGGGCTAGAGGACCACTTCCATGGGAGCAGAGTGAGGAGGGGAACTTGCAGTGAGCCATTTGAGGCCCTCCTGGTCTTACAAGATGTCAAGTCTTGTAAAACTATTGCACCTTGATTTTAGGCCACATGACACCTAAACTTATGACTTCACTCGCTCCTGAGTGCCCCTACTTCAAGGAGGACTTATCCCATTAGCCTGGAAGACAAGCTGATCCCACCATTGGAATATCATCACGTCTGTCTTGAGAGAACATTACATGAAAAGCATTGTTGGAGATCTAGGCCTTCACCAGATGTAGATGGTTAGATGCTGTACCTACTCATTATACGCGTGGCAAAACCCCTCTGAGATTTGCTTTTTCCATATCCTGTGGGAGGGACCACATACTTCTCACGAACCTCTAATTCTCAAACTTCAAATCAGCCCAGCACTTGTGAAAGGCCAGTGGGGCCCCTGCCCTGGTGGTCTGGAGGATTTGGGGATGCTCGGGGGTCTGACACCAGGGAAACATAAGCAATCCCCCAAATTCATTTTTAAGACCTTTTTCTTCTGACTCACACTCACTCTCCAATGCATCTGCTCACAGGGCTTCAATTATAATCTCTGTGTGGATTTTCCCAGGGTCTCAGATCCTGGTCTTCTCTGGACCACCAGATCTGCTTCCACATCTGCATGGTGCCATTTCCACATGGCACCATTAATTCATTAGTTCAACCATTTATTGGCCATTTATTGGGTAGCGAGTGTTCTAGATACTAAGATACATGAAAAGTATTGCTGTCTTCATGGAGTTTATGGTTGGGTGAGGATGCCATGCGAGTGCATGAACTCAACACATCCAGTATATTGTTACCATCTTCAATCCCAAAATTGATCGCCCTGTTTTCAGTTGAGGACATCTCCACCCCACCACCTGCTAAAATGTACAATTCCCAAGTCACACTTGTTTCCTCTCTCTCTCTCCACCATCTTCTCAATTCCGTTACCTCCCTACCCTTGATCTGGTTCAGTTACCATTTGCTAAGCAAGACAATAACAATACAATGGCAATAAAGGTTTGCTGGTTTGAACCAAATTTTACTACAACCCCCATAACTTCCATCCCCAAACTAACCACCCAAATGTTTTATTAAGTTACTATTCCTAAGGTCCTCTTGAACAGAGATTGTTGTCTACAAAGACTTGTACTTGATGTGTTAACATTTGGCTTACATCTTTAAAACATATCTCTTAATCGAAGTTCTCATTACTTTTAAGGTTACATTTCTAAGACTTCAAAAATTCTGAAAACTTCATTGTCTAGAAGATGAAAACAAGCCAACAGACACGGTCTGGTTTTTTAAGGCCAGATCTGAGGTAGAAAAGAAACGTCTTTGCCGCTTAGAAAGATGCTGATGGTGTTATTCAGAAAGGGACTCTGAGGACTCCAGTTTTAAACAGACTCTAATAACAAAACACTTTCAGCCAAAAGAGAAAGCTGATCTCTTGACATAAAAGGTGCCAGCAATACCACCTTCCTCCCAATGACGCCCAGTGACGCATCTTCCCCCCCGGGTTGTGGGAGAGCCAATCAGTTCCCTTTGAATGAAATCTTTATTCCACTGTTGAAACAGCACTGGGGGAAGGGAGTGGGGAGACAAGAGAAGTATTTCAGAAACAAATGGAGACCCAAATGCCAAGTTTCTGTTCTTGTTACTGTTCAGGTTTTGGCCTCGTGAAGGCAGTCTCAATTCCATGTTTTTCATTAAACTGGTTTGTTTGGCAAAATGCGATGATAAATACAAAACTCTGAGGTCAGTCTCACCTTACTCGGAAAGCTGGAGCTGGGAAATTCAGCTTTCTGTGGTCGGGGAACTTTGGAAGCTGCTGATCTGCCGTTGACAACGGGAGGTAATGATACGAGCCAGATAATTTTTTCTTTACAAATGTACAAATCTAGGACTTTCTCCCCTTAAAAACCCAACATACAAGCACTCCTTTGTTGATAGTTCAGCATCAGCGGCTGGATGGGGGAGGAGAAGGCAGGGTGGATGTTAAGACTGGGTGAACAAATAAGATCCATTTGTAGGCCGTGCTCTATTCTTTAGTTGCTAATAACCCCCCAAACTGACCCTTGCCTTTTCCCCCTGTTTTTGTTTTCCTCAGCTGCTCATAGGCAGTCACATCCCAAAAAGAGCGAGACCATAAGGGCAAACGGGAGGAAGCCTGGGCCTAGATATTGTGCAGACCAGCTGGTCAGCCTGGGAGAGTTGGTACTGGCCTCCAGGTACCCAGATCCACTTTCCTGGGATAGCCCTCCAGGTCTCGTGCCCCTGCAGCTGATTTTCTCCAGTTTAGTAAAATAAACTCTCCTCCTCTCCGTTTGTGGTCAGCTCCCCTTACTTAAAGACAAAGGACTCTAGATTTTAGAAAGAATCTGTTCTAGTGTTAGAAATCTGCAGGCCAAGGTTAATAATGTTTAGTTCTGTGTCACAAATTGTGAAATCATAATGAGCAGCCTATATTAGGTGCTTACTAAGTGTCATGTACTGTTCTATGGGTTTACCTACTCAATCACACAATCTTATGAAATGAATTCTGTTCTCATCATCCCCATTTCTAATAGATGAGGGGATAGATGCATGGAGATATTGAATAACTGGTCAAACATTACACAGCTAGTAGATGGCAGAGTTGGGGTTTGACCCAGGCAGTCCGACTTCAGTGACCATGCCCTTAAACACCCTTACACAGACCTGGCCTATCCCCTAAGGAAAAGCATGTGGCCAATAACTAAGTGGCCTGGGCAACACTTGTCCCCAGCACTTATTCCCATGGGTGAAGGGCAGTAAGTGAGGGTGACCTGGAAGAGCACAGAGAACCACACAGGGAGAGGGTAGCAGAGGCATTCATCCCTTGGGCCAGGTGCTGCCAAAAACACAGGCCTAACTGGGCTGAGCCAGACACAGGTCCTCTACACGCCAGCATGTCCACAACCAACCAATCAGAGAGGCCCGAGAAGTGCTTTAACCTTGCATTGTCATTAGAGGATGCTTAGCCTGATGGGAGAGAATGCAAAAACAGCAAACTTCCCTCAGATGTGGATAAGATTGAGGTGCTGATGCTGGATATTATATATATGCGATTAGTGTCCTTCTGAGAAGAGATGTGAGAGAACTTGCTTCCCCTTCCCTGTTCTTCTCCGTGGGAAGGTGCAGAAGATGGCTGTCTACAAATCAGGGAGCAGGCCATCACAAGAAAC
The DNA here is from genome assembly GCF_014824575.4 of Sturnira hondurensis. Lineage (NCBI taxonomy): Eukaryota > Metazoa > Chordata > Mammalia > Chiroptera > Phyllostomidae > Sturnira > Sturnira hondurensis. The sequence continues at coordinate 23,371,171 of NW_028079044.1, forward strand.
AGGCCTGCTAGAGCCTTGATCTTGTAATTCCTAGCCTCTCAAACTGTGAGAAATCTATTAATACATCTCTATCCAGTGTACATCTCTATACCTACCAAAGATATGTAGCTTGGATTAGTTTGTAGACCAGAAAATAAACAGCTCAATGATCATAACACAACCAAAAGACCTATTGGAGGTTGTCAGGTTGCTGTCAGAAATGCCATAGACTATATGTCTTAAACAACAAACGTTTCTCTCTCACAGTCTGGGGGGCTGGGAAGTCCAAGACCATGGGACCAGCAGGTTGATATCTGGTGAGGGCCTGCTCCCTGGCTGGTAGGCTGGCATCTTCACATGGTGGAGAGCAGAGACAGAGGAAACACGTTCTCTCACGTCCCCTCTCCTGGCACTAATCCTGTCATGACGCCTCACCCTCATGGCCAAAACCCCCATCTCCAAACCATCACACTGGGGACTAGGGCTTCAATAGGTTAGTTTTGGGGTGGAGGGGGGACACAGGCAGTCATTCCAGAGCAGGTGCCATTCTATGAGACTTCACCAGCCCCATAAAAAATTACACGCACACAGGGAGACTGTGGAGGCTGGACTGAGCTTGCAAGAAGTTTTATTCCCCCATTGCTCCCAAATGGCTTCTTCAATGTGGCTGTGTCACTGGGGCCGGCAGCCCATCTGTTTTGTCCACCACTGTGTGCCCAGTGTTCTGTTGCCTGGAACATTGAAGGGCTCAGCTGCAGGTGTTGAATTCCAGTACTCAGACTATCCCATCCCTCCGTGTAGTCGGGGGTCTGTCTTCATCTTCTTCCTCAAACTTCCAGTGTGTCTGAACCTCATATAATACCTCTAGATTCTGACTAGACTAAACTACCTCTGTTGACTCACAGCAGAAACTCTCCAATTTTTAGTTATTACCCATGTTTTTATCATTGAAAGGGAGAAAGTGTTCCAGAGCAAGGATAATATTGGGTCAAGATTAACTTAAACATTTTCCAAGCTATCACAGAGAAAAGCAAAAATACTCTATCTCCATTTTTGTTTAACTCAGGCACAACCTCTACAATTAAAAAACAGACTTTTTGTGTCCAATAAAAGACTCTATTTAGATGTTTAAGCAACTGACTTCATCAATCTCTCTTCTCTCAAACCCCTATCTTAAATCTCTGAACTTATGTTCATAGACCCTTTTCTCCTAGGAATGATGAAGCTATGGAATCAAGATTATAAATTCAGTCAAGCCCCAAGACCAAGTTCCAAGTTGAAGTGTTAAGGTCGAATGTTGACATTTTGCTTTTTAGATTAATCAAGTCATAATTTGAAACAGCTGTTCATTGGCAAATCCATTTTCTTACTTTTTCCTGATCTTTAGATAACAATTTCAACAGTTAAAAGGGATGGCTAGGGTGGGTGAGGAATGGTGTGGGGGAAATGGAGACAACTGTACTTGAACAACAATAAAAAATGTGGGGGAAAATGAAATAAAGAGCTTAAAATCTCCCAATGATCTTAAATAAATAAAATATAGGTCTGTGAACTAAGCTATGCTTTTAGGTCTCAATACTCAAGATAGTTAACTAACAAAACCTTAATACCAAAATTTCAATGTGGGTTTGAAAAAAAAGAAATTAGGGGAAAAAAAGAAAAATGAATCATTTCCCCAGAATGACTGTTCCTTCTTTTGGCTCACTCATCCGTGCTCTAAGTATTGGAGTAAGGTAAAGACGTGAGGCACTCTCTCACTCCAGAGACCAGTTCTAGCCAACTGTTCAACACATTCTTTGGCTTCTCATTCCATTTCCAGTAGGAAGCTCCCTCCTACCCCCAAGAAAAGGCATCTGAATGTGTTGCTTTTGTACCAAGTTTTGCTCATGAAGTTAGGTAACTGAGTCTTGCAATTTTCCAATGCAAAGGCTTTAAGATTTGACCCTTGCTCTGGAGGGCAATTGAGGACTTAATTCTTGCTGCAGTGGACAAACTGCTCCCTGACTTCCAAGAAGGCACTATGAAAGCAAGTTTTTGACAGTTGGGGGCGTCAAATGTTATGTAAATGGCGGGAGGGCGGCAATGGCTTGCTACTCAGAAGAGCTCTTCCAGCAAGTGCAAAGCACTTTACAGATTACAACAAACACAACACATTAAAGAGCAAGGAACTTCCAAGATATACACATAGTTTAGAGGAAACAGCACTTTCTGGTAAGACGCATGCTATTATGAAGTACCAGAGAGGTGGAGAAATGAAGAGAATTGTAGACATTTAATATCTCACTTCATGAAGAAATGAAGAGAGATAAGGCTCTGGCCTTATCGAGACAGGTCTGGAGTTTGAGTTTTTCATATGGGAAATACATATTACATCAGTGGTCCCTAACGAGGGGTGCCCGGATGATTCGGATGTTATTTTGCACACTGAGAACCTCTGGGAATTCGTACTGCAGGGAAAGCACTGCAGGTGGTTCCTGTGAACACGCCTAGTTAAGAAGATTTGTACTGCATGTATTATCCTTTATTTTCTCCAACTATCACATTTGTTTTCAAATGCCATTAATTTCTTTAGTGATCTGACTATAAACACAACTCATCGAAAATTTGAAAAATATGAAAAAGCAAACATTAAAAGGCTAAAATCATCTCTAATGCCATTAGTCTTTTTATTTTTTTTATTTGATTTGGTTTTTTTTTTTTTACATGTCCATCTATATTACTTTTGTTGAATTTATTGGGATGCCATTGGTTAATAATTCCATACAGGCTTCAAGTGTATGGCTCTATAACACATCATTTGCACACTGCATTGAAAGCTCATCACCCAAAGTCAAGTTTCTTTCCACCTTTGCCCTCTTCCACCTCCCCCACCCCTTTCCCTCTGGCAATCACCATGCTGCTGTCTGTGTCTATGTGGTTTTCCTCCTTTGTTCTCCATCTTTGCCATTGAAAAAGGCATCTCTTCGCCTTTTTCACCCAGCCCCTCAACCTGCCACCCCTCTGGCAGCTGTCATTCTGTTCTCACTACTTTGAAGTCTGTTTCTATTTTGTTTGCTAGTATATTTTTTCAATAGATTTTACTTATAAATGAAATCACATGGTATTTGTCTTTCTCTGTCTGACTTATTTCACTTAGCATAATGCTCTCCAGATCCATTCATGCTCTCATAAAAGAAAAGATTTCCTTCTTTTTTACAGACTAGTAGTGTTCCGTTGGTTCAATGTACTACGGCTTCTTTACCCACTCATCTACTGATGGGCACTTGGGCTGCTTCCAAATCTTGGCTATTGTAAATAATGCTGCACTGAACATAGAGGTGCTTATATTCTTTCAAATTAGGGTTTGGGGTTTCTCCAGATATATTTCCAGAAGTGGAATCGCTGGGTCATAAGGCCATTCCATTTTTAATTTTTATTGAGAAAACATTATACTGTTTTCCACAGTAGCTGCACCAGTCTGCACTCCCACCCACAATGCACAAGGGTTTCTTTTTCCCACAGCCTCACCAGCCAATACTTGTTCGTTGATTTATTGATGACAGCCATTCTGACAGGTGTGAGGCGATAGCTCATTGTGGTTTTAATTTGCATCTCTCTGGTGATTAGTAACATTTAGCTTCTTTCCATATGTCTTGGCTATCTATATGTCCTCTTCAGAGAAGTGTCGATTCATATCCTTTGCCCATTTTTAATTGGATTTTTGGGGGGTTTTGGTCCCAAGTTGAATTTTTATAAATTTTGGAAAATAACCCCTTAATCAGATATATCATTGTTCTCCCATTCGGTAGGTTGTATTTTAATTTTGTTGATGGTTTCCTTTGCTGTGCAAAAGATTTTTAGTTTGTAGTCCCATTTGAGAAAGATCTTGTCAATTTCAACAGAAACGTATTAGAGCACAAGTGTATTAAAGTGTGACTCTAGTTTAGTTTGTATGCTTTTAAAACATTGTGTGTTTAGTTTATTTTCAGGTCCCCTTTATTGGTAAAGTTCTTCTGGAAAATGGCAGCCTCATAAGAGGTCCAAGTGTCCCTAAATGAGCTCCTTACAGAGTAGGAAAAGAAGAACTCACCCAAGCTCCTCCAGCAGCCTTCTTCAGACCTCAGCCCAGGCATCCCTTCCCCCAGGGACAATGACCCTGAGGATCTGTTCCTCCCTGTTGTGCAGATGTGTGAGTGTGTCCATGGCATCTGGACATGCTCCTGGCAGGTTAAGGGAGGCAAGCCTTCACAGTGTTAGTGCTGGTGAAAAGCAAACCCCTGCCTCCTGTTACCAGGCTTCAGGGGCAATACACCTTTTCCTGGCAGTCAGCATGGGGTGCCTGAGCCAGGCTCCACCAACTGGATGTTCCAACTCATGATTCTGTTTTGTGGAAACAATACAGGCATTAGGATAGGTGAGAAACCCCTCAGGGTGGGAACAGGGACCAGCAGCTGCTGTGGCCAGTGCAGAGCTTCAGCTTGGTGCCGGGGCAGGACCTCACTGTGTGTACTTGAGTCCATCCATTCCCTTCTGGAGCCTTATCTCTTGCCTGCTCCAGTCCCAAAGACGTCCTTGTGAACATCCTACCTTACGAAAGGAACTTTGCAGATGCGACTCAGGTAAGAATCCTGAGACGGGGAGTTATCCTGGATTATCTGGGCAGGCCCAGTGTAATCACATGGGTTTTTATGAAAGGGAAGCGGGGGTCAAAGAGAAGGCCATGTGCTGACAGCAGCAGAGACTGCAGCGACGTGGCCACAGGCCAGACAACACTGGCAGCCTCCAGAAGTTGGATGAGTAACGGCATGGATTTTCCCCCAGAGCCTTTGGGAGGAACTGGCTGTGATGACACCTTGACTTTAGGCCCACAAGATTCATTATGGGCTTCTGACTTCCAGAACTCTAAGACAATACATACGTGTCGTTTGAAGCTAAGTGTGTAGTGATGTATTACAGCAGCAAAGTTAATATACCTTTCATTGATGCCATGATGATCTCCCAATACAAATATTTGTTTAACTTGCCACAATCCATTTCTGTTGCTTATTACCAAATGAATGACAGCCACCACCAGCCCTCACCCCAGTGATGGTGGGGTCCATTCCTCCATGTCTCCACATCATCTCTTGCTTTCCACAAAGAAGCCCTGCTCACCCCAAATTATAACTCTAGTTACTGGGCCATTTCCCCTCAAGACTGCAGACTCAGTGAGAGCAAGGGCTGCATGTGACTCATCTTTGGACACCGGCACCTGGTACAGTGGATGAATAAATATTAAATGAAAAAATTAAATTTTATTTTTACACAAATATGTGCAAAAAAGTGCCTTAAGAAATAAAGAACTTTATAAAAAAGATTGTATTTATTCCTTTGTAGACAGAGGGGAGAGGAGGGAGAAAGAGAGGAAGAGAAACATTGATATGAGAAACATTGATCGGCTGCCTCTCACTCATGCCCCAACTAGGGGCTGAATCTACAAGCCAGGCATGTGACCTGACTTGGAATTGAACTGGCGACCTTTCCCTGTGTGGGAGGATGCTGAACCCAGCCACACTGGTCAGGGTAAAATAAAGAACTTTTGAATAGATGGAGAAACATATTAGGCTCCTTTTCCTTAGACAATGGGAATTTTAAATAGCATCTCAAAGAGAAATTCTATTCCATGACAGGATTTTAACAAGCTGACTTTTATGTGAATGCAAAGTCCTAAACACACAATATGTTCGCTAAATCCCTGGGACAGAACTGAAAGCAGAGCAAATGTAATCAATTTACGGTATTACTAAAACCCAAGGGGAAATGAAATGTCCGTTTCTGTAACGCTGGGTGTGCCTGTGTTTCTCACACTTCAGTGTTATTGTAGGACACTCCAGTGGCTGCTTGCAAAGTCTGCTAAACCTGGCTTTATCCAGGCTGGTGTGGAACACGCAGTTGAGACACTTGGGTTTAAGAGATCTCTCTCTCTTGCATGACAGGGAGTTTTAGAGGGCTTTCTTCGGTCCCCACCAACCACGTTCCCCATCTAAATTCTTTAAGCCTTTGGAATCTGTCCTATAAAAATGCAAAAGCACAAGTGCATGAGGATTTTTCATGCAGCTCTGCTTGTGGTACAATAGCATTCCATTGGAAGCAACCCAAATGTCAATCAACAGGAAAGCAGTAGAATGAGTTATGGGACATCCATAATCTGGAGGGTTATGCTTTCCTTAAAAAGAATGAGAGAGTTTTATACGCACTACTTGCTTTCAAATCACAGTTCACTGCTCTGCTTAAAACCCCTCAGAGCTTCCAGTTGCATTTATGTAAAACCTAAGCTTCTTCCCCTGGTCTAAAATGCACTCTGCCAGGTGGCTGTGCCTGCCTTTCTGACCCCAGGGTTTGCAAGCTTCCCACCTCTGTTCAGATTCAACGTGCTGGCCTTCTCCCTCAGCTTCTCCCGGGCGGCTCCCGGTTCATTGCCACCACACAGCCTTTGTACTTGCTCTTCTCTCTGCGGGGAATAACCTTCTTTAGACCAGTACTTTTCAGCCTTAGTTACACATTACATCCATCTGCATCCCAAGCCAATTAATTCCTAGTCTCTGGAGTGCTTTCTAGGCATCAGGCTATTTTGGTTTGGGCTGCCTCCTTGTTTTAGCCCTTCTCAGGTGATCTCTGCACAGCCCAGCTGGAGAACCAGGGTGGTTTTCCATGGTGACTTCTCGCTAGCATTTAGGACCTAAATTAACTGTCACTTTCTCAGAAAAAGGACGATTACATTTTTTTTTAAACTAAAGATTTTGTTTAACTGAGATGGTTAAAAAAAGCATAAGCAAAAAATAAGTGCAAAATGAAATTATAAATGTAAAGATGGTGAGTATGAGATAGCACACATTGAAAAGACAGCAAAGCAATTTTAAGAAAGACGAAATTTAAATTTCAGTTTGCTCATGTGCTGACGTTGTGAGTTAACTAAATCTCTGACACTCTGTAAAAAGTGGATGATCACACCTGCCTTAGAGAATTTTTAAGGAGTAACAAAACTACAAATAGCAGGTAGTCAACACTAGTTAAATATTATATAGTATTAGCCATTGTTAATTATCAAATGGTTGGTTGAAGCAGCATGTGCTTGATAAATTCCAAGAAAATAGAAATGTTAAGTGTGTGGGGATCACAGAGAGCTTCTCCGAGTAGCCAGAACTTGGACAAGCAGAGAGAGCGGTGAGGGCTGAGAATGGCATCCCAGGAGACAGGCAACAAACAGGAAGGACAAACGTTAGAGGTAAGATGTTGCAGAGTGAGTGGCAGGGGAGAGGGAGTCAAACAGGAGGAAAGAGCTTGCCCAGACAGACGGTGCAGCAGGATGTCGGGATGGGAGAGCTTTCTGTTTTCTGTCATGTAGCATCTTTTTGGCATTGGCATTTCCCGGAATTAGATTGTGTAGAAGAGTAAGTGATTGGAAGCAGATTCATCAGGCAAAGAGGTTCGGGGGTGCACTTAGGACATGGGCAACGGAGGGCCATTCTCTTCAATGGGAACTCGTGTGGTCTTTCTGAGGCTGACTCTGGGCCATGAGTTGGCCAACCTCAGAAAAGCAGGCTTGTATAAGGGGACAGACCACAAACCAGTTCCAAGTGGCAGCACCTGGTACTCCCTTAGGGAAAACCCAACTACTCTTGGGCGGAGCTCAGCTCTGTCTGTGTGACTCAGGGTCCTCACAGGACCCAGTGGGGCAACTGAGGAATGTCCAATGAAGAGACTACTAATAAACGGCCGGCAGGGTTAAGAGGAACCAACAGGAATGGGCAGGGGGAGGTAGAGAGCTGTAGGAATCCTGAGAGGGGCTGAATGACAGAAGAGTGGCCTTCTGCAGAGGAAGACAGCCACCACCAAACCATCCCTCTCTTCTTGTCTGTCCTCTCCTGCAGGCAACTTCCCATTGGCCAAGTCCAAGCCAGAGAAGCCAGATGGCAGAGCAGGGAGAAGTGTGGAGAGTGAATCTGGAATACTCGGCACAGCAAACAATCCTACGCAGAAGGGGCTCTCTCCGGCTTTGAGAGATCTCTCTTGGTGGGTCCCCTCCATGCCTCCCTCTCTAAACCCTCCCCACCCCTGCACTTGTCATTTACCACCCAGCCTTGCCAACTGGGCCTTCTAGTACCTCTCAAAAATGTACTCTGCTCACCATACTCATATACCTGAATTCCACAGGGATTAAAGATTTATGGCTTTACTTCCTTTACTAAGTGAAAAACTTGATGGATATTTATATAACCTTGGAGTAAAGGGACGACTTCCCAAAGCATGACCTTAAATGCGAAACCACAGAAAAGAAGACTGAGACATTGCACTATACAGAAAATTGGAAACCTTCATTTGACAAAACCCACCAGGAACAAAGTTTAAAAGCCACCAAAAATATAGCCAAAACAAATTCAAACAACGAAAGAAGAAAATATCATTTTAGCAAATATAATTAAAAGGATACTGCCTAAATATATAAAGGCCTCATACAAACAGATAAGAACTGACCTAAATTGGGGGTGGGTTGACACTATGAAGAAAACTGAATAAGGAAAAAGCTATGAAAATAAAATTAGACATATAGGCAAAGGACGTGAACATGATTAAGGAGGAAAAACAACTGATAACAGCATATGGGAAAATGTTTAACTACTCAATCCAAGAAACAAATTTAAACAAGAAACTCTCCAACTAAATTCACAAAGATTGGCCCTGGCTGGTGTTGCTCAGTGAGCACCAGCCTGAGGACTGAAGGGTCACCAGTTCAATTCCCAGTCAGGACGTGTGCCTGGGTTGCTGGCCCGGTCCCCAGTTGGGGGCATGTGAGAGGCAACTGATAGATGTATCTCTCGCATATTGATGTTTCTTTCCCTCTCTTAAGTCCTTCTCGAAAAATAAATCAATAAAATCACACACATATTTTAAAGCGTACACACACACAAAGATTGTTCTTACTGAGAGCATTCAATGCAAGCAGGGGTGGAAAGAGAAAGGTCCTCAAGAACTGTTTAGAATATAAATTATTACAAAATTGTGTAAACCAAATTGGCAGTAAAGTATCAAAAAACCAAAATTCATCCTCCCTAACCCAACTTGAGAATTCTGGGAAATTTCACCTCTCAGAATCTATCCAAACACTTTCCTGCCTTCAAGGCCCAAACATCTCAATATGGCACATACCTTTCCAAGTTCCACCTCCCACATCTCCCAGATATTTGCCACTTCATCAGTGCAAAACTGCCTGTTCTCCTCTCCGAATATGCCTGCACTTCCATGCCTCTGAGCATTTCCTGTTCTTCCTCTTCGCATGGAGCCCTTCACCACTTTCTTGGTTTGACCGGCTTTGCTTACTCCTGTAGAACCAGCTAAGTTGTCAGAGGGTCTTCTCTGATCACCCTCCAGGTTTGGTTTCCTTTCTCCATGTTTCCCCAACACTGGGTACATGTTCATTCCAGATAATTCACTTATTTGCATACCATTTACACATTTACATATATATTTATATATGCATGTTTCTTGGTTGTCTCTCTTTATAGCTCCTATACCGGTGATTTTCAACTTCGAGCAATTCTTCCCCCCAGGGGACATTTGGTAATGTCTGGAGACATTTTTGGTTGCCACAACCTGGGGGACACTAGAGATCCTGCCACATATATGACAACGTACAGGAAGGCCCCCACTGAAATGCCTCGGTGCCAGTGTTGAGAAAGCCTGCCCTACACCTAGCTTCCCTCTAGCACGGCACATAAAAAGGATGCCCCTCCACCCCAAGCAAACAACACACACAGAGGTAAAATGATCTTTTTAAGCCCAATTTATTCTTCCATATAATGGGTATAATATGTACACCAGAAGTTTGCAAGGAAGATGAAAAGAGACAACATATCAACAAAGCCAAATACTCCATTATTATTACTTTATATTAATAATAAAGTGCATAAATCAAATACAGACCTAGAATGTTTTGGTGGTGAAACAAATCTCAAAGACTCTGTATGTAGTCAGGCCCTTTCACTGCATAGCTGAGGAGCCCCAATCTCTAAAGGGAAACGATTTACCTAAGTCATTGATCTCACACCTCAGTTTCCAGTGTAGTGGCAAACCACATTTTATTTTATTTTTATTTTTATTTTTTTTTCACATCAATGCTTGGTTGCCTCTCACGCACCCCCTACTGGGGACCTGGTCTACAACCCAGGCATGTGCCCCGACTAGGAATCGAACCAGTGACCCTTTGCAAACCACATTTTAAATGCATGCATAAGAAAGCAATTATAAACCGACTCTTTTGTAAGACAATTATTTTGAGGGGGGTTACACATACACACATATGTATGTGTAAAATTTTCTTTAAAACAGAATATGAACAGAACAATGATACAGTTGTATAATGTTACCAGAAGTTTCACAGGGATTTATTTTAAAATTACTTTTTGGAATCTAAGCAAATGTATTAAACTACAAGGTTAAACAAATACATTCTTTCAGTTGCAGGAGAGACATAGTCAGAATCCAGAATACCTTACATAGTTTGTCTTAATACATCATACCTCAGTCCCTCACATATTAATAGGCTTTCTGGAATCTATGCTAAAAATCAGCTACCTTGTACTGATTCAGTTTGTCTTCCCTGCCCAATTGCTACTACATACAATGAAATTTCTTCACAAAATATAATTCAGAGGCACCATCTGACCTGAGATCTCAAATTCTAATGTTATGGTTTTTAATATGAACAAAGTATAACCAGAATTTAAACAAATTATGGCAAATAAATTAAAACATTTAGATTTTAACATCTATGGGCTTTATTAGGTGTTTCTTATACAGTCATCTGGTATATTTAAAGAGTGAGCAATCATATAAAAGGAAATATGGTCATAACTGATTGAAGTAATAAAATCCTGAAACTAAATAACATCTCATAATTCATTGCACAGCATATATTAGATTTCATTACATCAGTATATAGCCTAGTAGTAAATTCTCCTGGTGGCCGTAAACCTCTAAGGTGTTGTCATCATGAAAAATGAAGGGGAGGGGGTTGGTGAGGGTGGAGTGGATAAATCTTCAACAGTGTGGTGCACCTTGAAGTTGTAAAGTTGCAGTGCACCGCCACCTACTGGCAAAATTTAGTACCTTATTTCAACAGAGACCTTTTCCTGAATTTTCTAGTTATGTCTCATTCACCCTTTAACTGTATTCATATCTGATACTGCAGTTCCTAAAATTTGTGCTGCCAAAACAAGCAAACCCATTGGACTTCACTCACCAGGCTTTCAAGTATTTGGTTAGTATCGTTTTTATGTTCAACTAGCTTTTAAATTCTAAGTTCTTTGACTTAAGTGGGCCACACGTAAGTCTATGTTAATACCATCCGGCTTATGAATACAGGATTATTATGGCTATAGTAACTTTGGGTTTTGGCTAAATTTTTATTCTTATCACTAAACCTTTTAGCAAGTCAGAATAGTGCCAAATGTGTGCCATGAACTGTTCTACGTGCTTGACATATAATGAAGTCAGTTACTTTTCAAAACCACTAAGTAGGTTCTATCGTTAGCCTTGCTTTACAGCTGAGGAAACTGGAGCTTCATCCCAGGACTGAAAGGTTGTAGGTTTGATTCCCTGTCAGGGCACATACCTAGGTGGCACGTCCCACCCCGGTAGGGGCACATACGATCCCCGGTCTGGGTGTGTATGGGAGGCAACCAACTGATGTCTCTCTCTCTAAAAAGCAATAAAAAAATGTCCTCAGGTGAGGATTAAAAAAATTAAAGTTACCCAATAAGCGAATGGACTGGCTGTGAATCACTTTATTATTCTGTCTACACAGGATAAGCCAAAAAGGTTATATGAACATAACAGTAATCATCAATGTACGAGGTTCAAGTTTATTTGAAAAGGTCTGAGGAACCTGGGAAACTGAAACACTGGGCAGTGCCTGTCTGTCTGAGAATGCATCTCAGTTAATGAGTTAGGTCTAATGGGGAAGTACCCTGACATACAAATATTTCCTCATCCGCTGACCCTTATGAAATAAACAGTCCCTCACCGTTATGATGTCCCTTAACATTGGCATCCACCACTATCTCTATCAGTTTCTCTGTGACTTGTAATACTGTTCCAACCATAAGATTCAAATGTATTCAGTCAAACCACAAATCTTACAAAACATTGAGCATGTTAAACAACTGTTTTTACCATGACCCAAACCTTTATCAAATGAGGACCTAGGAAACTCAGACCAGACCAAAAAAATCTCCCAAAACCATGATTTCTGAATAAGTGTTTCATAATATAATCGAGAAGGGAGGCTCTTAGGAAGTTTGATGAACTATTCTAGCATATTGTAGCAAATTTTTAAGATACTATATTTACACTGCAAAGTCCAACATAAATGTCGACATATTTCATTTTGTGAAAACATACCAAATGCACATACATTTCTTTTTAGTTTTAGGAACTTTAACTGACACAAAACTTGTTTTCACACTCTGCTGTTTCCTTCTCTGAGGGAAGGTCCTACCATGCCCAGCAGATGCCGGTGGGACACCGCGCAGGTGGCAGGTCCTACAGTTCCTCCCCCTCACTGTGGTTCATGCTCTCACTTGCACCAAAGAAAGCATTTCAGAGTTTGGGGGTGGGGATGATGACATCATTGAATGGTTTTAGTTTATATTTTAAAAAATTACCCACTCTATAACAATCATTTTTAAAGTAGAAAAGTCACTGGCATTTGGGAATAAAATGTCTTTATATTTTTGTCTATTTTTCTAATGTCTAGTTTTGTTTTCTAATAACACATAGTTTTAAAAGATAGGATGCAAAGTTGATTATATTTTGAAAGCAGAGGTTGAAGAGGGCTGTTTCTCAATCCTGTGACACCGGGGACTGAATCCTTTCTCCTTTAATTCAGTAACTTTGGAAGTCAGAGGCAGTCTGCTCAAGCACTATTTGCTTCAGATAAAAGGAAATGACTGGTGCCTGTTTCTGGCTCCTTCCATTCCCGCAAGTTAGGCCCTGAGGGGGCTTCTAGGTATCGTGCTAATCTGCAAAGGTGGTTCCAAGGTGACTCTTCTACTTGGAAGAGTATTGTATCCTGTTATATCCCTCAGTAAATCAAGAAGTTATCCAACCAGCAAAGGAAACGGATTAAAATGGCTTCAGGAGGCAGTTAAATACTAAATGGAAAATACCTTGTAAGTTTGGAAAGAATTTAACAGATACGTAAATTCAGTAGTTATTAAGAATGAGATTTAGAATTCAAAAACTCCAACAAAAGTTATAATAGATATTTATTTAAAGTAATATATTTGCAACCCAGATGGTTCTAAATTATACATTTCAGGTTTAATTGACATCATTAAAATACTGAGGACAAGATGCATCCACACATTTGATTACGTGATTATTTCTTTGCCCATTCTTCTCTTTCTTTTCTTTCCCGAATGACCTCTTTCAGATATGGTTCAAGGTAGGGTTTATCCTAAAGACCAAATAAAAGAGAAATATCACACGCTATCATCAAACACAATAGGTTTTACGTAACAAAAGAAAGTCACCAAAATTACTTTCTAACTTTAGAAAAAAATATTCTCAAGCAGACTAAGAATTGTCTGCTTTTCTAAAATGGAAAACCTGTGAAGCTATTATAATCAGTTGCTTTGGTAGGTTATGAAAGCAAAGTCTGACAGAAAAGAAAAAGAAATGAGAGCCTATAAGCTTTGGCCTAGTTTTAATGCAGTTTAAAGGCCAAGGGTTTGCTCCCCAGGGTCCTTCCTAGGAGCTGGAGAGCCACTCAATGGGCGGATCACACAGACACCATGTTTCCACCCGAGCAGGAAGCAGAGTGCAGAGGAAGAACAGCAGCCTGGGAGGCAAAGGACCCCGATTCTGGTCCCGATCTCTGTTAGAGCCCAAGCAATCTCTGTTGCTTGGTGGCACTGAACTGTCACTTCACCTGTACAATGTGTCTGTCCCTAAAGTGGAGTTAACATTCACTCTATCAACCTCACTGTAGAAGTATCTGTCACATTAAGAACTCTAAAGCACTCTGCAAATGAATTGTTTCTGTTTTTAATACTCAGTCCTTAATGGCCAATACTGGCAGATACACAAAAGCGGTTTTACCTCCTCATATTTTGTCCACTGCTCTTTAGGCAAGATCTGCTGCCTCAGGGCCAGGTCCAGTGCTCTCTTAATGCGAAACACCCTGTCGTTATACAGGTTCTCCGGAAGCCTTCTTATGGCTTCTTTCACATCATCATTCACGTGTATCGTATCATCTCGCATTAACCCTAAGATAGAAGGCAAGAGAGATTGAGTACGTATCTCAAAATTCAGGAATTTCTAAAAAATGAGTATCTTTATGACTTATACACTTAAGATTTGGGTAAAATATTGTAAGTGAGGTATGATGAAGCTCAATGTATTTCATACATAATAAAAGGTTATTAATTGATTATTTTTAAAATGGTAGTGTGAAAATACAAAAGCTTTATAAAGTTCACTGCCACAGAACTCACACTTTATCTAAAACAAATTTTAAAATATTTAAAATGTCTACACTTTTTAAACAAACATCAAATTTTTTTAATCTCTACTTTCAAACTTCATAGAACTTAAATTTTAAATGCTAAGTGGAGAAGTTGGGAAAGGGAGTATATAAGGAAAATGTCCAGCTACCAATTTAAAGAACATAAATTATTTCCACTCAAACATTTGATACAATTCCATCTCTCTCTTTTCCAAAACAATAAAAAATAGATGTGATTTAACATAATATAAGGTGATCTAATTTTAGTATTTTCTGATGTATGCAAGTACAATTAGTTATTTTCTTGGACTTACAATGACTTTTGCAAAAGGACTACTCTCAGTAAACCACTCCCCCACCCCTCCCCGCCAAAAAAGAAAAAGGAAACAGAAGAAGAAAGCTCAGATACTCACCCAGCTTGTTGAATCCTGCAGCACTGTAATACCATTTTCGAATACCTTCCAGCCACCGGCTTGATGCTGCAGCTGATATTGTCACACTGTTAGTTGCTATGATTTACTTATTGTGCTATATGAAAAGACTGGCAGCCAAGCAAATACTACTCTGAGAGGAACGCAAACATAGGAAGGAATTTCCTTTTTAAAGCATATACTCTAGGCCCTAGCTGGGTAGCTCAGTTGATTAGAGTGCTGACCCCATACGTCAAGGTTGCAGTTTGAACCCTGGTCAGGGCACATATAGGAATTTAACATGAACGCACAAATGAACGGAACAACAAATCGATGGTTCCCTCTCTCTCCCCTTTCCTCTCTCTCTCTTTTTTAGAAAAGTAAATAATCTACATACTGTAGATAAAAATTGCTTATTTCATCTATGAGCAAAAGGGATTGCAGGTAAAAAAAAATTAGGCAAGTCATGGGGAAAAAGAGTACATTCAAATACCTAATGTCTAAAAGATTCGCAGGCACAATTATTGCCACTCCAAGATGGCATGCTTGACTCAAAGTCAAGCATGCCATCCCTTTACGTCCCCCCGGAACTATCAGAACTAAACGAGTAGGGTACAGGAAAGGAACTTGAAATTTCTCCATTTCTTGTAGCTTCAGAAATACATTACAGGTAATAAATGTAAATTTTTCCTTTAAAGAGAGTTGGGTTGTATGAAAAGAAGGTGAGGTTTCAGGATAGGCTGGCAGGTCTAAGTGACCCTCATCCTCTAAAACTTTTACTCCTACATTACCTTTTTACTATTTGGCTACCCTTTTGAAAACTGTATGTATTTCTAGGAGGATTCTGATGCCATTAGTTAGTCATTTAATAGCAAAAGAAGCTGATTTCCTCCTCCCAAGCACCAAACTTTCCACCCAAGGGAATAGATGTTTCAAAATGGGTTAAGAAGCCCTGGCTGGTACAGCTCAGTGGACTGAGCGTGGGCTGCGAACCAAAGTATCATCAGTTCGATTCCCAGTCAGTGCACATGCCTGGGTTGCAGGCCAGGTCCCCAGTAGGGAGTGCATGAGAGACAACCACACATTTATATTTCTCTCCCTCTCTTTCTCGCTCCCTCCCTGCCTAAATAAATAAATAAATAAATAAATAAATTAAAAGTGAACTTAAATTAAATTTAAAAAGAAAATGGGTGAGGAGAAACAGGTAATGTTAAAATTCCTTGGGGAATAGGACTGAGCTTGACGGACTAACCCCAGTAGTTGCTAAGGGCAATGCTATAGTGCCTGATGCTTATAGGAGAGATGTGGTCCAGAGGTGAGGTAGAGCAAGTTCAAAATTTCTTTTAAAATTTCATCTAGAGCTAGCCCCTTACCTAAACTCTCCTTTTACTCCAACCCCTCCAGCTCCTACTCCTTAGCACATTACAGAGTACAAGGCTTTCCTAATTCTCCTTGATAATTAAGCACCATGGATAATACAGCTTCTAGCAAAACAAGTAATACCAAAAAGCCAACAGTCTACACACACACTTGTAGAAAAATCAGTTATTTGCAAGTATATTAAGCAGCGATGGTGATGATGAATATTCATTGAACACTCATTGTGTGCCAAGCACTGACCTGTTTGCTTTACCCAGATTAATTTGGTTTATTTATACAGCACCCCCATCCCTGCAAAAGGGGAGAAAGTCTTACAGAAGTCTTACCAAGATCTTCTTACCAAGATACCAACCAAGATCAAAGCCAGCCAATGACAGAGTTGAGGCCAGGTCTATCTAGTTCCAAACACTGCATACAGGCAGAGTGCACTCAATAGTTGTAAAGTTAAATCAACTAATGAATTCTTAAGTGTCCCCCCCACCCTAAAAAGCTCAATGTTATTTAGGTTAATGAATTCTTCTGGCAATTTGATGTCTCAACTGCTTCACAGTTGCTGGGCGACGGAAAAAAGGGACCAATATTTTTAAAAAGCGACGTCAATATATACCGCCAGAGGGCAGAGATTGGCAACGACATTAAATAAATAATAAATAAACAAACAAACAAACCCACCCACCCCACAAAATTCTATTTGATGGTCACACTGTTTTAAATATCCCGGTAATATCTGTATTGCAGTCCATAATAAATATGTTTTAGTGTCCACAATAAATACAAATTTCAAATCTACAGACCTAACTGACGTTCCAAACAAAGATAACGAAACTTCCCTTTAACCCTTGCTCAGCTAGCTCTAATTCCCAGTTTGACAAGCGCGAGGGGTGGAATGCTGACTCCAATCCTATTTCCTCGGTCACTTTGCCTCAGCTATCAGCGTAAAGGAAAAATTAATATTCCCCTCGTCCGCTCGCAGGGTAATTTATCGTGCTAATGCACACTGGCAGCGCTTGGCTCACAGTAAGCACTCAGTTCGTTTTGGCTGAAAGACATGCACTAAATATTTCCTTGTGTCCTTGAACTCTTCTAAGGCCAAGCGAAAGGACTGCCAAGCACAGGCAGATGGAACGCCGAGGGAGTAGGAGCCACCGCGAGCACCTTCACCAAGAGTAGTCTGCATCCCAACCCCCTAGGCGAGCCTGATCTGGGCAGAGCGGAGGAGCAGGGGAGAGCGTCCTTTAGGCTGGACTGGAGCCACCCCTTCCCTTAAGCCGCAGAACTGGCCACTTAGAGCAAGGAAAGAGAAGCAAGTTGCTGCGAGAAGGAAAGGTCGAGAAGCTATGCCCACCAGATAGGGTATCGGTCACCTACCTGCAGGCCTGCTCGCCATTTTGACCGGACACTGACGCGTTGCCTACTGGGTAAGTCAAAGAGGGCGCCCCGAGCCCAGTGCGCAGGCGCCTCAGCTCCCGTCGCGAGGCTAGGGAAGACGCCCGCACAGGCGCAGTTCTGGCGGCCGAAGTCGCGTACCTGTCGTACGTTCCCTGTCCTCTGAGTCCTTACCAAGAGTGGGCCGGGAATTTTGCGCGCCAGGTTCCAAGAAGCAATTCATGTGACGTAATGGGAAAAACCCTAGGGAAGCAATTAGAGCATCTGGACTATATCCTGGGTTGTGTTAGTGACGACCTGTGAGAGTTTGGGCAGTATTAATTGTGCCCTTGTGGTAAGCAACAAGCTAAGCGTGTTATGGGCATATTCTCATTTAATTTTTTTTATTCTAATTCTTAAGTACTATGAATATCCCTGTTGGATAAAGGAGTAGACAGGCTCAAAAGGGTAGGACACACAACTAGGAAAAATCCGGATTCATCTTCCAGAAACTCAGAATCCAGATAAAACTTTGGGACTCCTTAATTCTAGGGCCGTATGCTACCTCTAGGAGATACTAACCCCTCTCTGGTCTTTAGTTTCTCCAGCTGAAGACCTACATCAAGCCACGTTAGTACAAAGTTAAAGGATAGTTCAGGAAGAAGAAAATTAGTATTACCAAATATAAATATTGCAAAAATGTGCAAGTCATTAAGGTAAAAGCAAGTACATGTTTAAGGTCTAAACTCTAACATATTAAGGCTAGGGCATAAAAAATCTAGAGACAAAAAAATCAAGGGAGTTAGTATGACTGATGCTCATTCAATTATGGCGAACCTTTACCATCACTACTGTCTTGGTTAGCTAAGGCTGCCATAACAAAATACCACAGACTGGGGAACTTAAAAAACAGACATTTATTTTCTGACATTTCTGGAAGCTAGAGGCCCATCAAGGTGTCAGCATGGTCAGTTTCAGGTGAGAGCTCTTTCCCTATGACTGGTACTGGGCTGTCTTCTCACTGAGTGTGCACACAGCAGGGAGAGAGCAAGCTGTTCTGTTTCTTCTCAGGGCACTAATCACATCATGAAGATCCCACTGTTAGGACCTCATCTAAGCTTATTTTCCAAAGGCCCCATCTCCAAATGCCACATTATGGGTTAGCATTTCAACATAATGAATTTTGTTGAAAAATTCAAGGGGACACGGTTCAGACCACAGCTGCTACCCACCAATATGTACTTTTCTTTGAAGGTGAGACCTACGACAGTAGACCCCACCTCATTTTAATTTCAAAAGGTTAGATGTAATGGTCTTAGTCCATT
Source organism: Sturnira hondurensis (assembly GCF_014824575.4). Lineage (NCBI taxonomy): Eukaryota > Metazoa > Chordata > Mammalia > Chiroptera > Phyllostomidae > Sturnira > Sturnira hondurensis. The sequence continues at coordinate 23,390,154 of NW_028079044.1, forward strand.
TCAGTTCTAAAATTCTGTTGCCTTCTCTCTTTCTCATATAGTCATCCTGTGCGCATAACTAAAAACGAACACATACCTAAATAATGTTAGTGATCTGAAAGATGTGAAGAAATGCAATACTTTTGTACATTGGCACACTGCCTTAGAGGTAGCAAACTCTTCTCCCTTCCTCTGTACCTCCTAAATTTCAGTGACAAGATGAAGACCTTGCCAAGGGATCAGATTCCCAGGATTGTCAAAAAACCTAGCTCCTACAGGCTTTCATTCTAGAGTCTGCATGTTTGTTGGTAGTCATTAGTGTTGATTCAGGAATGATTTGTGGCTTCCCTCCTGGCACATGGTAAATTGCACTTCTCTGAACCCTTAAGGCTAGGCATGGCCATGTGATAGTTTGCTCAAGAAAAATGGGTTTTTAAGAGCAATTTTCCACATTTCTCCTCTGTAGACTGACTATGCTCAACATGGTGCAAGCTCCATCAACCTCTATCACTAAAGATGAAGTAGAGCAGAGCCTTTTTTAGTCACAAGTTGAACATGAACTTGGGTGGTTTTAAATCATTTTAAGTTGTAGGACTGACTAAGTACAAAACCACAGCTACCTATTCTGATATGAATGGGTCGTTAATAAAGGCAATATGAAGTTCTCAACCATCGAAAGACCTGGCTGGATGCTTCTTTTCTTATCCCAGCTGTACCTTCTTCCTTATTTCCTATTTATTGATCTCATCCATTAGACAACTCCATGAAAGCACAGATCTACACCACACTCATCACTGTATTCTATCTAGGAACTCAAATGCTGAGCAAATTAATGAAACACTTAACAGGAAGGCCATTATACTTGGCCCTGACCAATCACCCATTTGGTTTCTCATGAGGATTCATGATCCACCACATCATGAAATACTGGTGCACAACACACTACCCCCTAAGTTACTGGTGTAAAACACTATCGTTTCTCCCAATTCTGAATTCAGCTTGGTAGTTCTGCTCCACGTGGTATCTGCTAAACCTGGAATATCCAAGACAGCCTCTTCACTCACGTCTGGTGTTCAGTTGGCATTTAAACAGCTGAGATTTGACCAGGAATCTCTTTCCATCAAGAGGGTAAGACCTGATGTGCAAGTGGTTATCAAGCAGAGGACTAAATCACATTGACTCAGAGCTTCATCCTGGAGGAAACTACACAAGTGCAAATACCAGGTATGGGTCCCTACGGGCGCCCAGTGTTAACGTTCTACTCAATACTGAGATCCTAAGGCAGATAACTGAAGTGATATTGCCTCATTTTCCACATAATCAGACTCAGAGGTTAAATCATTTGCCCAGGATTACATATCTAAGCAGTAAATGTAAAAAAAAAGTATCAATTCACGTTATAAATCTTTGCACACAGTAAGTCATTTGTTATGACCTTTTACTACGTCTTACTGTCTACTCACCTGCAAACTACTTTCCTATCACTTTTCCTTTCCTGATTCTCAGTGGCCACCCGTGGGTGACTTTGAATATCTTTGCTTCAGAAGACAACAGGGTGGAGAGTCCAAAACTGCATGTGCTTTGTAGCATTATCTAAGTGAATAGAAGAAAATATAGCTGCCTTGTGATGAAACCACTTTAAAAGGCCTGTAACTGAAAGAGGAAAATCCTCCACTGTCTCATGTTCACCAGAATGACAACACATCAGCCTACATATAGTAAACCAACTCTCTTTCCCTAAGCTTGCTATATTTTAGTCAAGGGTCCCCAACTTCCAGGCCTAGGACCATTACAAGTTTGAGAGTATTAGGAACCTGGCCACACAGCAGCTGGTGAGCTTGAATCATCCTGAAACCATCCCCACCCCTGGTCCATAGAAAAATTGTCTTCCATGAAACTGGTCCCTGGCGCCAAAAAGGTTGGGGACAGCTGTTGTTAGTTTTTTTCCCTCCCCCAGAAGGAAGAAAATGGTCGAGTCAAAGAATGGAGTCACTAGGAGCCTTTAAGAAAGATCTACCAGACGTGCACCCAAATTTACAATATCAAGAAAGTGCTTTCACTGTCGATTGAGGCTTGTGGTATTTACTTTAAAGGACAGTATATTAATTTATTCATATATACATTTATTTTACATTATTATATTTTCACATCAAAAACTAAAGCGTTTTTAAGAATTTTTCAAAGTCCTGTATGGAGGCTTTGGCAATCTCTTCACAAAATATTTCATCAGGCATTGATACCAATTTGTCCAAAGAGATGTAGTTAGGTTTTGCTGGGTCATACTGTGCTCTTCCTAAGTAGGTCAGAAACAAATGTCTTTCTTTGACTTTAAACAACCTGGTATTAAATACCTACAAAAGAAAAAAAAAGTTAACAAAATTGTCCACGGAAAGATGAACTACTAAAATGTTTATAAGGCTACAAATAAAGTACTGACCGCATGCTCAGTAAATATGTTAAGTGCCCAGGGTTTAAACCCTATAGCTGTCACTAAGAAATCATGATTTAAAAGACTCAAAACTCACAAAAAGAACAATTTTAAACAAAATAAGGGCTACACTTGGGCAAAGAGTATTGACCAATCAATACAGAGACGTGGGAGAAGTTGTAAAAGAGCAAATCCTCAGGCTCCACCCCAAACCTACTTAATCAGAAACTTTGAGAGGGAGGCCCGTAAGTCCTCCAGAAGATTCAGAAGCCAGCCAAGTTTGAGAACCAAAGTTAAAGGTCCAGGTCCATGGCCCCCCATAATGTGTAAGATTTAACAATCTGTGAAGCTTCCCTATTTGTTTGTTTGTTTTTTAATTCTGCTCATATCAAAATGAAATGAACCTGGCAACTAGGGAAGAAAAGTATACATCTTTCCTGCCTCAGGGTTAAAACTCCTAGGAGGAGAGTGAGTAGCAGCAACTTGAAAAAGGAATCAGAATCAGGCTAAATCCCAACATCAGCTTCAGGGAAGAAGGAAGAACTGGGAGATCCAGCCAGGCTGGAAAGAGCCCGACGCTGCAGGGAAAGACTCCCGACAGGCGCCCTGGAGAGGCCCAATGAACCACATTCAGTGTCACGTCTCAAGCTCTGCTTTTGACTATATTTCAGGTGCACTGGGGCCACTCCATGTGGCACATGACCTACAGGAGCCATTCCTTCTGTTCAGGTGGAAATAATATAACAGGATCACTTGGCAAGGACATATTTTAAAACAATTGTTAAAAACTAAACTACAGTGACGAAAAAAAATAATGGTGTGCTAACTCAACATGGGATTGGTTTGCATTTGAACAAAACTTTTTTTCTCTCTGAAAAAGCCAATTACAGGCTGTTCTGCCTTCATTTTGATAACTAAATTCCCACTGCTGCTCATAAAATGTTGGGAGCGTCCATATGTGTTTCTTTAGAACAGTGATTTTCAACTGGCGTCCTGTAAGAATTTTAAAACACGCAGTAACCAGCTTTTAGTCAGGGGCACTGGCCTCCTTTCCCTTAGATTGTCGAATTTTAAAAATGACAACATCCAACACAACAGAAGCTATCTGGTGTGAATGCATCAACATTATATTTATCTTTTGGTAACATCAGCAAAAAGTATAATATGTTTTTTATTATAATATATTTTTTGGTGTGCTGCAGAATTTTATAATTAGTTTATGTGTGCCATGAAATGAAAAAGGTTGAAAATCGCTGCTTTAGACGTATGACTCTTTTGCACTGACTCCTGGCTTACAAAATTATCATAAAACATACAAACGAGACCATGAGGAACTCTAAAGCTCCCAACTGTTCATTATACATCTCTAAAATATGACATTTTAAAGCATTTACATAGTTTGTGACCAGATATGATGTTACTTCTCTAATGGTTCAAGGTTACTTTCTTTTTGAGATTTGGGTGATCTTTCCAGTCCAAAGCCATAACTCAAATCAGGTTTTTTCCCTTGTTTTGACTGTTAACCATCAGAGGCCACTTTGCCATTGGCAGAAAAATTTCGTTCTGTTAATGATCCTTTAAATGATCAGGGATTAAAAAAAAAAAACAGCCTGAGAGTCACTGATTCCCCGTTTCCAAATGTGGACTCCCGCTCACCCTTGGAGAAGCCCACAGTGGGAGAGGGTGTCACAAGGCCTCAGGGGCTCCTGAATATCACATCCCTCCCTAACTAGGGATTTCCTCATGTTATTGCCCTACTGCTTTTGTTGTTCGTTTCCATCCATGATCCTGCGTTGAAATGACTAAATTAACCATACCTATTATGTTAGAATTGTTTCCCATTTTAACTAATCATAAAATAGGTGCCAACAACAACTGTTATTTGCTTGAGAAAATTAGTTTCCCACCAGAATTGTTAAAGCACCTGCCAAAAAATTAGTCTGCAAGTGAGTTCCCTCACAGCCTATTGTCAGTTACTGTATTTTTCCATGAATAAGTGTTGTTGTTGTTTTTTTTTAATTTTCTGGTAATACTACCCAGATCCTTAGGAGTCTTAAGGGTCCCCCTTGGGAAGCCGCAGTTCTACAACTGGACTTTCCAGAACCTAGAGTTGGGGTGCCTGACATCTGTGTTTATAAATGTGATTTTAATGCATCTGCTCAAGTTTATAGTGTCCACCACTTGTACACTTACTGTCCATCTTTGAGACACCACTCATTTTGACAACTCAAATGTCACCTCTTAAGAGTGGCAGTATATCCTAGTTAAGAGCAGGGTTTTTTTTTTTTTTTAATGTTTTATTTATTTATCTTTCGAGGGGAAGGGAAGAAGAGAGGGAGAGAAACATCAATGTGTGGTTGCCTTTCGAGCGTCCCCTGCTGGGAGTTGGCCTGCAGGGAACTGGCCTGCAACTCAGGCATGTGCCCTGACTGGGACTCGAAGGGAGCATGGTTTTTAAACGCAGCTGCCAAAGTCCTAATCCCTGCCCCTTGTTACCTGGGCAACTTCAGACAAGTTATTGAACAAGTTATCTCTTTATGGTCTTCACTTATAAGATAGGGATAATAATAATACCTACTTCATGTGGCTACTGTGATGATTAAATGAAGTAACACAAGTAAAGCAGGAAAGGCAGGGCTGGCACATAGACAGCACTCGACAGCTGTTGTTATTTCTACGATTCTCCTACCTCTTCTGAATTAAAACAACTCCCTAAGACATGTGGTTAAGACTCTAATTTTATGCAAAGCAATGACATTTTTAAAACCCATCTTCCATGTTAGATTACAAATTCCACAAGAACACAGGCCATGTCCGATTGATTTTTGTGTTCTCAGATCAGATTCTTTTACTATGCATTAACTGTCACTGAATTATCTATGAAGCCCTGGGGCAAAACCAGGTGCCACTGCTTTTCAGCTGAAGATTACTTACTTTACAATTGTTCCATAAGCCAAAGTTGCAGTACTGCAGGCTTCTAACACTTTTTATAATGAATGTATATGCATTTTGATAAAACAGAAATAAATTGGCTATTAAGGACCCATTCATAGTGAAGTATGACAGGTAAATAAACATTGCCATTTGTGAAAGGATCGGTCCAAATGCAAAACTGTTCCAAAAGTTATATTAAAGTCATATTTCTTTGCCCATCTTTATATAGAACACATGTATCATTAAAGGATCACTTTAATAAAATTCAATTTTCCATTTATCCAATGAATGCTTACTTTAATCACATGGCAAGCAAGAAAGAAGGATGACTTTGCTGAAATGCAGTCATTCACTTGTTCAACAAATATTTACCTAGGGCCTACTAATTGCCCAGTAGAGTTCCAGGCACTGGGAATTCAGCTGTGTATATAAATAAAACAAGATCTATGCTTTCAAAGAGTTAACATTCTTAAAAACAGGCAGATAATGTCACTCCCCAGGTAAAGTACAAAAAAGTCTGATTAGCTGTAAGAGGCAATTAAAGCTTTATCATGATGGCAAACTGGGAACTGTTTTATGCTTTAGATCATTACAATACAGTTTGTTAATTATCAGACTCAGATGGATTTCGAATGAAAAGTATGTATAACACTAAAAGGGCCTTTAGGGGAAGTGATCCATTTCAACCTTAAATGGAGAAAAACACAGAAGAGGATGCATTAGAGTTCACTGGATCCTCGTTAGGATCCAGTGAAAAGTACAGAGAAATAGATCCATCATTTATTTCTCCTCTGCAGATGCACACGTGTGCCCTAGAAGTTATAAACTTTTCACAAGCCATCTCTCCCTCCACTCTGTTTACTAGGTGTGCTCTTGACAAGAAGATGAACAAAAGAAGTATGACCTTTACACAGCTCTCAGAACTAGGCTGCATTTGGTCCAACTCCTTTACAAACAGCAAGGCACTTCCCCAAGTGAACAGCACCAGGCGAGACAGCAGCTCCAGACGGAGGGCAAGGGCGGCTCTCACAGAGCACGCATGCATTACCTGCGGGAACCTGACGATGATGTGGTGGGGAATACTCATCACATTGTGCACATAATCGAAGATCTCCGTGAGTTTCCTTTTATTTGCAGTTAACATCTTTGGGATTTTGGTAATCATATGCTGAATTTCGTTATGTTTAAAACCTAGTTCAAGACGATAAACCTAAAAGAAAGTAGAGTTGCTATAAATCACGAATAGAAAGTTATCTTTGTACTGTGCCTACTAGACACACTGATTCTCTTAAAATTCAAAATAAGGACATTCAAATTTGGTGACAGCTAAAACCGATGCCCTGAAGGGATCACAGCTTCCTACTTGTGGGGTAGCCTAAATTTCAAAACCCTCTCCCGAGAATGAGCTACTCATGGCATGGTGATCATTAAGGGGACCTCAAAGGAGTTACTGTAACCATGGGAGAATGAAGGTGGGCACAGGAGGCCTGGCCAGGTTATCGTTATGGGCCCTACCACACAGACCAGCGGTACGAGTTTCAAAGTGCTTTTTGAGCCTCTGCTCCCCAATGTTATCTGAAAAAGTGTATGTCAAAATTTTAGATAGATGAAAATACTAAACACCCACATGTGGGTTTAGTCCTCTCTGTGGCCAGTAGCTTATGCGTCCCCACCAATCCACTGCTTGTACTACTCAGGATGCCGTTCCCCCGCCAGACTGGAAGCTCCGTGAGGGCAGGGACTCTCTCCTCAGCACCATGTGTGGGCGGATGCTCAGAAAAAGCCAGTGAAGACTGTCTGGTATGTTTGGTGATAGAACTAGAGCTGGTAACCAGCACAGGTGCTAAGAAAAGTGACATGCCGGCCACTTCACAGAAGTCTTTTGCATCCAGCCTCCAAAACTCATCTCCCACCCAGGTGACACAGACACAGACTCTCATCCTGGGCTGGAAGCAGTTTGTAGGGACCACCCAGATACCTAGTCTACCCCAGGATTACAGGTATCAGTGTCTGCCGGGTGACTTACTCATGTAACACCTGGTGAACATGTAAGTATTACCAACCAGAACAAACTGCTTGCTAGAGACTTGCTATACCATTTTCTATTTTCATCTTTTTAGAAATAACTTCATTTAAAATATGTATTATAAATGTGTATTTTTAAGATGACAACAGCAAAATTTATCCTCTTCAGAGGACTAAAACACGTAAAGAAAGAGGCTGACTTCTCAAAAGCTTAAAGCGATCCTACCTTCATATTTTCTTTCACAGGCTCCAGACTTCCAGTTAGCAGCCTTGGGAGACGAACTACCAGATCTCTGGTCTGTAGTTATAAAACAATCTGTTATTACTGTATATGCATATCCAAGCAGTTTGGAAAATCAAAGCACTAATAGAAATATAAAACTAAAAACCCTAAAATGACCCAGTCAGAGAAGTGCTAGGAAACCCATAAATACTTAATACTTACCCATAAACTCATAAAAACTTAATGGTGCTTGGGGAAAAAAAGCAAATACTAAAAATAAAACTTAAGGAAACGATTTGGTGGGATACTGTAAAATAATACAGCTATATTTTTAACCTAGCAGGCTTATTCATTCATACCTATTAGAAACATGAGATTTAACATTACTAAATGTAGCTGACATGGAAATACATAAACTTCCCCCACTCTGTTTACCTTCTTCACACTAAGTTCGAGTTCTTTCTGAAAAAACCCCAATCTGTTATCCAGTCTTTCCACAGAAAAGCTCAGCAAAAACGGCGCATTCCTCACCATCTGTGCAATATCCGCCTTACTGAAATTTTTTGACTGTAGATAAGCCACTCTAAGGAAACAAAAATAAACAGGCATGATGAACATCGACTAGTGGCATGCTATGTTCCAAAAAAACTACTTTTTTTTTAAAAAAAGGGCTTTCACACCAAAAAAAAAAAAAAAGAGAGAGAGAGAGAGAGAAAGATTAAAGAAAAAACCATTCTACAATAATGGCTCAAATATGGTTAAATTAAGCATCCACCCAGCCATTACAGTGGTTTCCATTTACACTTAAAAACAGAACAATAATTCCTCTTTCTGTTAATCTGACTTATTTTGTTACTTGGTAGGAAAAAAAAATTCTTAAAAAATTCTTTTCTTGTCTAAGAATAGAAAATACATGAGAGGAAATTTTTAATATTAGTATCTCAGAGAAACTGAAAGGAATTTTTTTTATTTTAGGACACTTACTGAGTATGTATTTTTACAACTAACTTTTACTGCAGTCTTTCAATATGTATTCTGTTAACAATGAAGATATTTCCTCCTAAATTGCTGGAAACCAAAGTAAGGTATTTAATGTACAAAGTCTGAAAGTCTACAAACATAGTAAAAGTCAGTCAGTTTTCTTAAGTGCCTAAAACATACCAGAACATTATCTCGTTTAATTCTTACACCCTCCCCCCCCAAACCAAAACCCTGTGAACCAGATAAAATTTTTATATTACATTTGAATAAAACATAGATCCAGAGAAGTTAAATAACTTTTACGACAACCAACTAATTAACGACAAGTTGAGATTTCATCTAACTTCTGACTACCTTTAATGCCTTTGATATTTTTATGCCATATATTAAACCTTATATTTTATATTCAAGTGACTATTATTCTTTAAGCAGTCTGTTAAAAACAAAAAGAAAAAGGACCGATAAATTTAACTATACAAAAATTTAAAATTCAAGGCAAGAAAACAGCATTAATAAAGCTAAACACAAGTGACAAGTCTGGGGAAAATATTTACATGTCATGGGAACAAATTTTCTTAATATATAAAAGAATGCTTACCCCCCCAAAAAGGGGGAAAGAAAATAAACATAAAAATGCTCCAAATATTTGATGTTCAAAACATCAGTTCAAAAACAGTGAGGCATTGTTTTTATCTATAAAATGAACTGAAATCACATAGTTTGATAACCCTGTTTTAGTGAGAATAGGTCTTCAGCATTTCCGCACACTTTTGGTGGGAGTGCGAACTGGAGAACCAACTATAGGGCAGATAATTTGTCAGTGCCTATTAAAATTACACATGCACATACACTTTGACCTAATAATCATCCTAGATACACACCAATATGTACGGAATGACATATCTACAAGGAGAGTCACTGCAGCCACACTGAAATAGTGAAGGCTGCAAACAACGACAACATCACCAATATGAGACCAGACAGATCCAAAGTATAAACTACAGTAGGGGCAGAAAAAGAATAGGAAGCATCAATGAAAAGTTATTTGTTTTTTTCCAGCATTCAGCTAAGGTAAGAAAGTGGGGTTTCGAGTAGCATGTTATAAATGCCACCAGTTTCATGTGTGTTCATGTGTACAGTAGAACATTCCCAGCAGGTTGAACAAAACAGTTGACATTAGTAGCTGCCTCTATAGGCGGGTCTTAGAAGGATGCTGAGGGCTAGGACTAAGCAGGTAGAAAGGAGGGTTCCTTTTTGTGTGTGTGGCAGCAAGGATCAATATCTGATGAAAACATCAGAACAGTTGTCCACATTATAATTTTTCCAATAAAACATTAACATATAAGGCACAACCAGAAAAAATAAATAATTTTAATACAGATTATTCATTTGAAAATTCTAGCAAAGAATCAAATAACTTCTTTACACATTTAAAACTTTCTTCATTAAAACAAAACAAAAACAAAAAAAATTTAAAAACACTATATGAATTAGAAAATAAGAATGTTGGACACATACCAGAGCTGGAAGCTAAGCTCAATTAAATCGTATTTTTCACTGTATATCCTTTCTTAATTTAATTTTTATTTTTTTAAATTTTAGTTATTATCAATTTTTAGAGAGAGGGGAAGGGAGGGAGAAAGAGAGCGAGAGAAAAACTTCAGTCAGCTGCCCTGACTGGGAATCAAACCAGCAAGCTTTTGTTTTGTGGGATGATGCCCAATCAACTGAGCCGTACCGGTAGGGCTCATTGTATATCCTTCTGAGGACAAGTTGATATATTAGCTATTAAAAAATTCAAAGTAATTTAAAAAACGCTCCACAGTTTAATTTGTCAGCCAGGGGTGGGAACCATTCGACTATTATCTATATGAGAATACCTCTTGGTTGTTAGGAGCACTTACAACAACTTAATCTCCCTTTAAGCTTAAGTTTCCTTCATAGGATAAAAACACAGACACAGTATGGTATGGACTCGAGTCAGACTAACTGGGCTTGAGCCCCAGGCCTGCCATTTACACTAGCTATGCAATCTTCAACAAATTATTTAACCTCTCTGTGCCTCCCTTATTAAATGGGGGCATTAATAATAGTACTACCGTAGGAAGCCTCTGTAATGGCTCCCAGTGATCCCCACCTCCTGGCATGCACACTTTCTCAGAATTAATTTGAGCAGTAAGGGTAAGTTGGTTCTTGAATGGGAGGGAGTTGGTGTCCCAGACGGCCAGGAGACGCAGATCTGGGTATGTCAGATTGAGTTTCCTAGAATCACTCTTTCTCTCCCCTGTATTATAATGCAAGTCCCATGAAGGGAAAGATCATGAATGTTTTATATGACATGAGTCTAGCTCAGTGCTTTGCATGTATAATAAGGGCTCAAATTGTTCAATATAAGGAATACTATGTTCTGTTTTGTTTTTTCCTAATTCGGAAAAAATAACATTAAACTATGAAGGTTCAAGGAACTGCAAACTCTCTGAAATGTAGTGAGGCTCAACACTGGTGTGAGACTAGTTTAGGGAAGAAGACTAGAGGCTGACCAGGGAGGAAACCAAGGCAGTGGTCTTGCTGTGACATGATGAAGACTTTGAAGTGAAGATTAAGAGAAATGCATGAACTGCCTTGAGCGGTTCAGAAAGGTAAAAAGTGATAGAGTGAGAGATTTATTAGAGGCAGATGCTGTAAGAGTAGCCCGAGTTAATACCAGTATTTGTGACTTGGCAGGGTGATAGTGCTCCCATCCCGTGAGTCTGGGAAGGCAGGGAAGTGATTTAGGTGGGAGGTGGGGGCGGTGGGGGATTCGGATTGTGAATTTACTGACAGGGTCTCTGTTTTGTTCTCTCTGGTGTTCCCCATGCCTAGCAGAATTCTTATCTCACAGAGCAGTACTCTCTCACTATATTGATATCCCAGATTCAATAAATTATTTGAATGGTGAATGAAGCACAAAATGTTTACAGAAGTGTTACTGAAAGATGACAAAAAGGAACAATGAAAATAGCCAACTTATGGGAAAGATTAATTGTACAATAATCTGCCAAGAGGATATCAAATGTTTACCATCAAAAACTGGCCAGTAAAAAACAAGAAAGCTCAGACTTTCTTAAGTGTACTCTCAGAAAATCCTGGCATTTGTTAATGGATTAAAAACAAAAACAAACAAAAACACCTTATTCCAGTTTCCAAAGAGAAACATGTAAGTACTGACCTAGCAAGAAGTGTTTATGCTTTATGTTTTTGTTTCCACATAAAAATAATGCAGTGTTGAAGAAAAAGGCAGAGTTTCAATTTTGATCAAAAAAGGTCCAAACAAAACAATAATGTTCATGTTCATTATTTCAGTTGATTCTTGTGCAGCTGAGACTTAAAAAATAACTTCCATACTTATTTCCTTCATACTTACTTCTTGGGTTAAATGAGAATCATTCTAAAAAGCCTACCTGATTTTAAGATTTTCAAGGTCCTCAGAGAAAATAGCATAATTTTTAGTCAGGAATGCTCCCAGTTGGTTATCCTCTATGCCCACATCTTTAAGAAACAGCAGTATTTGCTTAATGTCTTTTTCAAAATCCAGTCTCAGAAGCAGGTTGGCGGCATCTGGGTGTTTTTCTATCTTGGACAAGTTCACTCCTACAATAAATTACAAACGCTGTTGAAAGAAAATTGCTTAACTCTATCATTAAACTTCACGCATAGAAGCTCAACAAACTAGTGATGGAGATCAACAGCCTATCTGAAGGAGAGCTGAGAGAGGCCAACAGAAACTTCAAAATATTCTTAAACTAATTGCTTGCAGAAATAGAAATAAATTAAAATTAAAACAGCATTTATTTCAAAGCCATATGTAGAGAAAAACAATGAATTTGGGGCTAAATTTCCACCCAAAACAAATGCACTCACTCATATGAGGATCACCAGCATTATCTGTGGTTCCCTGAATGTTGTTTGAAGAGTGCCTATGAGCCCCAATGAGCTCTACAGAAATACTTCACTGGTAATTCTGTGGGGTGAAAACCTTGTGAGTAAACGGTTAGTTTCCTTGAAGTTTTGCTTTTTATCATTTCCTTAGTTATAAGCATTATTTTAAAATACACTCATGATCTCCTCCATAGGAGGAATAGAAATGACCCTGTACTTAAGTTGTCAGCGTCCTCTCTAGGTGTTTAGCAGAGACAAGTGCCTTGCAGGGACGCAAGACAGGTCTGTGTGGGCACAGGTGAGCGAAGCAGCCTTCCAGCACACCACAAAGCAGGAAGTACACTGCCAGGAACTTTCCCATATTCTTACAATCTTAGGCAATCAAAGTAAATTAGACGAAAGGCAGGAGAGAAAGAATAAAAAGGGGAAACATCAAGTTGTTATTTCAATTCATTCTTTGGTTATGGATATAATTAGATGCCAGCATTAATTAGGCAGAGAATCAAAGTAATCTGTAATTCAAAATTCTCATTAAAACTGAGCACTCTATTCTCTCAGTTTTTCCTTTTATTTGATTAAAAAATAAATTAAACATGAACAGGGAAGGCCTATCCCTTATCTTTAGAGTAAACACTTGAAGATATGTAAAAGCTTAAGTTTAGACTCAAATTTTAGTCGTTAAACTCATCAGATTAAAAATAACTCTCAAATCGATTTCTAGATGCAACTTTCCAGTCTTAAATAGAAATGCAATGGAATGAAAACATTCTTCGCTTAATGGTTCCACAACTAGAAAAAGTTATAATTCCACATTGTTAAATCCGAATATAATTCTAAACTCCAATTTCTAGATATTAAACAGGTATTAATATAAGAGGGTTGAAAGCAGAAAAACACATCATAGACACACACAGAACGAAGATGGGAAACAGGTCCAGGATGAACTCAAAGTCTGGCACACAATAAAAACGGCACTCAAACCAATGGGGGGAAGGACTATTGGTTAGAATATAATGGGACCACTGGTAAAATTAAGAATTCCTTTTATTATCTGATGTGAAAACTAATTTCATATAGATATAAATCTAAAAGCATATTAACTTTAAAATTATTGGAAGAAAACACAGAATTTAAATAATAATATTAAGTCTGACTACATATAAGTATGCAGCCTATGTACAGCTTTCTGTGTGGTAACATTTGCATCGAAGGAGGTCTGGGAAGCTACTCGACAAACTGGTCACGACAGCTTCCTTTGCAACAGTGGACCTGCAGGTGTAGAGAGGGTGAGTTCTTTCTTTTGTAATATTTGTACTTTTAACAACCCAATGTCACTCTTTTGTAATTTAAAATATTAATAGAAAAATAAAATTTTTGAACGGATGGATAATTGTGTTAGAAACCAGTTCCCCAAATCTGTGCTAAATGGGGGAAGGGATGCCTTAAAAACAGCATAAAGGGCCCAGACTTCGAATTTAACCACATATCGCCGCTTCCAGGTGCTGAAGTGCCTCGCTCAGCAGGAGCTGTCTCACCCTGACTGCCCCAAAACAGGAATCCCGAAAAGCTGCTTTGTAATAGCAACAGGAGAGCAGAATCTCATCAGGAGGGCACACCACTGTCAGCACAAATCACGTGGGCTTACTTACAATTTCATCAGCTTGAAAATATAGTTACTGAATGCCTACCATGGACCAGGCACTTCTGGTAGGCACTGGGGACACAGAAAATGAATCATAAATACATGATCCTAACTTGTCGGTGACCACAGTCCAAGTTGGCTTTGTCCCTTCAGTTTGGTAACTACAGACAGTATTGCTCTGTTCACTCAGTGTTATATATATTTACCGGATCACGCAGGGTCTGGCAGGCAAAACTGCCCGAGAAAGTTCAGATGAAAACAACTTTAATGAAGGAGCTTTATACAGTGATGTGACCAGAATTAAGAGAACAAACAAGGGCACCCCTAGTGCTCAAGAGACAGGGAGAAAAAGTATTACCCAAACCCAGGGGGAGCTGGAGGCTATGAAGATAGGGTTTCCCAGTAGGAGCCGTTGTCAGGGAGGAGGCAGTTGCAAGACCCAAAGCAGAGAGGGAACAGGAGAAAACTGCCCCCACCTGCCCACCCTCTCCTCCCACAGGTGCCTCCCACTGGCTCAAGTGGCCCAGAAGCCAGCTGGCAGAGGAAGCGAGTGCAGACGTTGGCCTTCTGGGATGTGGACCGGGCAGAGAAAGGCAGAAAGCAGATCTGGGAAGCAAAGAGAGAAGAAGCAGGCCATTAGGGTCCTCAAAAATACTGCCGAACGATGCAATGATGGTTCCTCTACAGCAGTGTCACTGAAGTTGCCTCTGAGATGGCCTGCGGAAGCATCAGCATAGGGATGAGGACTGGCTGACACATACTGCACAGCTCTAAGGATACGTAAATTATTTAAAGGTACGGGCCGTGTCATCTGATCTTGTCTTACCCAGAGCACCTATCACCAGGCTGGGAAAGCTGTTCTAGAAGGAAGGAGACGGGCTCCCCTCCTTGCAGCAGATGCCATCTCTCTCTCCCCTTTGAACCCACAGAACACTTTATTCGTATCTCTTACATGGGACTTATCACTTGCATCCTTGCATTCGAGTTATTCTTATATATGGGTGTTTAGAGGTGTGTAAAGCCTTGAAGCTTCTTGAGAACAATTCTCCATACATCACTTGCACAGGGAGAGAGGAGTAAACAATTACAACATTATTAGTGCTGGAATCGAATCAAGGAGTGAGCCTGGAGGAGGGTCACTCTGTTGGAAAGGTCAGGGAAGACATTTTAAAGTTATTTGACCTGAATCAAGTTCTCCACTTGACCAGGCTGGTCAATGAAAAGAGGGTGGCGAGCAGCAAAGCGAAAAAGATAAATGGGGGACCAGGAAGAATTTTGAAGCCCTGGGAAAGCTTTGAAGGATTTCAAGTAGGTCACTGACACAGTCAGATTTGCATTTTAGAAAGAACACTAACACCAGAGAGGTTATCGGGGCAATATTTCTGATAAGAAGACTATAAAAAAAATCAAAAAAAAAAAAAAGAAGAAGACTATCAAACTAGAAAGCTCCTAACTTCTCAGTGAAAAATGAGGACCGGAAAAGAACTAAGGCAGTGACTGGAGAGAATAAGAGAAGCAAAAGAAGCGAATGGATTTGAGAGACAAACCCTTACTTAACCTGTCCTCTCATCCTCCAGGAGGAAGAAGGGTCATCATCTGGGAAAATCAAGTGAGAGAAGTGCCAGACCTGGAGGCCACGGAAACAGCAGAGGGCTGCAGTAAGGTGCTGGACAGAAAATAAGAGGACCAAATAGAAGCCCACAGTGAGATCCGGATCCCTGCGCATTCTCTGTCAACAAGCTGAGATACTGGCGGGGCAGTCCTGGAGAGAACCCTCCCCCATCAGGATAGCAGGTTGCAGGAGGAAGGCTGGGGCAAGAGGGGAAATGGAACAAATACATCATCTGACAGGGGTAACTGTAAGAAAAACTGTCCTGTAGGCCACTGGAAGGTGTGGGAAAACGTGGCCCGAGGAAAAAGAAAACTCATCAAGTGAAAAACAATTATAGTACACTTCCTGGAGTGAGCAAGGAAGTGTACAATTATAGTACACTTCCTATAGTGAGCAATATTCAGTCATAATGTAATCACTGAAGATTTATATAAAACTTGTTCATATAACTATATTGGGAGGATTGAAGAGAATAAGGAAACAATACGTGTGTGTATACAAGAGATCAGCTGATGTCTGAAACTGATGAACCAAGCCGCAGCACTTCTAAAGGTTACCTACAAACAGAACAAGCTCCCTGAGGCAACACTAGGAAGGATGAAGCGGGGAGAACAGTTTTTCACTAGAAGCCTTTTACGCTATTTGACTTCTGTTCACGTGTATGTATTACTTTGATAAAGATTATAAACACTTAATTTCAACAAAGTAGATAGAGAAACGGGGAGTACACTCAAAAAGTACTTTGTAGGTTACTCACTTACCTAGAAGGACTAACTTCTGCAGAGTCTCAGAATGATCCACATAGTCTCGAAGTGTGAATGAAGCGGGGGGCAATGGAGGGTCTGCAATAATTTGAACAGCCTCCTCCTCCGAAATTGGCTGCAACGGAGACAATGGAGGCACATCGTCCAGCCCTTTGAAGCCAGCCACGCGGAAAGAGAGAGAAGCAAGTTATCTCTCCCATCTGTACACNTAGGTTACTCACTTACCTAGAAGGACTAACTTCTGCAGAGTCTCAGAATGATCCACATAGTCTCGAAGTGTGAATGAAGCGGGGGGCAATGGAGGGTCTGCAATAATTTGAACAGCCTCCTCCTCCGAAATTGGCTGCAACGGAGACAATGGAGGCACATCGTCCAGTCCTTTGAAGCCGGCCACGCGGAAAGAGAGAGAAGCAAGTTATCTCTCCCATCTGTACACTCAGAGCTATTTCTACAAAATCAACTTCTATAGTCTGCTTATTTTTTAAATCTTAGGATCATTCTAGGATTAAATATCTAAGTCCAAATATTTTCTACTTTTTAATAGGAAAGGCTAAGACTATTTAGAGAGATCTACTCTTCCTCCAAAATAAGACATTTTTTAAGACTTTATTTTTAGACAAAGGGGGAGGGAGGAAGAGAGGGAGAGAAACATCGATGTGTGGTTGCCTCTCACGTGTCCCCCACTGGGGACCTGGCCCACAACCCAGGCATGTGCCCTGCCTGGGAACTAAGCCAGTGATCCTTTGGTTCACAAGCTGGTGCTCAATCCACTGCACCACACCAGCCAGGGCATCTTAATAAATTTCTATTCCATTAGGATGAGCCCTGTACAAAATTCCTTCCCCTTTCCTTCACTTTAATTAATAGTTAAGAAATGGTAAAGACCAACTGACCTTCAAGTACATTTAGAGAAAGAGATGAAATCTTTCTCAAAAAGATTCATAGCTTGTTAACTTGGCCAATGGTGTAACATATTCAACCAGCCTGAATTGTATGGGTTAAAGCAATCATCACATTCTAAAATGTCTTCATTTTGATTCATTCCCTTCTCCAAGTTATCCTCAAATATGTCTTAAGAGACTTCTATGCCTGTGTTTCTACAACCTGTAGTCCTTTGCTACGTGACCCTGCCTTTGCTAAGTGACTCTAGTACAGCCTTGATTCTGAGGTTTTGTTTCATATTAAATCAGACTCAGTAAGGAAGATACTGGAAACTACAACCTACTTAAGGCTAAGGAATCAGGACTGTCATATATATTTTTTTGCCTCTAATCACTACACTTTCTCATTTATTACATCTAGCCTCTCCTCCTAGCCCCCTAACCCCCTCCCCCACATTCTTTCATATTCTACTTTACCTAATGTCTATTTGCAGTGAAATATTCTTACACAGAAACATTCCTAGAATAGGAAGCACAGGACTGTGTAGGGTGACCAGGGGAGCTTTTGGGGGTGATGTAACTGTCGTGCTGACTGTGGTGGTCATTACACAGCTAAATGCGTGCATCAAAATTCTTCGAACTGTAGATCCAAAAAGGAGGCATTTTTCTTCATTTTATTATTATACCCTAATAAACCTGAATACCAAGAATAAACATTTAGAATCTAAATAAAGTATGTAGAAAGCAAATGTCTATATAGCTATAAAGTAATTTTATACATATTAACCTACAAACTTTTTATCTTAGTAAAATAGAGGTATAATAAAAATAAATGAATAGAACTGGCATTTTTCTTTTCCTTGCCTGGTATAAAATATGAGTTGAAACAGGCTAACAATATAAATAGGAACCTTATTCAAACTCCCAAAGTGGGGCAAACGGGACTTTTCTGAACACCAGAATTACCTTCTAGAGACAGCTCAGGATCAAAGTTGGGTATCGCTTGTGGCTGCTCGTTCACGGAAGGAAGCACAGTGCTTTCATCAGAGTTAATCTCTTGTTTGGCAGACTGGGAACTATTATTCCACATGGAGGAAGTCCTATAAGTCTTAAATCCCCACTGGAGAAAGCAATTGTGAGAGGACATCTGAGGCTGAGCAGAAAATCCATGCAACAGTGTTGTTCCTGGTCTCTGAAAACGATTTCCGAGCTGTTCGGCGAAAACGAAGCCATTCCGTCTAATCCAGCTGAACCACCTGGGCATCTGTTGGGCAGTCAGGGCCATTTTTCTTAAAGTAGCCTACAAAGAATGTGCATAACCATTCAAAAAGAGAAATGTACTTTACTCGAATGTTTAAAACAATAGTCAAACCATAAAAGATAAATTGAAAACTTTTTAATAACTAAAAGCTATAAAATAAATTTAAATGACTAAAGTAGTTTAAGCACAAGAAAAGCCAAAAATAAGAGTCGCATTTACAAACCAAAAGACAAGAACTTCTGAACTTGAAAAATTCATATGCTTTACAATTTAAAAACAAAAAAACAAAAACAAAATCACTGGTGTAAGAAAAATATTTAAAACAAAAATCTGTAAATGTTCAAATTATTGCTGAACTGAATAATTTGTTAATTTAATAATTTAAAGAAAATAAGGTGATGCAATCAAGTGTTCTTGAAATTTGGTTTGAAGGACATTTAAGCAACAGACTACTGATCAAAACAACACTGAATTATTCAAATGCACTTTATGTACATACAGCTGATCCTTAAACACGGAAGTTAAGGGCCCCATGCTCCCTGACACCTGCCAGCGAAAATCCATGTGCAAGTTTTGACTCCTCCAAAACTTAGCTACTAATAGTCAACTACTGAACAGAAGAAGCCTTATCAATAACATAAACAGCTGATACACAAATACTTGGTATATGTTTTATATAATGTAGTCTTACAATAAAGTTGGAGAAATGAAAATGTTACTAAGAAAATCCATTGACAGTACTGTACTGTATTTATCAATACCGTAGGTTTATATGAACTGTTAGTATCTGCAGCAATACTGTCTTACTTGATACAAAACACTGTAGACGCTATATGCATTACTAATAGTAGAAGTCAAAAATAAAAAGATAACATGAAAAATTCACATACAACAAAGAAGCACCAATATAATTGCTTCATGGTGATCGATTTGCCTAGTGTAATCAATATGATTGATTTCATACGATAACCTATACACTAATGAAAAATGGTTATACATTTTATGGCACACAGTATTAGTCATGTTCATAATACGGTGCTGGAAACATTGTTATTCTTTAAAATAACCACATGCCTGTGATGATATGCAGTTTCTATAATCATCGGAGAGAGGGAGGGAGGGAGGGAGGGGAAACAAAGGAGGAAGAGAAGGGGAGACAGAGAGGGATACTTTATGGTCATGTAATTCTTTGAAAGAAGTTATAACACAGCGAGAATACTAACACATTATTAATTTTATATTAAATATTATCCACCCTATGGCTACGTAAAGATAGGCTACCTGCTTCCATACAAGTCTTATGAATGAATAATGTTCTACATGATGAATACTTAGGCAATGATGATAAAGCAAAAATGTCTCATAGAGTTCTTGTCAGTAGATTTTTACACAAAGACACTCACCCATACATAACAGGTAAGTTTATTAACTGCGTGGCATGAAGATTATTTACTAGTCACTAGGTGGAAGTGGAGCATCAATAAAGGTCTTCCTCCTCAGCATCTTCATGTTGAGGAGGCTGAGGAGGAGGAAGAGGAGGGCTGGTCTTGCAGCCTCAGGGGAGGCTGAAGGGGTGGAGAAAGTGGAAGGGGAGGCAGGAGTGGAAGGCACATTGGTGTAACTTTATGTAAATATGTTGTAATTTCTGTCTGATGATACTGCTTTTTCATCTCTAACATTGTTTCCACATGGTACCAATCCTTCCCCATTGTTTGCTTTCCAATCCCCACATCACAGAAGGATCCATGTAGTAAAATAAGTCCAAAGCAGCCCTGGCTGGTGTGGCTCAGTGGATTGAGTGTGGCCTGCAAATCAAAGGGTCACAGGTTCAATTCGCAGTCAGGGCACACGCCTGGGTTGTGGGCCAGTTGTCCCACTGGGGGTGCACAAGAGGCAACCACACATTGATGTTTCTCTCCCTTTCTCTCTAAAAGTAAATAAATAAAATCTTAAAAAAAGAGAAGAAGTCCAAAGCAGTCTTGAATAATCATAATTTTTCTGCCGGGTTGTCCAATGCCAGTGAGTTTTCTGGCCCTGCTCCTTCTACGTCTTCTTCCTCATCGCCTGGCACAGGTTCGGAAGCACTCAGCTCCATGAGGTTGTCTTCTGGTAATTCTTCTGGTGTGGTGTCTGTTAGCTCTTGGATTTCTCTAAGATCCATATCTTGGAACCCTTTAGCCCCTCTCTCTTCCTTACTAATAAACCTGCTTTGTGG
The DNA here is from genome assembly GCF_014824575.4 of Sturnira hondurensis. Taxonomy (NCBI): domain Eukaryota; kingdom Metazoa; phylum Chordata; class Mammalia; order Chiroptera; family Phyllostomidae; genus Sturnira; species Sturnira hondurensis. The sequence continues at coordinate 23,411,017 of NW_028079044.1, forward strand.
TGCTTTTTTTTCCAGGACACTTTCACCTGCATTAAAAACCTGTTCAGGTAGATATCCATTTCCCTCAATTATTTTCGTAATGATGTCTGGGAACTCATCTGCTGCCCCTTGGTCAGCAGATCTTGACCTTGTTAAAGCCAAACCTCTTTCTAAAGTTACCAAGCCATCCTTTCCTGGCATTCAATTCTCCAGCTTTAGATCCTTCATCTTTGTTTGGCATTGCCATATAGTAAATTCGCCTTTTCTCAAATCACATTAGAGCCTTCCTTATAACAATCCTGCACTCATAGAAAAGATGCATTTTAAATATGAGATAAGAAGGTATATTTTGCAAAAAGTATAAGATTTTAGTGCTTGCTTATTGGGAACCGCCCTGCCTGGTTTCAGAACTTGTAACCCCCAGGGCTATGGCTGAGTAAAAAGACCTTGGGACCATAAGCCATTTAGGAGACAAAGGTTATCTTCCTTGTAGGGGCACCGCCTCTGCCCGCTTTCGTCTCACCCTGCTTGGCCACAGGCAGATGACTGGTTAGGCAATGATGGGTAAGATCTCTCAAAGGAGGGATGACCTAAGACAGGCATGGTTGCAAAGGGGCCCTCAGGAAAGGACTTGGGGGGCTATAGAAAAAGGGGGTGATGGACCCTCACACTCAACTTTGACATAGCCTGAGTCCTCATTCTGTCTGCAAGAAGTCTCCTAATCTTTTGACTGCCTTACTTAAGCCTGAAACAATGCCAGAGGTGGGTGCAGCCCTGTTCTGGAAAGAGCGGATTCCCGGAGCTTGGGGCCTAAGAAAGAATGCACAAAATCCTATGAAACCTACTTTGCTAATAACCTCAATTTAAATGATAAGGGTCCAAGCATGAAGTTAGTTTGTTCCCCAAAGTTTTATGGCCCTCTGACCCTGACTCAGAATTAGCCCTCAGAGTTCTTTGAATGTTATCTATTGTTTCATCATTACTGCCTGCCAATGACTGATGAGCTTTATGGATACACCCTGTATGCCTATGCAGATAAGGCTAATAAAAGCCTGTCAAGGCAAGAGTCAGGGCGCTCTCCCCTTGAGAGAATGGCCACACTGTCCCCTTTCCTCCACAGGACTCAGTAGTCCCTGTGAATTTGTCTAGCCTCATCCGTAATGCCGCAGACACTGAGGGCCCATGTCCACATCACCTGCTGGTGTAGCTGCAGCACATGCTTCATGAATTGCCTTTTTTTCTCTTTTTTTGCAATGGTCTTTATGCTGGATTCATTTATGCTGAAAAGGCCCAGCAGCTGCAGACCATATTAAGTACATATCAAAGAATTCAGCTTTATCCTGGAATGCCATGACGTTGCTCCGGTTCTCAGGAGCACCTCCAGCGTCCCAGTGGCACTTTGTATGGGTGTTACTCAAGGTTTTGGGTATTGCACTAAACACAATGCGATATGCAATTTTCCAGAGAGGAACAGCTCACAGCGTCACACGACAGGCGTTTTAAGTGGATACTCAAAAAACTTGAGTTCACCACAACAGCAACACAAAGTGGCTATAAAATTATTACTGTGTATGCCACAGTGAATTTCGCACGGTTATATTTAATACTTCAGCTTATATTTGTTTATATTTCTCTGGACTGAGACTGCAAAAGTTACCATGTACAGTCTGTAAACATTGTCTGTGCAAGTTTTGATGTTTTAACTTTTCATAATAGATTTCTGTATGTTTTGTTGTAGTAAATGATTAAATAGACTAATATCTATATATATTTTATGCATTCATAACATAGCTAACTTTTTATTTTTTTCAATATTTTTAGGTTATGTGGTTTGTTTCCAAGTTTCTTCAAACTGTCACCAATGTCCAAAAATGTTTCCAATATATTTATTGAAAAAAATTTGCATATAAGTGGATCTGTGCAGTTCAAACCCATGTTGTTGAAGGGTCAACTGTAAATTAGTCACAAAATAATAAACAGGAAGAAATCTACTGTGTCTGAAATGGATAATCAAAGAATTACCATTGCTATCTAGAAGGTTGCTTCTTGCTTCATCCTCAAAGCTGAACACTGTTGATATTTCACAGATAAAGCTGTGAAATATCTAAACGAAATTGAAAGAAACCAGCTTTGTCAAATTCTGTTTGTAGAAAAGAAAAAAGAAATGTCTTTAAAAAAGTCAAAACTAGAAATTGAAGAAAAATATGTTAACAACCAGCAATGAATACATGTATATTTATGATAGAAAAACAGTTGTTTCATGAAGATTTTTATAAGGCTGATAAGTGTCTGGAAGGAATATGAAGGAATTTATATTTAGTCAGCCTAATTAAAAGGTAAATTTGATGCATACATAAATTCACTAATAAATTACTACATAGAAAACACAGCCTAGAGTGCAGCATATGGAAAATGCTCCACAAATATTACTGATTATTATTATTGATTATGCAACCAAATATAAATAAATTGAACATAACTTTCTATTTGTTTTTCTGTACACTGGAATTCAGCTTGTTTTATTCTCTGAATTGGACCAATACTTCAGAGTCTAACCTTCTCCTGGACATTTTCACAGTTGATCATTCAACTGTGGAGGTTGAAGTTTGGAGGTTAGGTGCACTGACCGCCGTGTAGTGGTAAAGCTGGGTATAACACAGTCCACTCTCCACATATGCAAATTCCCAACTGCAAATCAAAAATGCTTAGAGAACTCTCCTGAAAGGGATTTTAAAATATTTTTTAAAAGAAATAAGCATTCACAATAGCCTGTGACATAGGTGATTTTTGTTAAATTTTGTTAGGGAATGAGTCAAGTTTTCCTGCAAACCTGTAACATTCCTTCTCTGCCCAGCAAAGTCATAATGCACTAAATTGAAAGCCAGACCTCAATTAGGCTACCTTGACAAGACTAAGTTTCTTGGGGTGCCTAGAACAATGTCTGTCCCATGACGGGATTCAATAACCATTCTTTAAATTATAAATTCTTAAAAAGTTAAAGAATTATAAATTCTTTTTTAAATTATATTAGTTAATTAAATTAAATTATAACTTAAATTATAACTTAAATTAAATTATAACTTAAATTATAAAAGTTAAATTATAAATTCTTAAAAAGTTACAGGTACAATAAGATGATTCATTCTTAAGGTCCCTATTACCTGTAAAATGTCTTGACACTAAGTTTATGAGAATTTCCTCCTACTTCAAAACAAACTGCTGAAATTCCAATTTCACTCTGAAGCCTTTCCAGTCTCAAATTAATCCCGCCTCCTCCCACAAGAGACAGATTAGTTTTGGTATTCCATCCATAGTCATGAAAATACCTTTATGTATACAACTCATGTTATCCCTCTACATTAATTAACAAGTGCACCCCCTTCTCCACATCACTTCACTTCTGTGTATAAATCTTAATGATTAACTGTTCCCTCAGGAGAGCAGGAGTTCATCTCTGGATTCCCCTCCCAGTGATTATCCCCCATTAGCCTTGCCACCGCGTTGTTGGGCCGAAATAAATCAACTGCAACTAAGGCTAACTCATTTGTCTACACAGCAGGTAAGGCATTTCCGTATGTGTATAAAAGCCCTACTCAGTGATGGCAATCTTCTAACTGGACTCTCTCACCAGGAATATTATAGAAAAAAAGCCTCAACAAATCCTGATTCAGTCCATTAAAATATTACAGCTTTCTCAAATGTGCCCCTTGGTATTTCACTAGGGATAGGAATTGGCACGCAAATGCTGATCAAGATTTCTACCTCTGTAAGGCTAGTAATAGAGTAGATGAAACTGGGTTGGAAAGACAGCTTTGTAAGGAAGCCCTCCCTAGGCCATTTTAATTCACTTTAGTTACCCACACTGAACTTCCGTAGAAAGAGAGACACGCAGAACTTTGGCGTCCTCGGTACAGCGCACTAATAAGCATGGTTTAGTCTCATTAGCCAGGGGTGAATAACAACACAAGTCGCCATCGACTGGGCCAGGAAGACCTAAAGGCCAAGAGGCACTCGGCCTGGACCTAGGTGGGTCCGGACCCAAACTCTGGACAGGACAGAGCCGTCGCGCTTCATCAGCTTTCGCTTTACCTGTGGCGAGGCCTAACTAGCTCTTGAGGTTCGTTTCCCAGGGGCAGACCGGGTGGCGGAGCAGCGCTTACAGTCCCACCATCCCGCACTCCTCTTCGTCCGCCCGCCGCGCCGGCGCCCGGGTGCAGCCTCGCCCACGTGGGCTGCGGCGGGAGTGGGCGAAACCATGAGAGAGAGCGCGGGGGGAGAGCTGGCGACGTGCGGGGAGTAGAGAGGGCCAGGGCCAACAGTTTTCCTTCTTCCGCCCGCTTCTCCCCTTAAACCTCCACGCCCATGGAATGTGAAGACACCAGGAGGGCACAGCGATGCGTCTCCCAGAACGATAGCTGGGGCAACACGGCAGCGCCCCCCGACCCGAGGCCGCGTTGGCCGTGACGCGACCCCGCCCTCCCGCGCCTGTCCTCCTTTCGGCTCTCAGCTTTCACTCGGAGACTGAGTCGGTCCGGTTGTCCGGCCTCCCGCTCGCTGCGGCTCGTCATCTCCGCGGTCCCAGCCTTCACGGGCCGGGACCGCCGCCGCCGCAGGACGGGGAGGCGGGCTATGGCGTCCTGCGTGGGGAGCAGGACCCTGAGCAAAGATGATGTGAACTACAAGATGCATTTCCGGATGATCAACGAGCAGCAAGTGGAAGACATCACCATCGACTTCTTCTACCGGCCACACACCATCACTCTGCTCAGCTTCACCATCGTCAGCCTCATGTACTTTGCCTTCACCAGGTGAGGAGGGCCCGGCCTCGCGGGGGGCGCGCCCTTGGGCCATGGGAAGGGGTGAACGGGAAGCGGTGTAGGGGAGCATGGCCCGGGCTGGCTTCGCGTGAGGAAGCGGGCTGGCTCTCCTCGCTTACACTGGCACTCGCAGACCCGCCGCCCACGTAGCTCCTCATCTGCCCGGTGACTAGCAGAACACCCTTCCCTTGCAGTCCCTCTGTACCTGCGTTTGCCCCTACCCTCCAGCCCCAACCCCCTGTCTATACTACCTCTCCCCTTACGGCGCCTCGTGCTAGCTCGAAACACTCGCGGGGCATCTAGCTCGAATGCCCCCTCTCCTGCCGCACTCCGCATCGCTTCCTATTCACATCACGACACCGGCCCCCTCCTCTCCCGTCTGTGTTTCTACCCAACGCATCGCATGAATCATCTCGTATGCACCAGTTTCAGAGCCTACCAGTACAGACTGAAAATACCACAGTCCACAGCGTCACCACACACCAGGCCCAGACCACAACCCAAACCCTTTGCCATGGAACTCCTCCAGTATTTGGCACGACTCCCCCATGTAAAAAATACACTTATGAGGTGCACTACATCTCCCGTATGCACTGCACACAAATCAGTTAGCATAACCCTCCCCCCAGCCTCAAATCAAACACGACCTTCTCTACAACACAAACTGTGGACACATGTATGGTAGTGGACCTTTCTCTTCCTAGCACGGCCAGTACCCGTCATCTCTCGTGTACATTGCTACATAGACGTAATGCATCCTTAATCACCTAACATACTTGCTGAAATGAGATATTGTGAAGCAGTTGTAACAATGCTTGGTGCATAGTAAACGCTAAGGAAGTGTTAAAGTCATAAACCTCACCCAATATAGCACAACTCGCTTTCCCCCTGAAAACGCACACACTCTCAAAGCACTTCTAATATATACACCTTCTAATATATATAGCGTAGGAGCTAGCCCCCTGCCCAACCCTTGACACCCCCATCTTACACCTCTTTGTCACTGAACATGTGGCCTCCCAAACCCATCCCAGGGAACTAATTCATCCCTGGTTCATAATGACACACAACCCATGGGTCCCATTTTCAAAGGATTTATGTTTTCTGAATGAATCTCCTTAAAGAAAGAAAAGGTATGCCTACCACACCATTATGGCTTAAAAGGCCAACCCAGAGAAATGTGGTTTTGGAGCCAGAGAGTTGGTTTCAAAACTATTTGTGTATTCTCTGTGAAGTTACTTACCCTTTCTCTAAGCCCCAGGATCCACACCTGTGAAATGCGGATGACATGTATACTGAACTCATACAGAGTTATGAAGAATGAATGAATTTGTGTGAGTGAGCTTAGCAGAGTATTTGATGCATGATGCGTGGTTAGTATCAGTTACTTCTCTCCCAACATTTTCATCCAACAGTCAATGGTTCTCAGTCCAGGTCAGCAGAAAATGTGCAAGAGTATACTCAGTGATCACAAGTGTTGGGGGGAATTTCTGGTATTTAGTGGATGAGCGTTAAGAGTGCTAGGTGTATTATAACACGTGGGATAGCACCATACAAAAAAGACGAATTGTCCTGTCCATATGGCTGTGTGCGTACGTGTGCGTGTGCACATGCACACAAGTGCCAATGGTACCTCCTTTGGGAATCATTGCGGTTTTTCAGATTTTCATAGAACTGGTAATATTCTCCTACATTACACTTATTCCTTACCTCCATAATTCATTTGACTGTTGGTTTTTGTTTCCTGTTTATCTATTGGCATGAATCTACTTAAAGCTATAAGCAGGTGTGTCCAACCCATGGCCCCGTGTGCCACGTGTAGCCCAGGATGGCTATGAATGCAGCCCAACTCAAAATTGTAAATTTACTTAAAACATTATGAGATTTTTTTGTGAGATTAAGTATTGCAATGTATTTAATGTGTTGCCCAAGACAACTCTTCTTCTTCTCCTGTGGCTCAGATATGCCAAAAAAATTGGACACCCCTCCAAGCATATATAACAGTTACTTACTCTTAATGTTGGAGAATATAGCTGCTATTACTGTAGTCTTCTGCTATGCTGTGCTGTGCAGACCTTTGCACAGTGTCCAACCGAGAACACATTTATAGCTTCGGAGAGAAATCAGTCTTGTCCCTAATTATGGTTATCCTTAAATACTTCATCATGTCCTCTGATTTTACAACTTCGTTAAGCTTCATGGTCACTCAATTTTACTAAGCTTCAGTTTCCTTATCTGTATGTAAAATGAAAATATCTGCTATTTCCTCACAGGGTTTTCTGTCATGAGTTTCACTTTACTTATTTACTTATTGGTAATTTGTGTTTAGCTCAGTGCAAATAGTAAGCGCTCAGTAAACATTAGCTGGTATCAGTATATCACTTCATTGTATGCGAACACCTTCTAACTTGTATTTGTTTTTGATTGAAGTTGTAGTGTGGCCTATAACTGAGAAAAGGGAGAAAGGCATTGAACGTTGCTTTGCTTGGATAACCCGCAGGCCTGTTTTGAATTAACTTTGGTTTAACATCATCTCAGGTGTGGGTTGGCAATAATGGGATTAGTGCAGGAGTTTCTTTGGACATTAGGAAGGCAGTCATATTTTATTTTAAATAATGAGAAATAAGAATGAGCAGTTTGCTTCTACCTTTTTTCTTTAATGTTGTTTTAGACCCCTTCAGAATAGGTCTCTCTTTTCTAATACAGGAAGTCATATTCTTCTACAGTATATTCTGTCAAAACATGTGGTAAGTAGCAGCAGTGAGACTATAAGAAATAAATATGAGTTTCAACAGCTTGTCAAAAGTAATACAAAAGGCATAACCTGGATTTCAAACTATGGCCTTTTTCAGAAATGATAATATTATTTCTTCCACTAATCTCATAAAGAGACAGAAATTACACACTGAAGAGCTAATTAATAATAAATTTCACCATATGTAAAATCATAAGCACCATTATTAATCCAGTAAATAATCATTATTTCTTACTTCTGTTTTATAATGATTTGTAACACTTTGAAGTGATATTTTACAGTGATAGCTCTATCTTCCTCCTTACAAATTACAAGCACTTGTTAGGAGGTGTCTTTGAATCTTGGAGCTCGCTGAGTAGACATCATGAGCAAAGTGCACCCTCCTGAGATAAAAAATAATTTTTAGACAAGAAGTTGTCATTGAAATTAAATGGTAGCAGATGTGTCCAAGGAACATTGTGGGGATTTGATCCCTTTATGAACCTTGTGATAGAGGAAAGTGGAGAGATCGCAACTCGTGGGTGACAGCACAACGCTGGAGTCGGTAACATGAGAAAATGGTATCATCCCGTTAGAGACCGGGAGACGAAGATAAAGAACGGCTGTGCTCACCGGAGCAGCCAAGTGCTTCTCCCTGTGCGCGGCCCACAGCGCCTGTTTTACTGCACTACAGAAATCGAGTTGTGCACATTTTCACTTTGCACTTTTAACTACATTTTTTATACTGCTCAAAATAAAAGATTGAAAGTAATAACTTCTTAAATGAAACTAATGATTTCTTGCTCTGTGGTCTTTTGTAATGATTCTCTCCAGTACCTGATACTTACTTTTTAACAGAATTTCAGTTGGGTGGCAGTTCAGTGCAGTTCTTTCAGTAAAACTTTAAAAATACGTCCCAAAGCTGGTTTTTCGAAGACTAGTAATCTAAGCCAATAGCAGATAGAATACTTTCAGGGTGTCACGTTCCCAGTGCGTGAGCAATAGTGCCTGGGACTTGTCACATGCTCTAGAGGCATAGCAGTAATTCAGGATTGTGACAGATTAGGTACCTCACACAGAAGTCTGAGACAAGTTTGGATTTGTCAAGTAGTTCTTTTGTTAAATAGCAACTAGGCCAACTCACTGTTGAATCATAGCATGTAAATGTCCTGTTCCTATCACTGTCGTTAAAAGTAAAACCAGATGCTATTGAATCATTCTCCCCAAGATTTGAAGAGGCTCGATTTGCTACCTTTTAAAGTAAGGATTTCTATAAGTGAAATGCTTTGGTATATGTTTTATAAGTTTGTTCAGCCAAAGTGGGGCAAGGAGAACCTTTGTCTTAAGCTCAGAGCCTAATAATTCCCGGAGTACCTCATATTTACTCTGCTTACAGAGGTTGGTAAACTAGTCCATGCGGAATGGCCTTGGTTTCAAACACTCAGGCTTTCGATTTGAAAACACCCAAATCTGCTAAATCACATTCACAGCAGCCCTCCTCTCTTTCAGAGGCACTTGGCAATGAAACAGTGGAACCAGCCTCTCTAGTAGCCCTTGCCCAACAGACATTGTCGCTCACCTAGAAGAGATCGCCTTCCTGCAGCTTGCTGTGCCCTGGTGATCTCAGCCTGTCCAGGCCGGGTTTCTCCTTGACATGGAATTAAGGAGATGGACAAAGCAGGGAAATGGACATCTTGGGTTTATTTATTTTTGTTTGCTTGCCAGTAATGACTTTTACTTCATTTCCCTTAGTGGCTTTGGAGCCCTGGCTTTGTGTCGTGTCATCAGGACAGCTCCACTTCTGTGTCACTCCCCTTGTGGGTGCCTGCCAGCCTTTCTGCTCGTCTCCTTTTAGACCACATGGATCCCATTAGAAAATGTCTCCCAATACTGCTGATTCAGTCATCTCGGTCCTGTTTCCTTCGCGTACATCGTGTTCTTTCTCTCCCCATAACGGAAGGCCTGCCTGTCCTTGTTCCCCAAAACCAGCTCTGTTAAGTGACAGTCCACAGGGGCTGTGCACTGCAGTTAAACCAGCCCTGGAGGCGAACAGAGCACACTGCTGTGTTCAGTGGCACCCTCTAAAGAGGTCCAGTTAACAGTGACCTCAACACTTCTCCTCCCCACTTCCTGTTTGAATCATATTTTTTTAATTGAATTTACATAAGCACACTTTATATCCTTTCTTATATTTATTTCTGGCAAAATTTATTGAAGACGAAAACATGTCATATATTTCTTTGGCATCTTCTGTAGTGATAGGCACCTGGGTGACTTCAAGTATTTATTTGGTTTAGGTGACGTCTTACCCCAGAAAGTTTACATGCCTTGAAAGTGCTGCCTGGTGTTTTGCATTTTAGGTGTAATTCTGTTATAAAGTATAATATAGTTTGTCTTGTGATGTAATCCCTGTAGCCCCAGATTTCTGTAGGGAAATTAGCAGTTTTTCGGTCTCAGTGAATCCAGAAGCCAGGGCTTGTCCAGTCAGCCGCACTGCTTCCTGAGCATCTGGTGGAAGTCCTTTCAGCAGTTCAGCAGTCTGTGTTCCACCCAGCAGAGGTCCCTGCCATCACAGAGCTCATCTAGTTTACCTTCACCAGGTCCAACTAGGCCTTCGTAGCTTTCAGAGCTCTCCTCTTCCCCATACCCAGCCTTATAGCTCAGCAAACCCCCAGCCCTTTGGGACAACATGCCCCCAGGCTTTCACTCCATCTCCATCCAGTCCGTTCTCCCCAGGGCTGTCCCCATGACCTTTAAAGGGACCTTTTAAAGGCAAAATGGTGATCCTATCTGCCCCCTGCTTATAGCCTTTCCCTGGATCTCTATCACTGGGAAGTGCTAGCTGGACCCTAAGGTCTTTCATTATAGAGCAGGTCTGTTTCCAGTGTTGGCCTGGCCCCGCCTGTGCACGGCACACACAGCAGGCCCAGACAGTGCAGTGCGCCAGCCCCACACCCAGTGCCAGGTTGGCACCTCTCCATCCAGAGAGCACCTTCCTGTGCCTCCCGCCTGCCTGACAGCCCATGGGATCCTTCACAGCCCACCTGGGTGGTCCCCCTCTCAGACACCTGTTTTGATTGTTCCAGGAAACAGAGGAAGAAATATTTATATACTTCCAAACACCTTTTATTATTGTATCTCTCATAACATTTGTTTCTGTATCAGTTACTACAGACCAAATATCTTAATCTTCTAGGATACGCACCCAATAAATGCTGAATTAATCAAATCCAAGAAATACAGCCAATAAGAACTTAAAAAAATATTATTCTACTCCTTTAGTTAGCATGTTAGCTATAATTCTTGGCAAGGATCACGATTTTGTATAAAGTCAAGTAAATGTTCAGAGATAAAACCAAAGGTAGTTAACATCTGTCTAGGTTGTAACCTAGGACTAAGTTTTCCAGTGAGAGACAGGATCCTTAAACAGTGTCTAGCCTCATAAACATGACCCTACCTATGTTTCTCAGTTTCAGGGACTCATATTAAAGGGAAAGGAAGGGAAGGAGGTCATGGGAAGTCAAGGGGTGGGGGTGATAACCAGCCTAGCAGCCTTAGGAGTCAAGATGAAGGTTGGGCCCTCTTGTCTGCCCAACCCTGGGGCACAGCTGAGTCTAGAGACTATGTGAGTAGAGTTTACTGTGATTTCCTGAAATCTCACCCACTGCCTGTAGTCAGAAATGAAACTGATACAGAATCTGAGTCCAAAACTTTCTCTGAGTGCAAACTTTTTAAAAACTTTGTTTATACATTTCCTGCTTCTAGGACAGTCTTTCTTCCCTGGGTAGTTCCCTGTGCTGGTTGAAAGAGTGGTTGGACAGAAGTTGAGGTGTTTGAATATTTGCTTGGTCACTGAACACTAGGACAGGAAAGTCACTGTCACTGGACCCCTGAGTCCCTGTGGACTCAGGCTGTGATTCATCTGTGTGCTACCTGAGTTCCTGGGCCCACTCAGCCATAGCGCCCTGCCCTTTCTGGCATCCCACTGTATTGAGAACGCCTGCTGTGTGCCCAGCATTGTGCTGGGTACCAGAGGTGCTTCCGAGGTATAAGATAGGACCTGTGCCGTCTGGAGCTTAAATTACAATTTTATTGTCATCTGTCCATTTGTATTTTCACTGTATGTGGTCAGGGCTACCCAGCATTCTTCTGGAGCACCTTCTAATTTTAGCAGAGAGAAGAAAAGGAAGTGTGTGTTTGTATCATATTGGTGAATGTAGCAGTCTTGACCTAGAGCCAGCATTCCAGAAGTCCTGGCTCCTACCTCCACTCCGTCTCCGTGTGGAACTGTGTAACGCCTCCCTCGTTCTTCAAGTAAAGGTAATCCCCACTCCCACCCCTGTACTGTTGAATAAAATGCCAGTTGGGAAAGTTCTTTGCAAAGTTCAGAGTACCAGAGACTGACAGACACTGAGACAGTTCTTGGGAGCTGCAGGACACCCAGGAATTGAGAAGTCAGGGAGTTGTCACAGCATCACCATGGAAAGCCTGAGTCCTTTTGTCTTTTGTTGCTGTAAAGCAAAATGTCTTAGTGGAATGGGACTCCTGAGGCCAGGAGCAGTTGAGGGGGGGCATTGGGCAGCCCTGATTGAAAGTTCTGATCTTCCCTGGGAAGTAGGAACCTGATCACCCCCTCAGAACGCCTTTAGGAGCAGTAACAGCCCCATGAGCAGGACCTCCCATGTGAACAGTGGTGTAGTCTTTTGGGAGGTGGGGTATCAGGTTCATTAGAGGCAGTTCCAGCAAATAAAAAAACACAACAAAACTTTTCTCTCTGGCTAAAGTAAGCTAAGATAATTTACTTTTATGTCTTATTGTCCCTTTTGATTGTGATTCTTTCAAGAACAAGGACCATGTCTGTTCATTTTTGTCTTCTCGGCAAACACTCTCCCTCCTTCCCTCCCTCCCCCGCCCACCGCATAATGCCTTCCCCAGTGATAGGTATTAGCCACATGGGGGAGCAAGTGGATATAAATGAAGGACATTCAAACATTGTGGACTAATAACAACTGACACTTGCTCTGTGTCAGGCTCTGATGTAAATACCGTATGTGTGTTGCTCTTTTATCCTCACCACCCTGTGAGCTAGAACTCTTTCTGTCCTTGACTTATGGGGTGGAGGAGGGGTGGTGGGTGAGGTGGAAGCCAGGGCACAGAGAGGTTGGTTAATCTGCCCAAGGTCACACAGGCTGATGAGTGTTGAAGCCAGAATTCCAGCCCAGGCATTTTGGCCCCAAGCCCCCCCTCAAGGGTGAAAAAGCTTGAGCTTCAGAGCCGGGCCCCATCAGGAAAATGCAGACTGTGATTATTCCCCCCTCTTAGAGTGATATGAAGATAGAGAGAACTGACATGCAAAGCAGCTGGCATCCTGGGTGAGGCACAGATGTGGTGGATGTTTAGAGCTAACTAGTTCTTATCCCCAATCGGGTTTTCTGGAGTCACCGATGTGGTCTTGTGGCCTTGGTAGCCAAGCTGCTCTGCATGATTAACTCTGGGAAATTGCTGTATTCCCCAGGGTACAGTTATGTCTCTGGCTTGTTGAGAGTTCAGAGAGAATCAACTCCCACCAGGCCATGGAGAATAGCCCCTGTGTGGTCACGTTGTCGGGAGTTTGGGGGTCTGGAGGACTGGACAGCCTCATGAGTCATGCATTCAGTTCTTTCTAGGCACCCACCTCTTCGTAAGGGACTGTGGGCGTACTGTCACCACTCGAGAAACTCAGGGTGTGAAGCTGGGCTGTGTGTGATAGGACTCAGTTTCTCCTTAACCTCACCCGCCGCCCACCGATCTTTGATCGCAGAAGTTTGCCCTGCCTGTTCTGTATACTTTCAGTTGATCGAATGACCTTGCTGTCCATCTTTGACACATGTTTTCCCTAACTAGACAAATATAAAACTGCCAACTTTTCAGAACCACTGCTATTTTATTTGGGTTGTTTATTGACTTTCTTCCCCCCCCCCCAAAACTGGGCCATCCATTGGGTCTTCTCTTTCCAATAAAATTACTCAGAATTTACAGAATTACCATTTCATTGGTTGTATAACTATATTTATCACTGTTTCCAAGTTCTTATAAATTTAATATTGATTTTGTTTTCAGGTATTTTGACTAGTAGGTAATTTTAAGTAGAGACTGATTTACTAAGTTACTCTAGCCATTTATTTAATTAAAATTTTAATTGGCTTTTTAAAAAAAGAATAGCGTGTCCACATTGCTTGACATCCCGGATACACCAAAGGGAAGGTGTTGGAAAGCCCCTTTCCCCCTCCTTAGAGAAAACCATGGTCACTGTCTCTTGGGGAGAGTTCCAGGGACATTCTTTGCAGCTATAAGCAAAGCTACAAGCTGTATACATACATACACACACACACACCCTTTTTTATACAAATAGTGCTTACTATCCCCACTGTTCCATACTCGCTTTATTCAGGATATCTCTTAAATTATTCTGCATCAGTTGATTCCTATAAGTGTCTTCATTCTTCTTGTGGCTCCTGGTATTCCATCATGGGATGGGACCATCATTGGTCCCCTTTCGGTGAACATTTAGCCTGTTTCTAACCTTGTGCTAATACACGTAACACCCCGCTGAGCAACCTTGTACACATGTCATTTTTGCACAAATGGTGGTATATTTGTGGGGTGAATTCCCACACATGGAATTGTTGAGTCACAGGTGTATATGCACGTACAAATTTAACATGTTGCCAAATTGCCTTCCATGGAGGTAGTTTTAGTTTATACTGCCACCCGCAACACGCAAGAGTGTCTGTTGGTGTTTCTTCATATCCTACTAGCTAAGTTGTTAAATTCTTATCTTTGTCTGTAACATGGATGGTAGATGTTCTCTCTGTTGTTTGCCCATCTCTTCCCACTAGCGAGGCTGAGCATCGTGGCACTTCCCTGAGCCATCAGATTTCCCACGCCCAACTGTCTCTTCATGTCCTTTGCCAATTTCTCCATTTGTTTTTCTTTATTCAGTTGTTGTTGTTCTTTCTTGTAATTGATTGGGGGGGGGCTCTTTCAATACTAGGAAAGTTAACATTTAGCCTTGATCTGAGTTGGGAATGTTTTATTCTTAGTTTATCATATTTTCTTTACTGATTTCTTTGCTATGCAAGTGTAGTTTTTCTTTGTAACTTCTGAGTTTTATGGAATATTTTTTAAAGGATTTATTTATTTTTAGAGGAGAAGAGAGGGAGAGAGACTTTGATTGTTCTCACACACCCCCAACTGGGAGCCTGGCCCACAACCCAGGCACGTGCCCTGACTGAGAATTGAACTGGCAACCTTTTGGTTTGTGGGACAATGCTCAACCCACTGAGCCACACCAGTCAGGGCTGTGTCCTACTTTAGAAAGGTCTTCTCATCTCTGAGAGTCTTGTATTTTGGTTTTTAAAAATGTTACCATCATTTCTTCTAGAAATTTTTTTTGTTTGTTTTTTTTTACTTTATTCTGTGAATGAATAAAGTGTGAGTTATAGACTTGACTTTCTTTTCCCAGGCAGCAGTATTGATTTCAGCCTTGCTTTTGTTTTGTGACTGACAAATTGTGTGCCATTCTGATAGGAACCAATGACATGAGTCACACTGGTTCAGGATGATGTAGTGTTTTCAGGAGGCAGCTTGTCATGATGACCATCCTCATCAGAGTCTAACAGGCCTGGTTTCAAATGCTGGCTCTTCAGTTTCTTACCTACACAACCTTGGGCAAGTTATGTAACCTTTCTGAGCCTTCATTACCACGTTTGTAAATTGATTGGGTTTTCTAGAGTTACTGATGTGGCCTTGTGGCCTTTGCAGCCAAGTTGCTTCTCACGATTAACTCTGGGAAATCTCTATTGATACCTTGTTCTGCAAATGGGTTGTGACAATGAGAGATGACGTTTATAGACTGCCGTTCAGTGCCTGTCACACAGGAGATACTTGATGAAGAGCAGCTCTTCTCACTGTGTTCACCATCACCAGTATCAGCAGTGGGATGATGGTCTGAGTGAGGAGACTGTTGTGTCCCCTCCCTGTGTGTGGCCATTCTCTAGTAAAAGCTGCTGTTCCTGGAAATTGGCTTCCCTGCTTAAGCCAGAGGGCCTCACAAGTCCCCTGGTAATTATCTGGTGGCATTCTTATCAGGCGGGCAGTCTTAGGGCTGTGCATATCATCTGGGCAGATGTTAAATCGTTACAGTGGCCATTAATACAGGATTGCATTTTGCTGCCGGAGGAAGTCTCTCCGATTCTGTAGTTGGGTTCTGTAATCAGATCTACATGAAGTCAACAGTCAAGCATGTGTCCAGTTTCGGTGTTAGTGCTGTTTGGCCATATAAAGATCTTAGAAACATTTATGATACAATTTCTTATTTTAGTGCCTTAGGTTCAATTCTGTCATTCTGGAAATTATTTAAATGAGTGCAGAAACTTAGTCTAAAGAGAAGTTGATATCTAATTAACTTCTGGTATTTTAAAAGGTTTTATTTATTTATTTTTAGAGAGAGGGGAAGGGAATGAGAAAGAGAGGGAGAGAAACATCAATGTGTGGTTGCCTCTCGTGCCCCTTACTGGGGACCTGGCCTGCAAATCCAGGCATGTGCCCTGACTGGGAATCCAACTGGCAACCCTTTGGTTTGCAGGCCTGCACTCAATCCACTGACCCACACCAGCCAGGACTAATTAACTTCTGTTTTTAAAACAATATCCCAGGGCCTAGTCTCTAATTATGTAATTCAGTATTGTTTTGTTCCACACCTCTTTATGTATTCTGATGTTCTGAATTTTCTTTATGCTAGCTTGGTTTTCTTCTAAGAAAAAGAAATTTGACATTTCTTTCCTTTATTAATGTTTAGTCTTAATGTAATATTGTTATTTGTATTTTGAAAGTTTTTTTCATTGCAGTCCTTTTCCGTATAAACTAAGGTTTTTGTAATTATTTTAAAATTTATTGCTATGTCTCAGTATCTCTAAAATATCTTCTTTCCCTCTTTTCATCTCTTTTTCTGTCTACTCATCTTCATATTTTTACTTTTCTATTTTTTAAGATTTACTTATTTATTTTTTAGAGAGAAGGGGAAGAAAGAGAGAACCAGGGGCAAAGAAACATCAAAGTGTGAGAGAAACATTGGTCTTGCTTGCCTCTCACATGCCCCCAACTGGAGACCTGGCCCACAACCCAGGCATGTGCCCTGACTGGGAATTGAACCAGTGACCCTTTGGTTTGCAGTCTGGCACTCAATCCACTGAGCCACACTAGCAAGAGCTCATCCTCATGTTTTTAAAGCAAACACTTAACTTCCCTTTCCCAAGCTTCTTAGTAATTGTCAATAATTCAGAAAATCTTACAGTCTTCTATTTTTCTTTTCCTGCTTTTGTTTGCTTCTCTTGAGTTCCCAATATGTAACTAGACCCTTTTTTAAAAATGTAAACTGTCAAAACCTAATTTTTCTTTTCCTTATCAATGTTAAGAAAATTTGCATTTGGGGATTTTTACTTGATTTTACCCAATACATTTTTCTTCCTTATCAATAATTAGTCTGCGAATATCTGCTTGAGGGCCTACTATGTGCCAGGCTCCGAGGGTACAGTGAATAATTCCCTGCCTTCAGAAGTTTACTTTCTGCAGAGAAGACAACATATAAACCATCAGATGGAATCATTTCCGTTGCGCTGTGGAGGAGGTGAATACAGTGATAAAGTAGAAATGACCAGGTGTGATAGGGTGAAGCTCACTTCTTCCCTTTATAATTCTTTGTCTTATGTTTTGATTATAAATGTTCTGTTTTCTCTTGATTTTTCTTTTAACATCTTTTTTTTTTTTGCTGGTGCCTCCATTTTACTCCACATCAGTCCCCTTTTCACTCATCCCTTAGAATGCCAGTTGCCCACTTTCGAGATCGATGATATAATTTCATTGCATTGTGTCCTACCGCCTTATAATCTTATGTTTTCTTTCTGATTCCTGAAAAATTTCTTTGCCACAGACCATATCATGAGGTCATTTTTAGTTATTCTTGAAACCAAAAGGCATTTCTTCAAAATAAACCTTACCTTTTGACATCCTGGGTATTTTTTTTTTAAACACAGTGATTCTCAAATGTTTGCCTGAGCAGAGTGTGTGTTGGTCTGTAAGGCTGCCAGTTGCCTTTTTTGTAAGAACTGGACTTTATTGTGAGATTGCATGATTTTAGGAAATGATAGTGATTAGTGAGTAATGTATGTAACAACTTTCCTCAGCAAAATAAACTTAGCAATCCCCCCATCCCTGCCACACACTGGTTTTTATAACATGAAACTCTGACTCCTTCCAGGTTTGGATCTGAAGATGAATACTCAGTGTTCTTTTTCTCTTCTCAGGGATGACTCGGTCCCGGAAGACAACATCTGGAGGGGTATCCTCTCTGTTGTCTTCTTCTTCCTCATCGTCAGTGTATTAGCTTTCCCCAACGGTAAGTGATGAACTGCTTTATCACTTTTCTCCTGTGCATCGTGCCCTTTTGTTATTTCTGAGATGCATGCCATCTAGGAGAGGAAAGGAAAAGGTGGAGTAAACACATAATCCGAGTTTCGTGTGGCAGTCGGGGCACAGGCTCTGGAGGCAGACCGCCCATTCTGCCGCTTCCTAGCTCTGTGGCCATGTTGAAAGGGCTTCAGTTACTGTATAAAGTGGAGATAACAGGTAGGTACTGTTGTAAGGGTTAACTCAATTAAGACATGTTCAGTGCTCTGAATAGTGACTGAGAAATTGCAAACTCTTAATGAATGTCAGCTGCTGTTCTTGTTGCTATTTTTGTTGTGATCAGCCGAGTCATAAATGCACAATTATTCAGTTACTGCTTTTTCTAAGGATAGGGTCAGTGCTATAATGAGTATTACTTAATAGTTCGTTGTCCTAAGCGATCTTTTATCACAGTAAACTCTGCTGATTATATATTTGGGCTATGAATTATCATCAGCAGGTAAAAAAGAGAAAATTACTGGGAATTTTGCCCCCACTGTGATTATAGAGTGAGGCAAAAACTTCATTTAGAAACTAGTTTGGTTTTCTGCCATACTTACGATCCATCCTTTCCTCTGAATTGTCCTTTACAATTGCTTTAATTTTTCTTGTTCTACTTCATACCTTCTTCCTAGAAGAATATTATTCTCTGTAACCATTTCTTCGTGCTCCCTCCTGTATCCTGTTTCTTTTACAGTTTTATTTTGAAATTGTCTTTTTTATGAGTTACGCTCCACAAGCCCCATATAGGTCTTAAGTACCTAAGGTGTGTTTCTTCTCTGCCCTACTTATTCAGTACAATGTAATATGTAGTATAAGAAGCTCGTTGTGAATGTCACTGATTTATTCCTGGAAATGTACCAGGGGATAGGATTCCAGTACCAGTTCCAGTGTCTGTGTCGGTGGCAGTGTCCTCCACCAGCAAGCAATGCTCCAACACCAGCTGGGTGCTCCGCAATTCAACACAGTTCCACACTGTCTACCCAGAGATAGTGCCAGATCTCATGGGTTAAGGGCTCAGACCCCTCTTCAGAGGCCAGTTGCAAGTCTGGGTTGTTACCTGTACTTCTGGCTGAACAGCTATAAATTAGAGGTTCCCATAACCCACTTGGGTTCCATTAACTTGCTAGAGAGGCTCATGGACTCAGGAAAGCAGTTTACCACTAAATGAACCTGTCGGTTTATTATGAAAGCTGTTCATCAGCACACAGATGAGCATACGTGATGTGGGGCGCGGGGAGCCTCCATGCCTCCTTCAGGAGCACCACTTTACTGGCCGGTGCACGGGTTCACCAACCAAGATGCTCTCCAAACCCCATCCTTTGGGGGTTTTATGGAGGCTCCGTCACAGGCGTGATTGATTAAATCTTTGGCTGTTGGTGATGGACGTCAATCTCCAGCTCTCTCCCCTGGACTAGGTCTGGGAGTAGAACTGAGCGAGCATTCCAACCCTCTAATTGCACAGTTGGCTCCACTGGCAACCAGCCCTCCCCTTAGGCGCTTTCCAAAAGTCACCTCATTAGCATAGCAAGAGGCACTTTATTACTCTCGTCACTTAGGGAATTCC
This sequence comes from Sturnira hondurensis, assembly GCF_014824575.4. NCBI lineage: Eukaryota > Metazoa > Chordata > Mammalia > Chiroptera > Phyllostomidae > Sturnira > Sturnira hondurensis. Next base: position 23,430,599 of record NW_028079044.1, read on the forward strand.
AAAGGCTTTCGGAGCTCTGTGTCATAAACAGGGACAGAGATCCTGTTCCAAATATATATTTGTTATAAACCGCAGTGGCACACATGGCAAAGCCTTCAGGCTCTTCAAGATGGTGGGATTTTGTTCAGTATTTTTGCTTACCTTACTCTCTGGTTTCTTTGCTAGTAGCATAATAGTCCAACTAGTAAACCCATGACTGAATCCTTAAAAGAATGAATTGTTGTAGATACCCAAATCACCGGGCAGCTGACTTTAACTCTTCAGCCACTTAAGCTTTCAGATTAAAAATTTGTTTTCAGTGACAACCTCATGTCCTAGTCAGTGCAGGCTGCTTTAACAGAATATTATATATAGACTGACTTAACAGAAGATTCATCCTGAAGCAAAATCTCTCTCCCTCTGTGAACCTGAAACCAGGTAAGTTATGTGCTTCCAAAGTACAAGAGTGGGGCAGGCGCAGGGTCCGCACTTCTGCTCTACGAGGGAGGCGTAGGAAAGAAGGAGGGGTGGGGGGCCCGAAGCAAGTCCAGAGCCTAGGAAGGTGGGTCCTGTGGGATCTTGAATCAAGAGCAAGAGGTCCTAAGGTTTAAGACTCTCGGCTCAGTGCTTGCCCACTGAGATCGAGGTGGAGGCTGCCTGCCGCCCCTCCACAGCCTCTGTACTCTGAGCCTGTGATGGGAGTGACAGCCCAGCCTTGAGGATCTCTGAGTCTCCCTTGGGGTCCTTATTAAGGAGTAGCCAATGTGCCTAGTCAGTAACTCTGTGGTTCAGTCCTGTGGGGTCTAAGACGTTCAGCAGTCGTCACACAGGAATTAGGGTTTCACTGTAGGAATTTGGGGTGGGATACAAGCATTAACACCTGCATATCTTGTGCACATGTGGCAAACATAGTTTAGCCTTTCCATGATGATTCAGGGTTCTGAGAATGCATAATTATTGGGGAATGAAGACAAGAGGTCCATGATATGGGTAGGTTATGGAATCAATTGACCTTACTATAGAATTCACTTTCCAGGAAAAGTCCCTGACGTCAGACAGCTTTTTGGTTATTCACCAACTTGCTTTTCCTTCCCAACTCCAACACTCAGAACCTTAGAATTTTAGGTTTAGAGAACTTGCACATTATATTACGTAGCCTGTCCTCTCGTTCAGCGGTGCCACGTTGTAGTGCCAGCGAAGTGGCAACTTGCAGCATAAATCATCTCACACACGCCGGAACCACCAGAGGCCGTGGGTGCCCCGCCCTGAGCTCTGGAACCTGGCCTTTTCATACAAAACTAGCTTAAGAATACAGCCCAGTGCAAGCAGATTGTAAACCCATCGAGGTGGGACACCAATACAAGGCCAACTGCCACTGAAGGCCCGAGGGACAGTGAGCAGGTGACATGTCAGGTGGTGGTGGTGACTGTCACCCTTCTCCTCAGCCAGTCCACCTTTTGTATCCTGAGGAGGTGTGCTGCTTACTTCCTTGTCATCAGTTGATGACAGGACCATTATTGGTCTGTGCCCTCCGTTTTTATTTCTCATCTCGTCTGTCCCCAGGCTTACTACTGCTGTTACTATTATTTTTTCATCAGAGCGGAGTACATGCTTAGGAAATTGATCAGTCCCGAAGTATCAGGTCTGTTCTTCGAGTCTTCTGCTTTCTTAGGCTCTGTGTTAATTTGTTGCTTAGTTCTTAAGGGTTACTTCTTCACTTCTTTACACTTTGAAGGTTCTGTTTTGCTTTTTTCTTTGCCATTTCAGAAGTCTGAGGATCCTAAAAGATTAGCCTCTCAATAGCCATGATGTTACAGCCATTTGTCCATGAAGCGTTAGCAGGAGCTGTGTTTGGGGGCTTCATCAGCAGATGTTTTTCTTAAGCTACCAAAGGCCCTGAAGGTTGGGGGCCAAAATCTATTGGAGGTGACATTTTGCATGGTTTCTGCCGGTTTTTCCTCTGTTCACTAGTGAAGTCCTCTAATCTTCAAAGTCCACTTAACCTGCCCAGTTTCTGATGTGGAGCTGAGCGTTTGTTTTCCTCTAGAAAGATAAAAGTTAACCTTATTTTATGCTATACTCGTCCTGGCTGTGGGGACTGTGGGATACATACAAAGTGGGGAGGTCCCATAGGGCTCACCTCATTTATCCAGCTCCATGCGCAGCTGAGAAGCTGAACCCATGGTTGTCATTCATCCACGAGGGGTCACTGGCCACTTGATGTCAGCCGGTGCGAAGGCCCTGGCTCACACGCTTTCCTTTACTCAGCATCGCTCTGGTCATTTCTCATATTAGGTTCATTGTAAATTGTTTTATCTTCTTCTTCCATCTTCTCTTCCTCTTCCTGCTTCTCTTCCTCTCTATCAGTCTCTGGCTTTTCTTTTCCTGTGACTGTGGTCTCAGGGGCTTCGCTGGCCTGTACAGGGTGCTCAAAGGTGGGTGGCGGATGCGCCCATATCTCCCTGTGTTGCCAGTGTCGTCCATGATCAGCAGAAGCCAATGGATAATCTGAACGTCTCTACTTTCTCCTTTTCCGGCGGTCTTCCTGCCTTCTCCCCCTCTTCCCCCAAACCCCCCACCTCAGTGCACATGCTCACACATACTCTTCCGTAGTCAGGAAATTCCTCAGACAGGGTTTCAGACAGACGTGGAAAAGGACAGTGGCACTTCAGGACTCTCCATAAGAAGGATTAGAACGTTAGGGAAGGGGGTGTTAAGAGGGATTCTCCAGAAGCCGTGTGTACTGTACATAGCAAACATAGTGTCCACCTTGTTTGCTAAAGGCCCATTTATGTACATAGTAGAACTGGACGTTTTCCGCATTAAAGAATGTTACTGAATATGTTTAGGTTAGGGGTGGCTTTAGAGATGCCATAGAGATGATGGGGGAGTTTGCCAGGCCACTGGGGAAGGTCCCTCTCTAGCTCTGTGGCTGTCCCCTCCCAGAGCCAGCATTCAGACCTCAGTCCTGTCCGGGAGGCACGATGCTGGATGGCTGCTTCTCTGGGTGGAATAATTATGCCTCTTCTTGCTCCAGTCTTGTCACCAACATTTGTCTTCTCCTTGAAAGGCACCTTTGAGGAAGTTCCCACGGTGAATGGCATTCCCAGAATGGTTCTGTTTTGGCAACTTCAAGTGCGTTTGTCCTTGACCAAGTAAAGGCTGCCCTGTGTGCTTGAGTAGAGGCCTATTTATGATTGTGTCCATATGTCTCCCATGTGTGAGTTCGTATATGCCATCTGCATGGTAGAGTTGGTCAATTCCTACAGGAAGGGGCCCTGTGATTTTTTTATACTTTTGTTCAGGGTCTAAATAACAAAGAAAGCCCTTGACTTTCTCCATAGGGTTTTATGACAGTCAGGATGCTTTTGGCCACAGGTAATAGGAACCCCATTTCAAAAGGAAAATGCTTGCTTTCATACATCCCCGGACGTTCCCAGGTAGAGTGGTTCCAGGTTGGCGGATCCAGCAGCTTGGTGAGTGCGAAGATCCAGGTTCTTTACCTTCTTCTGTTCCACCGCCTCCAGCACTCGTGGTAGCTGCTGCAGTGCAAGACCTGTGGTCGTGGACAGTGTCCAGCAGAAGAAAAGCCCTTTCTTCCTGTGTATTTGTTTAAGAGTGAAGAAACCGTTTGTAGCACACCAGCCCCCAGTTCTCTTTGTTTTGTTTGGGTGGCATGGCTCTGCAACCAGAAATGCATAGTGCCTGGCGGAGTAGGCACGTCGTAGACCTCCAGTACATCTCATAGTCTGAAAGAACAAAAGGACAGGATTACCTCTATGAGCGTAGAATTTACGGGATGTAAGATACACAGATATACCATATATATGTATGTGTGTGTGTGTGTGTGTGTATGCAACAGAATTTCTTTGACAGTCAACAGGACGAGTAACAACAGGCTTGGGCTGTAGAGTTCCTTCCTTCAGCCCTGTAAACAGACAGGGAGGGAAAGACCCTGCAGTAAAACTGGGGAAGGAAAGAGTCCGCTCGCCACCTAACGCTTCTCTCCTGCCATCTTCTTCCATCCCCTTCTCTCTTGGTTCCCTTAAATTTTTGTTTGTTTCCAATACTACCTCCATCCCATTACAGCGACTGACACTCAGATGTAAGGGTAATTTTAACCATACCACTGTATCACTGGAGTGTAATTATAACTGTATCACTGGAGTGAAACTAGAAACCTGTTTCACTCTCCAGCTGGCTTTGAGATTTCTTTCAGCAGTTGACCTTCTGGTGCACTTTTCTGGCCTCTGAAGGCATCCCTGAACTTCCCCCTTCTGCACCACCCAAGCCTGCCCTGCACCCCAGTGCCTGGCCCACAGTGGCCTCTCAGTCAATGTGTGTTGAATTAAGTAACAAACCTGTCAGCAAAAAAAAAAAAAAAAAAAAAAAAAAAAAAAAAAAAAATCACCGTGTTAGCCCTCTCTTTTCCGTGGCTTATCTGCAAGAGAAACACCATTCACCACTTCTCTCAGGTGTTTTAAGGAGGGTGAAATAGTAGTATTTCTTGATTTTCCTGATTTTATCTTAGTGTTTGTCCTTCAGGCTCATCTGACTTCTGAACTCAGCATGGTGCTAATTACATTTCTGAGATTTGAAGGTGATCCAGAAGGTTCACTGTCTTCTCAATGTAAAAAGTTCTTGTCTCCCCTTATTCTCTGTCCCCTGCCCCGTTACTTTTTCTTGTTAAAATTTTTTCTCAAGTTTAAAATTTGCACAGAAATAATTTTATTCATTTTTCTAGTTTTTTTAAGAGACATTTAAACTTTAGTAATAATAAAATATTTTTTTAAATATATTTTATTGATTATACCATTACAGTTGTTCTATTCCCCCCCTTCATTCCCCTCCACCCGCACACTCCCTCCCCCACCATTCTCCCCCCCTTACTTTATAACCATGTGTCTCAAGTTCTTTAGATTCTATATTTCCCCCACTATTCTCGCCCTCCCCCTTATCTATTTTCTACCTACCATCTATGCTATTTTCTGTGCCTTCTCCCCCCTTCTCCCCCTCCCACCCCCCTGTTGCTAATCCTCTATGTGTTCTTCATTTCTATGGTTCCACTCCTGATCTAGCTGTCCTCTTGGTTTGCTTTTGTTTTAGGTGTGGTTGTTAATAACTGTGTGTTTGCTGTCCTTTCACTGTTCATATTTTTCATCTTCTTTTTCTTATATAAGTCCCTTTAGCATTTCATATAATAAGGGCTTGGTGATGATGAACTCCTTGAACTTGACCTTATCTGAGAAGCACTTTATCTGTCCTTCCATTCTAAATGAAAGTTTTGCTGGATAAAGCAATCTTGGCTGTAGGTCTTTGGATTTCATGACTTGGAATACTTCTTTCCAGCCCCTTCTTGCCTGTAAGGTCTCTTTTGAGAAATCCGCTGACAGTCTGATGGGTACTCCTTTGTAGGTGACTGTCCCCTTATCCCTTGCTGCTTCTAGGATTCTCTCCTTCATTTTGGTCTTGGCTAATGTAATTATGATGTGCCTTGGTGTGTTCCTTCTTGGGTCCAACTTCTTTGGGACTCTCTGAGCTTCCTGGATTTCCTGGAAGTCTATTTCCTTTGCCAGACTGGGGAAGTTCTCCTTTATTATTTGTTCAAATAAGTTTTCCACTCGTGGCTGTTTCTTTCCCCCTTCTGGTACCCCTATAATCCGGATGTTGGAACGTTTAAAGATGTCCTGGAGGTTCCTAAGCCTCTCCTCATTTTTTTGAATTCTCATTTCTTCATTCCTTTCTGGTGGGATGTTTTGTTCTTCCTTCTGGTCCATTCCATTGATTTGAGTCCCAGTTTCCTTTCCATCACTATTGGTTTCCTGTGCATCTCCCTTCATTTCAATTAGTTTAGCCTTCATATGTTCCTCTAATTTGTGACTATGTTCCTCTAATTTGTGACTATAATCTACCAGTTCTGTGAGCATCCTGATAAATAGTGTCTTGAATTGTGCTTCTGAGAGGCTGGCAATTTCTTGGTCGCTTAGAGTTATTGGCTCTGGGACTTTGAGTTCTTCTTGCACCATCTTTCGGGTTGTTCGTGCCTGTTCCATAGCAGGATCAGAGCCCTAAAGTGTTCACTAGAGCAGGGCAACTAAGTCGCTGGGTTGTGACGTTGTATGTGGGGGCGGGGTCAAAGAGGGACAATGGCTTCCCTCTGCCGCCTGCCACCACGACCACCACAGCCCCCACTGGCGCCACAGCCACCACTGTCACCAGGCCCACGCGTTTCATTCCACTGCACGCGAGTGCGCCACCACCGTCGGCCTTCCACCACTGGGTTCGCCCCCTGGGGCCTGTGTGGTCCGTCTCACTGTGCTCGAATGTGCGACCGCGGTCAGTCTGTCCCGCACCCCGACTGGTTCCGGGCTGCCTGCGCGCCTAGGTCGGGGGATCTGTCCTGCCTGACCCAGCTCTGCTGCTGGCTCCGCCTCTCTTACCGTCCCCGTTGAACGGTTCATAGTTGTCGGACTTCCGTATAATTCCGTTTTCTGGTCTTTGGGTGTGTCCTAGTTCTCCAAACCTTTGTTGTATTCAGACTTGGTTGTGGGAGAAGGCACAGTGTTTCCACCTATGCCTCCATCTTGGCGGAAGTCCTGAATAAAATATCTTATAGTCCTGTCAATTATACCTCACTAAAGCTGAAAAAAATAATAAGGGGAGGAGCCAATTAAGAGGGCTCCGAGGACACAAATGTAAACTCGTAGTTTTTTTAAACAGAATTACACTTCCCTGAGGTATGGACCTTTAAGCCTAGGACCCTTAAGTATAACTGTTGCTGACAAGTCAAGCAGTGAGTGACCTTATGTTTAATCTCTGAGGTAATTTTTTAGATGCTCTGCCTCTCATGATGAGGTCATTCGGTTTCTGTTTCTTTTGAAATTAAACTTGCTCTTAATATCTGGTTAAAATGAGGAATTCTAACGGTAGGGACTGATGAAGATAAAGCGTGTAGTTTTTAAATGTGCTTGGTGAGGGAGCCAGCATCCAACACCAGACAGCGCCCCTTCCTTCACCACACTCTCAGAAGCCTTCCTCCTGCCTCCCACATGATCACGATCACGGTCATGGACAAAGAACGTCTCAGCCGCAGGTCCAGACGCTCCAGGCAGCTGTTAGCAGGTTGGAAGTAAGGGAGGTAAGACGTACGCCCAGCGATGGAGCACGTCAGGGGAAGAGAAGGAACCCTCCCTTCACTGGAACCCTTGGAAATAGCCGTAGTGAGACCGGCTCTGTGGGGAAGGCCCGGAGGTGAAGCGCAGGTTCAGAGGCGGCTCCGGGCGGCGCTGCCTTCCTAGGCAGATGCAGGCTGTGCACAGCCCGGCTTCGAAAAGGTGACCTGATTGGAGTAGCCAAGTGCGGGTGATCCAGTGAGCACGAATATCAAAGCTTACGATAGAGAAAAATGCCAGCCTCATTCTTGTTTGTTTGTTTGTTTTTTAAAGTATAATAATACTTTTAGTAATATTACTGTGTGATGGTGAAGATGGTACTCTTAGTGAGTAACGTTACTGGAATGCACTTCTAAGAAGTGGGCTGATTTGAAATTTGCTGCTGAAAGGGGCACCTTACACTCTCTAGGGCTTCGTCTCACCTTTTGTAGGTAAAAGACGCAGATGGTTCCCGCCAGCCTGTTCCCACCAGACACCTTGGAACTGTTCTGTCTGTTCTGAAACCCACCATGTCAGATCTCCTAAATGGTTTTTTCAGATCCAGTGTATTTCAGTTTGCAAAGCCGAAAGGGCGTTTTTTAAATCTGTATTTTTTGAGAAACATTGTGATGTGATATTATGATGTATATGTGGGAAATCTAGAAAAAAAGGAAAGAATTCAATTAGGAGTTAGGTCAGGGCTTAAAAATCCACATAGCACTGAGTAAAGTGAAAATTCTCTTTCCAGACCCTGGAACTTGTTCCTGCCGTAGGGGTAATCACGGAGGAGCAGGGGGAAGTGCCCTGGGCTGAAGCAGCTGTAGGACACCCTGGCAGTCCTCACGTTCACTCTGGAACACACTGCCTGGGGGCAGATACTCAGGGGCGGAGAAGGTTTTCGGAAAAAAGGTGATCGCGGGTGGAAGAGGACCCTGGAGGCCTTTCTGATGGTTGATGGGAGGCAACTCCCATCAGCTCCCTGGCCTTCCAGTTTCCCCTCCCCCAGGTGGTCAGTTCCACGTTGCGGGCCCTCAGCGTCATCCCCGAGCCTGTTCCTCCCAGGACTGTCCCAGACACTTGACTCCCCCACAGTCTCCCCTCCTGAGCTGACTGAGGCCCGACAGAGTTGATGGAGAAGAGAAGTATGTATGTGCTCTCTGGCCAGAGTGGCTTCCTATGAGCTGTGTGACCCTGGGCTGGTTTCTTGGGTCTCAGTGTCCTTATGTGTAAAATGGGGATGAAGGTACCACACTCCTCACCCAGCTGTGAAGAGAACTGAGAGGTGTGTGAGCCCCCAGCCTGGTACACAGTGAGTGCTCAGGAAAGCACTGCCAACTGTTGTAAATTAGTGTTAGGATTGCTCTTGAGAATAGCATCGTGTGATTTTAAGTGTTGATTGGGCCTGCAATTCTGTTGCAAGCCCAGTGAACTTTAGAGTAGGGCCTTGTAAGAAGAGACCACAGAGAAAGCTGGGCTCCCCTGTGATGTCTGAAAGGTTAATTCAGTGGTATGGATGAAGTCATCTTTGCAGGACAGAGAGCCATCATCATTCACGGTGACAAGTCAAGAGCATCAACCAAAACTCAGTGACAGACAGCATTTGGAAGAGAAAATTACTTAAAAGATGGCAGTGTTGGCCATCAGTTTTCCAATAGTGTTTGAAGAAAGTTAGCCATGTTATCTTTATGTAGTAAGATAACATTGTCTAAGGAGCTATTCCTTATCTCCTTGGGAAGATAAGGGGGTTAACCTAAAAGGGGCTTCCGGTTTCTCTGCTTTGCTGTGCTTTCCTGAGAAAAGAGGCGATGATTAAAAAGAATACAGGTGTTCCTCGACGACTGAGCCCTCTCTGTCGGATCTCAGAAATTGAACAGATTTGGGTAAACTTCTAAATAGATCTCTGTCTCTGAGCTTGTTACAGAGCTCACCGAAACTGCAAGGGAGCAGACCAGGGCCTGTTCACGTGGTGCCTTGGTGTAAGGCCCAACAATTAATGCTGGAAGGAGGGTATCTTTATGTACAACATTCCAACCTTGGGGGAGCCTAGAGCACTCAGGCTCTGAGTCTAGTTTTCCAAGACCCAGCACGTCCCGTTGTCCCCACCTGGCTCTGAGCCCCAAGCCCAGGGTTTTCCACGTCCTTGTCTGTGCAGGATCTGGAATATGCTGTGTTGGTCTCCGTGTACGGGTCTAGGAAAGTCTGTGCCGCCTTAGTGCTGAATCATGGTGATACTCAGGAGAGGGCACAGGTCTTAATAGTCCAGGTAAAACCCAAGCGCAGCAGGACAGCATCTTGCAAGGGAGGCCTTTGCAGCTCCAGCGTCAGCTACAGCAGGCACAGTCACGGTGGTGGTGCATGGTGCAGTGCCTCCCCACAGAATGCATGGCGGAAACTCTCATTCTGCTTTCTAAACTGAGTGCCGGAGCGCACGTGCACGAGAGAGAGAGAGAGAGAGAGAGAGAGAGACAGAGACAGAGACAGAGATACAGATGCTTCTCATGGCTCTCCTACTCCCTTCCAAAACACATTGTCTAGAGAGCGTGAGTGGCCACATACTTAGTTTACGTACTCACCCCGAACTCCCATTTCCCACGGAGCTTTCTGCTGCTTGCTCAGGTGCAGTAAGCTTTCCCATCCCCCTACTGGAGTTGGGGGGTTTTCCTGTATTCCTGGGGGCTTCTTAGCCTGTATTCCTTTCTGAACCTCATTCCACACCTGCTATAAGCTCTCACTACTCGCCATCCAAAACTCAGATACCAAATTCATTTAGATAAAGCAGAGTTTCACAGACCTAAGTTATTTTCTGAATTCTCACCGTCGATACTCAGGAACTGAACAGAATTGAATGCTGAGAATACTTGTAACTGGTTTTCCTAATGTGGACTTGGTTTGAGACAGGATGGTGAGAAGGTAGGAAAATTTCTTGGCTAGTGGAATGGGGAAACTGAGACAGGATAGTGGAACACAGGGACTGAGCTGTTTACAGGCAGGTGCAGGTGCAGGGTGGAAGGCCCCAGTGCCTGGCAGGGGACAAAACTGGGAAAACAAGGACCATACCCCAGGGTACCCTGTCCTCCTCTGGTCTTTCCTCCCTGGAGATAACATCTAGGCCTCAGTTGTGTTTCAGCTCCAGGCCCAGAAAAACAGTAAAACCAGGTGGGTGTTGGCCAGAACCAACTTAAATGACTGCCCTGTCACTGACCAATCAGTGAAGACTGTGACCCTGAAAGGGCACACCTGGAGAACTAATGAACTTTCTACGGAACCCTCCCTCCCCTGAGACCTTTCCTAAGATTCCCACCTGCAAGAGAGAGAGATAAAAACCTTGTGACAAAGGACTCAATGTGCTGTCCCTCTGGGGAGCAGCCCACTCCATTACCTTTTTCTTCTTCTCCCACTTCTTTCCCTGCAGGCATGTGTCTCCTAAATCCCAGGGCAGTGGGCAGCTGGCCGCTTGTCCCAGGCTGTTCCCCTGAACCTGTCCCCAAAGCCCCTTCTTCTCTGACTCCCCAGTGAGCTCAGGCAGCTCAACCCAGGCTCTCCTATTTGCTCCTTCTATGCTAAGCCCTTCCTTGTTTCACTGTCCCCAGCTTTAATAAATGGATCCTCATAGTCATCTAGACTTGTGTTGTGAAATCTTTTCTACATGAAGTCAAGAACCCACACACTACAGCTGGCCTTAGGCGGGCCTGCTCCAGGTGAGGCCCCTGTCCGGTAACAGATTCATCAAAAGAAAGCAGTTCGAATGTTTTAATGTAAGAAGAGATGGATTTTAGAATGTGTTCCAGACTGAAAATTATAATGTTCGCTTTGCTTCAGATTCCTGGATGCAGGCGACAGAAGCTGACAATGTTGATTTAAAGAAGCCTGTTAGCAGGACATTGGCGGGCTCTAGGAGGAATTGTAGACGGCTAGGAGACCAGTTGCCAGGAGAGCTTCTAGAAACTGGTGTCACTCAGAACTGGTCCAGTGAGGACACCCTAGTGAGCATAGACTGTAGTCTCTGCCACTCTCACTTCTTCAGTGAACTCTAATGGAACCTCCACTGCCACAGTCAAGCACTGTGAGAAGTGCCACCTACCCACCACTTTCTCTGCTGGCCAGCACCAGGGGGAGAAGAGGAGGGCCATGCACACTTATCTCTGTCTCCCCAGCTCCTGAGGTCAAGCCTGGCACAGGTGCAAGTGAAGGACCCTTATAAAGAGGGCTGGACAGCAAGTTCTGGCATCTCCCCCGGAGGCATGGGAGTCGTGACACCAGCAATTCTCCAGGCGTAGGAAGGCTGCCCCAAAGGTGTGGGCAGCCCGAATAGGTCCCATTAGAACAGTGTTCAGCGTCTGCAAGGTGTAACTCTTCAGTTGGTTGTTAATCACTGTAGTGGATCAAGGTCAGCCAGCTTGTTTTCTTCTACTTTCTAAAAAATGAAATAAAATAGAAGAGACAGTGCTGGCGGTCACTTACAATGAGTTTCATCGTCGTGTGAAATTTGTTTGTATTGTATGGAATCTGCACCTGTGTATGGAAACTGCGTTGCTGGGCAAAGGCTATTTTGTTGCCATAGTTCATGAGCCTAAAAGCCTGAATGTTCCAATGCTCAAAGGGTTGATTTTCAGTCTCACTCCTCACCTCACTTATTTGCAAAAGCACAGTATTTCTCCTCTTTTATTCTCAGAGTTAGTCCCTTCCCTTCCCACTGCCACATACACACACACACACACACACACACACACACACACACAATGTACACTCCCCAGAACCTCTTTCCCTTGGAGCTCCTGGGATGCAGGGAAATTTCACTTGTTAAGTACAATACGTGTTACATACACTTAAAGGCTAGCCTGGTAACCTACTGATCGTTATAACATTGTTTCCCTGGGAAATGATGGTCTGAGTTCTAAAGAGGAAAAAAAAATGTGGAAACTTGGTGCCTGTTATGCCTTTGGCTATGATTGTTCCAGTGTGTATAAAACATTTCAACCTAGACTTTGACCTCAAAGTATCTGTGGGGGAATAAGTAGAGAGCTTTGTTATCAATTATTTATCTGTATAGAGATCAGCAACACTGTCTTTAGTCTTTCTATTTGAAATCAGTTTGTTCTAACTTTATAATGTTGCCTTTGCAGGTCCATTTACTCGACCACATCCAGCCTTGTGGCGAATGGTTTTTGGTGAGTTACTCATTAGCGTTAAAAATATGTTACTTAAAACTTTTTTTTCTGTATACCATCACAGCAGTTTTACTTACTACTCTACAGAAAAAGTTTAGAGCCTTTTACTTCTTGGTGTTCCTAATATAAATTTTTTATTAAAACCTTTGCCACACCCTGGCTGGTGTGGCTCAGTGGATTGAGTGCCAGCCTGCGAACCAAGGAGTCACTGGTTCAATTCCCTGTCAGGGCACATGCCTGGGTTGTAGGCTAGGTCCCCTGTTAGGGGCCCGCAAGAGGCAACCACACATTGATGTTTCCCTCCCTTTTTTCTCCCTCCCTTTTTTCTCCCTCCCTTGCCCTCTCTCTAAAAATAAATAAATAAAATCTTTAAAAAACAAAATGAAGCTTTGCCACAAAATAAAGTACTGATGATCATTAACACTCTTGTACATGTGAACTGCTTCAACTCTGCTTGCCCCCTTCTCATGCCGTTGTCTCTAATGTATATAGGATTTGATGTAATGGAATGTGGCTTGTTTTTCTTTATGCATTTTCATGTTTCTCTTCACTGATGCAAGCTCAAATGTATCCTGTGAGCACATTAGCCTCATTGGCAACCAGAAGGACTGAAAATCCAGCAATGTCAATGTTAGGAATGGGAGAGAACTTGGAAAAGGGCGAAGTCTTTAGACAAAGAGCCCGGATTTGAACTCTGGTTTAGTGATAAGCATTTCATATAAATATTGGATATCTTATTTTTATTTGATTTTTAGTCCAAATAGTGAAATCACCTGAATGGGTTTAAAACAGGTCTTCAAAACTATAGATATTGGCTCTATCTTGTCTAAATAAGACATCAGAGAATTATAACTTTAGAAAATATAATCTTATGCAAAAGGACCCTAAAGATGGACCTTTTGTTCAGGTGGCCTGTTTTTGTTTCAGTGTTCGGGGATCACAGGCAGACCCCTTTGAATGTAGTGGTCAGTCTTCCACGTTCGTTCAGCAGGGGCTCACTGAGTACTTGTGTGTGCAGGTGAAAAATCAGATGTCACTTAAGTGTTAGGACGTTTACTAAAAGCAAAGGAGGCCTGTAGCATGAGAGGAGGTGCGAAGGCAGGACACTTAATCTGAAACCTGCAGGAAAAGAAGGATGGAAGCATGCAAAGATGGGGGTGGGGAGGGTTGTGGGGGGGAGGCAGGCAAAGGAATTGCTACGAAAATGGTCCCCAGCTAGGAAAAGTTTGGTGTGTTCCAGGCCAGTGTGGGCAGAGCATAGCAGGTCCGGGCACAGTGAGTGAGCGGTCAGAGGTAGGTGTAGGTGGAATGCTACAGGGAATGCTACAGGGCACGGAGGCTGGTGAGGATTGTGGGTGTGGAGGGCAGCAGGAGGTCGGGGGAGGATTTTCTGCAGAGAAGCTAGGTGATTCATTTACATTTTTAAAAGATAGTCCCGGTTGCATCATACATACATCGCATGGACTTAATATTGCTGCTTGAAATTGAAAGTTATTTTCAGCTACTTGGCTGCATCTGCTTTTCCTGTTTCAAATGGTCCATTATGGGTAATGAATAGTTTTGTTTCTTAGCTGAGATGTTTTGGGGGTCATGGAGCCCTTTGACCATTTAATGAGAAGACCAGTAGATCCTTTCCTTTCCCAGCCGGCACACAGCACACGTACACTCACGCATGCATGCTCACACACACAGGGTACATATTCTGCGTGTTCTTCATGGACCTTGAAGCCCAGCCATGAACCCCAGTAAGAACCCCTGCTCCACACACATGCTGTTTTCTACCTTAAAGTAACTTCTGAAAGGATTGTAATAAGCTGCAGTGGTGGTGGTGGGAGCATTCGAGTTGAAAATTTGTAAAAATAGCTGGTGTGTAAGTACAAACCTGAGGAGGTCCTCATGCCCCTGTCGTGTGCTCCCTGGGCCCAGGGATGCGCCACCTGGTGGGGACACTCCTCACAAGGCCTTGCCCCAGCTCCCTGACAGAAGGCCTGGTGCTACAGCCATTCCCTTTCATTCCAGCCATGGAAGCTCGCTCTCTGGAGTGGCACATAGCAGATTAGTGCCGAGCCAAGTTCAGATGGGGTGCTGTGATCCAAGGTCATTGGTATCACAGTGTCTAGATGTCCTAACATTTTAATTCTAGGAGGTTCACAGACAGAGAAGTGACAAAGCCACTGGTGGTTGGTTTTCAACCTTTTCTAAAATGTGTTTACAGGGTTTTGCCTTCTTGAAGTAGACTAATTTTATTTTTGAATGGCAGGGGATGATTATTAGGGTACCGATCGTGATATGATGTGACCGTAACGTAACGCCTGCACGGGCTAACTTGAGGTGTGAGGTGTGGGTGAGTGACGCTGGGCCGCTCTTGCACTGTGTACCTGTCACTACTATTGAAGTGGCCGCCCAACTGCACTGTCTGTACCTGGCCTTGCCCACCTGCACCCACTCTGCTCATAGTGGCCAGAGTTGGCTTTAAAATGTGGCTTAGACCATCTTATTTTCCCAGTTAAATCCCTTCAGGTGCTCCTTGTTTCCCCCAAGATGAAATCTGAAGTCTTTGCCGTGGCCCCCATCCCTGCCTGTTGCTTCACTCTCACCGTATCCCTTCTCCTTTCTGCTGGCCCCCCAGCCACCTGCAAGCTCCCAGACATTTCTTTTTCCAGGGACCTACCTGCCTGCCTTTTTCCGCCTGAAAGCTGCTTCCACCCCCCACTCCCACCTCTACCCCTCACCCCCACCCCCTCTGACTGCCAGTCCTTCGGGTGTCAGTATCAGCGTGATTTTCTCAGCAAGAACTCCCGACCCCCTTCTCTGAGTTAGGGCTGCGTATCTGACTCTTGCCAAAGGAAACGCCCCATGGTGTGGGGGTCTCCGCACGCTGTGTCACAATGCCGGTGTCGGGGATGGCCGTAGGCGACTTGTGTGTGATGAGTGCTCTACATATGACCCTGGATCCTTCCTCAGGGTGAGCTTGTTCTTGTTTCCTGCAGGACTCAGCGTGCTCTACTTCCTGTTCCTGGTCTTCCTCCTCTTCCTGAACTTCGAGCAGGTGAAATCCCTAATGTACTGGCTGGATCCAAACCT